>NC_139158.1:53570208-54231256 GCF_964270905.1 Leucopleurus acutus
TACAAAGGGGTTGACAACAACTAAGAAACTACAGAAGAGAAAAAAGTTTAAAACATGTTGAGAGCTTCAGCTCTCACACAATTGTAGGTTGACAAATCAAATTTGTGCTATAGATAACCCAAAAGAAAAATAATAAGCAAAATTAAATTAAAAATGAAAAACCCAAAAAACTATGGATTCATAGGTCAAAGAAAACTAAAGTAAACAATAACTCAGTATCTAAATAGCATATGTATTTGTTTTTGTTGTCAGCATTTTCACATGTGGTAGAAATGAGACCAAACTTTAATTAGGATGAATTATTTGTAGAGCTGGTTTGGGGGCTTGTCCTAATCTTCATTCCACCCTGTTCTATTTACTTTATTAGTTGCATATTGCTCTTGATACAGAGATACATGCAAGGAAAAAGAAAGAACAGATTTTCCAATCAGCCATCATATAAGCTGCCCAGCCACAAAACCAACATTTCCTCCATGGAAGACACTCTCTTCCAAAATTCTTCAAGTAGAGATAAAGCAGTGCTTGGTCACTAACTGAGTGAAAAGACCACATTTTCCTTCATCTTGAAAGAAAGTTGAGAAGGATATCTATGCATACCTGCAGCTGGGTTAATTTTGGACTGTTCTCATAATGCCTGCTAAAAAATATTGACAAAAATATGGTGATATGCTCATTTGAAAAATGAAGACACGTCATGTTCTTTCATGGGTTCCATATCCAAAAGGTGAAGAACAAGGAAGAGAATTATCCCTTTGGGTCTTGAACACCAAGGGACATTTTGCTCCCAGTGTTCAGAATTGCATGCAAATGGTTTTTTTCATCTCTCATTTGAATGAACTCTAGCCATGTATTTATACAAAATATTTTCATGCATGAACACCAGCATGTTTCACAAGAGATAAACTCCTTTAAAATGCCTGAAAGGTGAAGATAAGAGGCAAAATGATTGGCATATTATTAGAAATTTCTAAAGGGTATACTAAATAAACAGTTTGGATTCTTGAGAAGAGTGTAATTAGTGTGAGTATAACAATTTGGTTTCATATATGTATATGTGGCTCACTGTGAGAACAGGATTGAAGATGTTCCAGATTCAAATTTGATTCCACAGAGGGGGCCAGTTTCTTATTTTTCTTAGATGTCATCCTCTTTACTCCTGTACTCTTTAGTGTGTGCTGAGGATACCTGAGGCTAAGAAGCAAGCTTTTGTCTCCTAGGAGAACACTTAATCTGGACTTAGAAGTAAAATTATCATCATTACATATAAGTTGCTGGTAGATAAAGCAAATCTCAATTCTAGGACATATAAAAAGAAAAGATTTTAAATTCCTAAGTAGTCTGAATTGTGGAATAGTTTACCCAGAGCTTATTTAACTAAATAAATTATTTTTCCATGATGAATGGGAAAAAATGATATACTCGTTTGAAAAGGGGAGGAAAGGCCAGAGATTTACTTGGGCAGAAGTTGTCTACTTTCGGATGTCAAATATAAACTTTCAGAAGAATAACTTTGAGTTATTCTTATTAAAAAAGAGACTATCAAGTATGATCTACTTAATTCTTCAAATAAGAACCATAAAGTTAATGGTCTTAGAAGATATTATTTAGTGCAGTCTTTTATACATACAGAAATATACTCATTTATTCAACAAGTATTTGGTAGATAAGTGCCTATTTTATTCTATGGATGTAGAGTACAATGAGGGTTTCTTTTCCACAAGCTTAGAGAATAAATGTGAAATTTATCCATATATATATATTTCCACACACACATTCATAAGAAATAAGAGGAAAGAGTCATGAAAATGAAATCCATGACAATTCACATTTCTGTAGCTGGTCATGTGGTTGTAGCTATATTTATAACTACATTCTACTACTCATTTTATATTCTCTTTGCCCTCAGGAGGCACTTCAGCTGCCCCTGGTTCTTTAGCTGGTGGGGGATCAAAACCTTCATTCCTGAAGGGTCTGAGCCATTAGTAGTTCTGCCTGGATTAAGGTGTTGATTAGGATTAGGGTTAGCCTTAATCACAGGGCATGGTAATATAAGAGGCACCTTAAAGTCCTATATTCCAGACATACTCTTCCTTACCTCCATCGTGGAGCATTAGTCCAATGTCCACTTGTTACTCAAGATTAATCACCCCGGTCAACAGAGAATTCCCTTCTTTCCCTATTGATTCAATGGCAAGTGGAGCCCAAAGTGGATGAACAGCAGTCTTAAGTTCATAGGGATCATTATTGCATTTCTTGGTAGAAGCATTATACCTCTTGGAACTATGATCTCTAGGCCACTAGAACACAGGGGTGAAGAAACAGGAAGCAAAATTTTGGTAGTGGGTCACTAGGTATAATAGTGAGTGGTGCCAATCCCATTTCTACCTCTTTATTCCTGGACCCATAAATTCTTGCTATTAGAGAAAGAGCACCATATATTGGATGCTAATTCAGAGCATACACAGCCTCCTAGAGAAACTTGCCACATCCATGCAAACTATTGTCACATAGCTGGTGTTGTAACAGTTTTCAAAAGGCCATTTCAGCATTCTATCAAGCCAGCTGCTTCATGATGATGGAGAACATGGTAAGACCAGTGAATTCCAGCTGCATGAATCCATTGTCATGCTTCTTTTTCAGTGAAGTGAGTTCCTTTATCAGAAACAATGTTGTACGTAATACCATGATGGTGGATAAAGCATTCTGTAAGTCCACAGATGGTAGGTTTGGCAGAAGCACTGTATGCAGGGAAGGTTATTCTATATCCAGAATAAGTGTCTATTCCACTAAGAACAAAACACTTCCCCTTCCATGCCACCCAGGTAGCTGGTTGATCAACCAAAGATGATGGTGGTATATCAGGGACTCAGTATGGTTTTTTGCTATTGGCAGATTGGACACTTAGCAGAGGCTATAGCCAAGGTGGCCTTGATGAGTGGAAATCCATGTTCCTGAGACCATGTACAACCTCCATCCCTGTCACTGTGGATACATTTCTCATGAGTAATAGCAAGAATGGCTGAGGAAAGAGGTTGACTGATATCCACAGAATGGGTCATTCTATCCACTTGATTATTAAAATACTCCTCTCTTGAGGTCTCCTTTTAGTGGACAATGACATGGGACACAAAGATCTTCACATGTTTTGCTCAATTAGAGAGTTCTATCTATGTGCCTGTTCCTCAGACTCTCTTGTCATCAATTTCTAATCATTTTTATTACAGGTCCTTAACCATCCAACCAAACCATTGTTCACAATCCATGAATCAATAGATAACTGCACAGATCCATTTCTATGCCCAAGCAAAATAAAAAGCTATGTGCAGTGCTTGAAGTTCTGCCTACTTGCAGGATTTCCCTTTACAATTGTCCTTCAGGGATGTCTCAAAAAGGGGCTGTAGTGCTGCAGCTGTCCACTTTCCAGTGGTACCTGCATATTATGCAGAATCACCTTTAAACCAGCCCAGAATTTTATTTTCTTCTGTCAGCTGGTCATAGGTGCAAACTGGGAGAGAGAAGGTAGTAAAAGAAGTGGGAAACCATGGGCAGTTAGGCATTTCTTTATGTATCTTGTTTGTGTCTTCAGGGTGTGCTGTAGCTGATCTTTTATATACCACTTCCATTTGATGATGGAGTGCTGTTGTGAATGCACAACTTATGGCTCTGTTGTCAGATAATGCCAAGTACATGATGGGCAGTTCAGGTTGCATGATAACTTGCTGGCCCATGTTGTATTTTTATTTTAAATTACTTAAAACTATTAAAATATTTCTCTTGATATTTCTTCTTAGACCTATATGTTATTTAGAAGTGTGTGTTTAGTCTCCCAATGCTTTATGATTTTTTGGCTATCTTTCTATTATAAATTTCTAGTTTAATTTCATTGTAGACTGAGAGCTTATTTTGTATGATTTTCATTATTTTAAATTTGTTAAAATGTGTTTTATGATCCAGAATGTGCTCTAGCTTGGTGAATGTTCCATGTGAGCTTAAGAAGAATATGTATTCTGCCTTTGTTGGATAAAGTATTCTATAGATGCCAATTAGATTGAGTTGATTGATGTTGCTCTTAATTTCAACTATATCCTTACTGAAACTGTGCCTGTGTGATCAGCCAAATACAGATACAGATGTGTTGAAGTCTCTAGCTGTCACAGTGGATTTGCCTATTTCTCCTTGCAATTCTATCAATGCTTGTGTCACATATTCTGGAGCCCTGTGGATATTCTAGTAAGATGTTGAGAGGGGAAGCATTCTATAATTTTATTATTAACTCTCCCTTTTTTTTTTTTTAACTGGGCCAGAGTCCCTGAACTGTGACTTTCAGCAGAGTTTCTTAGCTTTCTGTTTTTTGTTCCCTTCCCCTGTTGGAAGTAGGAGATTTTTCCCATATCTTTACAGTGAGAACTTGCTGGGGTTCCTGGAGGTAAAACTCATGAAAGTGTGGAGAGCTTTCCTAAGATTGAGCCCCCACAGGGAGTTTTTATCTCTGAACCTAGTCCACACTAAACCTCTAGCGATCCATCAATTGCAGTTTAATTGTTTCTGTGGATACTGGCTCCAGCAGTGAGTTTCTGCTCCTGGGCTTCTGGTCCTGGTAAATTGTGGTTCTCTGTATCTGTCTCCCTATCCAATTTTTGCAGTAGCTGATTGACCTATGATCTCAATTCTCTGAAGAATGTTAAAAGTTTTTGTTTTTCAGTTTATTCATGTTTTTTTCTTGTTGTAAGCATGGGAGGGACAACTTCCAAGTCTTTTAAATGTTAGTATGGAAACCAAACATCCCAAGGATACCTTTTCAACAAGTGGTCTGGAGGAGTTGGATATCCACAGGTAAACAAAGTGGACCTCAAGTTAAATCTATTAAATTCTATAAATATTAACTAAAAATGGACCATAGACTTAATTTTAACTTGTAAAATTATGAAACTTTTAGAAAAATGTCTTTAGGACCTAAATATATATATGCTCACATACACACACACACAGAATGGTGCAAGTAAGATGGTAAAATAGAAATAAAGTCAATGGTTTGTATTAATATTAATTTCCTGGTTGTGATATTATACTAAAATAATGAAAAATGTTACCTTTGGTGGAAATTGAGTGAAGGTTTACAGGATCCCTGTAGTACAGATATTATATGGTTCCACTTACATGAGGTACATAGAATAGTGAAATTAATAGAAATAGAAAATAGAAACGGGCTGGGAAGAGGAGGTAATGAGGAGTTATTATTTAACAAGAATAGAGTTTTAGTTTGGGATGGTGAAAAGTTCTGGAGATGGAGCGCAGTGATGGTTGTACAACTATGTGACTGTACTTAATACCACTAAATTGTTAACTTAAAAAATGGTTAAAATGGCAATATTTCTGTTTTGTATATTCTGTCACAATAAAAAGCTAAAATCTCAAAATAAAAATTGTAAAAAGGTGGGATAAGGGGAGGACCTTAAAAAGAAACAGAGACAATTAAAACATTGAAATTTTACTCATATATAGTTTTATAAGAAGAAGAATTGCATCTGTGAAGGCTGTTTCCTAGACCCTTCACAACCTTCAAGTTTGGGGTTGACAAAGGCAAAAAGCCACAGAATTTCACAGGAGAGGATGGGTAATTAGTTTGTAATTACTCTGTGAGCTCAAGATTGGTTGGTTGCAGTGGAGTTTGGTACTAGATGATTGCTAAAACCCAAGTCCAGTGTGATTTTTTAAAATTTATTTTATTGAAGTATAGTTGATTTACAATGTTGTATTAATTTCTGCTGTTCAGCAAAGTGATTCAGTTATATATATAACTGAATATATATATATATATATATATATATATATATATATATATATATATATATATTTCTTTTCCTATTCTTTTCCATTATGGTTTGTCACAGGATATTGAATGTAGTTCCCTGTGCTATACAGTAGGACCTTGTAGTTTATCTATTCTATGTATGATTGTTTGCATCCGCTAGTCCCAAACTCTCAATCCATCATTCCCCTCCCCCTTGTTAACCACAAGTCTGTTCTCTATATCTGTGTGTCTGTTTCTGTACATAATTTCATTTGTATAACATTTTAGATCTGCATATAAGTGATATTATATGGTATATGTCTTTCTCTTTCTGACTTACTTCAGAAAGTAAGATAAGGTAATCTCCAGGTCCAAAATAGACATTTCTCCAAAGAAGACATACAGATGGCCAACAGGCACATGAAAAGATGCTCAACATCACTAATTATTAGAGAAATGCAAATCAAATCTACAATAAGGTACCACCTCACACCAGTCAGAATGGCCATCATTAAAAAGTCTACAAATAACAAATGGTAGAGGGGGTGTGGAGAAAAGTGAACCCTCCTAAAATGTTGTTGAGAATGTAAATTGGTGTATCCACTATGGAAAACAGTATGGAGTTTCCTGAAAAAACTAAGAAAAGAATTACTATATGATTCAGCAATACCACTCCTGGGTATATATCCAGAGGAAACTCTAATTTGAAAAGATATATGCACCCCAATGTTCACAGCAGCACTATTTACAATAGCCAGGACATAGAAACAACCTAATCCATCAACAGAACAATAAATAAAGATATGGTACACATATACAATGGAATACTACTCAGCCATAAAAAGAATGAAATAATGCCATTTGCAGCAATGTGGATGGACCTAGAGATTATCTATTGTGTGTTTTAAAAAAAATTTATTGAAGTATAGTTAAATTACAATGTTGTATAACCACTGCTGCACAGCAAAGTGACTCAGTTGTACATATATATACATTATTTTTCATATTCTTTTCCTTTTGGTTAGGAGTGGGAGTTTGGGCTCAGCAGATGCAAACTCTTGTATATAGAATGGATAAACAGCAAGGTCCTACTGTATAGCACAGGGAACTATATTAAATATCCTATGATAACCATAATGTAAAAGAATATTGAAAAGAATGTATATATATCCATTGTGTGTGTGTGTGTGTGTGTGTGTGTGTGTGTGTGTGTGTGTTTGACTGTGTCATGTGGCATGCAGGATCTTAATTCCCTGATGAAGCATTAAACTCATGTCCCCTGCATTGGGAGTATGGGGTCTTAACCACTGGATGGCCAGGAAAGTCCCTCCATTGTGTTTTAAAAGCAGCGTTGATTCAACAAATCCATCAGTATAAGCCCAGATTGTTAATAGGGACCTCAAACTGTTTGCCCCCAGTATGCTTTTGTGCTTATCATGATCAACTCTTTTTATTTTATTTTATTTTATTTTAATTTTTATTGGAGTATAGTTGGTTAACAATGTTGTGTTAGTTTCAGGTGTACAGCAAAGTGAATCAGTTATAAGTATACATATATCCACTCTCTTTTTTTAGATTTTTTGATCAGCTCTTTTTAAAGACATGATTGCTCTTGTTATTTCTTCTGCAAACTGGCAAGCTCTCACGGCCCCAAGGCTTAGTGTCGGGCTGTGGGCAAGTCCCTTCACTCCAGCACAAGACTCTGGAAATTTTCTTTATCACAATCTTCAGTCACCAAAGTTAGTTTGGGGCAACTTCCCCTTAAGCAGCTTCCCTTAGTTTACAGTTTAGTTTTGAATCACCAGGGGATATTTAAAAAATACTGATGACTGGGTTCCACTCCTAGAGCTTCTGATTTAATTGGTCTGGGGTATGGACTAGACCTTGGGATTTTTTAAAGCTCCCTGCAGGATTCCGTTTCATCTCTGTGCATCATTGAAAATGACTGATGTGTAAAGAGGATGAAAAAAACAGATACTAGTTGTAATGAAATACTTCTCATGTGATACCTCTGGGGAAAAAAAGGCATTTTCCCTCCCTAGCCAGAGCTTCCAAAACTGCCCCATGGAAAAGCTAAGTTTCCCTGTGAGGAACCTAAAAATCTCATGCTAAAGACTGTTGCCTCTCATCCCCACTGGCAATGGATAACAGCTGGTGACCATCCTCCCCTTTCCCATCAGCCAGTTGACAAAAATAACAAGACAGTTCTACACGTGTGTTGTGTTGAATAAAAATATACAAAGGAAGCTGGTGAATTCTCTTTCCTAATTAACAAATATATTAATTTGTTTAAACTCCCAGGAGTCTGATCTCTTCACAGGAGCAGAATAAGTTAATTGTATTCTTATGTTAAAACAGCTTCAGTAGTGGGGCACGACCAAGGAGAATGCCTTTTTAATATCCTCTGGTGTGGATGTGACAGGAGGTGGTTAAACTGATAGAATTATTACTAAAACAATCAAATGGAAGGTGTTTTTAATGCAGTGTCTTGGAACTACATGAACTCCTCTACAGCCAAGCTGTGCTGGTTTGTTGCTCAGTTCCCACTGGTTTCAGGGTGAATTACATTATATTACAGATCTGCAAAGAACTCCAGCATCCAAGATACTTGTATTGTCTTTCTCAGGGACACAATTATCACCAGAGTTGTGCATTCCTCTGAGGTATATCTGTCTGTAAAGTGAGGTTTCTTTTGTTAATGTTTGTTTAGTTCAGGTGGAAAACCAACCATGGCTGTCCATTCATCCTTTCCTGTAACAAATATTCACTGAACCTCTATTACATGCTGAGTACAGTGCAAGATCCTGGAGTAAAAATGGTAAACGCAACTGCCAGTGTATTAATGTAAGGGAGAGAGAATCCATGGATAGTAGAGCCTGGGATTGAAAGCCAGCCTCCCTAATGCCACAGCCAGGTTCTACCACAAACTGTGTGTAATTTTTCTGGGACTCAGTTATTGCATTATAAATTGGGAGAATAATGGTTTCTTCATATAGAGAGTACATTTATTAGGGAGAATAAATGGAATTATACATTTGAAATGTTTAGCACCACACTTGGTACATTATGTTATCTTTTCTATTATTGTTTCTATTGTCTCTTTTTATTATGGCCTAAATAAATAAGATTAGCTGTTAACAAATATTAATGTTGTTGGTAGTTAGTCAAAACTCTTGATTTTTCATTGAAGTTGTGTTTTTTTTTAAGGAAAAAAGAGGCTTCTTATAGTGCACCATGCTTCCATCAAAATGAACATGGCATATTAAAAATTAGTATTTATAAGACTTGGAGATTTTTGTATTTGATATTACACACAAGTGGCCATTTGTTAAATGGCTCAGATTAAGTTATAGCTCAAACTTAAGGTTGAACTGGACTTGGCTTACTTCTAGAAGGGGTAGTACTTTTGTAGCCTTTGCTCTATTTTATGGTCACAATCAGCTTTCACAAACCCAGTGATGCATGAGGCAGTGATACCCAGCTACTTAACATTTTCAGTCAAAGAAAGTAGATGCAATCTGTCCTCAAAGATGTACTGCGTAAGATTTCAGTGTCTGTGTCCGTATTGAGATGTGTAAGAACAGCATGAGATAGTTTACCTGCTGTCTTCTCTTCCCTGAGTGTCATGGAGGCTGAGGGTGGGACATACTGGGGGATGAAGCAGAGTCAGAAGACAAATAGCCCTGGAGAACCCTGGATGCCAACCTGAGCTCTGCCGCTAATTGCTGTGTGTGACAGCCAGGTAACTTAGTGTATTTGGCTTCACTCTCTTCATCTATCAAAAGAAGAGATTGTATTTCCATACTCATAGTTTGTGTTTCATTTAGATTTGGAATTTGAATATAATTTGTGGAACACTAGATAGTAGTTTAACTAAGGAGAGAATTGTATTCCATATGTGAAAACAAGACCTAAACAGGATTAATGTGTTAGTATATTGCAGGAGATGCAAGTCTTCCAAGCATCGTCAAACAATATTTCTCAGTAAGGGGTGTTTTAGGAAAGACCAAGACAGGAGCAAGGATTTCATAAACATAAAATATATACTGTGATACATTTTGTCATACCAACAGAACAATTAGAGCTGTAAGCAAATATAAAATGTTCATTATTTATAAGAAGTTTTGAAATAGATGATTAGCTTTAAGTTGGCCAAAGATCCTTGTTATCTCTGCATGATTATTAATCCATTCTTGTATTTTATTTTATTCTTTTTAATTTTTATTTATTTTTTATTGATGTATACTTGATATACAATATGATGTAAGTTACAGGTATACAATATAGTAATTCACAATTTTTTGATTAAACTCCATTTATAGTTATTATAAAATGTTGGCTATATTCCTTGTGTTGTATAATATATCTTTGTAGCTTATTTTATTTTAAAACTTCTTTTATTTTTTGAATTTTATTTTATTTATTTTTTTATACAGCAGGTCCTTATTAGTCATCCATTTTTTACACATCAGTGTATACATGTCAATCCCAATCTCCCAATTCATCACACCACCACCCACACCTGCCACCGCTTTCCCCTCTTGGTGTCCATACATTTGTTCTCTACATCTGTGTCTCAATTTCTGCCCTGCAAACCAATTCATCTGTACTATTTTTCTAGGTTCCATGTATATGCGTTAGTATACGATATTTGTTTTTCTCTTTCTGACTTACTTAACTCTGTATGACAGTCTCTAGATTCATCCACGTCTCTACAAATGACCCAATTTCATTCCTTTTTCTGGCTGAGTAATATTCCATTGTATATATGTACCACTTCTTCTTTATCCATTCATCTGTCAATGGGCATTTACATTGCTTCCATGACCTGGCTATTGTAAATAGTGCTGCAATGAACATTGGGATGCTTGTGTCTTTTTGAATTATGGTTTTCTCTGGGTATGTGCCCAGTAGTGGCATTGCTGGGTCATATGGTAATCTATTTTTAGTTTTTTAAGGAACCTCCATACTGTTCTCCATAGTGGCTGTATCAATTTACATTCCCACCAATGGTGCAAGAAGGTTCCCTTTTCTCCACACCCTCTCCAACATTTGTTGTTTGTAGATTTTCTGATGATGGTCATTCTAACTGATGTGAGGTGATACCTCATTGTAGTTTTGATTTGCATATCTCTAATAATTAGTGATGTTGAGCAGCTTTCCATGTGCTTCTTGGCCATCTGTATGTCTTCTTTGGAGAAAAGTCTATTTAGGTCTGCCCATTTTTGGATTGGGTTGTTTGTTCTTTTAATATTGAGCTGCATGAGCTGTTTATATATTTTAGAGATTAATCCTTTGTCCATTGATTCATTTGCAAATATTTTCTACCATTCAGAGGGTTGTCTTTTTGTCTTGTTTGTAGTTTCCTTTGCTTTGCAAAAGCTTTTAAGTTTCGTTAGGTCCCATTTGTTTATTTTTATTTCCATACTCTAGGAAGTGGATCAAAAAGGATCTTGCTGTGATTTATGTCAAAGAGTGTTCTTCCTATGTTTTCCTCTAAGAGTTTTATAGTGTCCAGTCTTACATTTATGTCTCTAATCCATTTTGAGTTTATTTTTGTGTATGGTTTTAGGGAGTGTTCTAATTTCATTCTTTTACATGTAGCTGTCCAGTTTTCACAGCACCATTTATTGAAGAGACTGTCTTTTCTCCATTATATATCCTCGCCTCCTGTGTCATAGTTGAGTTGACCGTAGGCATGTAGATTTATCTCTGGGCTTTCTATCCTGTTCAGTTGATCTATATTTCTGTTTTTGTGCCAGTACCATATTGTCTTGATTACTGTAGCTTTGTATTATAGCCTGAAGTCAGGGAGTCTGATTCCTCCAGCTCTGTTTTTTCCCCTCAAGACTGCTTTGGCTACTCGGGGTCTTTTGTATCTCCATACAAATTTTAAGATTTTTTGTTCTAGTTCTGTAAAAACTGCCATTGGTAGTTTGATAGGGATTGCACTGAAACTGTAGATTGCTTTGGGTAGTACAGTCATTTTCACAGTATTGATTCTTCCAATCCAAGAACATGGTATATCTCTCCAGCTGTTGGTATCATCTTTAATTTCTTTCAAAGTGTCTTATAGTTTTCTGCATACAGGTCTTTTGTTGCAATGGTAAATGGGAGTGTTTCCTTAATTTCTCCTTCACATTTTTCATCATTAGTGTATAGGAATGCAAGAGATTTCTGTGCATTAATTTTTTATCCTGCAACTTTACCAAATTCATTGAGTAGCTCTAGTAGTTTTTGGGTACCATCTTTAGGATTCTCTATGTATAGTATCATGTCATCTGCAAACAGTTTTACTTCTTCTTTTCAAATTTGCATTCATTTTATTTCTTTTTCTTCTCTGATTGCCATTTTTAGAACTTCCAAAACTATGTTGAATTAAAGTGGTGGGAGTGGACATCCTTGTCTTGTTCCTGACCTTAGAGGAAATGTTTTCAGTTTTTCACCATTGAGAATGATGCTTGCTGTGGGTTTTTCATATATGGCCTTTATCATGTTGAAGTAGGTTCCCTCTATGCCCACTTTCTGGACAGTTTTTATCATAAATTGGTGTTGAATTTTGTCAAAAGCTTTTTCTGCATCTACTGAGATGATCATATGGTTTTTCTTCTTCAGTTTTTTAATATGATGTATCACATTGATTGATTTGCATATATTAAAGTATCCTTGCATCCCTGGGATAAATCCCACTTGATCATGGTGCATGATCCTTTTAATATGTTGTTGGATTCTATTTGCTAGTATTTTGTTGAGGATTTTTGCATCTATAGTCATCAGTGACATTGGTCTGTAATTTTCTTTTTTTGTAGTATATTTTTCTGGTTTTGGTATCAGGGTGATGGTGGGCTCATAGAATGAGTTTGGGAGTGTTCCTTCTTCTGCAATTTTTTGGAAGAGTTTGAGAAGGATGGATGTTAGCTTTTCTCTAAATGTTTGATAGAATTCACATATGAAGCCATCTGGTCCTGGACTTTTGTTTGTTGGAAGAGTTTTAATTACAGTTTCAATTTCATTACTTGTGATTGGTCTGTTCATATTTTCTATTTCTTCCTGGTTCAGTCTTGGAAGGTTACACCTTTCTAAGAATTTATCCATTTCTTCCAGGTTGTCCAAGTTATTGGCATAGAGTTGCTTGTAGTAGTCTCTTAGGATGCTTTGTATTCTTTGTGTTTCTGCAGTGTCTGTTGTAATTTCTCCTTTTTCATTTCTAATTTTATTGATTTGAGTCATCTCCCTCTTTTTCTTGATGAGTCTGGTGAATGGTTTATCAATTTTGTTTATCTTCTCAAAGAACCAGCTTTTAGTTTTATTGATCTTTGATATTCTTTTCTTTGTTTCTATTTCATTCATTTCTGCTCTGATCTTTATGATTTCTTTCCTTCTGCTAACTTTGGGTTTTGTTTGTTCTTCTTTCTCTAGTTCCTTTAGGTGTAATGTTAGATTGCTTACTTGAGATTTTTCTTGTTTCTTGAGATAGGCTTGTATAGCTAAAAAACTTCCCTCTTAGAACTGCTTTTGCTGCATCCCAAAGGTTTTGGATTGTCGTGTTTTCATTGTCATTTGTCTCTAGGTATTATTTGATTTCCTCTTTGATGTCTTCAATGATCTCTTGGTTATTTAGTAATGTATTATTTAGCCTCCATGTGTTTCTGTTTTTTCCATTTTTTTCCCTGTAATTGATTTCTAATCTCATAGGATTGTGGTCAGAAAAGATGCTTGATATGATTTTAATTTTCTTAAATTTACTGAAGCCTTATTCGTGACCCAAGATGTGATCTATCCTGGAGAATGTTCCATGCACACTTGAGAAGAAAGTGTAATCTGCTCTTTTTGGATGGAATGTCCTATAAATATCAATTAAATCTATCTGGTCTATTGTGTCATTTAAAGCTTGTGTTCCTTATTAATTTTCTTTTGGGATGATTTGTCCATTTTTATAAGTGAGGTGTTAAAGTCCCCCACTATTATTGTGTTACTGTCGATTTCTTCATTTATAGCTGTTAGCAGTTGCCTTACTATTGCAGTGCTCCTATGTTGGGTGCATATATATTTATAATTGTTATATCTTCCTCTTGGATTGATCCCTTGATCATTATGTAGTGTCCTTCTTTGTCTCTTGTAGCATTCTTTATTTTAAAGTTTCTTTTATCTGATATGAATATTGCTACTCCAGCTTTCTTTTGATTTCCATTTGCATGGCATATCTTTTTCCATCCCCTCACTTTCAGTCTTTATGTGTCCCTAGGTCTGAAGCAGTCTCTTGTAGACAGCATATATATGTGTTTTGTTTTTGTATCTATTCAACAAGTCTGTATCTTTGGTTGGCACATTTAATCCATTCATGTTTAAGGTAATTATCGATATGTGTGTCCCTATTACCATTTTCTTAATTGTTTTGGGCTTGTTTTGTTTTGTTTTTTGTTGCAACATTATAATTTCTCATTTAATGGTAATCAAGTTTAAAAATGTACAGTTCAACTTATCCATACCATTCCTTTATAAAAGGCAGATTTCAGGTAAGCTTCTAAATGCATGCATAATGTAGAGACTAATATTTTCTGGCAGTCCTTGGTTCCTGAAGGTTGAACTTCATTAGATGTCTTAAACTTCTGTGAAAATAGTCATGAAGGATATGTTATTTTCGCATAATGAGATAATATCTCAGGGGTGGGTAGTCATCCTCTTAAGACAGTATAAAGCCACTTGTCTAAACTTGCATGAGGCTGTGGGCACTGCAAAATGCCACCGAAGGTTTTGGGTCAGTGAATATTTTGCTGAAGGAATAACACTTACATTTAACTGAGCACTTTCCTGTAATAAATACCAAGGTCGGGGCTTCCCTGGTGACACAGTAGTTGAGAGTCCGCCTGCCAATGCAGGGGACACAGGTTCGTGCCATGGTCCGAGAAGATCCCACATGCCGTGTAGCGGCTGTGCCCGTGAGCCATGGCCGCTGAGCCTGCGCATCTGGAACCTGTACTCCACAACGGGAGAGGCCACAACAGTAAGAGGCCCGTGTACACCAAAAAAAAAAAAAAAAAAAAAAAAAAAAACAAGGTCGGTTTTTGTAGCTGTAAACTGTGTACATAGATAACTACAGGCTGGTCTGTCATGGAGCCAAAAGTTTCACCTGGCAAACAGAAACCACCTCTTTGTTAATGGTGCATTTTCAGTAACAAAATGGAGAATACTGTATTGTTAGGAACAGAGAGGCAACTGTATGCCCTTCAATGGTTGCTGGTGATCACTTCTATTTGGAAAACCAGTAGTTCCTATATTCCTGTTTTTGTTTGTTGGTTTGGAAAACAACATAGAGAGAGATGTAAGTATTCGGTGTCAAGCACAGCTTTGGCAAACCAGTAAGGCACACTGGGTCCCAAGGCTACCCTAATACTGTCGAAGGCAGAGACCACAGGGTATTTAAAGCACATGCTATGTTCCTCTCCCGTGGTGGCCCCTCCGGGAGCTTCCAGCTCAGTGACAGCAGCTATATACATGGTGAGCACAGGGCCATGTGCATGCAGTAGTCTTGCATGACAGGTGCAGACAGTCTGAAGGTTCTGCTTTTTGCTAGTCAGACAGGATGTGGACAAAGGACACTGGAAAGACACCCTTCCTCTCGGGCTGCCCTTCAATGTGCCCGATCCACCACTCCTGGTCCTTCTCCCCTGTAACCACTATCATTTCACCCTCCATGAATGTTTGTTTTTGTAGGTTCTTTCCTTCTCTTGTGTTTCCCACTTAGAGAAGTTCCTTTAACATTTGTTGTAGAGCTGGTTTGGTGGTGCTGAATTCTCTTAGCTTTTGCTTTCTGTAAAGCTTTTGATTTCTCCATCGAATCTGAATGAGATCCTTGCTGGGTAGAGTAATCTTGGTTTTAGGTTTT
Source organism: Leucopleurus acutus (assembly GCF_964270905.1). Classification (NCBI taxonomy): domain Eukaryota; kingdom Metazoa; phylum Chordata; class Mammalia; order Artiodactyla; family Delphinidae; genus Leucopleurus; species Leucopleurus acutus. The sequence continues at coordinate 53,585,886 of NC_139158.1, forward strand.
TCCCTTTCATCACTTTAAGTATATCATGCCACTCCCTTCTGGCTTGTAGAGTTTCTGCTGAGAAATCAGCTGTTAACCTTATGGGAGTTTACTTGTATGTTATTTGTCATTTTTCCCTTGCTGCTTTCGATAATTTTTCTTTGTCTTTAATTTTTGCCAATTTGATTACTATGTGTCTCTGCATGTTTCTCCTTGAATTTATCCTACCTGGGACTCTCTGTGCTTCCTGGACTTAGGTGGCTATTTCCTTTCCCATGTTAGGGAATTTTTTGGCTCTAATCTCTTCAAATATTTTCTCAGGTCCTTTCACTCTCTCTTCTCCTCTGGGACCCCCATAATGCAGATGTTGTTGCATTTAATGTTGTCCCAGAGGTCTCTTAGGCTGCCTTCATTTCTTTTCATTCTTTTCTCTTTATTCTGTTCCACAGCGGTGAATTCCACCATTCTGTCTTCCAGGTCACTTATCTGTTCTTCTGCCTCAGTTATTCTGCTATTGATTCTTTCTAGTGTATTTTTCATTTCAGTTATTGTATTGTTCATCTCTGTTTGTTTGTTCTTTAATTCTTCTAGATCTTTGTTAAACATTTCTTGCATCTTCTCGATCTTTGCCTCCATTCTTTTTCTGAGGTCCTGGATCATCTTCACTATCATTATTCTGAATTCTTTTTTCTGGAAGTTTGTCTATCTCCACTTCATTTAGTTGTTATTTCTGGGGTTTTATCTTGTTCCTTCATCTGGTACATAGCCCTCTGCCTTTTCATCTCATCTATATTTCTGTGAATGTGTTTTTTTTCCCACAGGCTGCAAGATTGTAGTCCTTCTTGCTTCTGCTGTCTGCACTCTGGTAGATGAGGCTATCTAAGAGGCTTGTGCAAGTTTCCTGATTGGAGGGACTGGTGGTGGGTAGAGCTGGCTGTTGCTTTGGTGAGCAGAGCACAGTAAAACTTTAATCCACTTGCCTGCTGATGGGTGGGGCTGGGTTACCTCCCAGTTGGTTGTTTGGCCTGAGGCAACCCAACACTGGAGCCTATCCAGGCTCTTTGGTGGGGCTAATGGTGGACTCTGGGAGGGCTCACATCAAAGAGTACTTCCCAGAACTTCTGCTGCCAGTGTCCTTGTCCTCATGGTGAGACACAGCCACACCCCACCTTTGCAGGAGACCCACCAACACTAGCAGCTAGGTCTGGTTCTGTCTGCTATGGGGTCATTGCTCCTTCCCCTGGGTCCTGATGAGCACACTACTTTGTGTGTGCCCACCTAGAGTGGAGTCTCTGTTTCCCCCAGTCCTGTTGATGTCCTGCAATCAAATCCCGCTAGCCTTGAACATCTGATTCTCTAGGAATTCCTCCTCCCATTACCAAACCCTCAGGTTGGGAATCCTGATGTGGGGCTCAGAGTTCACTCCAGTGTGTGGACTTCTGTGGCATAAGTGTTCTCCAGTTTGTGAGTCAGCCACCCAGCAGTTATGAGATTTGATTTTATTGTGATTGCACCCCTCCTACCGTCTCATTGTGGCTTCTTCTTTGTCTTTGGATGTGGGGTATCTTTTTTGGTGAGTTCCAGCGTCTTCCTGTCAGCGATTATTCAGCAGTTAGTTGTGATTCTGGTGTTCTCACAAGAGGGAGCGAGAGCACGTCCTTCTACTCCATCAGCTTGAACCAATATTTCTCTAGGCTGGAAGTCTGAAATCAGTGTGCCATCATGGTCAAGTTCTTGTGAGGCCTCTCTTCCAGGTTTCGGATTTCTGATTTCTTATTGTGATCTTATTAACCTATTCTTAATAAAAAGGATAGTAATAACAGAATGTCTCTCAATGCAGATTCCCAATATGTGTTATGGTTTCCATTAAGCAATTTCATTGGGTAGTGTACAATGGTTTTCTTTTATTACAGCCCAAATTCTATGGTCATCACAGACGGAATGTACCTCCACCTAAAAGTTGGTTCAGATACTGAGACTAATGACATCACATATAGCAAGAGGTTATGAAGATGTTTGTTGCTCACATAATGAGTATTTCTGGAGGAAGCATGGTGGGCCTCCCAAGCAGGTGCAAACATGTCTTGAGAAAGGAAGGAAAGAAGACTGGTGTGTAGTTTTATGGTGCTTAGTTTGTGGAGCTGAGGGGAGGTTTCCAATGTGCAGGCAGGGGCTTAGGGGGCTTGAATCGCCCACTGGCACAAGAAGAGGTTAGCTTGTCCACATATGGGACAGAAGGGGAAGAGAGAGCGGTAAGCCTTAAAATCTGTTACCAGTCAGATGTCAAAAATGAAGACAGATTCTTTTCTACACTTTGCATAAAATTAATTTCCAGCAAATTAAAAAGAATCCAGATAGAAAGTTCATCAGTTTAATTTAGATGTCTGCAAATATTTTTAAAGTATGATTTGGGTTTCCATTATATTACTGAAACTTTGCAGTTCTCAATTGTATCAATTGTGAGTGATTTTCCTTGATATTTTACAAAGATGCTACTTCCTAATCCTTATTTTGCCCTGCCTTTTTCCCAAGCTGTATAGGCTGATGACATAGCTGCACTCACTGAGGCAAGATCACTGGGAAGCCACAAAGCTGGATCAGTGTTCACATGTCTTGAGTACAAGTGAAGTGTAAGTTATAGAAGGGTCCAAAAATGACAGGCATTTCACAAACACTGAATTTCTTTCCCTGTAGTCTTATGTCAGTACAAAGTTAATTTTCTTTTCCATTTAGCTCATTTATGATTTGATGTAAGCCGCTGAACCATCTTCACCCATGTATAGGGTTTTTCTTTTTGGTAATTGAAAACATTATTTAAAATAAAAAACTATCTCAAAGAAATTTCTTGCTGTTTTTATTATTTTAATGTTATTTTATGCACAAATTCTTTGCTGTCCTAATGGGTGGAAGTCAATTCAGTCAGAAGAATGGAAGGCAGTTTTCCTATTTGAATCTAAAACATAGATGTTTTCATGATGTTATTGTTTCTAGAACAAGAGCTTAAAGCTTTTTAGAGATAAGCAGTTCTAATTCTTTTCACTGATGTCAGTTACTGGTTAGAGAAAGATGTCCACTAAGATATTTGATGAAAATAATTGATAACAAAAGAAAGGAAATAGAAGTAAAGGCTAGTTGTGGGGTTTATTTAAGTTACATAGGGGTTACACAGTCTTATCATTTATGTGCATAATTTGGTTTGATCTTATATAATGTAGCCTATTTAAACTGTATAAAAGATATATATAACAGAGAGAAGAGGAATCGAATAAGAGAAAACAGATTTAAAACATTTCATATCATTATTAGATGAGCACATAAATCAAAGCAAATACATGACTTTTAAAATATATTTTTCTAGCACCTTTATTTTTTAATTTTTAAATTTTTTATTGAAGTATAATTGATTTACAATGTAGTGTTAGTTGCAGGTGTACAACAAAGTGATTCAGTTATATATATATATATATATTTCAGATTCTTTTCCTATGTAGGTTATTACAAAATATTGAGTATAGTTCCCTGTGCTATACAGTAGGTCCTTGTTGTTTATCCATTTTATATATAGTAGTGTGCATATTTTACTCCCAAATTCCTAGTTTATCCCTCCCCCCAACATTTCCCCTTTGGTAATCATAAGTTTGAGTTTTATGTCTGTGAGTCTGTTTCTGTTTTGGAAATAAGTTCATTTGCATCATTTTTTTTTTTAGATTCCACATATAATTGATACCATATGATATTTATCCTTGTCTGACTTACTTCACTTAGTATGATAATCTCTAGGTCCATCCATGTTGCTGCAAATTGCATTATTTCATTATTTTTTTATGACTGAGTAGTATTCCATTGTATATATGTTCCACAGCTTCTTTATCCATTCATCTGTCAATGGACATTTAGGTTGCTTCCATATCTTGGCTATTGTAAATAATGCTACAATGAACATTGGAGACTAGTAACTTTATTAAAGTAACCTATAAGTCTTGTCATTGTCACCCACAATCAATGCTCATATAAAACAATGTGACAAGAATTCTTTCCACCTATATTTTGGTTTCTAATTCAATTAATCACCAAATGTAAAGAGGAGAACAGTTGCCTGAATGCAGTGAAGAGGAAAGACCAAGATAAGCAAGAAAAACTTGATGCCAGAGAGCAAAAGTATTGTCACCAATATCTGAAAGAACCAAAGAGCTAGCCCAAAAGAGGTTCTCCTTGGCCAAGTCATGAAGGTGTCAGATTTCTAAAGAAAAACAAATTTTGTGAAAAGTTACAAGACCATAATGATACTGGAAAAGGACAAATAAAATGAGGTTTGTTAGAAAAAATGGTATAAAACTTTCAAATGACATTAACAAAAAATGTCCATATTGATACATTCTAGCTCTATGTGGCCTAGTATTTGTATCACATATGTAGTACATATGCTTTTGTGTAAACTGTGTTTTTATACAAATTTAGTAAAATTTGTAACCATTTTGCCACTTTCTGTATGTTTCATTTGTTTTAACATGTTTAAAGAGCAGTGAAGAGCTTATCAGTGACATTTCTAAATTGGATTTATTACACATACGGGTCTTGCTTAAGTGTTTGGAAAGTTTTCCCTCTCTGATTGTAAGGTTGACCCACTGGATATTTTTAGTATTTGAGAAAATCATATGTATTGTGTTTGTAATTATAGTTTGAATTGCTTGGGAAAATACTATTAGGTAGATATTGCTAAGTATTCACATGATATTTAATAGAATAATTTTATTAATTCATTGAAATAGTGAAAGCAATTGTTTTCATATGAACAAAAATTATATTTGCAAATTGGAGGCTTATATATACCCAAGCAAATATAATATAATTTAGAACACAGTAACTATATTTTCTACTATCAAAATCCCCTTCAGAGACTTTAATCCCAAATTGTTGACATATACAGACCACTTCACTGCTTATTATTTGTGGCTTTGCATGATGCTATACATTCTTCATTATGCCAGACTCAATCTTTCTCAAGAGACTGTAATTGCCTTGAGGACACTTGTCACAAATTTAACGCAGTGTCAGGAACACCACAGGTCTTCGTCACTCTAAAATTTTGTCAGTCACCTAATAAGCTAGATAGATGTTGCCAAATTCAATGATCAATTTCAGTCTAAAGGTACTTGAACTCTCAGTAGAGATTACCCCAGTTGTTCACTCCATCCTTCTTTAAACATCAACAGAACACCACATTCTCTTGCTTTTCTTACATCAATGCCCACTCATTCTCATTTTCTAGTGCTGAATTGTCCTCTTCTTCAGATCTCTAAATGTCAAAGTTCGGGGATTCCCTAGCAGTCCAGTGGTTAGGACTCCATGCTTCCACTACAGGGGGCTCAGGTTCCCTGGTCAGGGAACTAAGATTCCACATGCCACATGGTGCAGCCAAAAAAGTCGAAGTTCTCCCAGGTTCACTTTTCATGGCAATCCCATGTTATTACTCTATGTCATATGGCTATCAGTTCCATATAGATATTTAGGATGTTCAGACTTATATCTCCAATCTAGATACTTTCTATCATCTTTACCTGGATGTCTAATGAGCATCTTAAACATAATATATCCAAATAGAAATCTTGTTCAGCCACCCACCCAACACATTTCTCCCTAATTTCTCCACATTCCCCAAAGCAGACTATTCTTCCAGTTTCCTAGGTCAAAATGAAATAGGCTTGATTCCTCACTTTCTTTACAATCCATGTAAAATTGGAAAGTGAGTCCTGCCTGCTCTATCTTTAGAAAAAATCTCCAATCCCACCACTTCTCTCTTCCTCCTCGGATACTAATGACTGGAGCCTCCTATTTAATTCCCACAGTTCTATTCCTAACCAGCTTCTGACTATTCTCCACAAAGCACTCAGAGAAATCTTTTAAGTACGTAAACCAGATCATGTCTAGATGGATTGGAATCATGGAACTAAAATCCTCTGAATTCTATTATTAATTGCTGGATGAGTAGTCAAGTACATTATTAATATGCAAGGATAAAAAAGCCCTTATCATGTCACACATACCCTCATATCTGGTCTGTGATTGTCTTTCAGCCTCGTGTATTGGTTGCTGCCTCTGTCCATTCTGCTCCAGGAACATTGACCTTCTTTCTGTTGTTTCTCCTTCAAAGAAAACTTCTTCCTGCTCACAGCATAATCTTTGTTATTTCCTCTGTGGTTATAGGGACACTGCTAGATCCCTGATCCTATAGACAAATATTTTTATTGGGTTGCTTACTCAGTCTTTCAGTGGATAAATAGAGGATAGATAGATAGATAGATAGATAGATATAGTCTTCTATATCTATAGATAGATTGTCATTTCTCACACATACCATTACCTGACATTTATTAATTTATTCACTAACCATGTTCCCCAACTAAAGTGTAAAACAGGGAATTTTTCTTTTAAGTTCTGTATCCCCAGAATACACCTTACTTGACACTTAGTAATTATTCAAGAAAATACTTGTCAAACAAGCTGATTGTGGTATAGAAGGTGATGATAAGGATAATTAAAATTAGAAAATTAGATTAGACATTTTAGTAATTTTCCTAGGGAATAAATAACAAACAACAAAGAAACAAAAATGATTCATTATATGTGCCTTGGTCATCAGTTCAAACTTCTGAAATTCTTTTCAATTAGTATGTAACCATAATTCTAGCTGCCATTTATTGAATATGTGCTATGTGTCAGATGTTCTTCTGCAATATATACATAAATTGTCTTTCTTTAATTCTCACAAATTCTCATATGACGTATATATTTCTGTTTCCATCTTGTTGATAAGGAATGGAAACCTTAAAGAGATTAAATAACATTGCAAGTTCCACTCTCACGGGGTAAGAAAGCCTGGTTTTGAACTCAGGTCTCCAAGCTATAGTGCCCATGTCATTTGAACTCTGTATTCCATCATTTCAAAGAGAAAAAAAAACACCATGTAAAGTTCACATTAAGCACTGTCTAATAGAAATATAATGTGAGCTATATGTATAATTTTTAATTTTCATGTAGACATATTAAAAAGTAAGAAAAATAATTTTAATAATGTATTTCATTTAACCCAGTATATAAAATATATTATTTCAGTAAGTAATAGTTATCAAAATTATTATTTGAATGTTTTTCACTTCTTTATACTAAGTTTTTGAAAGCTGGTTTGTATTTTATATGTATAGCATATCTCAATTTGAGCAGTTACATTCCAAAAGCTGCAAGTTGCATGTAGCTACCATACTGGGCAATGCAGAGCTCTCTATTTAATTCAATAAAGTATATATTTAATGTCTTTATTTTTCTATACCTACAGTGCCTTGAATAGGTCTGCTTTAAAAATGCTTATTGTTAAAATCTAAGCATCACCTGATACAATATGAACTAAAAAGGAAAATCAAAATTTCACATTCTATAACTAATGAAAACCTACTGTATAGCACAGGAAACTCTACTCAATGCTCTGTGGTGACCTAAATGGGAAGGAAATCTAAAAAAGAGTGGATATATGTGTACATATAACTGATTTACTTTGCTGCACTGCAGAAACTAACACAACATTGTAAAGCAATTATACTCCAATAAAAATTAATTAAAAAAACTATTAGGTATAAAATAAGCTACAAGATATATTGTACAACATGGGGGAGATAACCAATATTTTATAATAATTATACGTGGAGTATAACACTTAAAATTGTGAATCACTATATTGTACACCTGTTAACGTATAATATTATTGTACATCAACCATACTTCAATTAAAAAGAAATAAAAGAAGTACTCAAGCAAAAAAAAAAAGTTCACATTCAACTACATTGAAAACTCTGGCTCTCCTGATTTCTAGAGCAGGGATTAGCAGGGAGTGCCCTAATTTGTAAAGATACTCATCAGTTGTTTGATCAACTGTCTGTGTAGCAGGTGATTATGTTATGACAGCATTTTTACTCCTGTTGTGCCCAAGAGAGCGATACATTATTCAACAGTTTTGAGCAAGCATTTCTAATATTCCCCCTTACCTGTCATGATCTGACAGTAGAAAACTTGTGCTTCAGTACTCAGATTAAGGTATGAAAGGTAATCAGCTAATGTAACCCAACTAGGAAAAGAAAAGGAGGATACTTTTGCAGGCAAAATCCACCACAAACTATTAAAATTAGTGAACAAAAGTTTGAGGAACAGGATATTGGCATACTCTCAAAGTATCTTCTCAAGAAATTTACCCATTACAAATGAAAAATAGTAACTGTACAGATAAATGATCAAGTAATCAAGGCTACTATCATTAGTAATGAGACATCTCAACTTCACGTATGAGTTCAACCTAATAAGGAAAACACCAGCAGACAAAAATTCGAGAGTCATACTACCAAATACCTGATAACTGCTCTTCAAAAGTCTCAAGGTCATGATAGCAAAGGAAAAACTAAGGAATTGCTGCAAATTGAAGAGACTAAAGAGACATGAAAACCAAATGCAATGCGGGATCCTAGACCAGGGAAAGCACATTAGTGGGAAAACTAGTGAAATTCTAATAAAGTTTGATATTTATTTATTATTGGTAAACCAATGTTATTTTTAATTAATTTCTTTATTGTATTATGGATAATGCAAGATGCTAAATTAGAAAAAGCTGGATGACCAAGAGAATATGTAAACTCTATATTATTTTTGTAACTTTTCTGTAAATATAAAACAACATCAAAATTTAAAAAAAATTAAGGGAAAGATTTGCACAACTCATTGCTTGGTGCTCTTTTCATACAGTTGTTCTACTCTTTGTCAATGCTTACCCATCACTGGAAAAAATTATTCAGCTGAGTTTTAAAAGCATAGCTAATTATGTCATACTGTGTATGCAAACTAATCCATTAACCAAATTTTTCACTTTCCAACTAGTGATTTACAGCTGTTTAACCTCAATCCAAGAGGGTGCTCTTAGGAGGTCGATGATAATTTTTTTCTGTTTTCAAATATTTGCAAATATCATACAACTCTTATCAACTAAATTCTCTTTGTTATGCCATACATCATACATTATGATGATATAAGGAGCTTTACAATATATCATCATGATATTTATTACATTTTCTTGAGCTTCCCATAGTAGAAAGACTTCTTTAAGTAGGTGATAAAACATACACTCAAAGTAAAGAGTAATTCCTACAATGTATTAGAAAAAGCTTGAATGCTGTTCAATATAGGTAGGATTTAGGAAAAAAAAAAAAACATCTCATGCTTCCTTCTTACTTTGTATACTAGGCAAAAGATTCTCCAATTTAAAAGAAAGAATGACGTTTTCACACAATGGAATTTCTGTCTCCTGGAGCATTTCAGTGCCCAAGAAAAGGCAGATTTCAGGGACTTATTAACAACATCAATGTTGCTCACTGACAAATGGGTGTGAAGCACAGAAGCCCACTCAAAGGAGTAGGGGCAACCTAGCTTTTCTCTCAAAAGGGCTTTTCAGGATGGGCAGAAGACCTAAATAGACATTTCTCCAAAGAAGAAATACAGATGGAAAATAGGCACTTGGAAATATGCTCAACTTCACTAATAATTAGAGAAATGCAATTCAAAACTACAGTGAGGTACTACCTCAAACCTGTCAGAATAGCCATATTTAGAAAGTCTACAAATAACAAATGCTGGAGAGGGTGTGGGGATGTGTATTAGAGCAGCCACTATGGAAAGTAGTATGGAGGTTCCTCCGAAAACTAAAAATAGAGTTGCCATATGATCCAACAATCCCACTCCTGGGCATATATCCAGACAAAACTATAATTTCAAAAAGATACATACACCCCTATGTTCATAGCAGCACTATTTACAATAGGAAAGACATAGAAACAACCTAAATGTCCATCAATAGAAGAATAAATAAAGAAGATGTGATACATATATACAATGGAATACTCAGCCATAAAATAGAATGAAATAATGCCATTTGCAACTACATGAATGGGCCTAGAGATTATCATACTAAATGAAGTAAGTCAGAAAGATAAAGACAAATACCATATCACTTATATATCACTTATATGTGGAATCTAAAATATGACTCAAATGAACTTATCTATGAAACAGAAACAGACTCGCAGACACAGAGAACAGACTGTGGTTGCCAAAGGGGAGAAGGTTGAAGGAGGAATGGAGTGGGAGGTTGGGATTAGCAGATGTAAGCTTTTATATATAGAATGGATACACAACAAGGTCCTACTGTATAGCACAGAGAACTATGTTCAATATCCTATGATAAACCGTAATGGAAAAGAATATAAAAAAATAAGAATGTATGTATATGTATAACTGAATCACTTTGTTGTACAGCAGAAATTAACAGAACATTGTAAATCAACTATACTTCAATAATTTTTTTTTTAAAAAAGGGGTTTTTTAGGATGAAATTATGCTGCTTGGTTCTACAAGTGATTATCTTTCTGCAGCACCAGGAATGTTTTCAGTATGTGGTGTGAGCAATGGGAAATATAAATGAACCCCACCTTGGGGGTGCTTAGCATCCAAAGGGATTCCCAGACCATTCCCAGACCATTCTGGAAATCCCAGTAATCTGACTGCAGGCTTATCAGGCTCACCACAATTTTTATTCTAACCACAAAGTACCTGATCAGAAAGAGACTATCTGGGGCTTGAACCTGAAGATTGAATTTGAGTAAAAACCAGGTTTCAGTAAATGAACTTTGTTCTATTATTTTTTCCATATAAATGTAAATGAGCCCTTTATAGAAGTCATGGTAAATGCACCATTTTAGAGTTTACAGAGAATGTTTATTTAAAATACTTAAACAACCCAGTCTGCAGGTTTGGCCTTCCCTCACAAAATAAACAGCCATCCATTAGATAACCATTAGTGCATGCAGGGGCTAAAAGAGCAAGGATTCCCATTAAGCAAACTGAAACACATTCTTTTAATTATGAAGTCAGAATAATGCAGTGGGTGGGATTCAGTACTTAATAATTAGGACTATCTTGATGTCCTTTTCTATTTATTGCTTGAATGTATAAATGTGATGTTTCTAAATTGTTGATTTTTTTTCTTTTGGAGAAGTTAATTTTAAGAAGATAAGATTTTTTTACGTTATGGATTATTTCAGGATACTGAATATAGTTCTCTGTGGTAAACAATAAGAATGTTGTTTATTTATTCTATGTATGATTGTTTGCATCGGCTAGTCCCAAACTCCCAATCCAACCGTCCCCCTACCCTCCTACCTGCCTTGGCAGCTACAGGTCTGTTCTTTATGTGTTTCATAGATAAGTTCATTTGTGTCATATTTTAAATTTCACATATAAGTGATATCATATGGTATTTGTCTTTCTCTTTCTAACTTACTTCGCTTAGTATGATAATATCTATGCCCAACCATGTAGCTGCAAATGGCATTATTTCATTCTATTTAATGGATGAGTAGTATTCCATTGTGTACATGTACCACATCTTCTTTATTTATTCTTCTATCAATGGACATTTAGGTTGTTTCCATGTCTTGACTATGTAAATAGTGCTGCTATGAACACTGTGGTGCATGTATCCTTTTGAATTATAGTTTTGTTCAGATATTTGTCCAAGAGTGGGATTGCAGGATCATGTGGCAACTCTATTTTTAGTTGTTTGAGGGACCTCCATACTGCTTTCCATAGTGGCTGCACTAATATACATTCCCACCAACAGTGTAGGAGGGTTCCCTTTTCCCCACACCCTCTCCAGCATTTGTTATTTGTTGACTTTTTAAAGATGGCCATTCTGACCAGTGTGAGGTGATATCTCACTGTAGTTTTGATTTGCATTTCTCTGATAGTTAACAATGGTAGGCTTCTTTTCACGTGCCTATTGGTCATCTGTATGTCTACTTTGGAGAAATGAGATACAGGTTTTACTTTGTTTCATATTCAGTGCTGAAAGCTACTAATGATTCCCACTGGCTTAAGTCTATAGCTAAATAAGCAGACTGTAGTGAAATATTGAGACATTTTATCCTCTAATTCCAGAGGATCAATCAGGATTATTTGCATTCAGTCCTCCTCTTCTCATATACAACATTTATTTTAGGTATTATTTCTCACTCAATGATCTTCTCTGAACAATCATCTCAGTGTCTACTGTTTCAGAGTTGGTTTGTTCCTTCTTTTTAGAGCTGAATTAATATTTCTCTGTCTGGCTGTGCCACAGTTTATTTATCCATTCACTTACTGAAGGACATCTTGTTTGGTTTCAAATTTTGGCGATTATGAATAAAGTTGTGATAAACGTGTGTGTGGGTTTTTGTGTGAATCTAAGTTTTCAACTCCTTTAGGTAAATACCAAGAAGAACAACTGCTGGATCACATGGAAAGAGTATGCTTAGTTTTGTATGAAACTGCTAAATTGTCTTCCAAAGTGGCTGCACCATTTTGATTTCACATCAGCAATGAATGAGTGTTCCTGTCCACATCTTAGCCAACATTTGATGTTGGTATTCTGGATTTTAGCCATAGCAATAGGTGTGTAGTTGTATCTCATTGCTTTAATTTGTGTTTTCCTTGATGACATATGATGTGAAGCATCTTTTCATATGCTTATTTTCCATCTGCATATTTTCTTTGGTGAGGGGTCTATTAAGATATCTGTTTATGTCTTTGGCTCAGTTTAAAACTAGGTTTTATTTTCTTTTTGAAATATATTGGACTTGCCTATTTTATTTGGGTATTAAAATATTGAATGTGGGCTATGAGTTATCTGTTTTCCTCTTGTTGAAATTTTACCTCCTTAAAAGACAAGGTTCCAGATATACACAGCTATAATTTCAGGAGTCAGTTTCATGTTCTTCTCAACAGACGTCACTGAAAAATAATAATAATATTAACTAAAATTCTGGTGTTTTAATTTTAATGAAATTTACTTCAATTTCAAATTTTAAAATGAATCATTTTTTAATCATTTTGTTAGCATGTTATTAATTCACCATTTCCTGGGTTTGCTTGTTTACAGCCCTTGGGTCACTACAAAGAAGCAATTTTTGGACTTCATTTTTTTCATCTTTCACATATGACAACAACAATTGTCATTCATGTTTAGCAGCAAATTTGTTTTAGTTAATAGCCCTTTCATGGTGATGGCCATATTTTAGGACCAAAACAATCTTACTGGATACTGAATTTATTTAACAGAATTTCCAGTTTCTCCACCAAGATAGAGAAGGTTGTTCACTTCATCAGTTTTCCCGAAGCATCCGTCTTCTGGTCACAATATCAATCAGAAGACAAGAGAAGCAGAGGAAACATTTTTACTGCATAACTGCAAGAGTCAAGGACATCACACTCTCTTTAAATACAGACTCACCTCAATAATGATTGTTCAGGTAATGACTTTTCACCATAATTGCTCTTTAAAAATCGTATTTTGATGCTACAGTTTCAGGCAAAATTACACTCATTCATTTGACACAATAGACAGAGGACATCACATGGAATAAATTAGGTAAGCGTGCTGTGTTTAGATCAACACCAAGAGTGGTGCTTTGCATATACACATTAAGAGGAAACAATGCAGAGGAATCATCCTCCACAACTCTTCAGGCTGTTGTGTGTGTGTCTTATTTCCATGTGTTTTGAGCCTTTTGCGAAAAGGTTTAGCACTTGATTAAGTCAAGTTAAACTAAACTAAAAATCTTCTTCTGTGTCTTAATTTTAAGTTTCAATTTGAATGTGAGAAGATAATCAGCTTTAGAAATGTTCAAATATTAGTGAAAATAATGGTACAGAAAGAATGGGCCTTCCAAACAATGACTTTCTGGAACTCCCTTTCAACTACTGCCATCCACTCTCAAGTCTTCATTTCATATTTTGACAAGTACAATAAATCTTTATTTCATTAAATTTTATGTATATACTATTTGTTTATTTAAAAAATTGCTGTTTATTACTTATGTCAACTTGTTTTCATTGGTCATTTGACATATTTTTATCTGTGATATATTTATGCATATTTATGTCTTGGAATAGAACATACCAGTTTTCCTATAAAATCAATGAAAAAATATATTGTTTCCATTCCATGTATTTGCACTTAAGATCAGGGTCTTCAGGAAGAGATAAAAGTCAGTGAGAGGAAGATAGGTAAACCAAGCAGAAAGAGAGAGAAGGTAGGAAAAAAGTATCTGAAATACCAACCCATTTCCTATAGGTGTACCCTATTTTCCTTAGGGCCTCAGTACCTCTTATTCTTGCTGGCTGTTAAAAAAAATAGATTTGAGTTATAGAAAACCCAGTTTTTAATGTTTATGAAGGACCTGCATTCTGGAAGCATATTATTGAAGCCCTTGGCAAGCACAATATTCTGATGTTAAACATAGCATAGAGGTGATGAAGATTAAATTTGTGCAGAAGCTGATGACTTTGTCAATAGGTTCCCAGGTCTCACACCTGTGTTGTAGGTCTAAAATTAAAGTTGTGGTAGGTGATATTATTACTGAGTTGTTCTGAAAGGCATCACTTACTCCATATAATTGAAACAGAGTGTATTCCTACAAACATTAGCATGTCATAAATCATATGGGTTTTGGAAAACTACTGGCTTTCAACAGAGTTTTATTTAATGAAAATTAACACAATAAAATGTCTTTATTGCAGGAATCATGCTGCAGTAGAACCCCTTTAAAACACATGTCTTTCATTTTTTTCTTGAAAGACTAAAACATCTTGCCAAAATAAGATAGGCAAAAAAGAAAAAAAAAGTTTGATTATTTAACATTCCATGATTTGTAATGGATGGAGTATTAGAGAATAAGAGTGATGAATACCAGAATTGATCTCATGTCACCAACTTAAGACTTTATTTTTGGTAGCATTTTACAGTGACATGTGGTAAAGGTAGCCAAAGTGTTAGACCAGAAATGAGGGGGTGGAGAAAAAAATCCAATTTTGTTCCATAAGAATTGTGAATTGGGAACAGTCTTTTAAAATGTTAGTTCAGCTGAGACTTTCTGATGAGTAGGAAGGTCTGAGTAATTTGCTTTCGAAAGTAGTCATTTGAAATTGCTGGCTATTTTTTTGAGAGCTAACAAGAGCAGGTAACATGTAGCATATTTTAAAAGGAATCACTTAAAGCTAACAGTTCCTTCTAAAATGACATCCTTGTTCAACCAAACTCCCAGCAGAGAATTAACACTTGTGTACATTTATATTAGGCAGGTTTAGGCTGAAAGCATATTAAATGAGACATTTGCAAGATCTTCAGAAAATTAATTTATACTGAACTTGGCATGACAACAAGAGAGGGAATATTCTCATAGATTTTTGGCATGCTTAAACACTAGACATGACGTTTGTGGAAATGTAATTAAGTGCGTAAAATATACTTCATAATAGTACAGTTGGCAGGAAAGGGGAAAAAAGCCTCTATTAAAAAAGTGAAAGCATCTAATGTAAGGGCAGCTATCCAATGTGAGCATCTTGAGCTTTGCAATTTATTATTATTGATGGCATATTTTCTTTACTAGCATGGGCAAAGTGAGAAGCATTTTTTGAACATAAAACTGAATATATTATTTATCCTGTGACAATGAACATTACTGTAAACATAATTTTTAAAATTAGCTGACAAAAACTGACCTATATTTACATATTATCCATAATATCTGATAACCCAACACTAAGTTAGGCACTATGCCATTGAGACTCACTTATCCGTCTCTCACAGCTACTTATCATAGTTGTCTTCTAGAATCCCAGGTGGATTTGGTAACTTGTTCAAAATGGTGCAGATGGAACAAAACACCTTCTGCTACTCCCAACTCTAAAGCCTATCTCCAGTCTAAGAAGATGGAAATCCAAATGGAGAAACCTTCATCATTCTAGAGCAAATTCCATGGATCCAGGGAAGGAGAAGATTGCACATACCTTAAAATCAAGAACGCAGTTCATACAGAGTGAAGTAAGTTAGAAAGAGAAAAACAAATACCATATGCTAACACATATATATGGAATCTAAAAAAAAAAAGGTTCCGAAGTACCTAGGGGCAGGACAGGAATAAAGATGCAGATGTAGAGAATGGACTTGAGGACATAGAGATGGGGAAGGGTAAGCTGGGACGAAGTGAGAGAGTGGCATGGACATATATACCCTACCAAATGTAAAATAGATAGCTAGTGGGAAGCAGCTGCATAGCACAGGGAGATCAGTTCCATGCTGTGTGACACCTAGAGGGGTTAGATAGGGAGGGTGGGAGGGAGATACAAGAGGGAGGGGATATGTGTATATAGGTATATGTATAGCTGATTCACTTTGTTACACAGCAGAAACTAACACAACATTGTAAAGCAATTATACTCCAATAAAGATGTTTTAAAAAAGAAGAGTTCAGTATGCCTAAGGAGCAGAGTTTAAAGGTAGATAAGCAGTTTAAGCAGAGTTTAAGGGTAGATAGATATTCTACCCTTCACCCTTGGGTGAAGGGTAGAATATCTATCTTTGAGGTGGAACTATCACCGGAAACTATTAAGTAAGCCTATGCCTATATTTATTGTAAAGTCATTTGATGTACTTTTGACTTCCTGTAGTTATATGCACTGAATGCTTGTTTTGATCCCAGTTTTGAAGATCTGTTCTCCTCTCCTTGTTTAGTACACTCTAGCATTACATTTGACAAGAGGAGGGATCCATTAAAGCTTCAAAGAGATGTATAGTTGGAGGAATCTCTCATATCCTGTTCCTTAAATGTCCATCTCTCTATTCCATAGCTTGCTGCCTCAGCTTCAAGGGCAAATGGGACTATAAAATCTCTAGTCCAACACTAGTAACCAGACGGATAGTCATGCTTATGGTCAAACTATAGCCTCATTCTCCAATTTGAATTATTAGGTTACAATCTCATTTTTGAGACGCTTTTCACTACAGTCCACATGTATCATTTTGACATTGCATAGTTAAATAACTTCAGAACTTACTAGTGTTAAAAACAAAATTTAATGACATAAATTTTAAAGATTTCATTGGCTTTATTCAGTGATTCATGAATCAGAAAGCACCCAGTAGGAAGGAACTCTGAAGAGCTGTACAAAATGAAAGACTTTTAGAGGTAGAAGGGAGTAGGGATAAGGAAGTTATACTAGATGAAAAAGCAAATTGGTTATGACAAGGTCACTTTCCTTTAGAGGATGGTCAGAGTCTAGCAGGCAGACTACATAACTAGTGCTGATTAGGCAATTCTTGATTGACTGGTTTAAGATTCCATTTTTGGAAGAGCTGTAACTGTAATCAAGTCTTGGTTTGGTGATGTGGAGCTTAGAGTAAATGACTCCATTTTAGGGCTGCTGTCTTATTTTTAATGGTGGCTTAAGCATTAAGCATTTTGTTGGTTCGAGTGTGTGTATCAGCTAACTGCTTCTGGTCTAGGTTGAGATGTGACTGAGGATGGCTGCAGTGTTGGTTGGTCTAGGCTGTCCTCAGCTAAGATGGCTTCTCACTGCCCCATATCACCCTTCCCCCTCCAACAAGCTAGGTGGAAATGAAATTTTTATAGGTTTTTGGATCAGCAATCTAGCAACTTCTATTAAAATTAAATATGTCTAAACACTTAAAATGAGCAATGGCATTATTAGAATACCATCACATAGACAAAGGAAATGAGAGGACACCAAACTATGAGGGCACACTTAAGAATTTTCTGGCAGCAAAAACTTTGAGTTTACTATTCGTACACTTTCAATAAAGAAATGAATAAAGGATACACTCAGGAAAGAAGAAACTGAAAATGGAAGGAAAAAGGAGGGTAGAAGAAAGAATGGTTGTCAAAGACATTTGTTAAATTAATTAAAAAATTGACTATTGGAAAACAGTTTAAAGTAATGACAGATTTGATGATTATTAAAACAAGGTGGAGCTGAAATTCTAGAGGTACAAGTTCTCAAAAAATTTCCTTAAAAAATGCTTAAGAAAATTCTACAAAATGTGCCCCAACATAAAAGGGCATTAATTTTTGTAAAAGAAAGATATGATATCCAGGAGAGCTGAGATGCAACCACAATAGCTGAAAGAAATTTTTGTTTTGCTAGTAAGAAGAGATATTAGAATGACAGCTTTATATATGTACAACATGTTCACAATACCATGTAAAACACAAGGGTGATAGGAGTTAAAGAATTATAAAATTCCTATAATATTGAGAAGACAAAAATTTTTATTATTTTGAAATTTTGTTTAGAAAAAATTCGTGTTAAGAATTAAGGTGAGTTAAGGGTGAAAGATGTCAGTGAAAATGGCAAACTAAGGACCTCCAAAAATTCCACCCTTCATAGAATCAATGATAAACTGGCAAAGTTGTCAGGATCTTATTTTTTCAGAACTCTGGAAATTAACCAAAGGACTGCAGCAATCCAGAGAGCTTTAAAGAAAAACAGCTGAATCCATGTAAGAAGAGAGAGTTTTGTGGTCTTTTAACTTACCCTAGTCCCATTTCTCACACTCCAACTTATAGTAGCTTGAAAAAACAAGTTCACATTCCCAATACTGATGGGGGCAGAACAGAGCTGCAGCTCTTTCAAATTCTCATTCCCAAAGAATTATCATTATTTAACCTGTCTAATGGTTCCCTGAAAGACCTCACTTGAAAAGAGCATCTTTATCTAACCTGATTAAGTACTCACCTCATGCTAAAAGCCCCTCTTTGGGGGACATTTATCAAAAACATTTACAGGCAAATATTTTAATGTCATGGCTGCCTGAGGCAATGGATAACATTTGGGGTAAAACAGAGACTAATGAAAAAGCTTAAAAGGAAAAGCTGAGGAATGACATGTCCATAGGGGCTTTGAAATGCTTTGACATATGCCTGGAAATCTAGAAGCCTATGCACACATGTAAGGCTGTGTGCACGCTCAGGAAAGAAATTAAAGAAATATCCATTGCCTTTTTTGCAGAAATGGACTGCTGATACTTAAAAAAATATGGAAATACAAGGGACACAGAATAGTATCTTGAAAAAGAACAAAGTTGGAAGACTCAACCTTTTTTTGATTTCAAAACTTACTACAAAGCTACAGTAATCAAGTGTGTGTGGTATTAGAACAGACATATAAATTAATGGAACAGAACTGAGAATACAGAAATAAACCTATACATCTACTGTCAATTGATTTTTGACAATAATGCCAAGAGTATACAATGGGGAAATAATCTTTTCAACAAATAGTGCTGAGATATCTGGTTATCCACATGAAAAAATGAATTTGGAGCCCTAACTCACACCATATACAAAAATTAACTCAGAATGGATCAAAGACTTAAATGTAAGAGCTGATACCATAAGACTCCTAGAAGAAAATATAGGTGTATATATTCATGACTTTAGATGAGGCAAAGCTTTCTTATATGACCCTGAAAGCACAAGCAACCTGCCTTAGTCTGTTCAGGCTGCTGTAACAAAATGCCACAAACTGGGTAGCTTATAAACAACAGAAATTATTTCTCACAGTTCTGGATGCTGATAAGTCTAAGATCATGGCTCTGGCAGATTCAGTGTGGTGGCTGGTGAAAGTTCACTTCCTGGTTCGTATGTGGTGTCTTCTTGCTATGTACTCACATGGTGAAAATGGCTAGAGATCTCTGTGGGTCTCTTTTCTAAGACACAGGTTCCATTCATGAGGGCTCCACCCTCATGACTTAAGTACTTTACAAAGGCCCCACCTCCTAAAACCATCATCTTTTGGGGGTTAGTATTTCAACAGATTAATATGGCAGGGAGAGGAGATACACACATTCAGAGTACAACACAACCAAAAAAAGGAGATAAATTGGACTTTATCATTTTAAAAACTTTTGAGTATCAAAAAACACTATCAAGAAAGTGAAATAATCCACAGAATGAGAGAAAATATTTGCAAATCATATGTCTGATAAGTTTCTAAAACCCAGAATATATAATGAAGATGTACAACTCAACAATAAAAATGCAAATTACCCAATTAAGAAGTGAGCAAAGGACTTGAATAGACATTTCTCCAAAGAAAATATACAAATGGCCAATAAGTACATAAAAAGATAATCAACATCATTAGTCATCAGGTAAATGCAAATCAAAACCACAATGAAATACCACTTCACAAACTGTAGGATGACTACAATAAAAAACACAGATAATAAAATGTGTTAATGAAGATGTGGAGAAATTGGATCCTCATACATTACTGATGGGAATGTCACATGGTGTGGCTGTAGAAAATAATTTGGCAGTCCCTCAACAAGTTAAACCATGCAGCCAGGCAATTTCACTCCTAGGTGTATACTAAGGGAACTGAAAACATATGTTCACATAAAAACCTATACACCAATCTTTACAACAGCATCATTCACAATAGCAAAAGATGGAAACAGCCCAAAAGCCCATCAGCTGATGAATGGGTAATATAATATACTCATACAATGGAATATCTTTCAGACAAAAAGAGGACTAGAGCACTGTTGCAAGCTACATCATTGATGAAGCTTGAAAACATTAGAGTAAGCTAGATCCAAAAAAACTATCAATTGTATAATTTCACTTATATTAAGTGTTCAGAACCGGCAAATCCATAGAGACAGATAATAGATTAGTGGCTGCCAGGAGCTCCAGGGACAGGAATGGAGAGCTGGGGAGCAAATGTGACAGATGCAAGGCTTCTTTAAAGATGATGAAAATGTTTTGGATTAGGTAGTTGCAATGATTTTACAGCCTTGTGGTTACACTAAAAGCCACTGAATTGAACATTTTAAAATAGTGAATTTTATATGTGAATTATATCTCAATTAAAAAAAATAAGGCCATAACTAAGATAATAGAAATAGAATGTATAACTTTAAACCAATTGAAGGTAAAATATAATATGATCCACTTGAAATCAGTAAAGATGAAAAAGAAAGAAAAAAGAAAATTTCTAAGAAGAAAGAACAACAAAAAACACGCAGAACTGATCTAAATGTATCAACAATGACATCAGGTATAGATATTGGAAAATTATGTCCTAGGTCAGAGCCTTGCAGCCTGATTTTGTACAAACTAAGAAGGAAGAATGGACTTTGCATTTTTAGAGTTACCAAAAAGAATGATGAAAGAGGTGGGGGAGCAGCAGCCGCTGAAACCATGGTCCTCAAAGCCTAAAATATTCACTGAGAGGCCCACTACAGAAAAAGTTTAGTTGATAACCTAAACTTTCAAAGATGACATTTTAAAGTTAAACACAAAATCTAATAAAAGTATAAAACCAAAATTACCCTTTTCAAATATCACCTGCCAATTTCAGAAGAGCTGCTGGGAACTGTCTATCTCAATGTGTTATTCCCTGTCTGTTTCCAGATTAAAGATTGCCACAAGTGGCTTGACGTTTGGAAGGCAGAAGGAAGGTCAATATCTTCTTCAGCTTCAGCCTTCTCAGGAACAGGCCTAGAGAGTAGAGTAGGTAGTGGCTCTGCCAGAGACTCTCAACAGTCATAGTCTTTCCCAGTGAACTTTTGGGGACTGCCTACTTTGGTGCTTTAGTTAAGGTCCTCAGGGATTTCTTTTCTCCAAAATTCCTGCTGCTTCTCAAACTTCATTTCTCTATACCATCCTATGTATATGTAAATCTCTTGATATTTGGGCTTAGAACTAGCACACCATCATTTTTTGCCACATTCTATTTGTCAAGTGAGTGAAGAAGGTGGGGTGTTAGTTTGTGAAGAGTGTCTGACAGGAGAAATGGCTCATCATTAAAGAGATGCAGGCCAATGATGGAAACTTCACAGAAGAAACCAAAATAGATACCCCTCCTTCCCTCTCTCTTTATCTCTTGATACTGCTCCCATTGGCTAAACTAAACAGGAAAATATGCCCATCAAATCAGCCTCAATAAAGAGGGTAGAAAAAGATGGAGAATAGACCCAGAAGGGAAGTAGAAGCCATCCTGCACAGTTATCAACCTAAATCGTTAACTCATGCATGAAAAGAAACACAGTCTTACTGGTAATTGGAGAAATACAGATTAAAGCAATAATCTACCAACTCATAGCCTTAAAAAATAGTAGTAATAAATTTAAGAATCTCAAGCATCAGCAAAGATGCTGTAAAACAGTAATGCATGTTAATAGCTGTCTGGAATGCTATTTGCTATCCTCACTTTATAAGGTAAATCAGCAATATCTAAGTTGATGGTCCACCCACCCTATGGTCCAGCAATTCTATTATTGGGCATCAGCCATGGAGAGATGTTAACACATGTGCAGAGGAACATATATAGGATTGTTCAATGTTTGCAATACCAAAACAAACAAAAATAAAAAACACTCACATTTAACAGTCTCTTAGAAGGGGATTAGAGGAATAAACTCATTTAAAATAAAATAATCAATAACATTTAAAAGATATAGACTAAACTCTCAAATATCAGTAATGATAAATCTTTCAAAAACATCATGTTATGTAAAGAAAGCAAGGTGCCAAATAACAAGTAACTAGCAATAAGTAAGATAAAATGTATACAATATATATAAATTTAGATAGCACACCTTCTTGGGAGGGACTCTTTAAAAGCAGAGCCTGAGACAAGGATTGTGGTATATGTGACCTACTGCAGGATGGCTCACAGAAGGGCAGGGAGGAAAGCAGGGCAGAACAGAGGAAAGAGTAAAGCAAGGTTTTGGGCTTGGCTGGAATCTCATCTCAGCCTGATCCTAAGAGGAGCTCTGGAAAATAAATTGAACCACAGCACTGGTCTCATCTTGAGGCAACAGGGTGATTGCTTCTCTTCCTCAACTCCCTACCCTGGACACATACACTTACCAGTCAATCACTGGCCATGGGCTGACCTGTCGGAGGCATTCTCCCAATGGAACATCTTCCATGTAGCCCAGGACAATCCTTCAGAGAACAAGAGAGCTGAGAGCCATTAGTAGCCCAACCTCACTGCAGCTGGAGTATGAGGGCACCAGCAGTGAAAGGGGTCTGGCAGGGGTATGACAGTGTCCACTGTACACATGAAACAATGGTGTATGGTTTATGGCCTTACTGGGTAGTATAATTACAAACATTTGCATAGAAATAAAAAACAACACTCATTTCAAAATAGCAATTGCCTCTAATAAGGGAGGGAAGAAGGAAAGGAAAATGACTCAAATGCTGGCCTTATGCTATGTTTGCATTATTTTACTTCTTTATAAAAAATAGCCTGAAGTAATAAAATCGTTAACATTTAAATCTCAGTGTAAGTACATGGCTATTTGCAAACTTTAAAACTTAAAATAATATATACAGCCAAAAATTAGTAGTAAAATATGTAGATTTAAAAATAATAATAGTGGTTCTTGTAATATTTTGATTTAATTTATACCAATGGTAAAAAATATATCTTTTCTAAATTATAGGTAAAACTAGAAATTACTCAGTTTGTGTAATTTTTATCCTGTCAATTTCACTCATCAAAAAATCATACTTCTAATTGTAAAAGGTATTTATAAGTTTATTTAGTTCATATAGTATCTCTCTTTATGTTTTAATCTGACATTTTATGTGAAGATATGAGAGAGAAAACGTTATAATTTCTGGGATAATACTTACCAAATTTTGAAATGTAATATATCTGGATTGTGGGATTTGGAATAGTTTATTAACTTCTTCTTTATAAGTTTATTAATTGCTTTCATTTTTATAATAACCATTGCCTCATTTTTACAGAAACAACAAAGTCACTCTTAAAAATAAAGAAAAATATGTATCTTCCTTAGTAATAAGAGCATTACAAAGTCAACAACTCCTTGATGTTATTTTACACCTGATATATTTGCCAAAATTAAAATAAAAGAAATATCCAAAATTGGCAGCATTTTTTAAAATTTGGTACAATGATATATTGCTAATGGCAGTATAAACCATTATAATTCTATTTAGAAAAAATAGAATCTGGCAAAATTTCTTGAGTAGCAAACAGATGTTTATATCCTTGTATCCATAAACTCATTTCTTAGAATTTATTCCATGGGAACATTACAATAAGGAAATATCTTCTGCATGAATGATGGCTATTTCAACAAAGAATTTGAAACAATCTACCTTAGCTAAGAAAATCATGGCATGCTAACTTAATGGGGTTTTATGCTGTGATTATGTAACAGGGAAGAGCCAAATCCGACTGCATGTTGGATCTGTTTCTTTTACTTTAACCTTTGCTTCCCATTGTTTTTGTTCACTAAAAGGATACTGTCTATACATAATGGCCTGCCTTGGGGAACACTGCCCCTCTGCCTGAATGTTAAATCAAAGTGCCTTTGTTCAGGGAAACATCCGGATGCTGTCCACCTGTGGATGGCTACAAGAAAGAAGAAAGCAACACATCCCCTCTCTGAGGCTGGCCATTCCAGGGGATATTTGCAAATCTTATGGCCTTTTTACTCTACTTTCTCATCTCCTCCCCGTCTCTGTGCTATAAAAGAAACTGGCATTCAAACCCCGATAAGATAGTTTTTTGGAGACAGTAGTCTGCCATCTTCTCAGTCTGCCATCTTTCTGAATAAAGCATTCCTTGCTTCAGCACCTCGTCTCCCAATTCATTGGCCTCTCGTGCAGTGAGCAGAGCGAGCTTGGACTTGGTAACAATTATAGCATGAAAATGTGAATAAGAAAATATGTTGATAGTTCCTGGGCACCTAATTAGGGAGCTCAGGTGATTTTGTGAACTATCTTCTCTCTCAAAATTCATGGGTTTGCTATCATTAAAATACCCTTACAAGAGGAAGGAACATTTTGCTCATAGTCACATGGCATGCTAATAATTGGCAGGAGTATTAAGATTACCTCCAAGTTCTAACTCCAAATCCTAAGCTCTTTCCACTGAAAAATTTTTCTTAACTGTAAAATTCATTTTATAAGTAAATGTGTAAGCAGAACTCTTTTAGCTCTGAATCAAAGAGATAACAAAGGCTGAGCTTATTTAGATGGATGTGCTGGAGTGTGGGCTCCAGTCAGCCTCACCCCACCCATTTGGCTTTAACCAAATCCTAGAGAGCCACAAATACTCTTTTAAAAATCACTCCACTACACCATATTTCATCTGGAAAGTGTAAAAATGGTTTGACTTAATGTTATGTTTTAAAAGATAGTAATATAAAATATTGCCATTCACAACTCTCAGTTGAGTAGAAGGATACATAGAAACATGGATGAAAACATTCCTGTGCAAAGACCAGACCTGCTGCTATTTCTTTCAGGTGACAGCATATACAGCTCAGCAATGGGCCCTGGGAGGACATCTTTGGCTGTTTTTTCCACTGCTTTCGAGGTGGTCCTCAGAGCTTTATTAAACCTGGATAGATCTTTGTGCCCATTCAGTCATAATCATTCATAAAATATTATAAAGAGTATGCATTGTTTGTGAATGTGGATATAATTGGGGATGGGAGAGGAATGAGAAAACTCATATGTACATGTTTAAGATCAAAATATATTTCCCACCAAACTGTTTGGGACAGACAGTGTGAGTTATCTCCTTCCTTCTTGCCACTTAGGAAACTCGAGACCGTCATCTATCTCTCCCAATTCTGTACCAGTAAAAGCTGAAGATACCTGAAATTTGCTTTACCAGCCTACTATGAAGCTATAGCATGAACATGTGGACCACTCTTTGTCCACAACATATCAGAGGGAAATCTAGTGACTCAGGGAAAGATTGCTTTTTCTGAGATGTGTGAAGAGCAGGTCTATTTCCCTTCCTGCCTGTGACATTATCCTGTAAGGATGTGAGGCTTAATATTACTACAGCCATCTTGCAAATCAAGAAAAGAGCCAAAAGTTCCAGGAAAGCTGACAAATTCCTTCCCACATAGATTTTGATCTGTGGTAAAAAGGACCTTCTACTGTTTAAGCTCCTTTGTGTTTGGATGTTCTGTTATGTGTAGCAGAAAATATCCTGATATAAACTGCAGAAATCAATCAGACACCCGAAGTTCCCAACTAGAACATACAATTCTACATTATTAAGGGTGTTGTCTTTTTTTTGCTAATATAAATCAA
Organism: Leucopleurus acutus; assembly: GCF_964270905.1. NCBI lineage: Eukaryota > Metazoa > Chordata > Mammalia > Artiodactyla > Delphinidae > Leucopleurus > Leucopleurus acutus. The sequence goes on from NC_139158.1 coordinate 53,611,892, forward strand.
ATGGAGTTACTTCCAATGTGGGCTTTTTTGATTATGAAGAATTTCTGGTAATTTCCTTCTTTTTACAGTGGTTATATCATAATCCATGAAGTTTATCTGAAGTGATTGTTTCCGATTATTGTGGCTTCCTCCTGATTTTCATAAGCGAAGTTGCCGACTTCAAATTGCTAGAAAAAATGCTGGCAGTTTTTCATGGAGCATGGCTATTAGGTCCCCAGAAGATGAAGAATGAATTCTTTCCTTTCCTTTCCCTTGGCTTTCCCTTCTGTCCTTTCTACTCTAGGGCTAATATTTTGAAATAGCCCTCAAATACCAATGATGTAAATCTCTGCATACTCTACTGCAAGGATCAAATAAAATATGTGGAAAGTGCTTTAGAGGCAGAAGGACATTCTGCAAGGCTGTGGGGCTGACATTATTTGTTACATCTTAACAACATTGCCCCATATTAACAACAGCAAAGTAAGAATAGGCAAGTGATAGTAGGGTCTGTCCAAATTATTTTTAAAACTAGATTTGCTCTAAAATTGGAATAATGTCTCTGACACCTCATCAGCTTTGGCTGACATGGTCATGATAAACAGAAACTTTTTATTGTTTTTATTTAATAAACATTCCTGTAACAGTGGTTTAATCTTAGTTGTATTCCAATCACTGATCAACATAAGCTGACCCTTGAATAGCACGGGTTTGAACTGCATAGGACCACATATACTCAGATTGTTTTTCAATAAGTATAGTACATGTATTTTTCACTTTAAGGATTTTTAACTAAGTATGGGGAAGAGTTTGTGTTCTATTAGAGATCACAATATGTGGCATTAAAAGAAGTGGAGTTTGAGTCCTGATTCTATCCAGACTGTCACAGCTTCCTGCTCTTCGGAGATTCATTGATCAATTCCTTTGTTTTTGAGGCAAAGATAGCAGTATTAGTATTTTCGACTATGTGGGTGGGTTGGTGCCCCTAACTCCTGTATTGTTCAAGGGTCAACTGTATAACAACTCTTTTAGTTCTTATTACAACTTCTGAGAGAGATACTTTCATTACTCTCATTTTGCTCGTGAGGAAACTGAGATACGAGATGTTGATTGTTTAAGTAACTTGCCAAAGCCACACAGCTGGTAAGTGGCAGAATTGGAATAAGAATCATTTTACTTGACATTGTAGGGAAGGAAAAAATTTCTTCAAGCGTCTTAGAGTTCCTGGCTGGGTTTGAAATTTAAACTGACAAAGACAGATTAATAGGAAAAAAGCATACAAACATATTTAGTACAAGTTTTAAAAGCATGGGATCTTTTGTGAGGAAATGAAGACCTGAAGAAACAGGCCGTTGTATTTTAATGCTAGATTTGATGAACGGGGGAAGTTGTGTAGAAATAGGATAGTCAAGGAATATGAGGTAAGTGTAATAACCTGGGGGAGACATAGCAAGTCCTGTTTGTTAGGATTCTTCTTGGTGTCCCTTTGTCTTTGAAGATAAGGATGCTCTTTGCCTCCAGGTATGGGGAGGGAACCTCCTACTTGAGGGTTTTATGACCTGTTTCAGGGAAGAAGGGCAGAGAGGAGGTCAGAGGGACCTACGTTCCTGTGTCTTCTGTTTTCTCAAACTCTTTCAGCTTAAAATATTCAATGTGCCAAGGTGTAATATTTTGTGGGTAGTGTGTCCTAACTCCATCAACATATAGACATAAATGTATGAAGTCATTCACTAAAAGTGAGAAAGTGTGAACAGGTTCACCACATGCTTCATTTTGCTTTATGGGCAAGTTTAAAAAATAAGGAAAGAAAAAAAATGAAAGAAGAAAAAAATCTAGTTAGGACTTTCTTTTCCATTCTTTTATCTTCTTTTCTTTTCTTTATTTTTCTTCATGTGTGTGGTAGTGGTGGGAAATGGGGGAGGATAATGAGCCTCTTTGACTGAAAATAACCATGCTTCATCAACCCGTATGTACTGTGAGAGGGAAATTTTACAGAGAAAAATCATACGGTGAAAAGCTCAAAAATCTCTCCAAGTATTAACTGAATGATTCAAATGATGACAATTATATACCAAAAACAGACATGGAAGCCATGTCTCCAACTGGTGTTATCTTCCAGAACTTCCTTTGGATCTGAACACATTTATGGTGGGACATATTCAGCTTTCTTTACATTTTTTGCTTTATATGGTCAATTGCAAAACTGACCACAAATTCTTTCTCTTCCTATTGCCAGAACTTTTGCAGTGAGACTTTGCAGCCTCTCCCATCAAAAAGTGGAGAGTTTATTTCTCTATTTTTTGAATCTGGATTTAGGCATGTGACAGACTTTGGCCAGTGGGACATCAGGAAACCTAAGAGCCTTGACAAGTGCTTGAGCGCTGGGGCTTTTCCTCTCTTGCTATTCTTAGAAATTATGACAGCCACCCTGTAATGAACCTCAGCTAGCCTGTTGGAGGGTGAATGGCACATGGTCCAGTTACTTCCATTTACCCTGAAGCCAGGAATCACCATCAGGCATGTGAATGAGGCCATCCACTGATGAGAGCAGAGATAAGCAGTCCTGGTTAAGCCCAGCCCAAAGTGCCAACTTACATTATCATGATAAAAGAAGAGATTGTTAGTATGAGACACTACTTATGGGATCACTTATTACACAGCAAAACTATTCTTCTTTTAAAGGGAAGCATATTAGATTCACCTTTACAGAGAACAGAAGCTTTAGGTACTATATATGACTAAGGAAGAGAAGTCTCATCTACTTCTGGAGCAGATGTATTATTAGTGGCCCTGGGAGAAAGTCAAACTTCTGACAAAAATGCTGAAAATTGAGGAAATTTGATTCAAATCCTTCTCCAAGTCTCCATAATATGCTCACTAAACTCAGGGGAAGAACAATCCAGTGAAGGGTTGCTTGAAGTTTACAGCAGGGACAAGACCCATTGTAGCCAAATGTGTTTTATTTTTTCTCCATCCAACCTTTCTTTAGGCTTTCCCATGCTTAATGGGCCTTGGAAGCAGAGCATATAATGACTCTATGATTTACCAGCTCAAGGGCATTTCAGTACTATGGATTAGCCTTAATTCTCTTAGAATATGTCTAACTTCATTGCAAAAGCAATATATTGGGCTAATGAGACTTAGGCCCCTTGACAGTGTTTCCTATCCTTCCCACCCTAGAGCTCTTGCAACTACACAGCACCTTTCATTTCCAAAGGATGCCTGAGCACTTCATAAACTTAGCCAGTGGACTTACAAACTTTATGGCCAAGGAATCAGTCCACCTCTGAAAAGTAACCTGCTTCTGGTGTGAAAAGTAGCAACTGTTTACATATGGTTCACCCGAAGGCATAAAGAGGCCAAGCATTAGGTTTAAAACCCTAAGATGCCTTGGAGCAGGTCCTGGTAGGATTTCCTTTTCTTTATTAAGTTCTCTTCTGCAGTGGATTTAGTTGACTGAGCCTAAAGGAAGTATATCCAGTGAGTGAACTGAACCTATGACCCTAAGCACCTGGTTAGAATTGGCCCTTGTGTAATGACCTGGGAGAGCACCACCTCCTCCACTTGTAGGGTAGGTCAACAAAAAGAAAATCACATTTTAAAGCTGTTAAATTTAAATAATTTTTCAAGGAAACCTATTTAAACATTATCATTTGCCCATTTTTCTGTACCTTTTACATTGAATTTCATACTTTTTATCTTGTGTCTTAATTGTTGAGCTCATTATTTGCCCCATTTAAGGCAGGATCTTTGAATGAGCCATGCTGACAACCTCCTTAAACCACATCACAATGAATATGTAGAAAAGGAAACACTTCTGTCCACCTCTCAGTTCAGCACTACCTGCCACCTCCTCCTAATGGAAAATTTGTTAATCATGAAGCTAAGTTCAGGACGTTTACTGGACCACATTTATGAGTGGCAGTGTGACTGTGGGTTAAATCGGACCTCTGTTTCTCCCTTCATTCACTACATGCAGAGAACCAATAGCTCTTGAAGCTCAGGAATCTTGCTTTCTTCACTTGCACTCTTCACAATATGCTGGCCATTGTTTCATATAGCTTAACACCATTGTGAATAGCTAGTACTTCTTATGAATTGGGATGAGAGGTGGGAGGCAGTAGACTCAGTTTTCTCAGACCTCTTTGCTGATTAAATATATTCTTATTTTCCATTGGCTATTGACCAATGTGTGTACTTGTCTTGGTGACCTCCAGATCAAAAGGAAAAGAGATGATTGGCAAGATGGGACATCTCTGTACTGCTAGTGCAAATACAATCAGATACCTTTTCTTAGCAGAATGTTTTGAAACAAAATTAGCTGTTGATGTAATTAACTTACTGATGAAATATTTTTTATTCTTTCAAAATTATTTGTTTGTATTAAAAACTATTCTCTTGCAAGCCAAAGCATAATTTACTAGCTATAACTATAATCTTTTGTGATTCTTGATTCAAAATAGTCAAAGCAAATTCTACATCATGTGTATTTCCAGCAAGGTTAGAATCAATTCAGTCAAGACATTTCATGTGGGAGATTTCCATGCCGATATATTTACTACTTCTCACAGAAGCTACCTCATGTATCAATCGAAACTCTTATGCCATGGATCTGGGTTTTCTTCTCTTCATTGGTCTCTCCTTTGTGGTAATGAAGATAGTCTGAGTTCTTCTTCTGCTTTTCCTTAGTGGAATATGATTTTTTGGGTCTCATCAATAACTTCACAATTGATTGGGCTGCTCAACTTTAAAAGTCTTCCTAGGAAGTGCTCAAAGACTGATGGGATCATGCTGAAAAGACAGACAAGCCAGCTGGAAGGGGCTCCTACTGGCCAAATCTGGGATAATTTTAACATTGAAACATGTAGGATAGTAAAGATTATAAGCCAACATATAAAACAAGAATCCAGGAGAATATCCTGATATTTATAAATAAATAAATCAGTAAATAATTGAAAGTTTGATAGCTAGTGGTATACTTATGAGTTCAAAATACCTCTTCTCAAAATATTTCTTAATTTAAAAATGTGAAATTTACAGTGGAGGATGCTGGAGACACCACTTTAACCAAGTGATCGCCAGTAAAGTGACACATCAAATGCATGAGTCATATGTGTGAAACAATGAGATGAACACAGCATTAGTTTTGTGATTGTTTTTTCTGCCAGTGAACTATGACTTAACTTTAATCATAGAAGAAAAATAATGAGCCCAAACTCAAATTGAGGAGCATTCTACAAAATAAATGACCTGTTATCTTCAGAATTTCCAAGGGTAAAAAAGTCAAGAACATTTCTTGGAGTGTGCACAGATTGAAAAAGACTGAAGGGACATGACATCTGCAGTGCAGCATGATTCTTATTTTTCTTTAATTCATCTGCTAGAGTGTCCTATTTTTTCCAGCTTATTGAGGAATAAGTGACAAATAAAATTGTTTATAAACTGTATAATATAATGATTTGATATACATGTACATTGTGAAATTATATAATTCTGAAATAAGTCATTTTACTATAAAGGTCATTACTGACGCAGTTGGTGAAACTTGGATGGGATTTTGTTAGGCATATTGTTATTATGTAAGAGAATGTGCTTGTTCATATAAATACTCTAAAATATTCAGGGGTATTGGAGCATCGGGTTAGTACCTTATTCTCAAATGGCTCGGAGGAAAAATTTTTGTACTGCACATGGAAAAATAAACAAATAAATAGGTTCTCCTAGAGTTGTGGTCTCAGACCATGTGGTTTGTCTAGTTAAGTAGAGGGCAGAGAAACTCAGTCAGAAATATTGATGAAACAAAATGAAGAGTCAAGGGACACCTTACATTTCAAAGTCAGGAGTTTCCATAGATGCTAAAGCAATGCAAGGTTTCAATAATTAGCTTAAAGTAAGTGATCATTCCTGCCAAAGTTTCCAAAAGTGTGATGATGAAGCAGACACTCTGGGCCCTAACCTTCTCATGGTCTCCAGCAGCCCTTCAGTAAACACATTTCCATCTATTTCCTGAATATTATTTGGTGATCAAATCTACTCTGCCTGGCTACACAGGTTTAATTAAGTCTCTCAGGAGCAGCCTACAGCCACTGACTAATGGATTTAGTCTATTAATACTCCAGCTCCATTGCTCCATAGGTGGGAGAACTCTTGATTTGCATGTTCCATAGCGTCTCCCAGAGCTCCCTATTGGGACTGAGCTCAAGCTGCCCACAGTGGTAACTTGCTTGATAATACACCCTTTATAGGTGGCTTTCTCTTCCATAAATCATTCTAAATTCACTTCCTGCAATCACCTCCCAAATAAACTACATGCCTCACATCCTAGTCTCATTGTCTTTTTTCAGAGAACTCAAACTAAAGCCTATGTTTAGCTTAATTATTTTTAGTAGGGCCCAGCCTAACTCTAGGATATGGATCCGTATGAAGTTAAAACATTGTTTTACCAATTTCTCATCTCACTTTAAATCAGAAGGTTTTTCCAATCCGTGTTAAATCTAAAAAATAAATTTGATGATGATACTTTATTAGCTGTTTTAAATATGGCTGAAACCACACAGATAGCAGGATTGGACCCTCTTTCTATTCCAGAACATGCATTATTATATATCCAACTATTACAATGGATGAATAACACCATTTGCTATGAGTAAAGGAAAGAGTTGAAGAAAACAGTGCACAAAGCAAAAATTCAAAGTAAAAAAAAAAAAAATCAAGTTAACGCAATAGCTTAAAGGTGTAAAAACCTTGCTCCATAGATTTACTCTGAAGCTATGTTTCCTGTAATAAAATACATATAAACACACACACACACACACACACACACACACACACACACACACACACAATTTTACTCCAGTGCTCCAAGGAAATAAGTGACTATCTTCGGGCCTTCATGCATTTTCAATTTGTCTGGCTCTGTCACTGGGATATGAACAACTGAGAAACAGTGGAGGACAAAATACAGAGCTGAGGCAATGGGTAAGTAGAAACTGTTCTATTATGTGCAGTCAGGCTTGAGTGTGAATAGGGCTGCACCTGGAGGAAGAGAAAAAAGGAAGCATTCATCCATCTCTCCTCACGTGGGAAGCCAGATAGGGCAAGGGGGCTATCCTGTCAAGAGAATGATTCAGGAGTCTTTTCTCACTGAAGATTAATCATACCAAAGGGCAGGGGTAAAGAATACCTTGCTCTATTTGCTTCCAATCTCTCCCCTCTGCCTGGGTCCCAAATGATTCTATTTTCCTATGTCGAGATATTAGTGGAGCAGAGCTGCTGAAAGGTCTGGGACATCTGGGAGATGAATCACTCCATGCAGAAATGGAACAATTAGCTACGTTTAGTCCAACATAAAGGACTTGAGAGGTGTCTAATTGAGTGGCCCGCAACAGAGCCAGGAAACAATGTGGATTTGAAAAGAATCCCACAATTAATTTCTGCATTGACCTAATGGGATGTAATTTGTTAATGTGTCCAGAGCCCAGAGTGGGTCTTTTCCATGATGCTCATGGATTTAAAGGGCATGGCATTCCCTTGTGTTTGCATGTGCTTGGATGAGTGCATGAACAGTAAAGGATGTAGTTAAATGCAAGCCTTTTTTGCAGCCCATTATTAAATCTATGACCATTTAAATATAAAATGAGACATTCTGGCATGGTTTAGGCCACACATTTCTCCAGAACATCAGGTTTAGAATTAGAGACATTGGCAGTCAAATGATTTTGAAACTTTCAGACATTTTACAAAAATCACATTGCCTTTAGACAATTTTAGAAATAGAGAGAAGGTAAAAGTGTTTAAAACAACATATTTTTATTCAAAAGGTGGAAACAGATTATGTCATACAAACTCCTTTGCCCAAGAAATAAAGGTCACTTTTTTATAGATGCTAAAAATATATTAACTATACAAGCTTACGTGTGATTGTGCTTTAAACTCCTTTCCCCCTGGTTCCCAGAGAATTAGTAGCATGTTTGTTAATTTTGGTATTTTAAAGAAGAAATTATAGTTATTAACCTAAGTGAAGTAATTGGAGGAATCTAATACGTCTTGACCCTTTAGAATAATAATAATTTATCACTATAATTAAACTTGCATTTTCATAATAATAAATTAAACGGTATGAGTTAGGCTTAGATTTTATCTCTAGTTTTTTCACTGAATTTTTGGATTCCCAAGCAAGCAGACTGTGTGAAGACAAACACTTAACCACTTTTATCGGATTTCTTTGTGTGAAAAAGTAAGGGAGTAGAAGGAATTGATTCACAGGAACCCTTCCTGCCCTGACTTCAAAGATGCCATAACTTCTGTAATAGTCACAAAGATAACAATTAAATTATCAATGTGAAAAGATCAAATTCACTAAACTAATCACAAATCTCCCCTTCTTTCTAATGCCTGCCAGTGAAGCAGCTCTTCTTTAGAATTGTATTCTTGTGGCTCCCCATCTCCAGGCTCCAGGGCATGGCATGCAGCAAAGGAGAGAGTGACACAGGACTTTATTGTGTTGGAAATCATATCACTTCAGTGGGGGCTGATTCTGTAGTGGAACAGCCTGACTGAAGAAGTTGTAGGCTTCAATGGGAAGGTTGGTTCTTCTGTCAGGAAACAAAGAATTACAAAAAGATGGGAATAAGCAAGAGAGAAAATGACTTAGGAATGGGTGTGTGGCCCGTGTGTCTCTTTTGGCTCACCACTGTACCTTAATGGACGCAGCAAAATGTCTGGGACATGATAGGCACTCAGGAAATGTAAGATATATTGAATGTGGGCTTATGTGTCAACACAGCCCCTTGACCTAAAGCAGACCTGAGGTTGAAATGGTACAGAGAGAGGCAATAAAGATGCCACATGGCAGGGGAGAGTTGTGTATGAGTTGCCACTGCAAACTCATAATTTGCATTTATATGCACAGTCTTTCAACTTCTACCTGTTTTCAGCAATCTCAGACAAATAACTGGTGGTCGACTCAGGCAACAACACAAGTCAAATTAACTGGTTTATTGCATTAGCTGGTCAGCTCAGACTTGGTCACTGATCACTAAGCTGGTTTTGTGTGTCTCTTTTGAGACTGGAAATCTCAAAAGATTGACTGTACTAGGTACCCAAAAGTAGTGAAAGTAGAGTATTAGGCAACTAGTTTTTCACTATATTTTTGATCAACTATACACCTTGTGGTGCTGATGGGTGAAAAACTTCAAATTACTAGCAAACAAAATAACTGCTTCTATAGATAGAATAGCTAACAGTCCTATGAATGTTCATTAATTTTTTTTTCATGAGGGAAGGTATGAAAACTCTGTTCTTTGAACACCTTAGTTGCTCAGTTATCAATATCACAGTCCTAAACAGAAATCTCTAAAAGAGCTCTCTAGAGACAAAATATGCAAAGAAATGCATATTAAAAAAATATATTTCACTTATAATAAAATGGAGGGCAATGTTGTCCTTGATGGAAAACTGTTGGAATTCATAGACCAACTGATGCCATGTGGAAATGCTTTTGTTAAGAGATAGAAATGCATTCAAACAGGCATATCCTTAATAATTTCATGATCTTTATGTGATGGCATAAAGCAGCCTCCAACATTTACTTCTGATACTATGAATGCATCCTTAGTCCCTTGACCCTAGTTAGCAGATTTCCTCCCTGTCTCTTCTCTGAACTTTGAAACCTAATGGACATATGTGAAGGGTAAGAGAAAGAGGGTATCAAGTTGACTCTGAGTTACTAGTGCCAATCTCTTCTTCAACACCCATGAGATTCAAGGTCATCTTTTACTTCCTCCCTATTCTACATTACACATTCCATTGGTGACAGCCCAATGTCTCCTGAATAAAGTTCAAATTTCCTGATATGTTGGAGGAAATGCTCTTCCTACAGTGCTCTTCCCAGGCCCCCAGACTCTGCTCCTTCAGAGCATGCAAACCTGAGTAACAAGTACTAGTCCCTGCATCTCTTTTCCTGAAAATTTATTTCTGGACACCAGAGCCATATTTGCTGGTGTACATGGGAAGGCAGAAATGCTGAGGAATTACTTCTTATGGAAGCAACACTCAAGGAATTACTGAGGGATGGTATTTTATAATACACTCCAGTCCCTTCACCCTTCAGGAGCAAAGTACCTGAGGAATGTGTTCAGCGCTGTTTCTGAGTTCCCCAGTGAGACTGAGCTCTAGTTGCCCAGAGTAATTTGGAAATTCACCCTAGAGTGGCTTCCTCTTCTTCCCAGTCTAACTTCCCCACTCCATCATTACTGTTTCAAGATCACTTTTTAAATAAACCACTTGCACTTGAATTCTTAACTGTGAGTCTACTTCTAGGAGAAGCCACGACATATGGCATTAACATCATTTGTAATCAGGTCCTACCTAGTCTTCTCTTCTTAGTCATTTTCAAGTGCCACAAAAGTCCCACTAACTCTCTTACCAAGAATGTATTCTCACAGAGAACTTTGTGATTTTCAGAATATTTAATTACACATATGTCTGTTTCCCCCAAAATTCTGTGATATCATTCAGCCCAGGAACTGTATTCTATTCACATCACGGTCCTTAAAACTTGGTACAATGCTTGGTACATGTCAGATATTGTGATGGTTAATTTCACGTGTCAATGTGACAGGGCCATGGGGTGCCCAGATATTTGGTCAAACATTACTCTGGGTGTCTTTGTGAAGAAGTTTCTGGATGAATCGTTTGAACATACTGATGAACATTTGAATCAGTAGATTAATGAAGCAGATTGCCCTCCTTAATGTGGGTGGACCTCTTCCAATTAGTTAAAGATTTGAAAAGAACAAAAAGACTGACTTTCCTACAAGTAAGAAGGAGCTCTTAGTATCTGACTACCTTCAAGCTGAGATATTGTGTTGCTGTTGTTGTTTTCCTGCCTTTGGGTTTGAACTGGGTCTGCTGACTGCTGATTTTGGGACTTATCAGCCTACGTAATTACATGAGCCAATTCCTTATAATAACCTCTATTGGTTCTATTTCTCTGTAGATCCCTAAGAACCCTAATACAGATTTTGGTACCAAGGATGGTTCTAGAAGAACTGAATTTTAAGGATAAGTTTAATGAATTGGTTCTGAGGTTTCTGGAATTGCTCTCTAATCTTATTAAATTTTAAAATGCTGATTACTCTCTTCCCAGTAGTAAAGAGAACACTGGTATCCCTGGCATGATCTGGCAATAGAGATATGCGAAATACCACCATTGGATACTCCTAATCAACCACTCACAAGAAGCGAGGTTGTGGGTGATAATGTGGGTGACACTTCTGAAGATTTTTGTCAAACTAACAAGTATATTAAAATTGGATGGTTGCTCCTAAAGTCTCTGGACAAGACTGGGAAAGAAAATGATGAGCTCAGGGATTTGAATTCCCAGCTCAAGCACCACATAAATGACTTAATGGCTACTATGTCTGCCCTGAAAGAGACCCTTATCTCCCATAACCTCAGGGACGAAATTTCTGATTTCAGCCTGTGACTGGCTAAATTACAATGTGAGTTAAACAATGTGGATTCTCCTCAGTAGCCAACCCCAGCACCCCTCTTTGCTTCCAGACATATAACTAGACACAAATGACATCAACCCCCTAAAGGTGGCGTACAAAGTGTGACTCATGAGGAGGTGACCTATAATTCAAAAGAACTACTTGAGTTTTTCAAATTATACAGACAGAAATCCAGGGAACATATGTGGGAATGGATATTAAGGGAGTGGGATAATGGTGGAAGGAGCAGAATGTCGGATCAAGCTAAATTTATTGATTTAGACTCACTACGCAGAGAGTCTGCATTTAATGTTGCAGTTTGGTGAGCTACTAAGGGCTTCAACAATTTACTTCTTTGGTTGGTTGAAGCAAGAACCAAAAGGTGGCCCATAGTGAGTGAGTTAGAAATGCCAGACTAAACTTGGTTTAATATAGAAGAAGGGATTCAAAGACTACAGAGATTGGAATATTATAGTGGATTTGTCATTTAAAACATACTCATCCCCCCTGAGAGTGTCCAGAGACGTACCTTTTGAGACTGTGAGAAATAAATTTGTGAAGGGAGCCCTGATATTCTTGAAGAGCTCTGTCATCACTCTCTGTAGCCAAGAATTTACAGTGGGAACTGTGGTGACTCATTTGGGAAATGTAAATATAACAAGAGTAATTGGATCTAAGAGTAGTAGGGGCCATGTGACAGCACTGGATCACCAATGGAAAGGTGGGCATGGTTACTGTAAGGGAGATAGGAGTCAAAGTACCAATCAAAATAGTCTGATTCATGAAGATGTGTGGCATTGTCGAGTTGATCATAGTGTTCCTTGAAAGTGAAAGAGATAAGAAGCCTAATAAATTCTTACTTGTCTACCTAAAGCAGAAAATTTCTAGGTCAAGTGAACAGAAATCTACCTCAATGATATTAACACAGACCCTCAATCAATTCCCAGACTTGAGCCAATTTACAGACCTAGAATCCCTTGAATAAAAGGAATTGAGGAAAAAGGAATATCAGACATATCAAGGACTATTGGACACTGGTTCTGAACTGACACTAGTTCCAGGAGTCCCAAGACATCCCTCTGGTCAGAGTAGGGGCTTATAGAGGTCAGGTAATCCATGGAATTTTAGGTCAGGTTTATCTCACAGTAGACCCAGTGGGTTCCTGAATGCATCCTGAAGTTATTTTACTAGCTCCAGAATGCATAATTGGGAAAGACATGTACAGCTGTTAGCTGAATCCTGATATTGGTTCCCTGACATGTAGAGTGAGGGCTGTTGTGAGAAGAAAGGGCAAGTGGAAGTCACTAGAACTTCTCTACCTAGGAAAATAGTATATCAAATGTAATACTGCATTTCTGGAGGGATCACAGAGATTAGTGCCGCCATGAAGGACATGAAAGATGAAGGTGTGGTGATTCCCATCAGATCCTCATTCAACCTATTTGGTTTGTGAAGACAGATGGATCATTGATAATGACAGTGGGTTATTTTGAGATTAACTGTTTAGTGACTCCAATTGCACTAGGTGTGATTTCATTGTTTGAGTAAATTAACACATCCACTGACATCTGGTATGCACTTATTGATCTGGTAAATGTTTTCTTCTCCATTCCTGTCAATAAGAATAATTAGAAGCAGTTTTCTGACAAGGCCAGTATACACCTTCACTGTCTTACCTCAGCAGTGTATCAACTCTCCAGGCCTATTTAGTTCATAGGGATCTTGATTGCCTTTTTCTTGCACAAGATATCACACTGACCCATTACATTATTGACACTATGATGATTGGACCTAGTGATCAAGAAATAGCATCTACTCTAAACTTATTGGTAAGATATTTGTGTCAGATGATACAAAATAAATCTGACTAAAATTCAAGGTGCTTCTACCTCAGCCTTATTTTCTAGGTGTCCAGAAGTATGGGGCATGTCAAGACTTTCCTCCTAAGATGAAGCACATGTTGTTGCATCCAGCCTCTCCTCCAACCAGGAAAGAGACACAATGCCTAGTGGCAGAAATTTGAGCAGTGCACCTGTTTGTTCACTTTGCTTGGAAGGATAAATGGTCAGATTGAGACTGTATATTGATTCGTGGTCTATGGCCAGTGGTTTGGCTGTATGGTCAGGGACTTGGAAATAACATAATTGGAAAATTGGTGACAATGTAATTTGGGGAAGAGGTATGTGGATCGACCTTTCTGAATGGCAAAAAGCATGAGGATGTTTGTATTCCATATGAATGTTTACCAAGTGGTGACCTCAACAGAGTAGGATTTTAATAATCAAGTAGATAAGATGACCCATTTTGTGGATATCAGTCAGCCTCTTTCCTCAGCCACACTTTTCATCGCCCAGTGAATTCATGAAAAAAGTGGCCATGGTGACAGGAAGGAGATCATGTGTGAGCTCAGTAATGAGGACTTCCTCTCACCAAAGCTGACCTGGTTATGGCCACTGCTGAGGGCCCAATCTGCCAGCAACAGAGACCAATACTAATTCCCTGATATGGCACCATTCCCTGGGTTGATTAGCCAATTAGCTAGTGGCAGGTTGATTACACAGGACTACTTCCATTATGGAAGGGCCAGCATTTTGTCCTTATTGCACTAGACACACTGGATACGTGGGTATCCATGCTTTCACTGCATGCAATGGTTTTGCAATTCATGGACTTACAGATGGCCTTATCTATAGTTCTGGTATGCCACACAACATGGCTGCTGATCAAGAAACTCATTGCATAGCAAATGAAGTACAGACATGGGCCCATGTTCATGGAATTTACTGATCTTACCTCATTTCCCACCATCCTGAAGCAACTAGCTAGATAGATCAGTGTAATTGCCTCTTGAGGACTCATTTACAGTGCAGCTTGGTGGCAGTACCTTGCAGGACTGGGTCAACCTTCTCTAGAAGGCTACATATGCCCTGAATCAAATCATTGTTCAATATATGAATATATGGTACTATTTCTCCAATAGTCCTTATTCATGTGTCCATGAATTAATGGGTGGAAATAGGAGTGGCATCACTCACTGTTACTCCTAGTGGCCCACTAGCAAAAATATTTGCTGCCTATTCCCATTACTTTATGCTCTCCTGGCCTAGAGGTCTTAATTTCAAAGGGAGAAATTCTTCCACTAGGAGACACAACAATTATTCCCCTAAATCATTGCCATCATCCACATTGGGCTTCTCATGCCTCTGAATCAACAGGTAAAAAATGGAGTTCCTGTGTTGTGGTGATTGATCCAGATGACAATGGAATATTGGACTACCACTCTACAATGGAGGTAAGGAACAGTATGTACAAGAGATCCTTAAGCATGACTATTAGTACTACCATGGAGAAGTACAAAATCCCAAACTAGGTAGGAGTACTATTGACCCAGACCCTTCAGGAATGGGCCAAATAGACTCTTTTTGTCATCCCACCAGGTAAAGGATCATGACCTGCTCAGGTACTTGCTGAAGGCAAAGGAAATACAGAACTGGCAGTAGAAGAAGTTAGTTATAAATAATAGCTACAATCTCATGATCAATTATAGAAATGAAAACTATAATTATCATATTTTTTTGTTTGTTTTAAATATGTTTGCGTGTGTGAATATAAGAAAACAACATCTTTGTTTTCTTCCCTCTATTATTCCCTTATCATGTATCATAAGATGTATTGACTTAATATCATAGTATTTAAGTATTGTCAATTTTACATCATAATATTTAAGTTAACAGGATATCAAGGAGAAGAGTAAGCATTACTCAAAGACTTTACCTGTTCTACTGGGGAAGGGGTTAGCGCTTTTATGGTTGTATGTAGAATAGTTGAATCAGTTTAGGTGAAATTAGGACCTTTTTGTTATCTTCATTTGGAGGTTACAGATGGTTTAAAGAGATGTGTAGGGGTGCCAAATTGACAAGGGGTAGAATTGTAATGATTAATTTTATGTGTAAACTTGACTGAGCCACGGGATGCCAAGACATTTGGTCAAACACCATTCTGGTGTATCTGTGAGGGTGTTTCTGGATGAGATAACATTTGAATCAGTCAATTTAGTAAATCAGATTACCCTCCCTAACGTGGATGGGCCTCTTTTAATCAGTTGAAGGTCTGAAAAGAATAAAAATGCTGACCCTCCTTTGAGTAAGAGGGAACTCCTCCTGCCTGACTGCCTTCAAGCTGAGTCATTATTTTCAATTTGTTTTGTTTTGTTTTTTCTCTGCCATCAGACTTGAACTGAAACCTTGGCTCTTTCTGGGCCTCAAGTTTGCTGGAATTTGGACTGTAACTATACTGTCAGCTTCCCTGGTTTTCAGCCTTTCAGACTTTGTCTAGAACTATACCATCAGCTCCCTTAGGTCTCCAGTTTGCTGACTGCAGACCTTGGGACTTATCAGATTCCATAATTATGTATGTGCACTAGTCTCTTATAATAAATCCTTCTTATTTAATACATATAAATTATACATATATGAAATCCTATTGGTTCTGTCTCTCTGGAGAACACTGACTAAAACAGACTAATTAGCTCTGAAATTGAATTAGATGGAGTAAAGTATTTTAGTAGCAGCTTTTGTAGAAGAGACTGCAGCGTTAAAGAGTATTTGAGACTTTTTCTTCTGGAATTTTAAATACGCTGATTTGAGTGGTAATTTGGTACCCCCACATATATAGGAGTTTGATAAGATTTCAAGGCTGCACTTGGTTTGTCTGGGAAGCCTGGGTACTAATCATGTTTCAAGAACAGAGATGAGAATATGGGTTGAGAAACATCATCCAACAAATAGATGAGTGCCAAATATGCATTAGTTTCTGAAGAGTCTACAGAGAGGAAAACTCACTTCATGGGGCATACCACCTAGTAAGAAAGAAAGACATTCTAGACATAAGTGAACAATTTAATTCTTAATCACAAATTCTGATGCTATTTTAAGGGATGTAGTAAATTCTCCAAGAATATGTATAATAGAAAAGCTTAACCTCTTCTAAAGGCTCAGAGGAAGTTTCTTGAGGAATTGACACATAAAGTAAAATCTGCATGATGAGGAAGAGATATCCAAATGAAGAGGTGAAAAAAGATTATTCCAGAGCAAGAGAAAGTTTGTGGAAAAACCCTGAGGCAAAGCTAGAGGACAAAATGGTCATTTAGCCAACTTAAGGATGGATAGCTGGAGCCTACAGAATGACTCCTGCAAAATAAATGTTTCAGATTTCCTTGCCAAATGGCTTTTGGCTATTATATCCTATTTGATACAAGAGCAGGTGATCAGAGGGCAGGAGAAAAGAGGAAACCAGTGTATTTCTACCATTTCCTCTATCTACTTGATTGCATCTCTGTCAGTAGCTGTGTACCCTATATGGCTCCAGCTCTCACCTGACAGCCCCTCAGCCCATGGTCCCAAAAGGTAGGATGGTCTTGTCGTCCACCAGGTGGCCCTGACTCCCAGGTTCCTGCAACATAGTCTCTATGTGGAATGATAGCCTTAAGTGTGGCCACTTCTTGCTTTTGCTAATCTTCTGGAGAACTCAGTTCCCTTTTTGGCTTCTTAAACCTTCTACCCCCAGGGTAATCAAATGCCGGTATTAAAATATCTCTGTTAAAAATACCTAGAGTATTTTCTGTTGCCTGATAGACACAGCAAGTAAAGGGTAGAGCCAGGGTTTGATCCCAGGCTGGCTCCACACACTGTGCTTTTAGCTATTATCTTATACCATCAAATATCTAGTTGCCAAATATATAATTGCCTGGCTAGAAACTAAAGTTGGCCAACAAAGTCAATCTCTAATCATGTAAAACTTCTATAAATGGGTTTGGGATTATAATGTATACACATAGCTGTACAACAAATACTTGAATTTGTTTTACATATACCTCAGTTTTATCTGATTGTTGAAACTTCAGGACTTGGTAAACTCATCAAATTCTTTCAATGTGATAATATTTTTTAACAATGTTTATTAACATGCCAGAGATTATTCTAGGTATTTGGAATGCAGTGGAGAAAGAAAACTTCAAAGAACATACTTTTTAATAGCAAAAGACATACAATAGTCACAAACAACATACTTTTTAACAGCAAAAGACACACAATAGTCACACAAATGAATATATGAGAAAACCAGATGTAAGTCATTTATATGAAGAAGACAGGTTAGATTATAGGTCAGAGAGTGGCTATAATACAACATTTAAATAACATTTAAGAATACTATTATTATTATAAGAAAGACAGTGCCTTTCTCACTAGACAATTAATGACATTTAATTTTCAGGGCAACAGCTGTTTCAGGAAACCTATTTATTAGTTGCATCTTCAATTTACATATTTATGAATTCTCATGTATAAACATATATATGTATCTATATATACATATAATAGTACATGTACACACATACATAGATGCATATAAATTTGCACAAGTTGTTGAATATTACTTATATAAATAGTCTATAGAATTGTTCAACTGTTTCTTTTTACAAATTGTTGTTATAATTACAACTACATAAGT
Source organism: Leucopleurus acutus (assembly GCF_964270905.1). Classification (NCBI taxonomy): domain Eukaryota; kingdom Metazoa; phylum Chordata; class Mammalia; order Artiodactyla; family Delphinidae; genus Leucopleurus; species Leucopleurus acutus. The sequence continues at coordinate 53,629,876 of NC_139158.1, forward strand.
AGTTGTTACTACATAAGTAGTTGTAATTATTTCTGTAAGTATTATAAATTCCAAGAGAAAACATGCTTTTAAATATCTTTACTGGCAATACCTGGAAATACTACCAGAGGGTGATGTTTCTCCTAAAAGTAAGACCTTTTCCGTTTTTTAAAAATGATATTAATTGATTCTTTCAAAATTTAATGGTGCCCTTGTCTGCTAATTCTAATATCCGAATCAGTTCAGGGTTGGTTGGTTGATTTCCTCATAATGTGTTGTATCTTCCTTGTTCTTTGCTTGCCTGGTAGTAGTTGATAGGATAACAGACACTGTGAATTTTACCTTCTTGAGTGCTAAATAATTTTATATTTCTCTAAATACTCTAGAGTTTTGTTTAAGGATATAGTTAAATTACTTGAAAACAGATTAATTCTTCTGTGCCTTGTTTTTAAGATTTGTTAGGGGGGACTGGAACAGTGTTCAGTCTAGAGCTAATTATTCCCCATGACTGAGGCGAGTTCCTTCTGTGTACTCTACATGATGCCCATGAATCTTGAGGTTTTCTAGTCTGGCTGACGGGAGCAGGCATTATTTATAATCCATTGAGAGTCCAGTTATACAGACCAATGTCTAATCCTTTCAGGTGATTCTGTCCTCAGCCTCAAGTAGTTTTCTCACACACATGGAATGATCCAGGGGACTTCCAGAGAAACTTCCACAGATCTCCACAGTTATCCCTCGGTGCAGCTCTCTTGTCTCTGATACTCTGTTCTGTCAACCTTAGATATATTGTTCTCTGTAGACTCTCAGCTCTGTCTTCTCACAGTAAAGAGTCTGCTGGGATCTTCCTGAGCACCCCTCCTGTGCTGTGGTCTGGAAACCATCCCAAGGCAGTCATCTGGGGTAATGGAAAGGCTCATCTCTCAGGCATCATTGTCCTTCGTTGCCTCATGTCCAGGGTTTGGCAAACTGTTTTTTCCTATATTTTTTCTGTTTTTCTCATGTTCCAGATGGGAGGGTAAACATCATATTTTCCCTGTTATTTCATCTTGGCCAGAAGTGGAAGTCACTTCCTTTCTTTTAAACCAAAGATTCCTGATAACTTCTTTTGTTGTATTGTTCTTGATGTTCATTCATTCAAAATGTATGGAACAATTGCAATGAACCACAATAATGCTAAGAATATCAATTTGATTTTCTAACTAAACAAATTAAGCCCAGAAATGTTTAGACACAGAGGTAAGGAGGTATATTTTCTTTCCTACAGTTCAGTTTTCTTTTTTTTTTTGAGTATTCTAAATGATTATAAGAAATCTGAATATTTTATGTTAGACGAAAGTAATGATGACATTAAAGTTAAGGCTGCTCTAGAACAAAGATCATGTCATTTATTTCTTTAGTTTAGAACGGTGAAGTGGAACTATTGAACGTCATAGAGCAAAGCTTCTCAAACTGTAACATACATGAATCATTTTCTTTTTTTTTTGTAAAATGCAAATTCTGGTTTAAGAGGTCTAGGGTGAGGTCAGACATGCTGCATTTGTAATAAACTCTCAGAGCGTGCAAATACTTCTAGGTAATATATTTGATTTTGTGAATAAGAGTCACCTGTGGACTCCATATAAAATTTTAGTAAAAAATAAGGATGGGATCCAGATTATAAAGACATTAAATCTAATGCTATTGATCTCTTTATAGCTGGGGGTTGTAAAGCCATGGAGCAATGAACTGTAAACAGGTGAGGCCTATGTACTGTCTATCCATATATTTCAAGAGCCTGACACAGTGTGCTGGCTTATAGAAAGTTTTCAATAAATTTTTTTTGAAATGAACTAAATAGAACATTAAGGTAGTAAAGTTTCCTTGCAGAAATTTAATCCCATGATTCTTAATTCTGGGGGTCATATCTACCTTGTAAAAATCTGTATAAATCATGTGCTGTTAAGCACCAAATTTTTATCCAAATGAATGCCTATGTGCACCTCTTAAAGTCTTTTCACAAGCCACCTAGGATTTTTAAACCTCTTAATTTTTATACACACTGACACTGTTAATGAACAGAACTCTTAAATTCTTGACCAAAATCACAGGGCTGATCATTGGCAGAACTTTTATTATCTCCTGAGTCTGTTAACTTTCAATGACTTTTTTCCCCCTCCTCTATTACACTATACTTTTTTTTTCTAAAAGGAATACATTTTCCATTCCCAACAAAGAAGATAGACTTCACTGTGTAAAACTAAATGAGTTGACCACTGGGAGTTGTAATTTTGTCTTGGGTTTACTGGCCTGGGAAACATCTACAATGTAAGCATGTGCTTTTCCCTAGGGGAATTGCTTCAGTACAACCAGGACCACCTGCTCTAAATGCTTCCTTAAGCAGCTCTCAATACCAAAGGGGATGGAAATGTTAATGTGAAGTTGTCTTCAGGCAAAAGAAGGTGGGGAGTTTATACTTTTATCCAGATGACTTTAGCACATAGATTTTTTGCCATCATCAAAAGAACTGAAGCCATTCTCTCTCTCTCCTTCCCAGTGGGAGTTACACAGTTATAGCAACAGCCTGTGTGCCATAAAAAATGGACACTAGACATTGTGTCCCATCAGCTTATGGATGATTGGTATGTGACAATATTTTGAAAACACCTTTAGGTGTAGAACCTGACATAAATGGACTTGCTGAGATTCAGTAGTGTTTGGGGAGCAACACTGAAAATAAGACAAATTTAGAAACAAACAACCTTGCAAGTGCCAACAACAAGAGGCAACCCCAGGAGGAATCTTAGAGAGGTTGCTTTCTTGTGTGTGGCAGGAGGAGGTAATGTTTCAGGATTTTTCCTAACAACAAAATACAGGAAGGATATCCCTGGGAGATTTTTTGTGAACTTTTAAAAGCTAGATCACTGTGCTGACAATTTGGAGCAAAAACTACACAATGCCCTGAAGTAAAAGTGCATGTGAGAATATCTAGAAACAGAAAGCTTCCATGTTTCATGTTCCAACATTGCTTCCATGTTGATCTCCTTAATGACTTTTAAAAGGTGAGGTCAGGTTCAGTACCACCAAGGCATACAGGCCACTCAACAATTTGTCACTCATTTATTAAGATGTCGATTTGATTCTTACTCATTTATTTAAGAGCTTCCCAGTTTAATCTATTGATTTGTTTAAGCTTTTCTTGCTAGTCTTGAACTGGGTCATCGGAATATCTCTTAACATTTAACTAGAGTCATTAAAAGTAAATAGACATTTGAGGATAGTGTAATTGGTTGTGAAGGCATTTCCAAGGTGGAAAGGCCAAAGGTGGCAAAGCAAGTCCGTATGGGCATGTTGTCTTTGAGACCTGACTTACTCAGCAGTTCTCCAAAATGACTAAAGACTTCCTATGGCTTCAGGCACTAATTTGTCCAAAGACTGTTGTAAGATTTTGGCTAAAGAAAACCAGAAAGCCTATGAAAACATGGCTTACTAATAACACATCCCAGCTGTTCATTCCCTGTTAAAAAGTAGAGAATGACATGTTTTGGAACAGATTAAGTACTCTGCTGAGTATGTTTTTAGGACTGTATCGAGTCTTAACAACATAAGTCCTGTTCATTTTAATTGGGGTTGCATAGTTTAAACTTGTCTCAGAACCCAGCTTTTTGCTGTTGATACATCATGTTTGGTATATCACTCTCTGGAATTAGGTTATTGCCAAACTTCTATTATGTTTTTGGTCATTGTGATCCTTATGATTTTCTGACTCATGTAACTCAAGTAGGAAGATATCTTTATTTCTCCTGTTAAACTATATTTTCTTTGAAGACAATTTATTACTCATCTTTGCCTTACCTGGAGCGATAATCCTCAAATAGTTGCATGCATTAAAGCATGTACAAGAATCACCTGAAATGTTTGTTAAATCACAAATCAGTTGAATGCCACTCCTAATAGATTGTAATTCTGTTGATCTGGAGTGAAGCCCAAGAATCTGCATCTCTAATGACCACCTTGCTGCCAATTCTGGGACTACACTATGGGTAGCACTGCCCTGGAGTCTTGGCCACAGCCCTATCCAACTCAAAGACCCCTATTTAAATCAGATATGTTATAACTATAGTGTATTTACTATACTGAAATTAAATTCATAGCTAATATAAACATCTCACACACTTATTTTTAAGTCAATATAATGTTCTAATTATAATGTAAAAATAAATTGTAAAGGAAATTAAGAAGAAAATCCTTTATGATATAATAAGCATGTTGACATATAAATGCTTAGGTCACATTGAATGTCAGTCACAGATTCGAATGTGTTGTGTTACCACCCAGCTATGATGCCTTCTGTGGTGTGATTTTCTGAAATTATGATTCTTGGTAGAGTACCAAATAAAACAAAGGACATATTCCCTCAGTATGTATGGTAGTTGCTATTAAAACAGTGTAAAAAATATACTTTGCATTTATATATAAAATGGAATTAAGTTTTAGGCTTAGGTTTTTCTAAGCACATTTTTCTCCACACAACCATCAGGAGAGACCCGAGATATCACTTCTTTGTGTGAGACTATACAGCACATTGCAGGACTTCTGCAGTTCTAGGTCCCCCCCAACTAAACACCAGTGGTGCAACCCAAGCATTGTGACAACTCAAATGCCCTCCAAATTTCCCTAATGGCTAAACCAGACACATTGAAATAGAATATCATACAAAATGTCTTGATGATAGTAGGTAATTGATTATTTATTTAAATTGAAGAGAAATACTCTCCCATGCCAAGTGGAGATTGGTAACTGAACACTTTTTTCTTGAATGTACTGTGTCAAGTGACTGTTTTTTGTTTGTTTGTTTTTTTAAGGTAAAAACCCAACAATAATGATCAATCACATTTTTCTTTACTCTAGCTATATTTTGAAAACAGGTTATTGGACATCTTCATCGTTGTACATTTACATCATCAGCTGACACAAACGAGCAGGCTTTTGGTCATATTTGGCAACTGAGATGAGGAAATGTCATGACTCCAGTTGCATGCAGTTGTGTTCCATACCTAGGGTGACAGTGTGCCCTGTTCTGTCTCTGACAGTTGTGGCTTACACCTGTGGTTCTGGTGTAACTACAAATAATTATATTCATTCAACGAAGTGTCTCTATTTAGATGATAATCTATATTGTCACCATAGTTATACCTCTCTAACAATTCCAGATGCTGAAAAGCTTGTCTTTTTTTTCCTGTGTAATGTAAGAAAAAGTTTCCAAATGCAAACACCATAGCAAATTTTTCTGCAATAAAACAAGGCTGGACAATCATTGATGTTCTGAGATTTTGGTCCTATGTTGTATATAATAGTCATTTACTATTAACTGAGTAGCTTAGGATATTTTGTTGTATTTGAAGCACAACACTCAACAATTTCTTATGTTGTTTCTGTATTTCCATGACGTTCTCTTATTATTACTGTATATAGTAGTATCTCTACCAGAACATTGAATGCATGCCATTTTCTTCCTCTGAAATTTCATGGCTAAGCTGAGATTTACTAAGAGAAGCAAAAATGTTATGGATTTTCTTTATTCCAAAGCTTTGAGAATGGCAGTTCATATCCAACTAAAGGATTCAACCTGATCTCGCAAGGAAACTAGGATCCTAATCTAGCGGTTTCAACATCAGTCTTGTGGCCCTAAGACTTGTTTCTGGGGTAAGCCTGGGAACCCACAAATCTCCTAAGTGCAACCTTTCTCTGATTGCCTAGATCCATAATTGAATTTCTGCCTTGGTTTCCTGAGTCTGCTCCAACTATTCCTACTGAATCTCAGCCTCTTTGGTGAGAGCTCAAATACACTGCACTATCTCTTCTCTTTTCCTCTTGAACATGGTCCTTATTCTTGTCCCCATACACCACCTCCAGACTCTAGCAGAGTCCATGGCTTAATTCTATGTAGCTATCCCAATAACAGTAGCTGTCAGAAAAAAAAAAAAAAGACAAAGAGAAGCAATTGCCTTAGGTTCAAATAGTTTACTTAATTGTGATCTTGGGTCAGCTCTTACTTTCTTTCATTTTTCTCAAAGTAACCTATAGATAGTTATTACTCTCTGAGATAAGAATCAAATGACACAAATTTGTAAAATGCCTAGAACTCAGTGGTGTTCAAAGGGGTAGATCCTGGGACACAAGCTGTATATAAGAGTAACAGGAACCATATCCCCTCTGACAGAGGTAAAGACTGAATTTACATGCTGTTCTATACACTTCAAAGGTTATAGTCAGAACTTGAACCCTTTGGATCCTGGAGTTAATGTGGCATTTAAGAATTTGTTTTGCTTCCGATGTTCATATATCATCAAGATGGAGGAGTCCAATAAACATTTACAATTCTTAGAGAAGAACTGGAAGAGTATAAGGACACTCTAATCCAGTATATCCAAGAAGGACCATAAGAGTAGATAGAGAAAAAAAAGAACAAAAACTAGTTGGTGATCTCAGATCACCACATCCTACATTCCATTAAAGCTCATATCTCCCAAAGAGGGGGGAAAGGAACCCTGGGTGACCAAGCAATCATGGCAAGCATAGCACAAAGTCATTTTTTTTTTCCAGATAGTAGCCTGTTCCCACTGCCTCCTTGGGACATAGTTAATGCTCCACATGCAGGGCACATAACAAACATTCATTAGGAGCAGAAATATTAATATCAGTACTAACAGTTTATTCATTAAAGATAGGTGAATCCTCTAGGTTCAAATTTTAGGGCAATCCTTACTACAGAGCTGGAGCTGAGAAAAGAGTTTCACAGCATTACTGAAAAGAAAAATAAGGTTTTCATTATACAAGCACTAAGTCCAACATCTTTCCAGTAAAAAGACACTTCAGGTGATTGCTATCCAATAGAAATTTCCACTATGATGAAAATGTTCCATATCTGTGCTCTCCTATATGGTAGTCTCTAGCCACATGTGGCTATTGACCATTTGAATTGTGGCTAATGTAGATGAGGACTCGAATTTTTAATTTTAATTAGCTCAAATTTAAATAGTCACAGATAGCTAACGACTAGGATATTGACTAGCCCAACTCTAGAGCGATGGAGCAGCAGATACTTGCTAACAACATCCATCGCCTCCTTCCTGCATAATCATTAGGTCGTATATTGCACTTTTATTGTAAGCCTCTCTTTGATTTTTGCATTCAAAGCTGCTACACTCATTCGTTTTAATCAGGTTTCTCCTGCATGAAATTCATTGGAGTGATTAGCAGCACAAAATGGAACTTACCTTTATTCTCATAGCCATTGCAAGATTAGTCCCCTTTGGACAACAAACCCAACTGATGACCTATTTGTGCTAGTCTTCTGTTAGTGATTTAAATGAGAACTGTTGATTCTCTTATATTGGCACACAAAAGGGATGGAAACACTGTGTCCAGGGGCTTCCTGCCAGGGTTACCTGCAGGTCACTGTAACCCAGCCAGAAATCACTAGATACCATAGTACATAACCTGAATCCTGATTGAAGATATAGTTTACAAAATGGTCAGTCTTCTGTTAATAGAGAATTCTTCTAGGGCTCAGTGACAAAGTTTATGTTTCTTGGACCATATAAACAGCAAATGATTTCCTTAATTTTGATAAAGAACTTCCTTTGCTAAACCAATTAAACTCTCATATTCTGTTGGAAGAGGTCTAGTTAATAAGCAGTGCACGGTAATACAAACGTTCTGGAAATATTGACCCTCTAGCAGGCCCTGTCAATGATAAAAATACCTCTTATTCTCAGCATACTGGTAAAACCCATTTTAAAGCCCTTTGCCAAAAATCAAGCACAGCTTACCTGTTTGAAAAACAAGATGATTCTATTGTCGTCAAAATGATTTCTTAATTTATATACTTATTTTGATAGTTATTTATGCCTTCTCTCTACATCCCTACATGATATTTTATTGTAACTTGAAATATCTGTAGTGTTTAGGTAGGAAAACCCACTGAATCTGTAGGTTTACTTAATTGAATGGAAAATGGTTGAGTACTTCAGAGGAAAGAATAATCAAGATGAGAAATAGAGTATTTCAGATAAAATAAAATAAATCATAGTACCCTTATTTCTAAACACACACTTGTAACATGGGTTAACATTGCATATTCTATATTCTTTTTAGTTTCCTACAAAACAATCAAATAAATTGAAATATCAAGTAGATTTTTTTTAAAAAAATGAGTAACTGGAATCTGTATTACAGCATTTAGTAAATATTTCAGCTATGTGGTAACAATCCCTAACTGCTAAGAGAAACTGAAAATTTGTTGTAGGTTGAGACATGTAACAATTATATTTCAGTCACCACACTGGATATTCTCAAACTCTGAGATCCCTGTAGTAGATTAGATTATTATTCAACAAGTATTCAGTCCCACCTCACCCACATTCAGCGGAAGAATGTACTGCCCCACTCCACTGATTTTGGGCTTGACTGGCTCTAACCAATGGAATGTGAGTGAAAGTGACATTGTGCCACATCTGAACCTATGTGTTCAGAAACATCATGTTTCCATTTCTGATTCCACCGGAGAAAAGCATGTGTCAACTTGCCAGAATGAGGTATGTGGAAGAGACCTGCTGACTGAAACCCATCTTCCCAGCTGAGCCCAGATCTGCTGAACCACATTGGACCTGCCATTCTGTGAGTGGAAAAATATGTTTATTGCTGTATGACACTGGGATTTTTTGGTGGTTGTTCTTATGGCAATAACTGCCTGATACATTCAGGATGAGTCTCATTTTAAAAAATAATACCTTTTTCTAGTACAGTTGACCCTTGAACTACACAGGGGTTAGGGGCACCAACCCTCTGTGCTGTGGAAAATCCACCTTTAACTTATAGTTGGCCCTCCTTATTAGTGGTTTTGCATAGGGGATTCACCAACCAGGGATTATGTAATACTGTGGCATTTGTTGAAAAAAATCCACAAACAAATGGACCAGCACAGTTAAAATCCATGTTGTTCAAGTTTCAACCATCTAGGCACTGCCCCAGCATCTGTACTCTTTCTTCACTTTTATATTCTCACACTTTTCATCTCCTCTTCTGAAGCCTCTAGAGACTAGCAAATGATGTTCTAGCTGCTTGTAACTCAAAGTACAGCCTGGCTGTTTTACCATCACCTTGGAGCTTCTCAGAAATGCAAATCCTTGGGTCCCACCCCAGACCAACTGAATCATCTAGGGGGATGGGGAACCAGAAATCCCCATTTTAATGGTTCTTTGGGTTATTCTCTACACACATTAAGGTAGCCACTGTTTGCCCAGGACTGCTTCCATTTCAGCCCTGAAAATCACTCTTCCTGGGAACCCCCCAGAAGGTTGGTCACATTGAAATCTACATTTTCAATGTAGATTTCTACAGTACTGGGAAGGCATAGTTCTCCTAAAATCCTTTTTCTGAAAATAATTCATGTCTTTGGTGATGGCCAAACAGAGATTTCCCTTGCTAAGTCACAAATCTCCACAGGAAGTTAATTTGTCGAGCCTTTCCAAGTGGAGTGCATTTTCTCATGATGAAAGACAGCCTTCTCAGATGGAAGAGAGCAAGGATTCCCAAGTTCCTCATCTATTCTCTGTGTCTAAAGTATAAATAAATATTTTTCACGTCCTTACCTGTGAGCCAGTCTTTACAGTGAGCATTAGAATAGAGGCTTGGAGACACTGTGGGGTTAGACAAGAGGGCAAGGAAAGAGGAAACACTAAATGTGTAGTTCTAAGACTTAATAGTTTCCTGTAACAGGTCTTCCTTCTCCAACATGACTTTCCCCTTCTTCAGAGACAGAATGGGACCCCTTTATCCCAATTTCCTTAGGCAGCTATGGTATTAGCTTACGTGTGCTCTATGGTACATTGGGGATGTGATTCCCTGTGTAAATTAATGTAGGTTAAGCCTTGTGATTTCAGGGATCTCTATTCTCGTTAGCTTGAGTTGGATCCCATCAGACTGTGGGGCCCAAAGCAACCTAACCATCTTTGGATAGAATCCAGCCAAGAGTTCACCCATTGTCCTGAAGTTCTGCACATGTGCAGGAGCCACAGGAAGCCCCTGGATCAAAGAGAGTGGAGAGAGCCTCGACGGGGCTGCAGAAACATCGTGTAATTTACCCAAACCATCTGCAAGTGACATAAATACCAGCCGCTTAGAACACCTGCACCATATGACTCAGCACCAAGTTGGGAAGACAGCAGGGGGTTGAAATAAAAGAAAACAAAAACTTCAGTGACTGGAGCAAAACAAATCATTGCATTTTGGCGCCAGCTGCACTGGAAAGGAAAAAAAAAGAAAGAAAGAAAATGAGTTGGCAATTTTTAGTCAATTTCCAGTCAAAGGGATCTGCCAGCTGGACATGTCAAAGTTTATGATGGGGGTGGGGGCAAAGGAGGAGGGTTTAAAAAAAAACCTCTGAGAAATATCAAGTGCCAGAAACCTCCAATAGTTTCAGGGTCCTAGGTTTCTAGATAAAGAGCAGCTGCTTTTGAACTTAAGGGAAAGTATGATGATTATGACCTAGAAGGGATGGAGAAAGAGGGGCCTTTCTGATAGAGTGAACAGAGTGTGAGCAGGTGTGGACCTTGGGTGCACCATGCCAGAGCAAGCTTGCCCATGAAGTCCTGTTGAGCCACTGCCTCTCAACTCGTTTGTTTAGACATAATGCCTCACAAACTCTCAGAAGAATCCCCGCCCCCCAGACACCATGAAGAAGGCCAGCCACACAATTTCAAGACTTGAATATACCTTCACTAGGAAAAGAAAAACCTGATTGCCTGTGAGCTGTTCTAGTGAGACAGCCTCTGGAATTTCAATTATTCTGGGGTGCCTACTGTTTATAGCATTGACCTTCTATTTTCTCTGGTAGGGAGGAGGATATGATGAATGGTAGGCCCACCACTTTCTGCCTCATCCACTAGATGAATAGTCACAGATATTATTGGCATCTCAAGTGGCCCAGGTAGTCCCTCTGGCCTGATTTCCTTGGCCGGTTTCCCTTCCTTATCTGGGAATTTTGACCCTCCTGCTTTCCAACTAATTTTATCACATTATCTCTTTTTTGTTCAGCACTGTCCTCTCAGAAAAAGGTTGCAAAATCTCAGGCTGTTGGGATAGAAAGTCTCAATTAACCTCTAACCTTGTTTCAGTACCCATGGCTTGGGTTATTCCTTACACCTAATCGTGGGCGCATTAACAGGTTGTCCAAAAACAAAACAAAACAAAACAAACAAACAAAAAAACTGTTTTGACCAGGCTGTAATTGCTACTAAGTGACACTTAACAATGGTTCCTTATACCACTGCTAAATGGGCAGTGTGGGCCACTCAGGTGCATGGCTAACTCCTGGGCGGTGAGATTTATTAGTGCTAAGGGCCTCACTGTATCTCTTTAAGCGCTTCATCCAGCAACTCCTTTGATTGAAGGGTAGTGATTTTTTGGATTGCCATAACTGACAACATGGCACAAAGCACAAAGGACAACTCCCACAGAGGACTATGAAAGCCTTCCTCCCCTCCTGCTGCAAATATAATTAGTTTATGTTAGCTGGATAAAGTCAGAGGTTGTGAAAGGGTAGCCCAGTCTTTGTTTTTAGGCAAGATAGTGGAATAATTGCTTGATGCTCAGATCTGCAGGTGCTGTAAGGAGCTCATTTGGGCTTGGCAGCCTGCAGGGAAAGCTCATTTCCTCTGGAAAACCACAGAATTCCTTGTGACAGAGTCTATTTGCTGTGACAAGAGTGATTATCCATTTATGCCCCGAGGACAATACCTGCCACACTCTGCCCTCACCTTACTCCCATTTTCACACACTGCAGGCATTGAGCTTCCATCCCCTCTTTTCTTATGAGAACCATCAGGGCATGAGCACACAGACCAACCTGGCTGATCCTATGTGAGAAAATGCCCTGGGTGTCTTAAGACATAGAGGGTGAGGGAAAAAAAGCCAGTGGAGTAGTTTATTCAATATAAAGAAGACAAGAAAGAAAGGAAGAATGAAAGAAAGGAAGAAAGAGAGAAAGAGAGAAAGAGAGAAAGAGAGAAAGAAAGAAAGAAGGAAGGAAGGAAGGAAAGAAAGAAAGAAAGAAAGAAAGAAAGAAAGAAAGAAAGAAAGAAAGAAAGAAAGAAAGAAAGAAAGAAAGAAAGAGAAAAAAGAGAGAGAGGGAAAGAGAGAGGGAGAAAAGAAAAAAGATACTGTCATGAGTCACTGAGTAAACTGTCACATTAGGTCTAAGTGGAAAAATTAAGGGTGAAGAATGAGAAGATTCTCAAAAACACTTTTGCTTAAAATAAACTACATTTTCCCCCATGTTCATCATTCTCTTTTTGTTTTCCTTACCTGTCTCAAGAAATAGTAACAGATCATAGTGAGATACCTAATTAATCTGGATCACAAAATCTTTAGAAACCAAGGAAAGTGCTCTGTACTTACTCTCCAGTGGACTCACTTTGGTTGTAAGAAAGTCCTTTTTCAGTTAATCTGTGAAAATTCTGCATATATGATGAGGTTATGCTTTTAGCCATCTGTCCAAGAAGCAAAGGAAAGTGATTCTAAAGCCAGTGTAGGTTCTCTTGTACCTGCTAGTTGTATGAACTTGGACAAGACATTCAACTTTTTTGTTTACTATACAGTTGAGTTTCTTCAACAGTATAATGAGGATAATAATGTTGTATTGTATTTCTTACCAAACTGATCTCAGATTCAAATAGTGTGTTTTGGGGTTACCCCTCCCATTCAACACACAGCTTAATTGTGATAAATCTAATGTGGATTTTGATTTTAGTCTTCTTCAAATCTCTGTTGCTGGTGGCTTAGGCTAAGGGTATCTCTATGGTGGAAAATCTAGACCCTGGGCATTTCTATGAAGGTCATGAAACTGTTTGCTAGCCTGACATATCTTTAGCCTCTGTAAAAATTATTTAGATGGTGGGATTTGGATTAAAGCAGAATTTTACACATATGTATAAATGAGATGAAATCGACACTGAGTGCAACACCTGAATTAACCATATCTTGACAGCAACACAGATCACACAACAAATCTAGACAGGTTTGTAGCCTTGTGGAGACACTCAAAAAATAAAGAACACAGTCTTTGATATTTTAAGAAGTTGTGCTTTTAATGTGTTTTGACGCCTGTTTTGTGGGGATATGTGCCTGAAGAAATAATGGTTATGCAGAGTGAGTCAGAAATCTAACTAAATGTGATGAAAAGGATTTTGAGCCTCTTTATCCCCAGTAAGTCAAAATATTTGAACCTAGAGAAAAGTTTTTTTAAAAGTTAAGGAAAGAAAGGAAGGGAAAAGAAAAACTAAATACGAAGGAAAGAAGAAAGCAAGGGAGGGAAGGAGGGAGGAAGGAAAAAAGGGGGAAAAAGAAAGGGAATTTGTGGGTTATACCTAATTATCAACAAGAATAAATGTTAATACACTTGAACTCCAGAAAGAGACCATAAAGACTTATGAATGATTAGATTCACAAAAATAAATCAATGAACAAAGAATCAAAACTATTGATGAGGGTCTCATTTATGACCAGCTTCTATCAGACTCTGTAAGATTATAAAACTAATATCCTTCCTTAATACCTCATTGTCTGATTGGACAGTCAGTTTTGAAATCATATTCAAGAATGCAGATACAAAAGGAGATATGATAGAAGATAATAATGAGTGCCTTAGGGACTTGGATGGGAAAGTAGGCTGGAATGATCACCTATAGAATCAAGGACATGGGACCAGAACCTCAGAGGAAGGTTAAGATGTAGGATCTGGATCACAGGACATCATAGGGAGAAGATGGGGAAGGGCATGGGGAAGGAGCAAGACCATGTGGTGATAGATGAATTGTACCAGTAGTCCACTCTTCATGCTATCTTGTAACCATGACCTTTGCCCTGCAATGTGCAGTGTCTCCTACTCTGGGTACAATGTTCTTTCTGCTCTATACCCTGATTCTTGCTTTGGCCAGTTGTTAGCAAACATGCTATCAACAGAGGCTGTAAAAATATACTAGAATTTTAGAAAAGTCCTTGAATGTGTCTTTCTTTTATCTTGCTCTTCTACCTTTATCATGAGAAAATGCTCAGATTAGGTTTTGAGAGCATGAGAAACGTAAGGCAGAGAATTGTCCCAGTTTTCCCAGTGGAGTTCCTCCTTGATAAGTTGACAATCAATGTATCCCAAACATAGGAGAGAGCCTAGCTAAGATCAGCAGAGTCCCCTAGTTCAACCACAGCAGATTGCAGGCACAGGAATGGACCAATTCAAGACAATAGGAACCTCCCAGCCAACTTATAAACTCATGATATAAATATGCTTATATTTTGAGCCAATGCATTTTGAGGTGATTTGTTATGTAACATTATTATGTCAATAAGTAACTGATACACATGCCATGCTTTATATTTTGCATTTAATAATATAGGCTCCAATTTGGAGACAGATTCTTCCATTCTTTATGCTATAGGTGTTTGGAAATCATATTTTGTAGAGGAGTAGGTATTAGTGTGGAGAGGAAGGAAGCTCAAAGAGTCATGTTTGTTTACACAAGAGTCATAGAATTGAGAAAAGTAATCATCGTCATTTTATTCACAACTACAATAGTGTTTCTGAAATAGTTAGAAACTAAGGAAAAATGTTTCACTCAATTGAATTCTCTCAGTTAGGTGCCTCAAGTAACCACATTTCATGAAATTAAAAAAGACATTTGAAATATTAACAATTCACTTTTTTGTACTGTATATTTTTGTTTTGAAAGGCAATCAATATTTATTCTTTTTAAAAACTTTTTAATTATGAAATATATATCATTCATATACAACATAAGATGATTTTTGAAAATAATAAAAAAGGCTTACTACCCAGATTATGGAAGAAAAGATTACCAATAACTTTTAAGATCACCCCTCAAAGATCCTCTCCACACATAACCCCATCTGCCTTTGCCTCTCCCCAGAAATAACCACCAATCTGTATTTTGTGTTCATCCATACTTTTTCTTTAAGAATTTTAGCCTTATGACTCTCAAATATTTAGGACCAACTATGAACTCTCCTGTCTGAAAGGTCATATTTCCAAATACATATTACTCCATATATGTACACTTCATGCTCAGTAGCCTGCTGTCACCTCAGAAATAATATGTCTAAAAACAGACTTACCACTGACCCCCAAACCAGCTTCCTTTCCAAAATATTTGAGGTCTGCCAATGTCCATACCCTGTCCCACAAGCCCAAGCCAAGTGGTTATGAGGTTCAACAAGGGATAAAGCATAAACAGGTTGGCACAAGTCCTTTTCCACTGCAGAAAAACACTTTGATCCACATATGGTCAGTGGGTCACTAGCAGCATCTTGGAATCATAAAGGTTACATGTAATTACAAAATTACAGGCAGTCCCCATATTTTTCCACTGACTCGACTGAATAAAAACTTGGAAGCAATCAAGATGTCCTGCAGTAGGTTCATGGATAAGTAAATTGTGGTACATCCAGACAATGAAATATTATTAAGCACTAAAAAGAAATGAGCTATCAAACTGTGAAAAGACGTGAAGGAAATGTAAATGCATATTACTATGTGAAAGAAGCCAATGTGAAAAGGCCAGATACTGTATGGTTCCAACTCTATGACACTCTGGAAAAGGCAAAACTATGGAAACAGTAAAAAGATCAGTGATTACCAGGGGTGGGTGGGGGCAGGGTGAATAGGAGAAGCACAGATGATTTTTAGGTCAGTGAAAATATTCTATATGATACTATAATACATTTGTCCAAATGCATAGAATTTATAGCACTATGAGTGAACCTTAATGTCAACTTTGGACTTTGGGTGGTAATAATGCATCAATGTAGGTTTGTCAGTTGCAACAAATGTACCACTCTGGGCAGGATGTTGATAATGGGGTTATGCATGTGTGGGGGCAGGGAATATATGGGAAATCTCTGTATTTTCCTCTCAATTTTGCTGCGAACTGAAACTTCTCTTAAAAAATAAAGTCTTTTAAAAAAAGGCTATTTAAGGAAAGGCAAAAATATGCAACTAATTCATTCATTTTTCCATTCTAGAAAAAATCTATGGTGTGACAGAGACTTACTGTTAAATAAGACTGGAGACACCGCTGCTTTCATGTAGTTTATATTCTACTCTAAGTGATAGCTAATGAGCAAATAAACAAGATAGCCTGAGAAAATTTTACATTCTGAGAAAGTAATAAGATAGAATGATTTGATAGAGTTGGATTTGAACAGGGAGATGCTACTTGAAATAGAACAGTCAAGGAAGGCTATTTGAAGAGATCACATCTAGACCAAAACTAAATGATGAGAAGTTGCTATGTATAACTGTAAAGAAAAATATGCACTAACTTGTGAAGAATATGAGGTTTCCATACAGAAGAGAAGGAAATCCAATTATAAATTTTATTTAGGGTCACATTATGGATAATATGGGGGTGACAGTGCTCCTGGCAGGAGTGTGGTGCACCAAGTCCTGTTTAGCACACTTTTCTATTCCTTTTGTTTGTTTTACTAACTACTTTGTCCTCCTATTTACTTGGGATTTTCTATTTAAAAATATCTCAAATTTGGCATATAAAAAGTTATTATTTCATAAATGTGCAGGGTAGTACTTGAACCATCTAACTCTCTTATTTGGTTCTCTGAGATGAACCAAGGTACATCTAAATTTTAAAACGGGTGTATCTACAATAACTTTTTATTTATATCTAAATTTTGGTTTGTAAGCCTCAGAAACCAAAGAGAAATTTCCAAAAGCACAAAATTGAAAATGAGTCATATAGCTGAAAAACTTGGGAGGAGAGGTGGTTTAGGTATGCCTGGATCCAGGGGCTCAACAAAGGGCTTCAGCTCTCTGTGTCTTGTCATCCTTTAGCTCAGTGTTCTTCTGCATTGACTTAACTCTTCGGGAGATTTTCCCTACATATTATCTCCCAGCTTCTCATCCAGTTGTTTGAGAACTTTCACTTACCAATAGTTTCAAGCATGTGTCTCTGGAGGGTTTCAATTGACTAGGGTCATATGTCCAGCTTTGAATGGCTCTATCACCAAGGTACTGGAATATGTTCATTTGACTAAGAGTACAGAAGGGTCTTTTCCCAAAAGAAAATCAAATACAGGACAGCTACAGGAAAAACAATGAGATTAGAACATTTCCTCACACCATATACAAAAATGAACTCAAAATATATTAAAGACCTAAATGTAGGACTTAAAACCACAAAACTCCTAGAAGAGTACAAAGGAAAAGCACTCTTTGACATAAAACATATCAATTTTTTTGGATCTGTCCCCTAAGGACAAAAGAAATAAAAGCAACAAATGGGACCTAATTAATCTTAAAAGCTTTTGCACAGCAAAGGAAACCATCAACAAAAACAAAAGACAACCTACAGAATGGGGGAAAATATTTGCCAATGATATGACTGACAAGGGGTTAATATCCAAAACATACAAACAGCTCATACAACGCAATATCAAAAAAAACAACCCAATCAAAAAAACAGGCAGAAGACATGAATTGACATCTGTCCAAAGAAGACATAAGGATGGCTAAAAGGCACATGAAATGGTGCTCAATGTCGCTAATTATTAGAGAAATATAAATCAAAATGAGATATCACCTCACACCTGTCAGAATGGCTATCATCAAAATGTCTACAAATAACAAGTGTTGGAGAGGAAGTGGAGAAAAGGGAACCCTGGTACGGGTACACTTTTGGTGGGAATATAAATTGGTGCAGCCACTGTGGAAAACAGTATGCAGTTTCCTCAAAAAACTAAAATAGAACTACCATATGATCCAGCAATTCCACTCCTGAGTATATATCTGGAAAAAGCAGGAACATTAATTAATTTGAAAAGATACATGCACCCCAATGTTCATAGCAGCACTATTTACAATAGTCAATGTATGGAAGCAACTCAAGTATCCATGAACATATGAATGAATAAAGAAGATGTGTTGTGTGTGTGTGCATGCATATATATATATATATATATATAAAATGAAATATTACTAATCCATAAAAAAGAATGAAATTCTGGCAGCAATGTGAATGGACCTAGAGAATATTATGCTTGGTGAAATAAGTCAGACAAGAAAGATAAATACTAAATGATATCACTTACATGTAGAATCTAAAAAAGTAATACAAACTAATGTATATAGCAAAACAGAAACAGACTCACAGATATGGAACACAAGCTAGTGTTTTCCAGAGGGGAGAGGGAATGGAGGAGGGGCAAGTTAGGGGTATGGGATTAAGAGATATATACTACTATGTATAAAATAGATAAGCAGCAAGGATATATTGTATAGCACAGGGAATTATAGCCATTGTCTTGTAATAATTTCTAATGGAGTATAATCTGTAAAAATTACTGAATCACTATGTTGCATACCTGAAACTAATATAATATTATAAATCAACTATACTTCAATAAAAAATCAAATACAGTTACAAAATTGTGGTGAAATCTTTTCTGGGCAGGCACAAATAATAGATATCGATGATAACAATGGTTCTCAGTGCTGTCCCCACAACAGCAGTGTCAGCACCACCTGTTGGAAATGCAAATTCCTAGGCTTTACCCTAGAGGTACTGAATCAGAAATTCTGAGGGTGGATCCAGTAATATATGCTTTAGGAAGTCATCTAGGTGATTCTGATGCGCACATAAGGTAGAGAATCACTGCCTTACACCATGGTGCTTAGAACAAAATCTACTCCCCGCTTCCCAAAATCTACGAAGGCATATATAGCACCTTCTATCTCTTACACCTCATCTGTGCCATCTACACCTTCTTACTTCATCTTCTTTCTGTTTATTAACATTCCAAGTAATTGTCATCTAATGGCATTGTCTGTGATGTTCCCTCTGCCTAGAATGGTCCTCAAGTGGCTAGCTGTTCTCATGATTCCAGTAGCCCTTCAAAAGCCATCTCTCAGAATCCTGACCAGAGTAAGGTATTTCCCTCTCAACCCAAACTCTTTGATCACATTTTATTTCCTCTATTTTTATATAATAATTTAAAATTAACCTATTATTCATTGATTTACATATTCACTTAGACAAATATTAAGATAGATGGTTTGTTTTCTGTTTCTCTGTTCAGTAGCCCTAGAATGTAAGTGCTGTGTGGGTAGGAGTAATATTTGGCTTTTGACTGCAATATCCCTAGTAAATAAGACAGTTCCTGGCATAAAGAAGGTACCCACCAACTATTTATAGAATAATTTAATAAACAAATCTTTGAATACACTATGGTGGTTCCTGCTGCTCCATCATCTCCATTAAGCATCAAAATAGGGGACATTACAGAGAAATTATTAAGTATGGGAAGGAGGCAGGATGTCCCAGGGGGAAGGAACTACAAAGACCACAAGCATACTGTCTAGTGGCACAAGCTGATGCGGCAACAATTTCTCAAATAAAACCATCCTGGTTTTCCAACCATGAAGCCCACACCCTTTCCAATGCTTGTGCTAAAGGAAAAAAGGGAGGAATTATCACTTTTAGATAATAAGGTAAGCTATTTAAGTTGGGATTTTCCTTCTTTTACAGTGCGTTTTCACCTTTTATGGGAAAACATTAGCCTAGGAAGAGAAATATGGGAAGAGAACTTATTTCAAACAATGTAAAAATTGAGGAATTTGATTCCAAGTTTGAGGTGGGAAGAAAGCTATACAAGGAAATAACTAAAATAAGAATTTAAGAATATAGATAAATATTCCCATGTGGGTGAGAAGAAATAGATTTCCAAATAAAAGCTTGGGAATAAAAATTTCCTTAAAATAGTCTGCAAAATTAATTTATTCCAAGGGTTCACAAATATTGTGATGACTCTTGCAAATGTGGCATTTGCCCGAGTGTGGTTCCCTAAAATAGATTCAGCAATCTCTAAAGAGTGGCATGAGGAATTGGTTGGCAGTCAAAATTAATTTCACCACTGGAACATCAGTGTGGATGTTTGCACATGTCTGATATTACAGAAACCTAGATGGCCAGTTATCATTTTTAATTGTTCCAAATACATGTCACAACTTATTCCTGACAGTAATTCTTGATGTGGAGCAAAAAGTTTGGTGGATTCATCAATACGTTTAAACTTCCCTTTCTCCAGTGGGTTCAACATCCTCTATGGGGAAAAAAAAATTGGAAGTTTATTTTCAATTGTTAAAATCGAGTGATATGAACTTTAGCTCAGTGCATTTTTCTTGCTTAGGAAAAGAAGCATCAGTAATAGCATTTAAATCAATTTCCACAATGGATTTGGAGGACAGAACTCTGAGTCAAATAGGGATGCTATCTATCGTCGTGTCTGCCTTCCAGGAGGGAAACTGAATTCATGCAATATCCAAAGTCATTTAGCTAAGCTGTGACTAGAATCCAGGTACCTTGACCTGTGTTTTATTATCATTAAAACAATAGGATGTATAATCCACAAATGAGACCAAGACAAACAAACAACAAGAAAAAAAAATGAGAGAGTGGATTAATAGCAAGCCAGGAAAAGCTATTTTAGTCAATTTTAAACTAAATTTAACTTATAGAAAATTAGGGAGATAAAAATATAGACTCCAGACTAGGACAGCGGACATTGAATCCTAGTTCAACCACCTGGCAGTTTTTATTCTCTGTGTGCCTCAGTTTCCTCACCTGGAAAATGGGTTAATACTAATACCAATCTCATAGGGTTGTTATAAGGGATAGATGAGATAATGTAAGGTGTTGAGAAAAAGCGCTTGAAAAAAAGAAACTGCTCTAAAAGCCTTTTGTTATTCATTAAGTTCTGTCAAAAATTCCAATTTTACTGATTGAGAATGAGAATTCTTGAAGAGCACATTTTTATAATTTAATTTTGATCTTCACCAAGGACAGACATGAACGCTAAGGAAACTATCCAGCAGGTAGCAGAATGTTTATCCATTGCCTTTACCCAGAGTTACAGCTCCAAAATGCCAAAATCTTCCATTGACCATGAGTGATGGGGCACCTTCAGTGATTTCATGGGTGGAAGATTTGCAGTGAAGAATTAGTTAAATTTGGATTTTCCAAATGAGTGAAATTAAAATGTAAATAGTCAAAATGATTGGGACATGAAAACTGCCCATAACTAAAGGGGCTACAAACATACACCAAGAAGTGCCCTCCTTTCTTTATCATATGTTTTGCCCTTTCATTCTGTCACATTTAAAAATTCACCCATTTCCAAAGGTTTTGCATATTACAGATTATTTTGAAAGGAATGCCAGGTACACATGTGGGAGACCTTTCTTATAATAAAATTGGATTGGAAAAAGCAAAACTATGAATGTTTAGCAAAAACAAACTTTGAAAGGAAACAACTTTTTTTTAATGTTTCCTTGGGCATTTTTCTAAAATCAGCCTTGTTTCTGCATAATATTTTTCTTGGTTGGGCAAAGCCTGGTTAAAATATTCATTATTTTTTTTTAATGTACTATGCTGCTATTTGCAGCTTTAGGTAGTTAATATTTGTGTTTAAGCTTTGCAGTCTAAATGGGAAAATCCACCCTAAACAGCATTGCTGAACAGCATGAAGGAATCCTTCGAAACAGGAGGTCCCTTTCCTGAATACCAATCAGTGTGGCTTTCCTCTGTGGCTGGGAGAGGAAGCACTGACCAATGTTTGCACTCCACCATGTCCTGCTTGTCACAACCTTAATTCCTAACACTGGCCGCCTTGTCGACAGAGTTTCCAGATGGCAGAATGAATTGAACCTCTGAAGACTGGTGGCGCTACTGTGTCTCCAGATGACGTCAACATCTTCTGGGACAACAGCATGAAAAGATGAAATGGAATCAGCCAGAGCCTGGCTCAAGATTACCTCAAAGAGTACATGTGTGTATAAATACGATAGGCCAGCCCTATAAGAAAAATCATTGGTATAAATATGCACAGCTTGGGTTAGAATGCAGGTGTGGCTGGAAGATAGCAAGAGACCTTTGAATAATGAGTAAACAGGCTAAGGAAAAGATTCTCTTCACATGAACAAATTTAGATTCCAAAGTACATTTGCTAATATCTACTGTATACCAAGTCCATATCTACTATCTCATTTAATACTGATAACAGCTCAGATAGAAACTGTTAATTAGGAAAACAGAAATGGGAAAATTGAAGTTCACAAAAGGTTAAGCATACTTTCCCAAGAGACCAACTATTTATTCACTTTTTAAAATATATTAATTGAACACATAATGTGTATGAGAATCTATGCCCCTATTAGAATAGAGACACAATTATGAGCAAGACAGGGCAGGGAACTGAACTCAGGTAACGTGCAAGATTATATATTATTTAGTCCTTATAACTGTCAGTGCACTTAATGATCTTCTTAGACACACTAATATATCAGGTTATAATCCCTGATCTTTATATATAATCCTTACTGTATCTTTAAAAGGACATATATGTATGTATATATATATAGACACACACACATAATAAACATAATATATATCATAATAAACACATACATAAGTAAATGTACTTACTTACATATGTGTTTATTATGAATTTCTTCTTTTCTTTGTCATATGGAGAAGAAATGAAATAACAATACTATAACCGCTGTGTGTTACCTCCCATCCGCTCCACAATGTTTAATTATTTTCCCTCAAGGGCTTTGAGATCATCAATCGACCTTGTTGGACCTTGTTATCTCACATAACTGCACTACTTCAAAGATTTAAGCATCCTCTTTCTGATTTCAACCTCTCCTTGTTGGTATCATGTTTTAACTATTTCATTATAGTTCTCTTTTGGTTTCATGATACCCTCACTTTCCATCCTCCCACACCTTCACATACCTCATTAGCCAGCTTATATTTAAAGATGCTTTACATCACTAACTGCCTTATTTATATCATAAATGGCCTTGTTTCTGTCTTTCTGTATTTTCTTTGCATTTTCTGGCAGTTCCCACACATAGTTTAGCATATTTTTTTGGTGCTCCACTCAAGCATTCAAACGTTGCTGGAGAAATTCACACAGTAGAGATATTGGATTGTACTATTGAATGATGATAATCATTATGAATGGGCTCTCAACACTATGGGGAGTTGTAGACTGAATGTATTAAGGGTTCCAATTCTTTGCCCTTCACTGTGTCCACACGCCCTTGCCATGGGCTTTAGAGTGTCTCCCACTAAAGAGGAAGATTCTATTTCCCCACTATTTATCCTAAATTTGGGCATATGATTGGGTTTTGCCAATGGAATATTAGCAGATATGATGCATGCAGAGGCTTGAAAACATTCTTGCACATTTCAAGTCCTGCCTTGGCCTTAAGGACATGCCTTGGCTGGCCTGCTGGAGATGAGAGATACATAGAGAGAAGTCATTAATTCCAGTGACCCAGCTGAAGCCAGCCTAGATCAGTGACAGTCAGCCAGTCTCAAAATATGTGAGGAAGCTCAAACAACTCCAGAAGAACTAGCAGGCTAATCCAAGACTTACAAACTAAATAGAAGCCTATTGTTTCAAGTCACTCACATTTGGGTTGGTTTGTCACATAGCACTGCTGCAGCAGTAGATACTAACACTATTAGCTATAATTCTCTGATCTACTTGTGCTCTAATTCCCAAAGCAATTCGTTACTTCTCCTCATTCTCAAAAAATGCTTCACAGATATAATGGAGGCTATCTAATGTTAACTCCCTCAACCTCCTTCCATGAAATTTACAAACTGTCACTATCCACATCATCCTATCCTGTGTTTCTCCAGTCTCTGTAGAGAGCTATTTTGCTGCCCATGGAACTGATACTTTAGATACAATCCCTTCATTTTTTATCTCTTCTATCTCATGTGTGTTCAGCCTTTCCTGTTCAAAATGATATATTCAACTCATTTCTTTCTGGCCTTTACCCCTTCTCTCCATGTAAAAATTTTATCATTGGTCATCATTGACCCCCTAAATCAATTTTTTTTTCAATTTTCAGCTTAATTTCCCTCTCAGAAGCACCCATTACTATAGACAATTCTTTGATTCTTAAAATATTGTCTTCTCTTTATTTCTATGACACAGGCTGTTTTGGATTGCCCCTTACGTATTTGTTTACAATCTTCACTTCAGATTTAATCTCATTTATACTGCCAAGAAACATTATTTTTCAAGGTTTGTTCCTAGGCCCACTTATATTCTACAGTAAAACAAAGAGAACCCATCTGGGCCAATGGCTTCAATCATCACCTCACTACAGAGGACTCACAAATTAAGTGTCTCTATCACAGACCTCACCTCTGAGCTCCAAACACATTTATCCAGCTGTGTCCTTGATATCTCTGTTTGGATATCACTAACCCACCTCAAGTTTGGCAGTTTCAAAATAAAGTTAATTTTGTCCCTTCTCCCCAAATTGACTCTACCTTCCATGTTAACTATCTCAGAGAATGACAACTATCATCCAAATGGCTATCAGAGTCATCCTTTACAACCTATCAAATACAGCCAACTACAAGTCCTGTGGATTTTACTTTTTAACATCATTCAAAGATGGCCATTCTCTACCTCTCTAGGGCCATCAGCTTATTCCAAGCCACTATCTTCTCTAGCCTAGATTACTGCATCATAGTAGCCTCATTGCCACCAAAGTCGAGTTGGAATGTACAAAAATTGTCCTCTCTCTCTTTCACACATACAATCATGTTTAAAACACATCTAATTTTTTTATTTCACTTGGAATAAAAATTAAAGTTCTTAAGATGAACTGAAAGGTATGATCTGGTTGCCACTGCCACTTATTTTTACAGCCTTGTTTCACACATGTACCCCTACTTTCTGCCTTCTACCCCTCTGATGTTTTCTCTTCAGTTTCTTGAACCTTCCATGCACCCTCCTACCATAAGCCACACCTCCGGATAAGTTGCAGGCACCAGCTCCCCAGACACTTGCTACTTCTTTGGTCAGGAGCATCACCTCTCATGCACTATAGGAGCTTTCAGAAGATGAAGATCCATCTATCTGGACTTTTCTATGCCAGCTGCTGCTAAAAATTCTTCCAATCATATGCTGTACAGTGTCTTGTCTTCTTAGTTTCTACAAGTTAGCCATTTTCAATTTGCCACCAAAAGTTCCCTGATTCTTAATTGTGAAATACCTTAACTTCACTGTATTATTGTCTATAAACCCCTGGATGAGGCCTACACAAATAAGCATATAGGAGTTTCAAAGAATCCTTCACACAATTTTCCCTTTCCCTTTCCCTTCATTCTAGTTAAGTTCTACAATATCAGGGACTGTATTTGTTTTGTTCACAAATGCATTCCTAGCTCCTAGGGCAGTGCCTGGCAGTATAAACATCAATCAACATTTTTTGAATGATGGAGGGAAGAAAGGGAAAAAAGGTGGGAGGGAAGGGGTAGGGAGGATAAAAAAGGAAGGAAGCAAAAAAGGGAGGAAGCCACATGGAATAAATATGATATTGTTGTTTTCAGGCTCCTGAATTCGGTTGTCAATAAACAGGAATTAATCCTGCCCCCTTGTGTTACAAATATCAAAGCAGTCTTTCCATAAAGAGTGAAATTTGCCAAACGTGGACACAGCTCTTAATATTGTGATGTCTATTCTTTCTTTTAAGAAGAATATAGATGTATGTTTTTCATGTAGCACTGTAAAGACAGAGTCTGAAATGGTCTCATAAATCTCCAGGAAATGAATGTGAGTACAACCTTCAAAGACTCTCTCCTGGGCTGTACAACGTGCCTCTACAAGTTCCCCATCCAGCCCTGCAAACACTTTGGAATGTAGTTGCACTCATGGAGATATTTTAGTGCCTACAAGCTGAGAAATTCTCCTTTGACCTCTCACTTTCCCTCTCTTTAGATCGCTTATGTCACCTTTACATTCTGACATGTATTATACATACATGTTTGTCTCTTGGCCTGATTCAACAAGTATCTAGGGTGTTGCCATGGTTGTGTTTTTGGTTTTAGTTCACTGTTAATATTCTGAGAGGTGGGGTCTGAAAATGCAGACAAGTTTCTTTTGCTTTTCTTTTGTTGTGAGATTTTATTTTATTTTTTTTTGGTTCCCTACAGAGTGGTGATTTCCAATTAAAGCTTCCTGCATATTCAGTTCAACAATTTAACACATATACACTGTGGTGGGAAGGAGGCAGAAGAAATCTTGTTTACTACATCAGAAGCTAAGGCAGAGCCCTTATAGGAAAGGTCTAGAAAGGAGGGGGTTAATAAGAATGGTTAATGATGAGGGGATTGCTTGTATCATTACCCCAGATAAGACACAGTCTCTCCCAAGGTTGGTCAACCAGATTCATGAACCAAAAAGAAAGCATGCCCATTTTTACACATTCCCCAATTTTATCCCCTCGTTTACAATATGAATATATATTTGGGGGATATATATATATACGCATACATATGTATACTGAAAATATAATTTTATATATATATATATATTTTTTTAATGGATCTGATTCTTTCTCCATCTGGTGAAATCTCTCTTATACCACTTTTTCTCTAGAGGATCTATATGATCCTGACCCAAAAAGGGTTACAGTAAGTCCCCTACATACAAACCTTACAGTTGCGAACTTTCAAAGATGCAAACGTGCGTTGAAGTCCTGATGGAATTGGAGACCCAGATAAAGGACGAAGTGCGACAAGAGGAAGAAGAAGTAACTGAAGAACCAAAGAGATTCAGGACTCAGGAAATGGCAAGGGGATTTTCTTTTTTTTTCCATAAATTTATTTATTTTATTTATTTATCTTTGGCTGTGTTGGGTCTTTGTTGCTGCGCGCAGGCTTTCTCTAGTTGCGGTGAGCGGGGGCTACTTTTTGTTGCGGTGTGCAGGCTTCTCTTTGCGGTGGCTTCTCTTGTTGCGGGTCATGGACTCTAGGCGCGTGGGCTTCAGTAGTTGTGGCTCACGGGCTCCGTAGTTGTGGCTCGCGGGCTCTAGAGGGAAGGCTCAGTAGTTGTGGCACACGGGCTTAGTTGCTCCGTGGCATGTGGGATCTTCCTGGACCAGGACTCCAACCCATGTGCCCTGCATTGGCAGGCGGATTCTTAACCACTGTGCCACCAGGGAAGCCCAACACACAATTCTTACCTTTAAGAATCTTTATTAATTCATTAATACTTACATGCTTGAAGCATTGAATTAGGATTCCGTAATACACTGATGACCAAAGCACAATAAAATCCTTGCTTTCATGAACTTATGATCTAAAAAAGCAGATAGATATTAATCAGGAAATTACACTAATAAATATATAATTACGAAGCCATGCCACTGCTGGTTGGAAGCATTGGAAGCATGCACAGTGCAAGAATTCAATAAATTTTTGCTGAATGAATGAATGTTGGTTGACGGCAGTTGAAATAAGTATTTAAAGAGACAGGAACCTTGATTTAGAAAATGGAGCAAAGGAACTCATCTCATACTGAGATCTGAAAGATGATTAGAAAATAACCAAGAGAATGTTTCTGGAAATAGATGTTCTAAAAAGGGAATATATTAGTCAGGGTTCTCCAGAGAAACAGGACACACACACACACACACACACACACACACACATTGGGAGAAGGAGAAGGAGATATTTTAAGGAATTTGTTCATGTGATTGTGGACACTGGTAGGACTGAAATATGTAGGGCATGCAGGTCAGCTGGCAATTCAGGTGAGTTTTTGTTACAGGCTGAAATTGATAGACTGGAAACTGACGCAGGTATTCTATGTTAAGGACTTGAGGCAGAATGACTTCTTTGAGAAATCTCAGTCTTTGCCCTTAAGGTCTTTGACTGATTAAATGAGGTCCACCCATGTTATGGAAGATGATCTTCTTTCCTTAAAGTCTACTAATTTAATGTTAATTACATCTGAAAATATCTTCACAACAACATCTAGACTAGGTTTGGCCAGATAACTGGATACCATAGCCTAGCCAGGTTGAAACATAAAATTAACCATCACATGATGCAATATAGACAAAGTCAATAGGAAGCTGGGACATTGGAGGAACAGAATATGTCTGGACATCAGGAAGTGAAGAGGAGCATGAAGCTGGAAAGGTAGTGAGACAGAGGCTGGAGTTGCACTGTCCAATAAGATAGCCACTAGCCACATGAAGGTATTTAGGTTTAAATTTGCTTTCATTAAAATTAAATGAAATTAAATTAAGCCTTCCATTCTTCAGTGACACTAACCATATTTTAACTGCTCAACAGCTGCACAACTATTGCCTACTTTATAGGACACCACTCATATAGAACATTTTAATCTTTACAGAAAATTTTATTAGACAGTGGTGCGCTAAACTATACGGGATTTTGGATCCTGGGAGTCCATCCTAAATGTATTACAAAACCACTGAAACATTCTCAGAAGGAGGTGATATGAATGGTTCTGCATTTAAGACATCACTCTGCCTTTTGTGGAAAATAGATTGAAGGAGGTCCAGAGTGACCACAAGGATGCCAGTGAGAAGGTGATTGTGATGGGTGAGAGATGATTTTAACTTGGACTCAGGAGTTGGTCAGACTGAGAAAGAAAAGTCAAAACGGTGATGGTTTAGGAATACAAGGAAGAGATAACGAACAGCAGCAGCTGACATTTACTATCTGCCAGGCAAATTTTTAAACTATATAGATATTATCTCAATTAACCCTTGCTGCAACTTTATGAAGATAGTTTTTTTATTATCCCTAATTTACAAATAAGAAAACTAAAGTAGAGGGAGGTTAAGTAACTTGCCCAGTCACGGATAAAATACCTGGGCCGGATTCCCAACCCAGATAGTGACTCTAGGCCTAAGCTCAGTCACTACATGATTCTGACTTTTGAGAACACAGGTAACAGTCTCTCAAAGGAGAATGACATTCCCATTAAGCAAGTGTAAGGCACGAGGTGCCCTCTCATTAGGTTCAGGGATCATTATATTGGGTCAGAAAAGACTTCAAGAAGGAGTCAGCCTTCAAGACCAGCTTTGAACATGATGGAGAAAAGTCTTCTAGGTGGAAAGAATGGGAGAAACAGAGATGCGGGGATAGTCACGCATGGGGAGTATTCAAGAGCTAGAAATGGGCCTATTTGGTCAGACTGTAGGTAAAAGGGAAGAAGGTAGGGCCCTGGCATGGCCCTACCTTTTCAAAGGTAGGCTGGAATCAGACAAGTGAAAGTCTGGCATTTCGTTTTCAATTGATTGATAATGAGTTAATTAATTGATAGAAAATTGGGAGTGACTTTTTCTGAGAGGTACATCTATATTTGGGTATATTCCCACAGCAGAACATAAAATTATTAGGAACAAGAATAAACTGATGACAAAGTAGGAAAATGTTTCATTAGTCTTTAGGAAAAGAGTTCTTGAATGATGTGTCCAGTGGTGAGAAGGGAGGAGGTCACTAAATTTAGGGACATGGAAGCAATGGAACTTACAACTTACATCTACAAAGTTTTCTGGGAAGCAAAAGAGTATAGTGAAAGCTGATATAGGTTCTGTGATTATTAAAACACTAACAGGGCTTCCCTGGTGGCGCAATGGTTGGGAGTCCGTCTGCCGATGCAGGGGACGCGGGTTCGTGCCCCAGTTCGGGAAGATCCCGTGTGCCGCAGAGCGGCTGGACCCGTGAGCCATGGCTGCTGGGCCTGCGCGTCCAGAGCCTGTGCTCTGCAACGGGAGAGACCACAACAGTGAGAGGCCCGCGCACTGCAAAAAAAAAAAAAAAAAAAAAACACTAACAATAAAAGGGAAGAAAAATTAGGACAGTAGTTTTAGGTGCATAGCATGTTTAAGAGAATTTTTTGCATAGGGAAAATTTTAATATTTATCATTTAATATCTAATTCTAAATTATTTTCACTCAGGAATTTACAGTTATCAATTTAAAAAGTTCATAGAACCATGTTTGTCTAGATTTTCAAAATACTTTGACAATAGATTTATGGATAGGTTTATTTAGGTTTACAGATATTTCTAGAAAAATAGGTATTATTACTTCCTTTTTACAGATGGGCTAAATGAAGCTCCAGTGAAGGGCTAGCCTACACACCATATATAGAAGCATATAGTGTTAAATAATCAACTGTTCTTATATTAATTTAGGGTTTCTCTGTCTTCTGCTACCCAACATTACTGTCAATGTGAGTGATAAATGGCTATGTTGCATTCATAGTGGACCATGCTGTATTTTCTGATGACTAAAATTTAATGTCATCTTCTTCCATTCTTCTTTGGGCTTCTCTTCCTCCACTTCCTCTTTTACAAGTTTAAATAAAACATCAGTTATAATTCCCATGTCAATATCTAGGATTGAGGACAAATACAAATTTGGTATAATTCTTGTACTCTATTCTCTTATAAACGGGAAATATCTTTGTAACTTTCTATTTCTGATTATTTTTCTTTATCTTTAGGGTATGAAGAATATTTAAGAAAGAATTCCTTCCCAATGATGTTGCAGTCTTCATGGGCTATAACAGTCTTTTAGATTATATGTTTCCCTAAGTAAACCCTGAATTATTCTAACTTATTTCCCTAGCTTGTCCTGGGACCACCATGGTTTATAAAATAATTATTTATTGTATATATCTTGATCTAGTTCTAAGTATTCAATGGTGAATGGACCAGCATAAAACTTCTACTCTTCTAAGGAATTGTTTGATTTCCCAAACAACCACCAATTTTCCAATTCTCCAATACCAGCTGGATGTCCAACAGTTCAGTTCAGTTCTGACACTACCCACAGTTAATGCAGACCCCACAAGTTGAGGGCTTAGGCTCACAAAACTGTCCTCACTTTAGATGCCATTTGTAAGTGGGGTCTCCAGTCTACCTAAGTTGGTTTTCTATGTCTGTGAGTCTCTTTCTGTTTTGTAAATAAGTCCTTTTATATCATATTTTTAGATTCCACATATAAGCAATATCATATGATATTTGTCTTTCTCTGTGTGACTTACTTCACTTAGTATGATAATTTCTAGGTCCATCCATGTTGCTGCAAATGGCATTATTTCATTCTTTTTTATAGCTAACTAATGTTCCATTGTATATACATACCACATCTTCTTTATCCATTCATGATTGATGGACATTTAAGTTGCTTCCATGTCTTGGCTATTGTAAGTAGTGCTGCAATGAACATTGGGATGCATGTATCTTTTTTTTTTTTTCTTTTGGCCTCATGATGTGATGTGGGATCTTAGTTTCCCGACCAGGGATGGAACCCTCAATTGGAAGAGCAGAGTCTTAACCACTGGAATGCCAGGTAAGTCCCAGTGTGCATGTATCTTTTTGAATTATGGTTTTCTCTAGATGGGATTCTAAAAATTTAACTATGGGCTTATGTACAGAGAGACAGCAGGATGTAGAGATCCAGCAAAAGATGTGAGACACTCAGTGACTAACAACAGCAGAAATCCATCATTACCTCAAGATGTGGAGCACCCAAATGGGAAATCCTATCACTAAGAATTGGTAAGTACTGGAGTGGTAGAAGAGGGGCTGCCAGACTGGAGTTGCAATCCTAAAGGGACACCACCCTGGCAGGGCCCTAGGTGCCAGAAAAGGGAGGGAATTGAAAAGAATATGGTCCAACCTCTTCTCCAGCCATCTAGTCTCATACCTGTTCTTCACATGCTTAGATGAGCCTGGGAGGTGTAGTCATTGACCCCATAACATTATGACACAGAACAGGGAAGAAAAACACACAAAAAAATCATCTATGGGAGAAATTAGAGAAATAATATCATATTTTCTGTTCAAGTTTATACCTTTTCAATAAGTGGCCCAATTAACATTAATAGATAATTGCTAGCTAGAATCCTGAGATGCTCCCAAATTTTATTTTAATAGATGGTATATTCTACGGGTTATAACTCTTTGGTTTGATGTAATGATCTTCAGTGTGTGTGTGTGTGTGTGTGTGTGTGTGTGTGTGTGTGTGTGTGTGATTGTAAATTGCTTTGCATGTTTATCATCTTTTGAATAAAATTAGCTGAAATATCTATTTAGTAACCAAGATACCTACTGTTTATATTTTCTTTAACTTAGGTCTTCTCAACATCAGAATTATTGATATTTTGTGCTGGATAATTATTTATTGTGAGGGGATATCCTGTATATTTAACAACATATGTGGCATCAACCCACTAGATGCCAATAGTGCCCTTCCCCCACAGTTGTGCCAATCAAAAATGTCTCCAGATATTGCCAAATGTCCCCCGAGGGCCAAAATCACTGCTGGTTGAGAACCACTACTCCAATTGATTCTGTGTTCATTAGAAAATAATAGAACTATTAAATCACTGAGTGCTTCTGACACTAATCAGTTATCATCTGTGGCAGACAGCCTACACAATGGCCCCCAATGATTCTTGCCCCCTTGTATTCACATCCTTGTGTAGTTAGTTCCATGCCATATTCTATGAGGGCTGGCTTGTGTGACAAAAAGAATATAGCCGAAGTGATGTTATGCCACTTCTAAAATTAGATTATAAAACATTTCAGCTCAATATTAGGCTCAGTCTGTCTGGATCTCTTGATTTGGGAGAAGCCAACTGATGTGTCATGAGGACTTTCAGGCAACAAATGAAGAGAGTGGTGTAGCAAGGAGCTTAGATCTCCAACCAAAGCCAGAAAGGAACTAAGACTTTCCAGTAGCCATGTGCATGAGTGCAGAAGCCTCAGTTAAACTCAGATGACTGCAGTTCTGGTCAGCAGTTTGACTGTGGCATCATGATAGCCCCTAAGCCCAAACAACACAGACAAGCTGCCCCAAGATTCCTAGCCCTCAGAAACTTTGAGAAAATAGCCTTAAAAATTTATGCAATGGAAGACATTATGAATACATGTAAAAGATAAGTGATGTACTGGGAAAAGATCTGAGTGTGTTAATAATTTTAATTAATAATTAAAATACAAAACAGTACTTAAACCCAGTAAGAAAAAAAATGGGTACAGGTTTAGAACAGGCAATTAGTGGTTGAGTAAACCATGCTGACCAATATGAATAGATGCTGCACCTCCCTAGTAATCAGAGAAAAGACAAAGCAACAGTGAGATACTATTTCCACTGGTAAAATTGGCCAAGCTTAAAAAGTCTGACAAAAATATGCTGATTGAAGTTTAAATTGATGCCATTTTAGAGACAAGTTCAGAATTAAACCATACAATGTAAAAAAAATCTCAATTTTAGGTATATATCATGGCTATAAAACTTAACTCTTGAACATGTGCATAAGGAAGCATGTACAAGAATATTGATCCATTAGTTAATTTAACAAGTACTGATTGATCACCTATTATAAGCTAGACTGTTCTAGGTCATGGGGATTTATCAATATCAGACAAAATATCTCCTCTTCAGTAACTTACTTATATTTTATCTGGGGGAAGACATAGCAAGAAAATATAGATTGGGCAGGTGTTATTTACAGAACACATGGCAAGAAAAGGCCTACTTGATGTGGGGACATTTCATCACAGACCTCCAAAAAGTGAATGAGCAACTTAGGGCAGATATTTTGGAGGAAACAAAGGCTCTGAGTCATGTGCCATTCTAGAAACAGACAGGAGGACAGTAAGGCTAGAGCAGAATGGTTACCAGATGTGATAAAAGATTAAAATGGTTGATGAAAAGGCTTGTAAATCATGATAATGACTTTGGGTTTTAGTCTCAGTGGCATGGGAAAGTAGAGAAAAACACTAAGTAGAAAAGTGAAATGTTTTATCATGTATGTCACTCTGACTGCTGTGTGTAGTTATTTTGAAAGGTGGAGAAGCAGGGAGGTGAGTTAACCAGAGGCTCTTTTCATTAATACAGGTGAGAGAGATGATGATGGCACTGGTTAGCATGGATACATTCTGAAGACAGAGCCCAAATAATTTGCTGATGGGATGATAATGGATGGGAAGGAAGGAGAAGAGTTGAGGTAGAGAGGAGTCAAGGGGGACTGCTACATTTTTGTCCTATCTTTATTATTCACAGTAACACTGAAAATTGCAAATAATCAAAATAACTATCAATAAGGGAATGGATAACCAACCAAATGGTAAGCAGTTTTAAATGATGGAATTTGATCCATATGTATCAATATGAATAAATCTTGGAATCATAATTTTGAATAAAAAATGCAAACTGGAAAATGATACACATAATATAGTATTATTAATGGAAAATTTAAAAGGTATAAAACAAAAATGTATTTATTATGCATACATAGATAGTGAAAATAAGGAAATATGAATAAATAATTGTAGTTTTCTTGGGGCAATCACTGGAGGAGAAAAAGGAGTGGCCGGGCTTTTGAGGTCTATTTGTACAAATTTTTAAAATGTGAACCAACACCTTGAAACAGATGCAACCCCACAGCAGTGTATATGGCTGGATTCAACTCACCCATCTCCTCCTCAGCTGGACATTTTTGGGCAGCACCTCTGGGAAATGGGCAGTGGGGCTGGGGAGGGCTGAGAAGAAGACTTCATCTGTATCTAATTGCTTTATTTTTCTTAAAATCAAAGAGAACATGATCTGGAGAAACTATGTCAAATGTATGGCTGTTCTTGATGTTGAGTAGATGAGCAATCGCTACATTGCTCACTGTACAGTTTCTTTAGAAATATTTTTGTTTTGAAAACTTTAAATTTTCTAAGAGCTACCCTGTTTTGAGGACCAACGATGTGGATCACAGTACCAGCTTTTTCACGTTGGCTATGAGTTCAACAGACGTGCTTGGAATCAAGCTTAGCAATTTAGTTACTAATGCTCCTTTTCTCATCTGAAAAACAGGATAATAAACCTATCTGCCCCATAGAGCTGCTGAAGACTTGTTATCTACCATTATTATTGCCACCAATGCTAGTACTGATGATACACTCACAAAACTGTGACAGAGATGTGATCAATTCTACTTCCAATTTCAGAGAAGTTAAGTAAATTTAGTAATTTTCACAGTTGGTAAACAAGAGTGTTAGAATTCCAATTCAGAACTTCCTGGTGCAAAAATGTGTGATTTTTTTGCTAATACATACACCAAAAATGCATTCATTTAATGTTTTGTGTATGAGGTTTAGGGACTTAAATATCACAAGAAAGAGAAGAGTCACACTCATGGATGTTGTAACGCATGAGGAGAGTGGAGAGTAGCTAAATACATAAAGCCAGTTATCAAACTTTTGTGTTCAAAGCAAAAAGGAAGTACACAGTTACACATGTATAAGTATCAAAGTCAGAAGCAAAAAATCATCTCCTCTGAGGGTAAATGCCTGTTTTCTACGAGGGTGTCAAACCTGCATTATATGAGCTCCTTATCTCTGGGTGGGGGAAAATGTGATGGACAGGAAAAACCAACATATCGTTTAGTTTAAATCTGTGGTTTTCAACATCAGGACCTATGATAATCAATTTTTTGTCATCCTTACAGGCTGCTCTTAGGATCTTTAGTTTGAATAAGAAAGTAATCTCTTAGACTCTTACTCTTCTGTGCCTTGCATTATTACAGGGTAAACGTTTATTGAGATTATGCATGTATTTCCATGAAGGGTTGCATGCTCAGCCCAGGTGAATTAAATCTATGATTTGTATTATAATGACTTACAGACTGAGAGTGTGTATTTTGAACATTAGCACCTATAGATTTCTTTTGACCAGGTTCTTTTTTCTTTCCTTTTATAATGTGAATACAGATTCAGATTTTATTGCATTTTTTAAAATGAATTGACATTTGAAAGCTAACTAAAGAGTCTATTTTTAAAAGCAAATACTCACTGACATCAGTTATGTGGCTAATGAATGTGCTACAAGCCTTAAAAGTTCAAAAGGAGCTTTCTCTTCTAGAATGAATGTCAGCCTTTATTTCTCCTCCAATTACATTTTTTTAACATCTTTATTGGGGTATAATTGCTTTACAATGGTGTGTTAGTTTCTGCTTTATAACAAAGTGAATCAGTTATACATATACATATGTTCCCATATCTCTTCCCTCTTGCGTCTCCTTCCCTCCCACCCTCCCTATCCCACTCCTCCAGGCAATCACAAAGCACCGAGCCGATATCCCTGTGCCATGCGGCCGCTTCCCAATAACTATCTACCTTACGTTTGTTAGTGTGTATATGTCCATGACTCTCTCTCGCCCTGTCACAGCTCACCCTTCCCCCTCCCCATATCCTCAAGTCCGTTCTCCTGTACGTCTGCGTCTTTATTCCTGTCTTACCCCTAGGTTCTTCATGACATTTTTTTTGTTCTTAAATTCCATATATATGTGTTAGCATATGGTATTTGTCTTTCTCTTTCCGACTTACTTCACTCTGTATGACAGACTCTAGGTCTATCCACCTCATTACAAATAGCTCAATTTTGTTTCTTTTTATGGCTGAGTAATATGCCATTGTATATATATGCCGCATCTTCTTTTTTTTTTTTTTTTTTACAATGGTGTGTTAGTTTCTGCTTTATAACAAAGTGTATCAGTCATACATAAACATATGTTCCCATATGTCTTCCCTGTTGCGTCTCCCTCCCTCCCATCCTCCCTATCCCACCCCTCCAGGCTGTCACAAAGCACCGAGCCAATATCCCTGTGCCATGCGGCTGCTTCCCACTAGCTATCTACCTTACTACGTTTGTTAGTGTGTATATGCCCATGACTCTCTCTCGCCCTGTCACAACTCACCCTTCCCCCTCCCCATAACCTCAAGTCCGTTCTCTAGGAGGTCTGCGTCTTTATTCCTGCTTTACCCCTAGGTTCTTCATGACATTTTTTTTCTTAAATTCCATATATATGTGTTAGCATACAGTATTTGTCTTTTTCTTTCTGACTTACTTCACTCTGTATGACAGACTCTAGGTCTATCCACCTCATTACAAATAGCTCAATTTCGTTTCTCTTTATGGCTGAGTAATATTCCATTGTATATATGTGCCACATCTTCTTTATCCATTCATCCGATGACAGGCACTTAGGTTGTTTCCATCTCCGGGCTATTGTAAATAGAGCTGCAATGAACATTTTGGTACATGACTCTTTTTGAATTTTGGTTTTCTCAGGGTATATGCCCAGTAGTGGGATTGCTGGGTCATATGGTAGTTCTATTTGCAGTT
Source organism: Leucopleurus acutus (assembly GCF_964270905.1). Lineage (NCBI taxonomy): Eukaryota > Metazoa > Chordata > Mammalia > Artiodactyla > Delphinidae > Leucopleurus > Leucopleurus acutus. The sequence continues at coordinate 53,666,969 of NC_139158.1, forward strand.
TTTTTAAGGAACCTCCATACTGTTTTCCATAGTGGCTGAACCAATTCACATTCCCACCAGCAGTGCAAGAGTGTTCCTTTTTCTCCACACCCTCTCCAGCATTTATTGTTTCTAGATTTTTTGATGATGGCCATTCTGACTGGTGTGAGATGATATCTCATTGTAGTTTTGATTTGCATTTCTCTAATGATTAATGATGTTGAGCATTCTTTCATGTGTTTGTTGGCAGTCTGTATATCTTCTTTGGAGAAATGTCTATTTAGGTCTTCTGCCCATTTTTGGATTGGGTTGTTTGTTTTTTTCTTGTTATTGAGCTGCAAGAGCTGCTTGTAAATTTTGGAAATTAATCCTTTGTCAGTTGCTTCATTTGCAAATATTTTCTCCCATTCTGAGGGTTGTCTTTTGGTCTTGTTTATGGTTTCCTTTGCTGTGCAAAAGCTTTGAAGTTTCATTAGGTCCCATTTATTTATTTTTGTTTTTATTTCCATTTCTCTAGGAGGTGGGTCAAAAAGGATCTTGCTGTGATTTACGTCATAGAGTGTTCTGCCTATGTTTTCCTCTAAGAGTTTTATAGTTTCTGGCCTTACATTTAGGTCTTTAATCCATTTTGAGCTTATTTTTGTGTATGGTGTTAGGGAGTGATCTACTCTCATACTTTTAAATGTACCTGTCCAGTTTTCCCAGCACCACGTATTGAAGAGGCTGTCCTTTCTCCACTGTACATTCCTGCCTCCTTTATCAAAGATAAGGTGACCATATGTGCGTGGGTTTATCAATGGGCTTTCTATCCTGTTCCATTGATCTACCTTTCTGTTTTTGTGCCAGTACCATACTGTCTTGATTACTGTAGCTTTGTAGTATAGTCTGAAGTCAGGGAGCCTGATTCCTCCAAGTCCATTTTTCGTTCTCAAGATTGCTTTTGCTATTCGGGGTCTTTTGTGTTTCCATACAAATTGTGAAATTTTTTGTTCTAGTTCTGTGAAAAATGTCAGCGGTAGTTTGATAGGGATTGCATTGAATCTATAGATTGCTTTGGGTAGTAGAGTCATTTTCACAATGTTGATTCTTCCAATCCAAGAACATGGTATATCTCTCCATCTATTTGTATCATATTTAATTTCTTTCATCACTGTCTTATAATTTTCTGAATACAGGTCTTTTGTCTCCTTAGGTAGGTTTATTCCTAGATATTTTACTCTTTTTGTTGCAATGGTAAATGGGAGTATTTTCTTGATTTCACTTTCAGATTTTTCATTAGTGTATAGGAATGCCAGAGATTTTTGTGCATTAATTTTGTATCCTGCTACTTTACCAAATTCATTGATGAGCTCTAGTAGTTTTCTGGTAGCATCTTTACGATTCTCCATGTATAGTATCATGTCATCTGCAAACAGTGACAGCTTTACTTCTTCTTTTCTGCTTTGGATTCCTTTTATTTCCTTTTCTTCTCTGATGGCTGTGGCTAAAACTTCCAAAACTATGTTGAATAATAGTGGTGACAGTGGGCACCCTTGTCTTGTTCCTGATCTTAGTGGAAGTGCTTTCAGTTTTTCACCATTGAGGATGATGTTGGCTGTGGGCTTGTCATATATGGCCTTTATTATGTTGAGGAAAGTTCCTTCTATGTCTACTTTCTGCAGGGTTTTTATCATAAATGGGTATTGAATATTGTCAAAAGCTTTCTCTGCATCTATTGAGATGATCATATGGTTTTTCTCCTTCAATTTGTTAATATGGTTTATCACATTGATAGATTTGCGTATATTGAAGAAACCTTGCATTCCTGGAATAAACCCCACTTGATCATGGTGTATGATCCTTTTAATGTGCTGTTGGATTCTGTTTGCTACTATTTTGTTGAGGATTTTTGCATCTTTGTTCATCAGTGATATTGGCCTGTAGTTTTCTTTCTTTGTAACATCCTTGTCTGGTTTTGGTATCTAGGTGATGGTGGCCTCATAGAAGGAATTTGGGAGTGTTCCTCCCTCTGCTATATTTTGGAAGAGTTTGAGAAGGATAGGTGTTAGCTCTTCTCTAAATGTTTGATAGAATTCGCCTGTGAAACCAACTGGTTCTGAGCTTTTGTTTTTTGGAAGATTTTTAATCACAGTTTCAATTTCAGTGCTTGTGATTGGTCTGTTCATATTTTCTATTTCTTCCTGATTCAGTCTTGGCAAGTTGGGCATTTCTAAGAATTTATCCATTTCTTCCAGGTTGTCCATTTTATTGGCACAGAGTTGCTTGTAGTAATCTCTCATGATCTTTTTTATTTCTGCTTTCAGTTGTTACTTCTCCTTCTTCATTTCTAATTCTATTGAATTGAGTCTTCTCCCTTTTTTTATTGATGTGTCTGGCTACTGGTTTATCTATTTTGTTTATCTTCTCAAAGAACCAGCTTTTAGTTTTATTGATCTTTGCTATTGTTTCCTTCATTTATTTATCATTTATTTCTTATCTGAATTTATGATTTCTTTCCTTCTGCTAACTTTGGGTTTTTTTTCTTCTTCTTTCTCTAATTGCTTTAGATGTGAGGTTAGGTTGTTTATTGAAGATGTTTCCTGCTTCTTAAGGTGGGCTTGTATTGCTATAAACTTTCCTCTTAGAACTGCTTTTGCTGCATCCCATAGGCTTTGGGTCATTGTGTCTCCATTGTCATTTGTTTCTAGGTATTTGTTTATTTCCTCTTTGATTTCTTCAATGATCACTTCGTTATTAAGTAGTGTATTGTTTAGCCTCCATGTGTTTGTATTTTTTACAGATCTTTTCCTGTAATTGATATCTAGTCTCATGGCATTGTGGTCGGAAAGGACACTTGATACAATTTCAATTTTCTTAACTTTACCAAGGCTTGATTTGTGACCCAAGATATGATCTATCCTGGAGAATGTTACATGAACACTTGAGAAACATGTGTTTTCTGTTGTTTTTGGATGGAGTGCCCTATAAATATCAATTAAGTCCATCTTGTTTAATGTATCATTTAAAGTTTGTGTTTCCTTATTTATTTTCATTTTGGATGATCTGTCCATTGGTGAAAGTGGGGTGTTAAAGTCCCCTACTCTGAATGTGTTACTGTCGATTTCCCCTTTTATGGCTGTTAGTATTTGCCTTATGTATTGAGGTGCTCCTATGTTGGGTGCACAAATATTTACAATTGTTATAGCTTTTTCTTGGTTCGATCCCTTGATCATTATGTAGTGTCCTTCTTTGTCTCTTCTAATAATCTTTAATTTAAAGTATATTTTGTCTGATATGAGAATTGCTACTCCAGCTTTCTTTTGGTTTCCATTTGCATGAAATATCTTTTTCCATCCCCTTACTTTCAGTCTGTATGTGTCTCTAGGTTTGAAGTGGGTCTCTTATAGACAGCATATATATGGGTCTTGTTTTTGTATCCATTCAGTCAATCTGTGTCTTTTGGTGGGAGCATTATTCCATTTACATTTAAGGTAATTATCGATATGTATGTTCCTATTCCCATTTTCTTAATTGTTTTGGGTTCCTTATTATAGGTGTTTTCCTTCTCTTGTGTTTCTTGCCTAGAGAAGTTCCTTTAGCGTTTGTTGTAAAGCTGGTTTGGTGGTGCTGAACTCTCTCAGCTTTTGCTTGTCTGTAAAGGATTTAATTTCTCCATCAAATCTGAATGAGATCCTTGCTGGTTAAAGTAATCTTGGTTGCAGGTTTTTCTCCTTCATCACTTTCAGTATGTCCTGCCACTCCCTTCTGGCTTGCAGAGTTTCTGCTGAGAGATCAGCTGTTAACATTATGGGGATTCTCTTGTGTGTTATTTGTTGTTTTTCCTTTGCTGCTTTTAATATGCTTTCTTTGTATTTAATTTTTGACAGTTTGATTAACATGTGTCTTGATGTATTTCTCCTTGGATTTATCCTGTATGGGACTCTCTGTGCTTCCTGGACTTGATTAACTATTTCCTTTCCCATATTAGGGAAGTTTTCAACTATAATCTCTTCAAATATTTTCTCAGTCCCTTTCTTTTTCTCTTCTTCTTCTGGAACCCCTATAATTCAAATGTTGATGCATTTAATGTTGTCCCAGAGGTCTCTGAGACTGTCCTCAGTTCTTTTCATTCTTTTTTCTTTATTCTGCTCTGCAGTAGTTATTTCCACTATTTTATCTTCCAGGTCACTTATCCATTCTTCTGCCTCAGTTATTCTGCTATTGATCCCATCTAGAGTTTTTTTCATTTCATTTATTGTGTTGTTCATCATTGCTTCTTTCATCTTTAGTTCTTCTAGGCCGTTGTTAAATGTTTCTTCCGTTTTGTCCATTCTATTTCTATGATTTTGGATCATCTTTACACTCATTATTCTGAATTCTTTTTCAGGGAGACTGCCTATTACCTCTTCATTTGTTAGATCTGGTGCATTTTTATCTTGCTCCTTCATCTGCTGTGTGTTTTTCTGTCTTCTCATTTTGCTTATCTTACTGTGTTTGGGGTCTCCTTTTCGCAGGCTGCAGGTTCCTAGTTCCTGTTGTTTTTGATGTCTGTCCCCAGTGGCTAAGGTTGGTTCAGTGGGTTGTGTATGCTTCCCAGTGGAGGGGACTAGTGACTGTGTTCTGGTGGATGAGGCAGGATCTTGTCTCTCTAGTGGGCAGGTCCACGTCTGGTGGTGTGTTTTGGGGTGTCTGTGGACTTATTATGATTTTAGGCAGCCTCTCTGCTAATGGGTGGGTTTGTGTCCCTGTTTTGCTAGTTGTTTGGCATAGGTTGTCCAGCACTGTAGCTTGCTGGTCGTTGAGTGAAGCTGGGTGCTGGTGTTGAGATGGAGATCTCTGGGAGATTTTCGCTGTTTGATATTATGTGGAGCTGGGAGGTCTCTTGTTTACCAGTGTCCTGAAGTTGGCTCTCCCACCTCAGAGGCACAGCACTGACTCCTGGCTGCAGCACTAAGAGCCTTTCATCCACACGGCTCAGAATAAAAGGGAGGAAAAGTAGAGAGAAAGAATTAGTAGAAGTAGGAAGAAAGAAAGAAAGAAAGAAAGAAAGAAAGAAAGAAAGAAAGAAAGAAAGAAAGGAGGGAAGGAAGGAAGGAAGGAAGAAAGAAAGAAAGAAGAAAAGAAGGAAAGAAAGAAGGGAGGGAGAGAGGGAGGGAGGAAGGAAGGAAGGAAGGAGGGAAGGAAGGAAAAAAGAAAGAAAGAAAGAAGATACAGTAAAATAAAGTATAATAAAGTAATCAAATTAAAAAATAATTATTTAGGAAAAAAAGGGGTGGATAGAACCTTAGGACAAATGGTGGAAGCAAAGCTATACAGACAAAATCTTACACAGAAGCATATACATACACCCTCACAAAAAGAGGTAAAGGGGAAAAAATCATAAATCTTGCTCTCAAAGTCCACCTCCTCAATTTGGGATGATTCATTGTCTAAAGGAGGGAAGGAAAGAAAGGAAGAAAAGAAAGAAAAGAAAGAAAGAAAGAAAGGAAGGAAGGAAGAAAGAAAGAAAGAAAGAAGGTAAAGTATAATAAAGTTATTAAAATTAAAATTAGTTATTAAGAAAAAAATAAAAAATAAATAGAACGCTAGGACAAATGGTGGAAGCAAAGCTATACAGACAAAATCTCACACAGAAGCACACACATACACACTCACAAAAAGAGAACAAGGGGAAAAAATCATAGATCTTGCTCTCGAAGTCCACCTCCTCAATTTGGGATGATTCGTTGTCTATTCATGTACTCCACAGATGCAGGGTACATCAAGTTGATTGTGGAGCTTTAATCCTCTGCTTCTGAGGGTGCTGGGAGAGATTTCCCTTTCTCTTCTTTGTTCTCACAGCTCACAGGGTCTCAGCTTTGGATTTGGCCCCGCCTCTGCGTGTAGTCGCTGGAAGGCGTCTGTTTTTTGCTCAGACGGGACAGGGTTAAAGGAGCCGCTGATTCGGGGGCTCTGGCGCACTCAGGCTGCAGGGAGGGAGGGGCACGGCGTGCAGGGCGGGCCTGCGGCGGCAGAGGCTGGCGTGCGTTTTCCCGGGTAAGTTGTCCCTGGATCCCGGGAACGTGGCAGTGGCGGGCTGCACAGGCTCCCCGGAAGAGGGGTGTGGATAGTGACCTGTGCTCGCACACAGGCTCCTTGGTGGCGGCAGCAGCAGCCTTAGCGTCTCTGGGGTCCGTCTCTGGGGTCCGCGCTGTTAGTCGCGGCTCGTGCCCGTCTCTGGAGCTCCTTTAAGCAGCGCTCTTAAACCCCTCTCCTCGCGCACCAGGAAACAAAGAGGGAAGAAAACGTCTCTTGCCTCTTTGGCAGCTCCAGACTTTTCCTGGACTCCCTCCCGGCTAGCTGTGGTGCACTAATCCCTTCAGGCTGTGTTCACGCAGCCAACCCCAGTCCTCTCCCTTCGCTCCGACCAAAGCCCTAGCCTCAACTCGCAGCCCTGCCCTCCCCGGCGGGTGAGCAGACAAGCCTCTTGGGCTGGTGAGTGCCAGTCGTCACCGATCCTCTGTGCGGGAATTTCCCCGCTTTGCCCTCCGCACCCCTGTTGCTGTGCTCTCCTCCGCGGCTCCGAAGCTCCCCCGCTCCGCCTCCCACAGTCTCGGCCCGCGAAGGGGCTTCCTAGTGTGTGGAAACCCTTCTTCCTTCACAGCTCCCTCTCACTGGTGCAGGTGCCGTCCCTATTCTTTTGTCTCTGTTTTTTTCTTTTTTTCTTTTGCCCTACCCAGGTACGTGGGGAGTTTCTTGCCTTTTGGGAGGTCTGAGGTCTTCTGCTAGCCTTCAGTAGGTGTTCTGTAGGAGTTGCTCCACGTGTAGATGTACTTCTGGTGTATCTGTGGGGAGGAAGGTGATCTCCGCGTCTTACTCTTCTGCCATCTTCCCTTCCACCTCCCTCCAATTACATTTTACAACTCTAAGCTGCAATGTCCAATACAGTAGCTCTTAGCCACATGTAGTTATTTATATTTATTAAAGTGAAATAAAATTTTACAATTAATTTGTCACAGTAGTCACATTTCAAGGGCTCAGCAGCCACATTGGGGTTATTGGCTGCCATATTGGGCAGCACATATTATAGGATATTTTATAGTATTTCTATGATTATAGAAAGTTTTCTTGGATAGCATTTCTGTAAGACATAGAGCAAAGTACCAGTACTCATTTTCTTCTCTTTCTAAGCTATAAAGTACAGAATTATCCTCCAAAGATCAGGTTCCGTTTACACCCCTTACTGTTTGTTACAAAGTTTTGGCTTATATTAGCTAAAAAAAAAATATATATATATATATATATATATATATATATATATAAATTTTATAATCCCATCACCACTCTCCTTACAAATAAGAAAATATTTTATTTTATTTCAAAAAAAAGGAAACAACAGCATCAAACAGATTTAAAATATTTTAAAAATATATCTATCTGGAAAATGTATTCATAAATAAAGAAACCTCAGGTTTCTTTCTTTGATTAACTACTTCAAGGTTTGTTATGCTAAAAAAAAGAAAAACAATGCTATTATTGATTTTTATTAAAGATGTATATTTCTTCTAGTATTTCATTTGAACAAGCCAGATGTCCAGGAATGCTGAGCACCAGTGAATGCAAATGATCACGCAAAACAACTATAATATATAGTAACAGGCCCCAGATGAGACTGTCAAGGCCACTAACACCCAAGTGGTGGCAGTCTTATCTCTGTTCACTGTTCAGCCTCCTCGATTCAGACACAAATATTTTTATACTGAAAAAAAGGACCCAACCCTAAGAAATTTCATAGTAGACATTTTTCTCCTTGAAAGATTACTTGAGCTAGAAGAATTTCCATCTGGGGAAGGAAATCCGTCAGTTGGAAATTCTAACAAGGTTCAAGTGAACCCTTGCTTTGACATTCAGAAGGAAAAGTTTTCATGGCTCTAAATTGGATCAGGAAGCACTTGACTGAGAATGAAGTGAAACTGGTCACACACAAAGCAGTGATTTTGTTGACACCAAGTTACAGTCCAGCACTATCTCAAAACCCACATTTATGGCTATTTTGAACTTCTGAATTTGATCACCCATTTAAGTTCTTACATTTACATACCATATAGTAAATGGCATACTGCTACCTTTTTTTCTTATTATGGTAAAATATACAGAACATAAAATCGACCATTTTAACCCTTATTATGTAGATATAGAATGATCATCCACTATCACTGCGGCCTCCCTTTAGTTCAAAGTGTCATTATTTCCAATTGCTGTTAGGATAGAGTTAAAGGTCCCTAACATCACCTCTGAGGCCCCACAGGCTCTAGCTGCCTCCCCTTCCCAGACTCGATTCATGCCAAGCTCCTCCCCCACTTTTGCACTCCATCAACACTGTCCTTCATATTCTGTCTGTTTTATTCCTGCCACAGGGCCATCCCACCCAATCTTCCTTTCCTGTGGAATGTTATTCCTTCCTTCTTGCACATAGGTGGTTTCTACTCACCTTTCAGGTTTCATTTCAAGCAAGACTTCCTCAGACACATCTTCCTAGATGATCCTCTGACTCATGTCACTTTTCTCTATTAGAAACTCATCATCTCAATTTAACACTGATTTCTGACTTTTGCAGATGTGCAAATTTACGTATGCTGAGGCATTTGAAGAGCATTTGTCATGCTTACAAATTGATGAGATCACTGTTGGATCACCATTTTATCTCTAGTGCAGGGTTTCATAACCTCAGTGCTATTGACCTTTTAGGCTGGATAATTATTTGTTGTAGGAGGCTGTCTGAACTTTGTGGATATTTAGCAAACATCCTTGACCTCTAGCCACTGGATGTTAATAGTACCCACCTCCTTCATCCTTTGTGATGACCAAAAATTCTTCAAGTCCTTGTCAAAATGTCCCAGGTGGCAAAATCACCCCCATTTCAAAACCACGGCTGAGTGCACAGTATAAAGATTAACACTTAAAATATTCTAAATATACATATTTATGGAAGGTGAATAGAAATTTACTTGGCTTCTGCCCATCACTGGTACTCCCAAATGTTTATCTGGGTTTCTTATGCTTTGCAATAAATAGGAGGAACCATAACTGCAAGAGTATTTGAAACAGGGAGGAAACTACATAAGTTAATTTGAGATATGTGACCCTGACTGTTAAGCCTGAGGGGGCATTAGGGACAGAAACCACCAGTGTCACACACTAGAGGCACCTATAGAAATCTACTGGGGAAAGTGTGTAGGCCAAGAGTAAGTAGGACATCACCAAACTCACTGTCGAACCCCTTCATAGGAGGCACACTTGGACAGGCAGCCTGAATATACTGTGGATTATGATGCAGGACAGAGGTTCCATGCCTCTGCTGCCAGTTTTTACTTTTCCAGTGAAGTTAGTTATTCTTTGGTCAGATGAAGTGACCTTTGAATTTGAACTTCTGCACCTAGAGGAGTTTGTATACAAGTAGCAAGTTTGAGTAGAAATCTTAAATCCATTGCTGGTGACCCAAGATACCAAATGGAGAAAGGACTGGGGAAGGGAGTCCATCTGGGTTGACAATGGAAAAAAAGACTTACTCTCCCCTCCTTGACAATGGCTGCCTGCCTCCCTTTTTCAATTCAGCAGCCAACTGCTTGATCCACTAAAGTGAGCCTGGGAAGCACTCATTTTCATCCTCAAGGGCCTTGGTAGACTAGCCTTTCTGAAGACTGGCAAAACATTTGCTGGGTTTGGAAGGCATTTCTTTCTCTTTGTTGTGCATATGGGTTTACTATGAGCTTGTCTCTGTTTTCCTCACTCGGGGGAGTATGTGAGTATGTTTGTGTGTAAAATGTGTGTTTATTCATCTCCTGGTCTCCTTCTTGTTTCTTATATCTAAACAAGGATTAATGAGTCATCTAATCCCTAAATATTCTCTTCAAATACAGTTTTAGTGGCTTGGAGTAATATTCTTTAAATGTGTGTACTTCAGAAATGCCAGCTTCTATCCAAGCTGTGGGATGTATATCAGTACTCTATTTGTAAAACCAAGGATTTAAATTGTAAATTGAGAAAGAAAAGGGGATCATTACAAGGAACCCCAAATCACATAGTGGGAAGTGCCAAATTAAATTAGAATCCAGGTGATCTGACTGAAGTGCCTGGTCTTCATTTTAAATTAGTACCTTTTAATACCTGGACAGAGGGCATTTGAATGTATGTGTGAGTGTATGTGTGTGTGTTTTCAGTTGTTAACTATATGTATAACATATGCTTTGTTATGAGCTATGAAGTCCCAATCCCATAGTCATATTGTGGGACTCTAATATATTACAGACTCTCAAATAAGGCTGATGGCAGAACTGTGCCCAGACCAGCTCTGTGGATAGATATTCAGTATATTCAGATTTCAAGGTATTCTTTAGTAGAAAGATCATAATTTTCTTGTTATCAGGCATTTCCAGTTGGATGTGTTATAAGTTCCTTTGTTTCACATCTAAACTTGGATGCCCCTTCTTGGTAAATGCATCACCTCCTTGTCAGTTGCCCAAGCCAGAAACCTAAGAGTCTTGAACACTATTTTCCTCAAGCCCTCCATGTCAACACTAAATCTTGGCACTCGTGCACTCTGCAGTCCTGGTGTGGTGCCAGTGCCATTGCCCCCGTTGAGGCTACCCTATACCTTCATGCCTGAGTGGCTGGCATAGACTCCTGACTGGGCTCTCCTCCTTTAATGTTTCACTCTCCACACTGATGCCTCAGTGAACTTTAATTATGAGTCTGATTATGTCTTTCCCCTGCTAAAACCTTTCCATCCCTTCGGCCTTCAGGATGTAGTACAAATTCTAACATGGTGGAGTCCCAACTAGACTGTATCTTTTACCAATCCATACTGAAATTATTTTGAACTACATGAAGATATTAACATGTGTTCTTTGTGCTCATCTTGAGCACAAGAGCCTCCTTTAAGAGCCAGTGTAGATGTCTCTTCTGCTCTGACCAGCTACCATAATGGCCTCCTTCTTCAAGAGCCAGTGTAGATGTCTCTTCTGCCCTGACCAGCTACCATAATGGCCTTTAAGAGACAGTGTATATGTCTCTTCTGCCCTGACCAGCTACCATAACAGCCAATTTTACTACCTATCCTCTTATTCCTATCTGGTCCTTATCGCACTGTACTAATGAACTTGTGGGTATGGCTAAGAAACACTTCTTTTAAAATTACATTTAATGATGTATGAGAAGAGAGAAATGAACTAAAGAAGGAGATATTCAATTTGCCAGCAGAATTTAGAGAAAATACAGGACTTGATAGGTTGGAAAATAGAACTATCTCATCTCTAGTCTCTCCAGCAGAAAAAAAATCTCAAATTAAGAAACACCTTATAGCAAATATCAAACCAATAGTGTAGCTGTAATACACTTTGTTAAGATCTCTGAAAAATTTAAGTTGATTTCTAGTAAAGCCTCTCATTTAGACAAAAAGGCTTTTAAGGAATTTAAGAGTAAGATCACAAAGAAGCCTAAATCTAAAATGGCTCTGCAAAAGTCTAAGAAAGAGGTCACAAAGAATTGTGGGTATGTTTTTTGTTTTAATTTTATTTATTTATTTATTTATTTTTGGCTGTGTTGGGTCTTCGTTTCTGTGCGAGGGCTTTCTCTAGTTGCGGTGAGCGGGGGCCACTTTTCATAGTGGTGCGCGGGTCTCTCACTACTGTAACCTCTCTTGTTGCGGAGCACAGGCTCCAGATGCACAGGCTTAGTAGTTGTGGCTCATGGACCCAGTTGCTCAACGGCATGTGGGATCTTCCCAGACCAGGGCTCGAACCCATGTCCCCTGCATTTGCAGGTGGATTCTCAACCACTGCACCACCAGGAAAACCCTGTGGGTATGTTTTTTTTGTTGAATGAAGTAGACTGTAATCTGATACATAGGAAAACCAAAATAATTTTTAGGAATTTATAGCACCATGATCTATAAGTGGCATAGACAGTGCAAAATGAAAACGTACCTCTGGACCCTCAATTTCCCCTAAGTAAGAAATAGGATGAGGGCTTCCCTGGTGGTGCAGTGGTTGAGAGTCCGCTTGCCAATGCAGGGGACACGGGTTCGTGCCCCGGTCTAGGAGGATCCCACATGCCGCGGAGAGGCTGGGCCCGCGAGCCATGGCTGCTGAACCCGTGCGTCCGGAGCCTGCGCTCCACATCAGGAGAGGCCACAACAGTGAGAGGCCCGTGTACCGCTAAAAAAAAAAAAAAAGAAAAAAAGAAAAACGATGAGAAAGCTACTCAGCTGGAAATATGCGGTATTTGTTATGGAAAAGAGACATCTCAGAAGCAAAGCAAAAGTCCTAAAGGGCAGGGCCAAATACCCAAAGAGTACTGTCAAGACTTAAGGACAGCAATAGACTAGAGAGTTAATTTCACAGAGCAGATCAGGATCCTAATCAAGAACTATTTCCATCTCCTGGGGTAGGGAAACCTTATACTCTTTGTTATAATATATAAATTGCTGTGCACCAGTAACTGCTATGTGATGTTTTATCCTCTCCTTTTTGAATGACACTGACTACTCTAGTTATCACGTCACCGTTTCAAAATTGTGCATTGGGAGTATGGAAAGCAGATAATGCATTTTATAGACCTATATATCAAGAGAAGCCACACTAATGAAGCCCCATCTACATCTGGATTAGATGCATATTTTGATATAACGAACATAGATCTGATGCTGTAATTGGATGAGAATTTCAGGCAGTGGCGTGCTGGGGCCAGCTCATCTGAGCTTTTGAAAGCCAATTGTGTGCATATTTTCCCAACTTACAATCCGTGATGTCATATCAGTAGCTTGAAATTATGCATCCTGGTAGTATTCATACCACAGAAATGGGCAAATGCTACAAATCAGGGCTCTTTTCCCCCTAGAGAGTTGGTTGTCATACATCACAACATTTGGTGGTCTTACATGGTGGTAAGTGTATTTTTCATAAAAAGCAATCTAAATAATTGTGCCAAGGAGAGGACTGTGCTACATTTTATTTATTTATTTATTTATTTATTTTATTGCGGTACGCGGGCCTCTCACTGTTGTGACCTCTCCCGTTGTGGAGCACAGGCTCCGGACGCGCAGGCTCAGCTGCCATGGCTCACAGGCCTAGCCGCTTCACGGCACGTGGGATCCTCCCGGACCAGGGCATGAACCCATGTCCCCTGCATTGGCATGCGGACTCTCAACCACTGCGCCACCAGGGAAGCCCCTGTACTACATTTTAAATGGCCACACGTTATTTGTAGTTCCTGTCTTTGAAAGGTAGAATCTATTTCCTTACTCTTTGAATCTGGGCTGGCCTATTGACTTTTTTGAGCAACAAAATAAGGTGGAAGACCTTTATTTTGTGTGACTTCTGAATATGGGCCTCAAGAGGCCTTGCCACAACCCTCTGTCCTCTTTGGTCATGCTGTTGCCATGTGAGCAAGCCTAGGCTAACCAACTGGAGGGTAAGGCCATGCAGATCAAGGATATGCTGAGGCCCCTTATCCCAGCTAGCCTCCAGCCAACCCTCAAGCTGACCAGAGCTGTACGAATGACTTTAGGAGGGGGCAGAAGGAAAATCACCCAGCTGAGCCCAGCTCAAATTGCTGACCAAGAGTATCATGAGTGAATAAAATTATTGTGGTTTTCAGCTACCAACATTTTAAATAATTTGTTATGCATCAATAGATATCTAATAAAGGGATGGTTTGTTGTGTAGCCCTGTTGTGACAGGAAGTGATTTAAATCCCAGCCTTGAGTCACACATTTGAAGATATTGATATCTAGAACATCTGCCCAAATTGTATTAATAGTTCAATAGAAGAGGATCAAGGTCTAATCCTTGTAGATCATCTTGAGAAATTCTTTCCAGATGGACATCTGTTCATTAATAGGCAAATTTTAAATATGATCATTCATCTCTTTCTAACCTATCAAGTAGTCTACACCTTGGTACATATTTTCCTGTAACTGTTAATTTAGAGTATTTATATTGGTTTATTTTCTTTCTTTCTTTCTTTTTTAAATTTAGTCAGTACTATTCAATAGGACTATGTAACAGGATTTTATTAAGCTTTTACAGTTTGTTTTGCCACACTTTTTGTTTCTGAAAACTTTAAATGAATAACTTTGGAACTATGCAACTGGAGAGCTATTAGAACTCTGTGCTATAACATTGTCATGATTAATTCATTAATTTATATGTACAACCCCTACAAATATCTCAGGGAAAACTACATCAGTCCCAGACGTACCTCAGAGCTTAACTTGGCCAACTTTCCTGAACTTGACAAAGCAATGTGAAGAGACTTAAGTCTATTACATCTAAGACTTTTAAAGTTCTGTGAAAGCTAAGTCAAACCTTCCTCTTTAGTTCATCTGAAGAGAGACCCAAAGGTCCAATGTGAACTCTGAGTTTCTACTATTAATTGTTTGGGTTTAAGTACATTGATTTATATATCTGGGCCAAATTTTTTTAAGCTCATGCCCAATAGCATGAAGCCAGGTGTGTAAATGTTTTCCAGAATCACATACACGGTGTTAAATTTACATTTACCATGGGTGTTTATTTATGGACTCACCTTTTTTCAATTCACCAGTGTTTCTGAATTCATTACTGTTATTAATTTTATTTTCATATCTTTGATGTTTCAATTTAGATTTCGATTGCCCTGATAGACTTAAAAGGAAATGGGAGGAGCTTCAAGATGGCAGAAGAGTAAGGCATGGAGATCACCTTCCTCTCCACAAGTACATCAGAAATACATCTACATATGGGACAACTCCTACAGAATACCTACTGAATGCTGGCAGAAGACCTCAGGCCTCCCAAAAGGCAAGAAACTCCCCACATACCTGGGTAGGGCAAAAAAAAAGAAACAACAGAGACAAAAGAATAGGGCCAGGACCTGCACCAGTGGGAGGGAACTATGAAAGAGGAAAGGTTTCCACACACTAGGAAGCCCCTTTATGGGCAGAGACTGCAGGTGGCAGAGGGGGGAAACTTCAGAACCATGGGGGAGAGCACAGCAACAGGGGTACAGAGGGCAAAATGGAGAGATTCCTGCACAAAGGATCACTGCCGACCAGCACTCACCAGCCCGAGAGGCTTGTCTGCTCACCCGCCGGGGCGAGTGGGGGCTGGGAGCTGAGGCTCGGGCTTCGGAGGTCAGATCCCAGGGAGAGGACTGGGGTTGTCTGCATGAACACAGCCTGAAGGGGTCTAGTGTGCCACAGCTAGCCGGGAGGGAGTCCAGAAAAAGGTCTGGAGCTGCCGAAGAGACAAGAGACTTTTTCTTGCCTCTTTGTTTCCTGATGCGCAAGGAGAGGGGATTAAGAACGCTGCTTAAAGGATCTCCAGAGACAGGCGTGAGCGCTGCTTCAGCATGGACCCCAGAGATGGGCATGAGATGCTAAGGCTGCTGCTGCAGCCACCAACAAGCCTATGTGTAAGCACAGGTCACTATCCACACCTCCCGTCCAGGGAGGCTGTGCAGCCCACCACTAGCAGGGTCACGTTATCCAGGGACAACTTCCCTGGGAGAACACATGGCGTGCCTCATGCTGCTGCAGCATAATGCCGGGCTCTGCTGCCGCAGGCTCGCCCTGCATTCCGTACCCCTCCCTCCCCCCCGTCCTGAGTGAACCAGAGCCCCTGAAGGAGCTGCTCCTTTAACTCCATCCTGTCTGAACAAAGAACAGATGCCCTCAGGTGACCTACATGCAGAGGCAGGTCCATATACAAAGCTGAACACCAGGAGGTGTACAAAAAAAGAAGAGAAAGGAAAACCTCTCCCAGCAGCCTCAGTAGCAGCAGATTAAATCTCCACAATCAACTTGATGTACCCTGCATCTGTGGAATACCTGAATAGACAACAAATTGTCCCAAATTGAGGAGGGGAATTTTGGGAGCAACGAGATATATATATATATATATATATATATATATATATATATATATTTATTTATTTATTTATTTATTTTTCCCTTCTTCTCTTTTTGTGAGTGGGTATGTGTATGCTTCTGTGTGTGGTTTTGTCTGTATGGCTTTGCTTTTACCATTTATCCTAGGGTACTGTCTGTCCGTTTTCTTTTCTTTTTTTTTCTTTCGTACAGTTTTTAGCACATGTTATCACGGGTGGATTTCTTTTTTGGTTTGGTTGTGCTCTTCTTTCTTTCTTTTTTTATTACTTTTTCTAAATTTTTTTCAATAATTTTTTATTTTAATAACTTTATTTTATTTTATCTTCTTTCTTTTTCTTTCTTTCTCTCTCTCTCTCTCTCTCTTTCTTTTCTTTCTTTCTTTTCTTTATTTTCTCCCTTTTATTCTGAGCTGTGCGGATGATAGGCTTTTGATGCTCCAGCCAGGCATCAGGGCTATGCCTCTGAGGTAGGAGAGCCAAGTTCAGGAAACTGGTCTACAAGAGACCTCCCAGCACCATGTAATAAGAAATGGTGGAAATTTCCCAGAGATCTCCATATCAACGCCAAGACCCACCTCCACTCAACGACCAGCAAGTTACTGTGCTAGATACCCTATGACAAACAACTAGCAAGATAGGGACACAACCCCACCCATTAGAAGAGAGGCTGCCTAAAATCATAATAAGTCCACAGACACCCCAAAACACACCACCAGACGTGGACCTGCCCACCAGAAAGACAAGATTCAGCCTCATCCACCAGAACACAGGCACTAGTCCCCTCCACCAGGAAGCCTACACAACCCACTGAACCAACCAGAGCCACTGAGGACAGACACCAAAAACAACGGGAACTACAAACCTGCAACCCGAAAAAAGGAGTCTCAAACACAGTATGTAGAGCAAAATGAGAAGACAGAGAAACACACAGCAGATGAAGGAGTAAGGCAAAAACCCACCACTCCTAACAAATGAGGAAATAGGCAGTCTACCTGAAAAAGAATTCAGAATAATGATAGTAAAGATGATCCAAAATCTTGGAAATAGAATGGAGAAAATACAACAAGCATTTAACAAGGACCTAGAAGAACTAAAGAGCAAATGAACAGTGATGAACAACACAATAAATGAAATAAAAATTTCTCTAGAAGGGATCAATAGCAGAATAACTGAGGCAGAAGAATGGATAAGTGACCTGGAAGAAAAAATAGTGGAAATGACTACTGCAGAGCAGAATAAAGAAAAAGAAGGAAAAGAATTGAGGACAGTCTCAGAGACCTCTAGGAAAACATTAAATGCACCAACATTGAATTATAGGGGTACCAGAAGAAGAAGAGAACGAGAAATGTACTAAGAAAATATTTGAAGAGATTATAGTTGAAAACTTCCCTAATATGGGAAAGGAAATAATTAATCAATTCCAGGAAGCACAGAGAGTCCCATACAAGATAAATCCAAGGAGAAAGACACTAAGACACATATTAATAAAACAATCAAAAATTAAATACAAAGAAAGCATATTAAAAGCAGCAAGGGAAAAGCAACAAATAACATACAAGAGAATCCCCATAAGGTTAACAGCTGATCTTTCAGAGGAAACTCTGCAAGCCAGAAGGGAGTGGCAGGACATATTTAAAGTGATGAAGGAGAAAAACCTACAACCAAGATTACTCTACCCAGCAAAGGTCTCATTCAGATTTGACGGAGAAATTAAAACCTTTACAGACAAGCAACAGCTGAGAGAGTTCAGCACCACCAAACCACCTTTACAAAAACTGAAAAAGGAACTTCTCTAGGCAGGAAACACAAGAGAAGGAAAAGACCTATAATAACAAACCCAAAACAATTAAGAAAATGGGAATAGGAAAATACATATTGATAATTACCTTAAACATGAATGGATTAATTCTCCAACCCAAAGACAGAGACTGGCTGAATGGATACAAAAACAAAACCTATATATATGCTGTCTACAACAGACCCACTTCAGACCTAGGGGCACATACAGACTGAAAGTGAGTGGATGGAAAAAGATATTCCATGCAAATGGAAATCAAAAGAAAGCTGGAGTAGCAATTCTCATATCAGACAAAATAGACTTTAAAATAAAGACTATTACAAGAGATAAAGAAGGACACTACATAATGATCAAAGGACTGATCCAAGAAGAAGATATAACAATTGTTAATATTTATGCATCCAACATAGGAGCACCTCAATACATAAGGCAAATACTAACAGCCATAAAAGGGGAAATTGACAGTAACACAATCATAGTATGGGACATTAACACTCCACTTTCACCAATGGAGAGATCACCCAAAATGAAAATAAATAAGGAAACACAAGCTTTAAATGATACATTAAACAAGATGGACTTCATTGATATTTATAGGACATTCCATCCAAAAACAACACAATACACTTTCTTCTCAAGTGCTCATGTAACATTCGCCAGGATAGATCATACCTTGGGTCACAAATCAAGCCTTGATAAATTAAAGAAAATTGAAATTATATCAGCTATCTTCACCGACCACAATGCTATGAGACAAGATATCAATTACAGAAAAAAAATCTGTAAAAAATACAAACACATGGAGGCTAAACAAAACACTACTTAATAACGAAGTGATCACTGAAGAAATCAAAGAAGAAATCAAAAAAACACCTAGAAACAAATGACAATGAAAACACGATGACCAAAAAATTATGGGATGCAGCAAAAGCAGTTCTAAGAGGGAAATTTATAGCAATACAATCCTACCTAAAGAAACAAGAAACATCGCAAATAAACAACCCAACATTACACCTAAAGCAATTACAGAAAGAAGAACAAAAAAACTCCAAAGTTAGCAGAAGGAAAGAAATCATAAAAACCAGATCTGAAATAAATGAAAAAGAAATGAAGGAAAGGATAGCAAAGATCAATAAAACTAAAAGCTGGTTCTTTGAGAAGATAAACAAAATTGATAAACCATTAGCCAGACTCATCAAGAAAAAAAGGGAGAAGACTGAAATCAATAGAATTAGAAATGAAGAAGGAGAAGTAACAACTGACAATACAAAAATACCAAGGATCATGAGAGATTACTACAACCAACTATATGCCAATAAAATGAGCAACCTGGAAGAAATGGACAAATTCTTAGAAAGGCACAACCTTCTGAGACTGAACCAGGAAGAAATAGAAAACATGAACAGACCAGTCACAAGCACTGAAATCAAACCTGTATTTAAAATCTTCCAACAAACAAAAGCCCAGGACCGGATGGCTTCACAGGTGAATTCTATCCAACATTCAGGGAAGAGCTAACACCTATCCTTCTCAAACTCTTCCAAAATATAGCAGAGGGAGGAACACTCCCAAACTCATTCTACGAGGCCACCATCACCCTGATACCAAAAGCAGACAAAGATATCACAAAGAAAGAAAACCAAAGGCCAATATCACTGATGAACATAGATGCAAAAATCCTCAACAAAATACTAACAAACAGAATCCAACAGCACATTAAAAGGATCATACACCATGATCAAGTGGGGTTTATCCCAGGAACAGAAGGATTCTTCAGTATACGCAAATCAATCAATGTGATACACCATATTAACAAATTGAAGGCAGAAAACCATATGATCATCTCAATAGATGCAGAGAAAGCTTTTGACAAAATTCAACACCCATTTATGATAAAAACCGTCCAGAAAGTTGGCATAGAGGGAACTTTCCTCAACATAATAAAGGCCATATATTACAAACCCACAGCGAACATCTTTCTCAATGATGAAAAACTGAAAGCATTAGCACTAAGATCAGGAAGAAGACAAGGTTTCCCACTCTCACCACTATTATTCAGCATAGTTTTGGAAGTTTTAGCCACAGCAATCAGAGAAGAAAAAGAAATAAAAGGAATCCAAATGGGAAAAGAAGTAAAGCTGTCACTCTTTGCAGATGACATGATACTATACACAGAGAACCCTAAAGGTGCTACCAGAAATCTACTAGAGCTAATCAATGAATTTGGTAAAGTATCAGGATACAAAATCAATGCACAGAAGTCTCTTGCAGTGCTATACACTAATGATGAAAAATCTGAAAGTTAAATTAAGAAAACACTCCCATTTACCATTGCAACAAAAATAATAAAATATCTAGGAATAAACCTACCTAAGGAGACAAAAGACCTGTATTCAGAAAATTATAAGACAGTGATGAAAGAAATTAAAGATGATACAAATAGATGGAGAGATATACCATGTTCTTGCATTGGAAGAATCAATACTGTGAAAATGACTATACTACCCAAAGCAATCTACAGATTCAATGCAATCCCTATCAAACTAACCCTGTCATTTTTCACAGAACTAGAACAAAAAATTTCACAATTTGTATGGAAACACAAAAGACCCCGAATAGCCAAAGCAATCTTGAGAAAGAAAAATGGAGCTGGAAGAATCAGGCTCCCTGACTTCAGACTATACTCCAAAGTTACAGTAATCAAGATAATGTGGTACTGGCACAAAAACAGAAATATAGATCAATGGAACAGGATAGAAAGCCCAGAGATAAATCCACGCACATATGGTCAATATATCTTTGATAAAGGAGGCAAGAGTATACAGTGGAGAAAAGACAGCCTCTTCAAGATGTGGTGCTGGAAAAACTGGACAGGTACATATAGAAGTATGAAATTAGTACACTCTCTAACACCATACACGAAAATAAACTCAAAATGGATTAAAGACCTAAATGTAATGTCAGACAGTATCAAACTCTTAGAGGAAAACATAGGCATAACACTCTATGACACAAAACACAGCAAGATCCTTTTTGGCCCACCTCCTAGAGAAATGGAAATAAAAGCAGAAGTAAACAAATGGAACCTAATGAATCTTAAACGCTTTTGCACACCAAAGGAAACCATAAACAAGACAAAAAGACAACCCTCAGAATAGGAGAATATATTTGCAAATGAAGGAACTGACAAAGGATTAATCTCCAAAATTTACATGCACCTCAGGCAGCTCCATGTCAACAAAACAGAAAACCCAATCCAAAAATGGGCAGAAGACCTAAATAGACATTTCTCCAAAGAAGATACACAGTTTGCCAACAAACACATGAAAGAATGCTCAACATCATTAATCGTTAGAGAAATGCAAATCAAAACTACAATGAGATATCATCTCGCACTGGTCAGAATGGCCATCATCAAAAAATCTAGAAACAATAAATGCTGGAGAGGGTGTGGAGAAAAGGGAACCCTCTTGCACTGTTGGTGGGAAAGTAAATTGATACAGCCACTATGGAGAACAGTATGAAGGTTCCTTAAAAAACTAAAAGTAGAACTACCATACAACCCAGCAATCCCACTACTAGGCATATACCCTGAGAAAACCAGAATGCAAAAAGAGTCATGTACTACAATGTTCATTGCATGTCTATTTACAATAGCCAGGACATGGAAGCCACCTAAGTGTCCATCAACCGGTGAATGGATAAAGAACATGTGGATGTGGCACTTATATACAATGGAATATTACTTAGTCATAAAAAGAAAAGAAATTGAGACTTTTGTAGTGAAGTGGTTGGACCTAGAGTCTCTCATACAGAGTAAAATAAGTCAGAAAGAGAAAAACAAATACCATATGCTAACACACATATATGGAATGTAAAAAAATAAAAATAGTCATGGAGAACCTAGGGGCAAGAAGGGAATAAAGACGTAGACCTACTAGAGAATGGACTTGAGTATATAGGGAGGGGGAAGGGTAAGCTGGGACAAAGTGAGAGAGTGACATGGACATATATACACTACCAAACGTAAAACAGATAGCTAGTGGGAAGCAGCTGCATAGCACAGGGAGATCAGCTCTGGACTTTGTGACCACCTAGAGGGGTGGAATAGGGAGGGTGAGAGGGAGGGAGATTCACGAAGGAAGAGATATGGGGATATATGTATATGTATAACTGATTCGCTTTGTTATAAAGCAGAAACTAACACACCATTGTAAAGCAATTTTACACCAATAAATGTGTTAAAAAAATGGAAATGAAAATATTCTCTCTCTCTGTTTTCTTTCATTCTCTGTGCTGCAAGGATCTATTAGAAACAGGTGCCACATAGAGAGTGACTCAGATAAAATTTGAGATTCAATATTTCTCATTGAATGATCTTTTTTTTTTGCATCTTCACTCTTTGTGCAAAGTTAATACAGTTTTTTAGCCTACCAGTATTCAGTACGATTTAAGTATATGAAAATGCTCAAATCTTAAGTGCACTGTTCTATGATCTTTGACAAATGCACACAAGCATGTAACCATCTTCCAGATAAAGATATAGAATATTATTACTGCTCCAGAACCTTCTCTTGTTCACTTTTCTAGTAATTAATATTCATCTAAACCCAAGAAAACCACTATGCTGATTTCTATTACCATAGGGTAATTTTTTCTTGGATTTTGTATAAATGGATCATACAGTATGTACTCCTTTGTGTATGGCTTATTTTCCTCAACAAAATTTTTTGAGGTTTAGCCATGTTTGTGTATACATAGAGTTAATTGCTTTTATTGTTGTACAGCAATTATGCTATATGAAATAAGCCAAGCACAGAAGGGCAAATACTGCATGATTCCACTTACATGAGGTACTTATAGAAGTAGAGAATAGAATGGTGATTTAGGGACCAAGGGGAGAGGGAAGCAAGGAGTTGTTTAATTGGTATATAGCTTCAGTTATGCGAGATTAATGATTTCTACATATCTGCTGTATAGCATAGCACCCATACTGTATTGTGCACTTAAAATTTGTTAAGAAGGTAGATCTCATATTAATGGTTCTTATGAAATCCAGAATAAAACAAACAAACAAAAAAACAATAACAACAGCAACAACAAAGAGACACAAGGAAACTTTTCAAGATGATGTATGTGTCTACTACCTTGATTATGGTGATGGTTTCACAAGCATAAGCATATGTCCAAACTCATGAAATTGTATATGCTAAATATGTGCAGTTTAGTATTAGTCATACCTCAATAAAGCTGCTAAAAAATCTATCTTGAGTTCCCACTGACATATGATTGCTCTGATGTTTGATGTTGCTTTCCAACCAGGAGATGATGTCATTTTATATTGTATGGAAGTGGCTATTGCATAATATAAGGGCTTTTATAACTGCTCTTTAGAGCAGAAATAGTAAACACTTGCAACAAGCAGGCACTGAGCAAGAAGTACATATCCATGTCCAGAACAAACAAATTTTTAAAGTTAGTGCTACTTTTCTACTCCCCTAATGCCCCCTACCTTCCAGAAGTGTTTAATTCAGTATCTATATCTAGTTTTCTATTCTCCCCAAACTTTGCCATTACAATTTCACCTATCCTCCATTGCATACCTTCAGCCATTTGCATAGAGTTAGGTAATTTAATACATTAATTCATTATGAGATAATAATGCAATATGAGGTTAGTTTATTACTCTCTCCAGTTAAGAAATTAATATTTTGTTGGGATTTCTGTGAAAATTAACTCAGCCAAGTCTCTTTAAAAGTGGATTTTATAAATCACAGTTTATTCCTGAATAATGGGATATATTTGGTGAGGTGGTATTTTCAATACTTCTAAGGAATTCTACCCAGGATTAATCCACCTGTATGGAAGCTATTGCTGGCCAACAAAGCAATCCTGATGCAGCCACCAATGTCAATTTTTTATTCAATCTCAAGAATGTTTAACTGATACCTAGTAGGTAAGTGAGAGCCAACAGAACTGACTGGTAGGCCAGGAAATAATAGAGACTATTTTAATAGTTAGATGTCTATAACATTATCCTATGTATAATGTCAACTTATATTATGATCTTCATGATTATATATATATTTTTTTTTTTTCAAGAGGTCTCTTTCTGATCCTGTCTGTATATATGCTGAGTAATTTCTAAAGGAGGATATCATTAATAGGATAAAATACTTCCTACTAACTTGTCTTTTCAGGCAATACCTGCCCGGAGATTTGAATAAGAAAGATAAACAGACTGTTACATGGAACATTCCAGAACAAACAACACTTACAAAACTTAGTTCATCTTCTTTTTTGAACTTACCATATTAAATAGGGCCCAATTTGTATCACAATATTAAAGTGGACTTAAGAAAGAGTTTTACCAAGTCTGGCTATGTGCTAACCAAGCCCATTTCCTCTTCTTCCTGAGCACTCATTTACACTACACTCCCTGCCTCTTTAGCAGTTAACTGTGATCATGTGACTGAGGACTAGCCAATAGAATGTGAGTAAAGGTAATATGTATGCCATTTCCAGGTCTGGGCAATACAGATATGTCATTTGAGGAGCACAAGGACAGGATGTAAAAAGTTTTAGTCTCTGTGTGATTACTATGAGAAAAAAATATAAGCACAATTTTTGGAGAAATGCAATAAGAACAAAACAAAACAATCGAGAAAAACAAATAAACAACAGGAAACCCTGCCAAATTAAGAGCAAGAGATACATCTACAAACAATTTTTAAAATGTATCAAAATCTAGAAGGATTGACATTCTGATTGTTTCACAGGTGTCTTTAGTTTCTCATTTGATTTAAATTAAGCAATTGAAACTAGAAATCATAATCAAAGTAGTATGGGTTATGCTATTAAAAGAAAGATCCAGAAAAACCTCCAGTCATTCAACAACATACTTAAAGATCAGTAAAGGAAAGCACATATCTATGTTAACACACAGTTAAAATAAATAATTTTAGTCTTTATCTGTCTTTTTGTTGTGATTGCAGTTATCCAACCAACTACTGGTTCCAATCATATGAAATGATAAAGCTTCTACTGAAGTTACAATATGCGGAAAATAGTCTGTAGTATTAAAATAAAACACAGAATGGTGGGGAAAAGACTAGTGGGTTATGAACTTTAATACTGTTGGGTTAATCACAAATGCTCTTTCTT
The DNA here is from genome assembly GCF_964270905.1 of Leucopleurus acutus. Lineage (NCBI taxonomy): Eukaryota > Metazoa > Chordata > Mammalia > Artiodactyla > Delphinidae > Leucopleurus > Leucopleurus acutus. The sequence continues at coordinate 53,691,795 of NC_139158.1, forward strand.
AAAGAGATAGCATTAAACCAGAGAACTGGAATTTGGGAAGGTAGAGCATTGTCAAAAGTCAGTAGAAGGGTGACCCAGATACACAGAACAGCCTCAACTAAGTGGAATGAATTCACCTTTGTGAGGACAGGAAAGTAGATCAAGTTAACTTTAGAGAGAAGTAAGCAAAGGCCAGAGCAGGGAGGGAGTTGCTGTGGTGGGGAATTTGGCTTTTACTCTAAGTGCAATTAGAGGCCATTGTAGACTTTCAAGCAATGGCACAGTGCATGCTATTTTCAAGTTTTAAAAAGATCACTTTGGGTATTCTCTAAAGAATATATAGGAGAAGACAGCAGTGAAGTGAAAATTTTGTTAGAGGATTCCACAGCATCTACAAAATTGAAAATGGTGGCTTGGTCCTGGATCATAAAGGTGGTGATGTAAAACAGTGGACACATCCAAGATAAATCTAGAGATGAAATGAATAGGACATGGATTGAATGTGAGAGTGAGAGAGGGTGATCAAAGAAATTGAAAATCAGTGTTGGTTTTTTCCTTCCTTTTGTTTTGTTTTGTTTTAGCAACTCTTTAACTGATAAAGCCATTTCCTCAGGGGCGAGTGACTAGAGAAAGAACTAAGACATTTAGTGGGTTTTTTACTGTGTTAAGAACACTTAACAGTGATCTACCCACTTGCCAAATTTGTAAGTGTACAATAGAGTGTTATTAACTATGGGCACAATGTTGTACAACAGATGTCTAGAATTTATTCATCTTGCATAACTTAAACTTTATACCTGTTGAACAACTCCCCATCCCACCCTCCCCTTTGCCCTGACAATCATAATTTTACTCTCTGCTTCTATGTGTTTGACTCTTTTAGAGATCTAATATAAGTAGAATCATGCAGTAATTATCCTCTGTGACTGTTTTATTTAATTTAACATAATGTCCTCAAGGTTCATATATGTTGTTGCATGTGGCAGGATTTCCTTCTTCTTTAAGGCTGAATTCATTGTATGTTCATTGTATGTATATACCACATTTTGAATAGTCATTTCTCCAAAGAAGACAAACAAATGACCAACAGGTACATGAAACATGCTCAACATCACTATTCATCAGGGAGATGCAAATCAAAGCCACAAGGAGATGTCACCTCACACCCATTAGGGTGGTAATTATCAGGGTAAAAAGAAGAAGTGTGGCTGAGAATGTGAAGAAAATGGAACCCTTGTACACTGTTGATGAGAATGTAAAATCATCGTGCAGCCACTATGGAAAACAGAATAAGATCTCTCAAAAAAATTAAAAATAGGGTCATCATATCCAGCTATCCCACTTCAGGGTATTTAACAAAAAAATTTAAATCAAGGTCTCAAAGATATATTTGTACACCCATGTTTATCTCTGCATTATTCGCATAAGCCAAGATATGCAAACAACCTAAGAAATGAAATTCTAACTTTATCTTTAATATACCTGCAAAGCATTCAAGCAGAGATGATAAATACACAGTTTGATACATGAGTATGGATCCATGAATATATTGATGATACATACCACTTCAAAAGAACTTTATGAAGAAGAAAAACAATATTTTTCCAGAAGTAAATTTGAATGAATTAATGTAGAAAGAGTATAAATAATGTGTCTTATAAATGTATGTTTGTATGGCATCAACATAATGAAACTAAACTGTGAATTTGTGGAAGTTTACCCGGGACTTGTGAAGTCAATTGATTCGTTGTATGTCAGGTGTCATTTTATAATGAAGCTTTTTTTTTTCTTGAGACTCCCTTTGGTGGAGGAGAAAATATGAATTAAAATTCCAAAAATTCTCATTACAGCTAATATGAAAAAAAAATTGTTCAAATTTTTTTTCTGGAGAGTTTTTAGTAAACACTTATTTTATTGGTTTTGTTCTCATTTTAGTGGGTTTTACCTTATCTTATCCAACATAAAAAAATAAAAGGGAAGAACATAGTTAACAAATACTTATTGGGTGGCTAATATGTGCTAGTCATTGTAATTTTTATATAGTTAAAATTCTCTACTCTCAAACACACACACAAATCTTTCTAAAATGAGGGTTTTTTTTGACAAATAATTGATTTTTTAAGGATAATTTAATAACTGTAACTTCAATGAAGAATAAATAAGTTCAAGACACTGATAAATACACTTTGAACCACTTGTGGAGAAGCATTAATAGTAGATAACAAAGGTGCAGGTGCACACAGTTCTGCCCTTCCTTCAGTATAAGAAAAATATTGATGCAAGACATGAAAAATAATACCAACTTGAAATAAAAGAGTAATCTGTCCCCAATTACCTTGTACGGCCTCCTGCCAAGATGAGAAATATGTTTCTTCATGTCTATCTAATGTTAAATTAATTGTAAAAATGCCATTGGCTGTCAGAACCAAAAGGAGTAGACAATTCCACCTTAAAGAAAACTCACATGTTACACACCTGCTTAATTTCCAAATATTTTTCAGATGGATTGGAGAAGGAGATAGGAATGGACATCTTTTTTTGACCTTGAAAGATCTTACTATTAAATAGCATCTGAATTCTTTACCCCACAGAAATCTAATATTGATCAGATGGTTTGTGTCCAACAAATGTGATGTATGTAGATAGTGGTTTCTGGAGAGTATTCTGGGGTCTGTAGGAAACACTGGCCTCACAAACTCAATCCAGGCATCACAATGCAGGTGCTATAAAAGATGAGGCCTCATGTTCATGACCTTTAGAATACATCATTTCTGGTGCTAGATGAAATCTTCAGTGTTATTTTATTCAACCCATACTTTGAAAATATGAGGTATTCCAGCTCAAACACTCTAAAGCCTGCCTAGGTGAAAAATGAGAAGAAGAAAGAAAGAGAAAGAGTGGGAAAGAGAAGGAAAGAGAAAAAGGATGGAAGAGAAAAGAAACAAAGAAAAGAGAAAGAAAGAAAGAAAGAAAGGAAAGGAAAAGAGAGTAAAAGTGAAAAGTGAGGGGGGGAGGAGAGAGAGAGAGAGAAAGAGAATGAGACATTGTCATGTTGAATCAATTTTGTAGTAAACAAAATGCATCTGTTTCCTATCATGTCCAGAGCCACTGTGTCCCGGGTCACAACTAAGTAGGTGTGGGACATCAAGCCCACCAAGCATTCGTTTCTTGGAATTTTCTGGCGAGGTTTGAGGTGGTCTTACAGGAGACAAATCCACTGCTTGAAGAGCTGGCATTTACCATGTGTATATGGCACCTGGAGCCTGTGACATGACACAGATGATTTTGGGACAGCAGATAACATGGCACTGTGGAAACAGTCTCAAAGGGGTCAGTGGAATCTGAGGTCAGACAACTCTTTATATCTGATTAGGCAAGGTCTCAAGTATCAGTGTAAGAAGTTGTGCGGAGCTCCTGGAAATGTGTGAAAATGACCACATTTTCATGTCAGAAACAGGACATTTATAGAAAAGACTGAAATCTTAGAGAAGAGTTAGATTTTTCCATAAATTCAGGTAGCAAGGATACGACCCAAATGAAGCAGAAGAGTTTTGACAAAAGTTTTTAGTTTGTCAAATCAATTAATTCAACTACTATTTGATGAGTAAAAGAATGTTTAACTGTTTATCCAAGTCTTTTATCTCTGGGTACCCAGCTAGACTATGTTTCCCAGCCTCTGTCTCACTGAAGCGAGCCATATATTTGAGTTCTCATTAATAGAACAGGGAGGAAGGTGTGTGAGTTACCTCTGGAGGAGAAGATCCTCCTCCAGGTCTTCTTTCTCCTTTTGCTGGCTGTCTGCTACTGAGGTCCTAAGGGACAGAAGAACCATAAGATGCAAAAACCTTGGTCTTTGAATTGTTGAGTGGAAGAGAGTCATCTGCTGATGAGAAACACCTGCATTGGACTATTATATGAGCAAGAAATAAATTTCTATTTCATTTCTGGCTTGGGGGACGGTGAATTTCATAAGAAATTAAGGTAGGGCAGGAGGGCTGGGTTGGGGGATTAAGTAAGTGGAACGACTCGTATGAGTTTTGAACAGTTGGATGGTAAAGTGATCCAGCAGGCAGAGTGGTCATTCCTTTGCTTAGGACCTTGCAGTGATTTCCCCTCTGATTCTGAGTAAAAATGAGTCTACAGCAGCTCATGTAGACTTGCAGGCTTGGTCTGCATTGCCTCCCTGATGTCTTCTCCTGCTCGCCTCCTAGTTTGCACTCTGGTAAACACCAGTCTCCTGACTGCCTCAGAAGACCCAGGCTCATCCCTGCAGTACAACATTTGCATTGCATTCCTTCTGCCTTGATTGCTCCACCTTAGAGATGCAAGGCCTTATTCCTACATCTCCTTCAACTCTTTGCTTAAATAAACCTACAAAACAAACCCTACATTAAAAATTCTATTTAAAGTTGTAAGGACCACAATTCCCAGATACTCCTGGTTACCTTACCCTAAGGTGAACATTTTTTTCATAACACTTACCACCTTGTTCATATATAAAATAGCACAAATTATATACATTTTATTTATTTATTTATAAATATAAATTTATTTACAAATATAAATAAATAAAATAACACAGTGTTTGTGAATTACTTATTATCTACCTCTGTCTCTCTCTCTCTCTCTCTCTCTCTCACACACACACACACACACACACACACAAACACACTCATGATGATGTAACCTTCACAAAGATAAAGATCATTGTCTGTTTGTTAACTGAAGGATCTCAAGCACTTAATTCCAGCACAGAGTACAACTCAGTAACTCTTTTATAAATTAATGAATAAGGGAATGTATGAGTTGGAGGCACATAGCTGGGACTTTCAGAAGGCATTTGAAAATATGAGTCTAGAACCAGAATACTGATCTAAACTAGGAAGCCATCTGTACTTAGGAATCCATCTATCATCCCGGGACAAGGAGAATGGATGGTCACCAGTGGGAAATGGAGATTGAAACTAAGTTGTAGGCCAGGAAGAGAATTTTGAAATTCACAACATTTGAGACTGTACAAAGGAAAAGGAATCAGGCATGGAAATAAAAATGAGACAGAGGGGCCTAAGGAATAGTGGGAGATACATGGTATGGTAGATATGAAACTAAGAATTTCAGCTGTCTCACATGTATCAAAGTGAGCACTTCTGTTACCTTGGAGATGTGGGTCTCAGAGCAAACCTTCCACTTAATACAGGCATAGACATTCAGGCTGCTAGAGCTTAATGTCAGAATTTTTTACACATGATCACTTGGAAACAAAGGAAGGAAGGAAAGAAGGAAGAAAAAGGAAGGAAGGAAAGAAGGAAGGAAAAGAAAGAACATAAAGAAAGAAAACATAGAGTCTAAATTTGGCATCTTAAGTGAGTTCGTATTAAATCCTTTTTTAAAGAAGTCTTTGCTTTGTTCCCTTTCTTCAAATAATACATTCATAAGAATATATATGCATATAGATATGCATATATATATACATAAAGTTAAGCATATGTTAATAATTTCAGTGAACAAATCTATATTACACTGATGTTTCAAGTTCAAAATTTAAATGGATATAATCAAAACATAAAATTAAAATTTCTAAACAGTCATAAATGTGTATTGAACTTGTTACACTGCATTAGACATTTTATCTATCTATCTATCTATATCTATCTATCTATCTATCTATCTATCTATCTATCTATCTATTGGCTTAAGTTCGTTTGTAAATGAAAGAGTATACTTATCACATAGTCCTATCTCCTATATGCTGTATATTCATGGACTTTTTTTTTTTTTTTTGCAGTACGCAGGCCTCTCACTGTTGTGGCCTCTCCTGTTGCAGAGCACAGGCTCCAGACGCGCAGGCTCAGTGGCCATGGCTCATGGGCCCAGCTGCTCCACGGCATGTGGGATCTTCCCAGACCAGGGCACGAACCCGTGTCCCCTGCATAAGCAGGCGGACTCTCAACCACTGCGCCACCAGGGAAGCCCTCATGGACTTATTATTACATTACTTCTACTTCCATTGGCAAACTGGAGGTATGAGCCATAATCACATTTTTTGGTTTATGGTTAGATATCTTCTACTAAGGATGATATTTTAAACATGATAATTTTAATTTTTAATTATGTTTTGGACAGAAGATATGGGTGAATCTGTCATTGGACTATACCAACTAAGTTTAGTAGCAGAGCTGTGAGAATATATGTAATGACTATTAATTTTGGTTATTACTCATTTTGTACAACCGGTGATAAATCCCCTATAATATTTCATTTATACACTTAATCATTGTAACCCTTTAACACAAAGAAAAATCCCAAGCTAGAGGAATGGGAAACTTTCATTTATTGCATTTGCAAATATAAAGAATACTTAGAAATTTAAATAAATCCTCTCAAAATAATTATTGTTTTTAACAGAAGTTAAAGCATCCTGAGTACATTATTTAAAACATAAAATATCCTGAGAAAATAAGAGAATCTTACTTTAATATTTAAAATTTATCTTCATTAAATAAATTTATTTTCAAGTTAAAATGATGTAATAAATAATGTGAAGAGAAAACTATAACTCAAGGTAGGTTAAAAATACTAATAAATTTCTAATTACCAATAATTCATCTAAGTGCTGTAAAAGCCGAGGTAAATTTTACTTGGAATCCTAGCAGGTTTTGAACATGTTATCTCACTATTTCTTGCTAATTTCTCAGAAATAGTGGGTAATGGCAAAGTTGTAAATAGATCTGAGTGTGATAAATATCTAATTAAAAGAAAGAGGAAGGAAAGAAGAAAGAAAGGGAAGGAACAGTGGATTCTAGAGACCAGTAAATTCTATTTGGCTCAATTCCCATATTTATTGAAAATATAATATAAGAAATTCCAAAGGAGTACTATAATCTGTTAAAAATATCATAAATTCGTTAAGAACAAATTGTAGGGTTAAGAAAGCATAAAGATAATTTTTTTTCACTATATCAAATAAGCATCCAGCAGCCTTCTTGAGACATTGTAGATATAAGGCTGAAATTCAGCTCATTAATAAATAAATTATATAGATCCATTGACAGATTAATAATTAATGCACAGAACCTTGATTAATAGCTCTGTACCAACCCAGATGGAAATTTCTCTGGTTCTGTCTTGATCCCACGCTACACAATTTTCTCAACATTGTGATAAATGACAGAATGTTTAGCCAATTTGTAAAAGATAATTAATACCTTGTATAATTAAAATTATATATTTAAAGTAATCTTGATAATCAGGAATGCAATACCCAAAACAATAATATGTTTAAGAACATTAAGTACAAAATAGCAAATTTAGTTGGAAAAGTCATTTGTAAAAATGCAAAATAATGGAATTTTTACTATGTCATTAGTTTATGAGCCAATCATCTAGAAATTTTAGTAACCTCTAAGCCTTATAAAAGGTAGAAGTAATACAATTATTAATGGCAATTTAAATTAAATTTTAACCACAGAAATTTGGTGCTTGTGCCCCAAGATGGGCCAGTCTTACAGGGTTCTGCTTTAGTTAGATCTTATTCAGAATATTCCATGCAATTAAAGCTAGCTCTCTTTAAGTCAGACTAGAATGAGTCTAGATGAGACAGAAAAACTGTATCATCAAAGTTACTATTCCAGAGATAATCATTTTAATTCTGGTAAATCAAAGCCTACAGAGAAGCATGCTATCAATGAGAAATGATGTTTCAGGATTGGATAAAGGCAACTGGTCCATGAGTTGATGATGACTTCTTAATTTGAATATCTCCACATACCTTGCCCTGAAAAATTATACAGAACAACAAAGAGAACAAACAAAACCAATGGACAGTTGTATAACTAGGAGATGGAGAATATTTTAAAACCTCAGTTATTATGTAAGTGGATGGACATCTGGTTTTAGCCTAGATAAGAGTGAAGAAAAAAACCTCCCATCCTTAAGAAAGAAAAGCTGAACAGATATCTGATCAATAACTTTTCATGAATCCATCAGAAATCAAGGTCATAGATAGCAATCCTGAGACTGAGAGAAACAAACACCTGCATGAGACACAGTATCCAAACATTTGCTTGCCTGGAGTAGAAGCCATTGATAAGCTGTTAAAAACATTATACTAGAGGTTTTGATGAATACATTTTTGGAGGCTAAGAGTGTTCTAGCGTGAAAATGTGGAGCCCCTAGGCAATCAAATTCATAGAAGGGTTTCATAATATTGCAAGCTTTTCCTCAACGAACCCCACCAGGAAATCACAGGAAAGAAAGGGGAAAATATGGAGAAAGTTCTCCTCATGGTGCTTTCTGGAGGAGGGAACAGCAGCCACTGCTGAAGACCCACAACCCTTGTGGAACAAAAGATTTACTATTCGGAGGTACATATTTCCAGATTGTACCATTGAAACTGAGAGAAGGAAACTCTCTGACAAACTGTCCCCTCTCAGCTAAAAAACAAAAGAGAAAAAAAAAAACAAAACACAAAACTTTATCTAAAGGGGTGGAGGGCATCTGGTGTATAGACTGAGAACATTGGAGGATGATATCCGTTTCAGCCAGAGAAGAAAATAGGGGAGGGAGAAAAAGCTCCATCCCTGGATAAGGGTCAAATTAATTATAAGGGTCACACTCCTTAGAAACGGGCCCCAGCCCTTAGAAACAGGCCCACTGTGAACACCAAACATTGATATTTAAATCAGACGTTAAGCCTGGTCTCCTTCACTGCATCCCAGATTAACAAACCTGCGATAATAGTAACAATGTATTTCAGCTCAGAGGGATGCACAAGCCAGACACTCTCAGAGTAAGAACCCAAAGTAAAGTTCCAAGATAGAAAACAAAAAAGTTAACTAGAGGAATTTGAAGTCTCAGGTATACATAGAAACAACAGCTCTCAACGCTGGTAACCACAGGAATAGCAAACCTCAAATACTGCCCAGCACTGGATAGGTTACCATAAATAGATTTATCTCAGTATTTTGGTAAATATGGTTCTATACAATATGGTTCTAGGTACTTCTGCTGTAAGTATCTTTACCACAGACATCTTTGCTGCAAACATTTTCCCTGTATAACTAATTGGCCATAAGGCAATTTTGCCTTCCACGAAAGATAAAATAACTAGTTGTATCAAACCAGCTTTTGGTTTGATAATTTGACTTCATCTGGTTGAAATGCATTAGCATTTCTTCCAGTTAGCAACATTATTGATGGCTTTATCGAGCTGACAGATGACAATGATTTGCCTCAAGACTTGATTTCTTATTTTGAAACACACTACCTTGGAGGAGAAAGAGGCTGAGGACTTTGAAGATGCAGCGTTAAACTCACATTTCCCAAAGAACTTTGGAATATCTATCAACAAACATGTGACAGTATGCCAAGAACAAAAACACTGTAGAGGCTTTCACAACACAATGCAAAGCTCAGTTACAAATATGCATCCTAGTGTTTGGAAATTGATGTCTCTCTTAATGAAGGAAGAAATATTAGCAAAACAGAAAATGTGCAAAGCTAAATGAGGAGATAAACCATCAGCAACAACAACCACAAAGTATAATATACTATAAAGAAAAAAACTTGGAAGACAAATACTTAGGCACAACCCACAATATAAAATCAAATATTTGCAAAGTATCGCCATGAATCTACACACATTTTAAATGTATTCATCTTGTATTTCACAAAAATGTCCTCTTAATTTTGTTATTCATTTCTCATGTTTCTCTGTCCTTTTAATGTCCCTCTTCTATTTTTTGTTATTTTATCTTTTAGAGCAAAATCACCTTACAGACAACTAGTTATATGATGAAGATGTTTGTGGCAAAAGTAATTGTGGAAAAGATGTCTATGGCAAAGATGTCTGTGTCAGGAATATCAAACACGATACAATATAGCCAGCTTCCAATAAAAAAAAAATATATATAAAATATGCCACAAGGCAATAAATGTATGCTAAAGAAACAAAGCCATCATCAGAACCAGATTCAGAAATATTAAAAGCTAAATAAAAAGATAGTAAACATGCAAAATTAGATAGGTAATTTCTGAAGAGATATGGAATCTATAAGAAACAATCAAATGAAAATATTAGAAATACAAGATGTTGTAACAGAAAAGATTTTCAATGGATCCATTACTATATTTTACAGAGCTGAGGAAAGAATCAGTTAATTTGAAGGAAAGGCAACAAAAATCACATGAGCTGAAGCACAAAAATGTAAAATGTGGAGAGAAAAAAAGACATAGCATCCAAGACCTGTGGAATAATATCAAATGGTGTAACATAAGGATAATTGGAATGCTAGAAGTACAGATGAAATTCCTGAAGAAATAATGTTCAAAATTTCTGAAACACCAAACCAGAAATCCAAATAAAATAAATACCCCAAACACCAAATATGGGGATATCATATTCAAACTTCAGAAAACCAAATAAAAAGAGAAATTCTTGAGGGAAGTTAGAAGAAAAAAAAAAAACAAAAAACTTTACCTACAGAGACACAAGGATAAGAAGTAAAGCAGATTTCTCATTAGGAACTATGCGAAAAGAAAATAATAGAGGGCTTTAAAGTGTTGAAAGAGAAAAAAGGAGCCCTCTCAACCCAGAATTTTCTATTCTTTAAAAGTGACCCATGAAGAGTTTCTCAGAAGCAAACAAAAAGTGAGAGAATTAATTGTTAGTAGATGTTCCCTATGACAAAAGAACTTAAAGGAAGCTCTTTAGGCAGAAGGAATACAATTAAGGTCAGAAACTTAGATCTGCATACATAAATGAGTGTTGGAAATAGAATAAATAAGGGTAAAATCTAACTTTGTTTCTATTATTTTCAATCACCTTAAAGACAGGTATTTATTTAATCAGTAACTGTAAGAATGGATTGGGTGTTTATATATATAGTGTATCTGAAAGTGAAATATATGACAACACTGACATAGAGGTGGGAGGGATATGGGCATATACTGTAATAAGGTACTTTTACTACATATAAAGTTGTATAATACTATTTGCAAATAGACAAATAATTTCTAAAAGCATATTTCAAACTCTAGCACCACCACTAAAATTTTTTTTTAATGTGAATAAGTGAATAAAAAAAGATACAATTGAAGGAAAAACTTTAAAACTAGAAAGGATAAGATAAGAGAAAACAAAAAACAGATAATAAATACAATAATAGATAACAGGTAGCAATATGATATATTTTAAATGCAAATATATTAATAATTATTTTAAAGACATGTGTTCTAAACACCCCTGCTAAATGACAGGGATATTGGTTAAAAGGAAAACAAAATAAACAACAACAGCAGCAAACAAGCCTCAACTATATGCTATCTATCAAAACACACTTTTTTTTTCTTAATCTATATGTAGCTGTGTTAAAAATTAAGGGGTGGAGAAAATATACCATGCAAACACTAACCAGAAGGTTGGAGTCACTATATTAATTCCAGACAAGGCAGACTTCAAAACAAGGAAGATTATGAAGGATAAGGAGAGATATTACATAATAATAGAGGGGTCAATTCTCCAAGAATATGTAAAAAATATTATACATGCATACACCTAGCAACAGAGGTTGAGGCAAAAATTAAGGGATCTGAAAGAATAAACAGACAAATCTACCATGATAGTTGAAGACTTCAACACCTTTTCACAACAGTAGATTAAGCAACTAGGGAAAAAGTCAGCAAGCATATAAACAATCTGAACATTATCTCATAACTTAAGCTATTTGATATTCATGAAATATTTAATCCAACACAGCAGAATACACATATTTTAAGTACATGGAATATTCACCAAGATAACCATATTTTGGGCCATAAAACAAATCTAACAAATTTAAAAGAATATAAAGCACACAATGTGCATTCTTGGACCATAACTGAATTAAAGTAGAATTCAATAACAGAAAGATATCTGATAAAATTCCAAATATTCGAAAGTTAAAAAGTACACTTCTAAAAAATGCATGGATCAAAGAGAACATTTTAAGGAAAATAAACAATATTTTGAACTAAATAAAATTGAAAATGAAACATATCAAAATTTTTGGGATGCAGCTAAAGTAGTGCAGAAAATGAAATTTGAATCACTGAATGCACATATTAGAAATGAAGAAATCTCTAAAATTAATAATCTACATTTCTACCCAAGAAACTAAAGAAAGAACAAATTAAACCTGAAGAAACATTTCCAACATAAATAATAAAAATTATAGCATGATTAAATTGAAAAACAGAAAATCATTAGAGAAAACCAATGAAACCAAAAGCCTATTATTTGAAGAGATCAATAAAATTGATAAATCTCTAGTCAGGCTAATCAAGAAAAAAAAGGAAATGTCACAAATTACCCACATCATTCAAGAAAAAAAAGAGATAACTATTGATCCCACAGACATTAAAAGATAATAAAATATTATTTTGATCAACTCTATGCCCATAAATTTAAAATCTTAGATGGACTGGGCCAATTCCTTGAAAGATACATACCACCAAAATCCACTGAAGAAGTAAATAACTGAATAGCCCTATATATGTATTAAGTGGATTAAATTTATAGTTTTAAATCTGCCAAGACAAAACTAAAAAAAACCCCTCTAGACCCAGATAGTGTCACTACTGAATTCTACCAAGCATTTTAGAAAGAAATAATACCAACCTACATATTCGTTTCCAGAAGATGGAAGAAGAGGGACTACTTTGAAATCATCCTATGAGGTCAGCATTAGGCTAATAGCAAAAGCAGACAGAGCATTACAAGGAAAGAACACTACAGACCATCATCTCCTATGAACACAAACACAAAAAGTTATAACAAATATTAACAAATCAAATCCAGCAATTTATAGAAAACACAATATGTCACAATCAAGTGGAGTTTATCCCAGGAATATAAGACTGCTTCAACATTCAAAATTCAATTATTGCAATTCACCATACTGACTAAACAACAACAAAAACATGATCATATTAATACTTGCAGATAAAGCTTTCAACAAAAAGCAATATATATTCATTCATGATACATTCTCATATATTAACAATAACAACTCTTTGCAAGCAAACTCCTTTAACCTAATAAAGGCTTTACCGAAAACCAACAGCTACCTTGATACTTACTAGTGAAAATGAAATGCTTTTCTCCTAAGCTCTACAACAAGGCAAGAATGTTCTCTTGCTATTCCTATTCAACATCATACTGCAAGTTCTAGTTATTGAAGTTCTAGTTGGTGCAGTAAGGCAAGAAAAGAAATAAAAAGCATACATTGGAAAGGGAGAAATAAGTCTATTTTTACTTAGCGGTAATATGATTTTCTATGTAGAAAATTCCAAAAAATCCACAAAATATTCCTTGAACTAATAAATGAGTTTTGCATAGTCTCAGAATACATATTTGACTTGCAAAAGTCAATTGCATTACTATATATCACATGAGAAATTGAAACCTGAAATGTAATAATAGCAATAACAATAACAACAATACCGTTTGCAATAGCACCCAAAACTGAAATACTTAGGTATAAATCTAAATAGGTAAAGATCTAAATACAAAAACTACTGATGAAAGAAATCAAAGAAAATCTAAATAAAGGAAGAGTTATATAAGCAGTCATGGATTGGAAGGCTCAATATTATCGAGTTGTTTCACCCCTGTTTAATCTGTAGATTCAGTACAATCCCAATCAAAATTCCAGTAAATATATTTGTAAATATCAATAAGCTGACTTTAAAATTCATAGGAAAATTCAAAGGAAATTTTGAGAATGAATTCTCTAAAAGATGATGAAATAGAGAGGCTAACATATAAGTAGGAAACTAAATACCTAAGACCAGCTCAATTGATCTGGAATGTACACCAGAGGAGGGTTCAAATGGGGATTGCAACTAAAAAAAAAAAAAGAAAGAAAAAAGGTGAAAGGGGGGGATAGTAATACCAATTAATTAGGAGCAGATCTGCACTATAATAAATGTTAAAGGAAGTCCTTCAGGCAGAAAGAAAAGACGACCAGATGGAAAGATGGATCTACCCAAGGGAATGAAGAGCACTACAAACAGTAACTACATAGGAAAACATGTATTTTATTATTATTGAAATCTGTTTTAAAAATTGACTGTTTAAACAAAAATAATATGTATTGTGAGGTTTATAACATATGTATAGGTATAATGTGTGATAATAGCATAAAGCATGGGAGGTGAGAAATAGAAATAAACTATTATAAGATTCATATACTATATCTAAAGTAGTATAAAATTATTTAAAGGTAAATATGTATTACTATAAACTCTAAAGCAACCACTAAAATAGAGTAAAAACAAAAAGTTAATCACTAAAATAAAATAAAAACAAAGAGTTAAAGGCAACAAAGGAGACTGAAAAAAAAGAATGCATACCATGTGATTCCATTTATATAAAACTCTAGGAAATGCCAACTAATGCTCAGAGACACAAAACAGATCAGTGATTGTTTTGCAAGGGGTTTGGGAGAAGAGCTAGAAGGGAGGACTTACAAAGAGGCATGAGAAAATTTTCAGGGTTGATGGGTAAGTCCACTGTCTTGGTTGCAGGGTGTTTTCATGGGTGTATGAGAAAAAAAAAAGGAAGCCAAACAGTGGAGGAGTTTAGAAACTCAAATTCTGTGTTTTGAACTATAAAGTACAAGTATGTGTAATAAACCTCTATTGTTAGTGCAAAATGGCTCCCTGTACAACTCCTCAATGTAACACCTGCACTTCTGCTCACTGAATAACAATTCATTTTGATGGATGTGTGAGGAATAGTAAGTGAGGCCTTTTGCAGGCTCAGTAGAACAAAGGTAGATTCCCAGACAATATTCTAATATCGGTTTTAAGATTCCAAATACCTCCTGTTTAGTTTGTAACTCACTCAAATGAGAGTTACTGTTTTGGCCACAGCTACCTGAAGTTTACCTGAGGCCAAAGCTCCACCAGGCTGTATTTGGAGGAAGCTTTTGAGGTTTGCTAAATATAAGTAATAAGGGATTATCAACTGAATTTTTCATGAAAATGTAAAAAGACCAAAACAGAAAACATGAAAACAAATATCATCTTTCACAGAGCTAGAGGGAAGAAAACAACCAATTCAGCTCTGTAAAAAAAGATGATCAGCTTTTCCAATGGCTAAAAAGATGCTATTGGAAAGAACTGTGTTTCACTAAGTAGAATTCAAAACCTTTAGCTTTTGAGTAACGTGGAGCTGCAAATGTGGGTGGGACGTGGGTACCTTTTGAAAGGGAAGAAGGTGGTAGTGCTGAACTCCTGAGATTTAAGAATAATACAAGAGGAATCAAATGGCTTCCCAATTCTATAACTGTAAAAGTAAAACAACACCTCCTTCGTCACAAAGAAAGGCATCCTGATGTGACCGAGTATTTATGCTGCTCCCAACATGTTCATAAACAATAACTTTGATTTGCACAGTCACTTAACCTTTCTGAGTCACTGTCTCTTTATCTATAAAATGAACGATTGACCTAGATCAAGAATTTTCAGTGAAAGGCACAGATGTGCATCATATGAATGAAGCTGTCCCGATGATTGTGGAAACCACTGGGCCAGCTGATTTCTGATGTACATTTCATCAATAATCTACTACAGATCTATTTTTCTTCAACATTGTGAATAATCACAAATAATTATTTGTATTACCATGCTAGCTTTCTGGATATTATAATACCAGGTGTAAGTATCTCCTTACTCTAGGGAACATGGGTTCCCTGATCATGATTTCCTTTATTCCACTTCTTTAAAACCTTATTTAACTCCTCGTTTAATTTCTACTGTATCAAGACTAAACCTGTCTCCTGGCTTACCTTATTCTGGTTGCCAAATCCACAATCTGAATCTGGACTTTCTAGCATTCTTTGTTTTAGAAGACCACCTATTTATTGACCATCCAGGAGGAATCTTCTGTGTTCATAATGACAAAAATTCTGCCGGAGGAGGCAAGTAGTTTCAGAAAATCCATATAAAATCCTAATGAAACAAATTTCCTATGAAGTGAAAAAAGTTGCCTATAATTTTAAAACCAGCCTATGCTATTCCCAAGAAAACAATCTCTTTACCTTACACACAGACAAAAACAGACATTCCACAGACTCCACAACTGCCCAAAGACAATGAGTGAGAAGAAAGTTGGGAAATGAAGACATAGAGGCAGAAAATCATCAGATAAGCCTCAAAGCTCCATCTGTGTGAAAACATACTTCAACATTTTATTTTGATAGTTTTAGGGGCTGCTATCCATGAGTTACAGTTGCCAACATGTGTATACAGTCTACATTTATCTATCTAACATATTTATACAGAGAGAGAATAGATAAGGATATAGATATGATGTATATAGTGTACTTATCACATCTCTTTTATGCCTCTGGGGATTAGAAATCATGTTATTTCAAATGATTAAACAATAATAAATTGATGGAGAAGGTTGATAAACAAAGGCCTAGCCAGGGTTTACCTGGAAGACACAAAATCTGAAAATGGATTCCTGTGCAACTGTCATCCAAAACTTCTACTTATATTAGCCTTGTGAACACTTGGAAAAAGTTAAAAGTATCTTGCTGGTTTGTAAACTCCAAATGGCCTCATACTTATTTCTGCCTGTTATCTTGTGTCACTTGTGCTAAAGAGGCAAACTCAGATCCTTATGACAGAGCAACAAGGAAAGGAAATACAGTAAACTTTCTGTTCTCTTTGCTATATTGTGTGGATTTTTTTCCCAATGCTAGGACTAATGCAGAGTAAGTTTGATCCAGATCACTTCCACAAGATGATTATCAGGAAAGTTAAATATCACATACCCTAATACGACCATTGGACAGAAAAGTAAACTAAGACACGAAGGTTTAGATCATTTTAAAGGAGTCAGGATTGAAAGCAAATCTTTGAAATAGAGGAATTTTCCATTCAATCTTCCCCAAGTGATTTGGTGCTATGGATACTATAGAATGAAAGTCCAATGACATTGTGAGTAAAGAAACATGTGTGTGGCTAACATAGTTGCAAGAGTTGCATCCCTCCAGATTAGTCAATGATCCTTTTCCATCACAACCTTTAGAATTGAAGCAAGATAAATAGCAAGTGTCCTTACAGCAATAATGGAGAGATGTGTGAATCAGGCAGTCTCAAGAAAATCCAGTGCAGGGCTTCCCTGGTGGCACAATGTTTAAGAATCTGCCTGCCAATGCAAGGGACATGGGTTATGCCCTGGCCCAGGAAGATCCCACATGCTGCGGAGCAACTAAAGCCACAGCTACTGAGCCCATGTGTCACAACTACTGAAGCCTGCGCACCTAGAGCACATGCTCTGCAACAAGAGAAGCCATGACAATAGAAGCACGTGCATCACAACAAAGAGTAGCCCCTACTCACCGCAACTAGAGAAAGCCCACGCACAGCAACAAAGACACAATACAGCCATAAATAAATAAATAAATAAATAAATAAAAACAATACTGCAATGACTATCCTTTAAAAAAAAAAGAAAGAAAATCCAGTGCATATTTTTGCTGTATTTACAGCTCTCATGAAACGTCCTTTATTTATACTTCCAAATCACGCATTTCTGAAATTTCTATTTTATACACTTCAACACAGATATATAGATAAAGAGGTAGATATAAATTTGAACATTTTTTTAACATCTTTATTGGAGTACAATTGCTTTACAATGGTGTGTTAGTTACTGCTTTACAACAAAGTGAATCAGCTATACATATACTTACATCCCCATAGATCCACCCTCTTGCATCTCCTTCCCACCCTCCCTATCCGACCCCTCTAGGTGGACACAAAGCACCAAGCTGATCTCCCTGTGCTCTGCGTCTGCATCCCACTAGCTATCTATCTTACACTTGGTAGTGTACATATGTACATGCCACTCTCTCACTTCATCACAGCTTACACTTCCCCCTCCCCATATCCTCAAGTCCATTATCTATGTCTCCATCTTTATTCCTGTCCTGCCCCTAGGTTCTTCAGAACCTTTTTGTTTTTTAGATTCCATATATATGTGTTAACAAAGGGTGTTTGTTTTTCTCTTTCTGACTCACTTCACTCTGTATGACAGTCTCTACATCCATCTACCTCACTACAAATAACTAAGTTTTGTTTCTTTTTATGGCTGAGTAATATTCTATTGTATATATGTACCGCATCTTCTTTATCCATTCATCTGCCAATGGAACTTAGGTTGCTTCCATGTCCTGGCTATTGTAAACAGAGCTGCAATGAACATTGTGGTACAAGACTCTTTTGGAATTATGGTTTTCTCAGGGTATATACCCAGTAGTGGGATTGCTAGGTCGTATGGTAGTTCTATTTTTAGTTTTTTGAGGAACCTCCATACTGTTCTCCATAGTGGCTGTACCAATTTACATTCCCACCAACAGAGCAAAAGGGCTCCCTTTTCTCCACACCCTCTCCAGCATTTATTGTTTATGGATTTTTTGATGATGGCCATTCTGACTGTTGTGAGGTGATACCTTATTGTAGTTTTGATGTGCATTTCTCTAATGATTAGTGATGCTGAGCATACTTTCATGTGTTTGTTGGCAATCTGTATGTCTTCTTTGGAGAAATATCTATTTAGGTTTTCTGCCCAGTTTTGGATTGAGTTTTTTGTTTTTTTGATATTGAGCTGCATGTACTGCTTGTAAATTTTGGAGATTAATCCTTTGTTAGTTGCTTCGCTTGCAAATATTTTCTCCCATTCTGAGGGTTGTCTTTTTGTCTTGTTTATTGTTTCCTTTGTTGTGCAAAAGCTTTTTAAGTTTCATTATCTCCCATTTGTTTATTTTTGTTTTTATTTCCTCTAGGAGGTGGGTCAAAAAGGATCTTGCTGTGATGTATGTCATAGAATGTTTTGCCTATAATTTCCTCTAAGAGTTTTATAGTGTCTGGCCTTACAATTAGGTCTTTAATCCATTTGAGTTTATTTTTATGTATGGTGTTAGGGAGTGTTCTAATTTCATTCTTTTACATGTAGCTGTCCAGTTTTCCCAGCACCACTTATTGAAGAGTCTGTCTTTTCTCCATTATATATTCTTGCCTCCTTTATCAAACATAAGGTGGCCATATTTGCATAGGTTTATCTCTGGGCTTTCTATCCTGTTCCATTGATCCATATTTCTGTTTTTGTGCCAGTACCATACTGTCTTGATTACTGTAACTTTGTAGTATAGTCTGAAGTCAGGGAGTCTGTTTCCTCCAGCTCCATTTTTCATTCTCAAGATTGCTTCAGCTATTCAGGGTCTTTTGTGTTTCCATACAAATTGTGAAAAATTTTTGTTCTAGTTCTGTGAAAAATGCCAGTGGTAGCTTGATAGAGATTGCATTGAATCTGTAGATTGCTTTGGGTAGTATAGTCATTTTCACAATATTGATTCTTCCAATCCAAGAACATGGTATATCTCTCCATCTGTTGGTATCATCTTTAATTTCTTTCATCAGTGTCTTATAGTTTTCTACATATAGGTACTTTGTCTCCTTAGGTAGGTTTATTCCTAGGTATTTTATTCTTTTTGTTGCAATGGTAAATGGGAGTGTTTCCTTAATTTCTCTTTTAGATTTTTCATCATTAATGTATAGGAATGCAAGAGATTTCTGTGCATTAATTTTGTATCCTGCTACTTTACCAAATTCATTGATTAGCTTTAGTAGTTTTCTGGGGGGCACAGAACACAGGGACTGGTGCCTGTGTTCTGGTGGATGAGGCTGGATCTTTTCTTTCTGGTGGGCAGTACCATGTCTGGTGGTTTATTTTGGGGTGTCTGTGAACTTATTATGATTTTAGGTAGCCTCTCTGCTAATGGGTGGGGTTGTGTTCTTGTCTTGCTAGTTGTTTGGCATAGGGTGTCCAGCACTCTAGCTGCTGGTCGTTGAGTGGAGCTGGGTCTTAGCATTGAGATGGAGACCCCTGAGAGAGCTTTTGCTGTTTGATATTACATGGGGCTGGGAGGTCTCTGGTGGACCAATGTCCTGAAATCAGCTCTCCCACCTTAGAGACTCAGGCCTAACACCCAGCCAGAGCTCCAAGATCCTGTCAGCCACACAGCTCAGAAGAAAAGAGAGAGAGAGAGAGAGAGAGAGAGAGAGAGAGAGGAAGGAAGGAAGAAAGGAAGGAAGTTAGGAAGGAAGGAAAGAAGGAAGGAAGAAAGGAAGAAAGAAAGAAAGAAAGAAAGAAATAATAAAATAATTAAAAATATAAAAATAAAAAAGAGAGAAAGAAAGAAGAGAGCAACCAAAGCAAAAAACAAATCCACCAATGATAGCAAGCACTAGAAACTATAATAATAATAAAAAAAGGTCAGAACCCTATGCCAAATGGCAAAAGCGAAGCTATACAGATAAAAATCACACAAAGAAGCATACACATACACACTCACAAAAAGAGAAAAAGGAAAATACATATATATAAAAAATTTTAAAAAGGAAGAGAGCAACCAAATCAGTAAACAAATCTACCAATTATAATAAGCTCTAAATACTAAACTAAGATAAACATAAAACCAGAACAAATTAGATGCAGAAAGAAAACCCCAGGTCTACAGTTGCTCCCAAAGTCCTCCACCTCAATTTTGGGATGATTCATTGTCTATTCAGGTATTCCACAGATGCAGGGTACATCAAGTTGATTGAGGAGATTTAATCTGCCGCTCCCGAGGCTGCTGGGAGAGATTTCCCTTTCTCTTCTTTGTTCGCACAGCTCCTGGGGTTCAGCTTTGGATTTGGCCCCACCTCTGTGTGTAGGTCACCTTAGGGCATGTGTTCCCCACCCAGACAGGACAGAATTAAGGGAGCAGCTTATTAGGGGGCTCTGGCTCACTCAGGCCAGGGGAAGGGAGGGGTACGGAATGCAGGGCCAGCCTGCGGCAGCAGAGTCCAGTGTGACGTTACAACAGCCTGAGGCATGCCATGTGTTCTCCTGGGGAAGTTGTTCCTGGATCACAGGACCCTGGCAGTGGCAGCTGCACAGGCTCCCATGAGGGGAGGTGTGGATAGTGACATGTGCTTGCTCACAGGTTTCTTGATGGCTGTAGCAGCAGCCTTAGCATGTCATGCCTGTCTCTGGTGTCTGCGCTGATAGCCATGGCTCGAGCTCATCTCTGGAACTCGTTTAAGTGATGCTCTGGATCCCCTTTCCTCATGCACCCCAAAACAATGGTCTCTTGTCTCTTAGGCAGTTCCAGACATTTTCCCAGCCTCCCTCCCAGCTAGCTGTTGTGCACTATACCCCTTCAGGGTGTGTTCATGCAGCCAACCCCAGTCCTCTCCCTGGGATCTGAACTCCGAAGCCTGAGCCTCAGCTCCCAGCCCCCACCCACCCTTGTGGGTGAGCAGAGAAGCCTCTCGGGCTGGTGAGTGCTGGTCGGCACCAATCCTCTGTGCAAAAATCTCTTTGCTTTGCCCTCTGCACCCCTGTTGCTGCGCTCTCCTCCATGGCTCCAAAAGTTCCCCTGCCGCCCACTCCCTGTCTCCACCAGTGAAGGGGCTTCCTAGTGTGTGGAAACCTTTCCTCCTTCACAGCTCCCTCCCAGTGGTGCAGGTTCCATCCCTATTCTTTTGACTCTGTTTTTCCTTTTTTCTTTTGCCTACCCAGGTATGTGGGGAGTTTCATGCCTTTTGGGAAGTCTGAGGTCTTCTGCCAGCGTTCAGTAGGTGTTCTGTAGGAGTTCTTCCACATGTAGATATAGTTTTGATGTATTTATGGGGAGAAAGGTGATCTCCACGTCTTACTCCTCCGCCACCTTGAAGGTGCCCCCTGAACTTTTAAATTACTGTGTAAGAGATTGTTCATTCACTCTGGAAAGACAGTTATGTTTTGTACATTCCCTCTTCTCTTTCTTTTTTTAATCAACAAGCAGTTGGACTTTGGCTGTAGCTAAAAATAATGAAACTTCTTCCAGGTCCTTTACAGAAAGAAGTCATTTCTCTAGACCTATGGCAATAGCTGTGCACATAAACATCCTAGTGGAGGTATAGGCATTGCAGTGATATAGATAGTTATATGGAATCTCTTTTCAGGGATGGTTGACAAACAGAACCTCCATACTTGCTAGACAGTGAAGATATCAAATGTATCCTGCCTGGGACTGATAACTGAAATTCCTTCTTTAGATGGGAGATGCTAATACTCATAAGAACAAATTTACATAAGAAGAGTAGGGTAAGAAAGAAGAAAAAAGGATTAAGAAATTCTAAAGGGGAAACATATGCAGAAACTATACAGAAAGGACCAGCTAGAGAATAAATGGTGGTCCATATCCATGACTTTAAAATTTACCCTAGGTCTGCCGTGATGCTTTATACAGTTTATATGAAAAAGAGTGCCTACATCCATCAAAAGAGCAGTATTCTGATTGTTTGCCTTTCAGCAATGGTGCCTTCTAATGGTTTGAAAATCTCATTTAGTCTTGTCTTATTCATTTGTCACTCAAGATAAACCTTGGTAATTAATACTTCTAGCATCTAAAACTAGAAACTTTCACTGGTTTTCTTTTTTTATTTCTGTCCTGAAACCACACCTGGAAATCACGGATTTTGCCATCATTACAAGAAGGGGCACCACAAGATGATGTTTAATTCATGACTGAGGAGATGCAGGTCCTCTGAGCAGACAGTGTGTGTTTGTTAAATAACACTGTGAAACCCAGACATTTTCCTGTTTCGTCCTGCTTGGAAATTTTCAAAAATGATTTTTCCAGGCTTTGCCCATCCATTACTTTTAATAATGACTTTATTGGGATACCATTATTTTCTTTGGGCCAGAGGAGAAGTGTTAAGCCATATTTCTCCTGTAATTTAAGAATTTTTTTTATGGGTTATAAGTATGTTATACTATATATAAGATGAAATCCAATAAGCTGCAGTGGAGAGTTGAGAATGCTCTTTTGTGACAAGCTGAGAAGTTCTTCACCATTTGTTTCCTACAAAGAAGGAGTCAAACAGAATGGGGAAATCTCCAATGTTGAGAGATTTCCATTTTGTTATGCTTATGTGAATATGGCAAGAAATGTCTTGGAGAAGACAAACATATACCTAACACATGATGGATGCTGAAAATCTGTCCTCTAACCTTCAAATCCCAACTTGATCCTATACCAATAAGTTCAAGAATCGCTATTCATTTCAGTCATTCCTGCCAGCCAGCGCTTGCAGCCTTCTCCTTCCCACACCCACTGACTCAGACTACTTTAAATATATCTGAAAGAGTTTAGGAATCTCAAGGATATTTTAGCTCAAAAGTGGCTGCAGGAGAACTTTTGAAGAGTTAGTGTTGATGTCTGCCTGGTAGTATAACTTTGGGTACCACGGAAAGCTGTGTGCCCACCCAGAATTTCCTCTGCATCTCTTCTCTGATGCCTGCCATTCCAGGAGGGGTTGTATAAGCCATTTATGTCATTAAAGTGCCTGTTGAATTCAGAGAAAACACCCTATAGCATATTTCATCTTGAAGAATGCTTGCACTATGGTAAAGATGATTGAAAATCTGTCCTTTTTAAAGAAATTGTTTTCAGAGGAAAGAGGATAAGTAGGGGAGACAGAAGAGGGGAAAATATGAGTGAGGGGAGGGAGAGAGGAGAAAACACAGGAAAAGAGAGAGAGAATGGGAAAGATCAGAGAGAAGGGAGACAAGAGAAAGAGGAGAGAGGGGATGGGGTAGAAGGGAGTGAAGGGAGACGAGAGAAGCCAGAAAAGAAGAGAGAAAGAGTGAGGAGAAAGGAAAGACTGATGGAGGGGAAGAGGAAGGTGGCTGGGACATAATAAAGAATAAAAATGCTCCATACAAGCCACTCACAAATGGTTAAATAGAAGGTTTAGCTTGGGCATAACAGGCTGCCACAACCATCCCTGTTGTAAATAACCAGTAAGATATGTTCATGGGGGCTGGAATGTCTACTCTCTAGGAGTTAAAATGTTAATGTATAGCTTTGCTGCATTGATGTTTCCCAAAGCTTCCTCTTCATTATTTTTTCCACTTGGGGGCTTCAAACAGATAGTGTTGGTGTTAGTATTAGTTTGCTAGGGCTGCTATAAACAAGTACCACAGAATGGGTAGCTGAAACAACAGAAATTTATTTTCTCACAGTTCTATAGGATAGAATTCCAAGATCAAGGTGCCAGCAGATTTGGGCGCCTCTGAGGGCCATAAGGGAAGGGTTTGTTCCAAGCTTCTCTCCTGGCTTGCAGATGGCCACCCCCTTGCTGCCTCTTCACCATGGTTGTCCCTCTGTGCATGCCCACCCCTGGTGCTTCTTTTTCTTCTTATAAAAACACCAGTCATATTGGATTAGGGCCCACCCTAAAGGCCTCATTTTAAATTAATCACCTCTTTAAAGAGCTTATCTCCAAATACTGTTACATTCTGAGGTGGTGAGGATGGGGTTTGTAACATATGAGTATAGGGAGCACACAATTCAGCCCATTAACAGAGGCAGAGTGGGGATCAAAATTATCTAGCAAGAACATCTGGCTACACTTGCTCAGTTCCTAGTTTTCTCCCAATTAGAACTCAGAGGGTGACCCTGCAGTTCTGAGGAAACACATATTATTTATCCCACACCCCTAAGTATCTTCAAAAAGAGCACAATGGGGTGGAAAGTGCACTGGCTGCAAAGGGGTCTTGGATCCACTATTACCGGTGTGACCTTATATTAACTTCTCAGGCTGAGCCTTGGCTTCTCCCCGGGGAAAATAAGGCTATTCATTACCTGCTGCAAAACAGGGTTGGTCTAGGCTAAGTCTTAAATGAGAGACCATCCTTGATAAGATCTGAAAATGCCCTGGAAAGCCTTTGTATACTGTCATCCTTTGAACAAATGGAAGGGATTATTATAATCATTGGTATATTTGATTTTAAGTGATTGCTTACTTAAAACACTTAGAGATTTAAGTAGAGTCAACTTTAAACCAGTCACCATTCATAATGGACTAAATTCTCTGTGTGTACTGCTTTTTCCATGGGGTTTGTTCATTAACCTTTGGTTCAATATTCATTAGCACATACCTCTAGATTAACTTCTGTCAGTCACATGTCTTACTAGGGCCATATAACTGAGGATAATATCAGCCTTTAGTTTGACAAAATATTGAAGAATAAGACAGACAATGAAGACCTCAATGTTGATTTTTTCTTTTTGTGGGAGCCATGTAGAAGCCTGAAGCAGGAAGAATTTTTCCCTGTCTTTTATTCTTATATTTTTGGTGCCTTTAAACTCAAAATAACCCAAAGTCGTCACATGCCATCAGAAAATAACTCTTCTTAGGAGGAGAATAATCACAATTTATTAAATTAATAATGCTGGAATAGTGGAATTCCAGGCACCATGGTGGGAAGATAAGGGAGATAGTTAGAACAACCAGACATTCTAGAAGCCTGTGAATGACACCTATGAGGTTGACACTGTTTTCTTTAACAAGAACCTTGAAAATATTATCAAATTTTTAAGGCCTTTGTAGTTAATATACTGCCTTAGAGGTGAAAGGAATTGTTAATTATTGCTCCTTGTTTAAAACGTGTATTAAGGAAAAGCACTGAATATGTACTCAAGACCTCCAAGACTAGACTATACTTTTCATTTTTAACGTACTGAGGAAATGAAGGAAACTTTCCATTATCCAATGACATTTGTTTATTTGGGCTGTCTTTCCAATAAGATTGGTGATGACAACTTTATTAATACTAACGTGGCAGAAGAGATGGAGATGTGAATAACGAACCAAGTGACTGTTTAAAAATAGTAAATAACATAATATTACATATAATAAACAATATTAATGATATATATTACATACTATATACTCCATATATTTTACCTTTCCAACATTTTTTCTATATGAATAATAATTGTATATGTAATATTTTAATATATTTTATGTATACCTTGCACATAGATATGTATTTTTAAAATGACTTTGCATAAATCAACATGAATACAATTAACATATTATTCTATATGTTTAATTATGTATTATATAATATACATAATATTATAACAAATATGATTAACTGAGATTTGATATAATATGTAAACATATTATGTGTGTAATATATGTATTATATTAGTACAATACCTATTTTATTAATTATTAGAATACATATAACATATTCCTCTTAAAATATTTAAATAATTAAAATATTGTATCTGCCTTTTTACTTTTAACTATTTTACTTTTAAAAACAATGTAGATATCAATATAAAAGCAATTAACATAGCAAACTCTGTAATCATAATAGTAATAAAATACTTTATATAGACAGATTATACTCTTTCTTAATTCTTTATATGATGCTACATATATTATCTCCCAGAAACTTTCTGAGGACAGTAACTGCTTTTATTCAGTGTCTTTCTATGAGCCAGCACTGTTCTATTACTCCTCACAGGAAACACAGAAAGGTTAAGTACTTGCCCAAAGTCTCATAAATAATAACTGACAAAGCTATTTGCATTTCATCTGAAGCACTCTAGCTCCAGAAAAAGAGATTTAAAGTACCATCTCCAGTGCAGTGAGACATTTAAGGAATTGCCCACTCCATTCTAGCTTGAGAAGGCTCCAGCCTCTCAACTTCTTTCTGGGACCACTTGATTGTAACAATCAATTTTCTTTAAAGTTGGAGAGGAATGCTAGGGCCGAGGCTGGAGCTAGGGCCGGGTCTGGGGTGGGTCT
Source organism: Leucopleurus acutus (assembly GCF_964270905.1). Lineage (NCBI taxonomy): Eukaryota > Metazoa > Chordata > Mammalia > Artiodactyla > Delphinidae > Leucopleurus > Leucopleurus acutus. The sequence continues at coordinate 53,718,468 of NC_139158.1, forward strand.
AGGATGGAGAAGAAAGTGAGAGGCAGGTTCTGATCACTGGTACTGATAGGAAGAAAAGATGAAAATCTATGGGCATTGGATGATCCTGAGCGGGAAGAGGCCCTAGAATAGAATCATAAGCCTGGAGGTTGTCAGTTTAAATCAATTAGAGCAGTTATTCTCAAATGCAGTCCCAGACCAGCAGCGTCACCATCACCTGGTAACTTGCAGGAATGCAAATTCCCAAGCACCATGCCAGACACACTGAGTCAGAAACTCTGGGCATGAGGTCCAGAAATCTGTGTTTTAACAAGCCTTCCAGGTGATCCTGATTCACTCTTAAGTTTGAGAACCACTGAATTAGGGAAAGAAAGGAGACACAAGGTGGTGAGTCTTTGTATTGTTCTGGAGGGTAGGTATAAGCTTTGTGTCCACATGTGGCCCATTGAGTCAGAGGGAGGACTAACTGGCCAAGATGCACTGGTGTCACCCAATTGACCAGTGGCCCTAGGGCATTCGCATGTTCCCTAGAAACACTTTCTAAGCACAGGACCCTTTCTTCTCTCCTGTCTTCCACTTCACAAACTTCCACCTTGTAATGTATGATGAACAACAGGGGAATATGTAATATTGTCAGGCATTAAGACCAAATAGAAGTTAAAAACCATCTTTTTCCATAAAGTCATTACACACTTGCCTCATTTCCTGCTGACTGACTTTCTCTGGGGAATAGGAACCAGGAAATCTTTGAGGCAGGTGCAGTTATAACATACATTACCAAGCCTGAGACAGCTCACTGCTTCCCCTGTTTGTTGTTAATTGAGTAATTCCTCCACAGAAATCACCTCAATTCCTCACAAAGAAACAGCTCTTTCCTACCTAGTAAGACAGAGTATTTCTCCACGGAACTAAACTTTGTTCTGGTGTCCAGACCACCTCTTCTGTTGATCATGGACTATCAGGGGAACTTAATGTATGTTTTGTTTTCACTTCCACCTCTTACAAACTGACCTTGACGAGGTACTCTCTCGCCTCACCCATGTAAAATTCAGTTATCTGGAAACACAGTGTCTCTTGTAAAAACCATCCACTAACCAGATGTTTTTCCTTTCAGTTCTGTAACATAAAGAAGAGGAAACATTTTCTGGAATGTAAGTTTTTAGAAGGCACAATAAGAGCAAAGAAGGCAGAATAGAATCATTGTTGACATGGGCTTTGGAGCCAACCTGACTCAGTTACCTAATGGCTGTGTAGCTTGGGCAAGTTACTTAACCTCTCTTTTTGTGTAAGATGGGAGTCATAGCTCTTAGCTCATAGGGTTGTTGGAAGGATTAAGTTGTTAAATTACAAAAAGCCCTTATAAGAGTGATCTGGAAAGTATTAAGCACTTCATAAGTGGCTGCTATCATATTCTTATTATTACTATGATTTACCTAATACACCACCAAAAAAAACTATATCAAAAGAATGACCCAATTCCAAGTACCATCTTGTATTTACTAAGGCAGGAAAATAAGCTGGTCTAGAAAATGAGGAGTTAACCTCTAAAAGATCTCCTTTGGGGACAAGAAATAACCTTCCCCTGCTGCCTAACTAACTCTACTGTTAATTAAATTTTTAAATACATTTGCCTTAACTCCCCACCTGGATTTGCTGATCCTTGAGAGCAGGTGCTCTGCGTTAGTCCTCTTCGTACAAACCAGAATACTAAGTACAATAACTTTCATATTGTAATAGATTTAATTTTCAGAAAGACATTTTCCAGTCAACCAGAAAGGATAATTACCACTAAATCCTCATTCATCTTGGCATACTGAGGTTTTACTTTTTATTCACCTGTTTCTCAGGACACACCCGTGGTGCTGTGAATGGCATTTGCTGTCTACATGCTTACTTTGGTGTTGAGATCTTCAAAGTGACTGCCAGGTCAAACAACCAGGTGATAGAATACTTAGGGGTACTTCTGGAGGCATTGAAGGAAATTCTAAATGAGTCCATGACATAGTGCTTGGACTATGCCCTTCCCCCAAATATTACTGGACTACCAGACTTACACATAATGAAGAGATTTTTGGAATAATAAAGTAGATAGTCCAGTGGGGAGGTCTATGGTCATTCAGAAATGGAGAGCTCAAAGTGGGTGGCTGTTGTCAGAATAGATTTCATGAAATAGTTGGGAACTGAGTTGGATTTTCTATACCAAGGAGCCTGAGGTTCCCCTAGATGATAGGCATAATTTCACATCATATAACACAGTCCTCTCATGTCCAGGATGTTTACAATGGACAATATAACAGGAAAAAAAAAAAAAAAGAATCCAGAAAAGATTTTGTGTGACAATGACCAATAGAAATGTATCATGTAGTGCTAAATGCCATAACCAGTTCTTAATTAAATAAACCCAAATGAGTACAAAAAGCTCTAATGGCATCTTCTCAACAACCATGAAGCCTCAACAGTGCATAAAAGGGAATTCTCCTCTACGAAGCTTTATATTGAGGCTGCTACATTTTAAAATGCAGGGTTTTTTTTTAATATCATAAACTCTGAAACAAGGTATTCCATTACTCTGGCATTTTGTATATAAAGCTCTATATTAATCAGCTTATCATAAACTGAAAGGCCTGCTGGAAACTGTTGGAATTCTCCACCATTAATTTAAGGACCTGGAGATCTGGGGCTCTTTCTTCTTTATCATTTTTCCATCAGCAAGGTCACATACCAGGCACTTAACATATGTATAGTGAATGAATTAATTTATACTCAGTTCAGATTTATTCTTCTGTATTTTATTGAATTCTCTTCTTAAAAGCTAGTAGATCACATATATTTGGGGTTTTACATATAATGTGGACTTCACCATCAACTGTAAAAGGTAACATCCAGTAACAACCAACTATATTTGATAACAGAAATTCAAGCTATCCAGCCAGTCAAAACAATAATTATCATGATTATCATTATAATTCTATCCGATTATCGCTCAGAGTGTAACTTGAAAAATGCTGGAGTGTTTTCTCACCTGCGCCAGGATCCCCAATGGCAAGGTTAGGTGTCCTTTGACTTCTTTGTTTACTTCAGATAGTATTTTTTTTTCTCCGTTTGTTATATAAATCTATTAGAAACACAGAATTAGGAACCACCAATATGTCTCTGTTACAGCTGTGTGTGTGTATGTGTGTGTGTTTGTGTGGGTTCTGTTTTGAAATTATAATCCAGTGGTTTCTAAACCTGACTTATCAGAATTCCACGCAGAGATTAGAATATGAAAATTACAGTCACTTGGGTCTCCATCCACCCATGACTGATTTGGAAGCTCTGATGGTTTAGCCTGATGGATAATATACAAGACATCCAGTTAAATTTGAATTTCAGATAAACAGTGAGTAACTTTGTAGTCCAAGTATGCCCCATGTCATATTTGGGACATACTTACCCTAAAAAATTAATATTTGTTTATCTGAAATTCATATTTAACTGGCATCTCAGCTCTGATATTTTTTGTTTGTTTTTTGTCTTTTTTCATTTTAAGTAAATCTGGGGATCCTACCAAGAGTAGCAACAAAGAATCTATTATACATTATTAGTAGTTTCCAAGATAATTCTGTTAAAACTGGGCTTTACATTTTCCCCAAGTTTTCTCCTTTGTTTATTCTTCTTTTTCAAACCCCCATTTCAGATTTAAACCAGAGAGCTATCACATAAGGTACATATGTTTCAAAGTTGAGGAGTTGACTATTTCTTATTTGAGTAACACTATCTTATTTATTCATGATTCAAGAAAGGCATTTTACAGTTTTTAATAAAATATCTGTTTCAAATATCTTATTATTTAGGTGTCAATTAACTTACATATGTTGTATCCATCATTTTTTTTTTTAATTTCCACACTATGTTTACTGTTAAATGAGAGCCATGACCATCCAGTTTGGGTTTTTTTACCTAATATTAAACACATAGCTAAGAAATAGAATGAAAAACATGCAAGGGTGTCTTTTCCACCAAGATAAAGTTCTGCCTTTTCTCCAATGGTAGTACCCCAATTCTGAGAGTTTTATCACAAGGATTTAGAATGAGGAAAAGTGATAACTAGTGCTTCTTTGAAAATTGCCCTAAAGAGAGGAAAGAGTAGAGAACAAATGGCCTATTAAGGAGAGTGCAGTCAGGTCTCAGAGGAGGAATTCCTTAATCCCTGCAGCTTGTAATAGGGAGTTAGGACCCAGAGTGTGAAAATGTCAGAGCAGCACCATGAAATCCTAGAAAGACTCAATAGGTGCAGAGAATCAAGATTGTATATGAGCAGTTGCTGGGAACCCAAGGTCTGGGAAACACCATGCATTCCAACACAAATCCCCAAGCCCAGGTACCATGGGAACAGCTGATCCTCCATAAACATTTATTGACACGTGGAGATGAGATGGGTCCTGACATGCTGTCTGGATATTATGAGCAAGGTGAAGGGTAACTAAGGGGACCAGACCAACAGCATATAGTTGCATAAATCCCAGCTGTGAATTCAAAAGGATGCCTGGGCTGGAATATTCTTTTTGCCCCCAGCTAATGTGTGTACTGACCTCTGCTAAGGAGCTTGGAAATATTTCCAAGTAATTTGGTTCCCATAAATAGAATGTCCTCTTCAGGTGTTATGTGAGGAGGAACTAAAAATAATTAGTGCAAATGATTCCTCAGACAGTGTACACTAGAGCTAGACACACACACACACACACACACACACACACAGAGACAGACAGAGAGAGAGAGAGAGAGAGAGAGAGAGAGAGATGGAAAGGAGTAACTTAGATGCTTTTTTTTAAAAAAAGTATTCTCTGTTGGGAGAAGCTGGTAGGAAATTTTTTTGGAAAACTTTCCGATAAATTGGATTATTCAGGCACATTTCTCACTGCTCATTAAAAAAAAAATGTAGGGCTTCCCTGGTGGCACAGTGGTTGAAAGTCCGCCTGCCGATGCAGGGGATGTGGGTTCATGCCCTGGTCCAGGAAAATCCCACATGCTGAGGAGCAGCTGGACCCGTGAGCCATGGCCACTGAGCCTGCGCATCCGGAGCCTGTGCTCTGCAATGGGAGAGGCCACAACAGTGAGAGGCCCGCATACCACAAAAAAAAAAAAAAGAAAAAAAAATGTAAAACATAATTATTAAGTTCACTTAGTATGATTTCTAAGTGGTCACTTGAGGAAAGGTGTTGCAATTTGTTTTATATACCTGGCTTTGAATACTATGAAACATACATTTAAAAAAAATAGATACATTCTGTAGCACTTAAAATGCATGCTTCCAATCCTTTCTGGCTTCTGAATTCAGTATCAAACTGAAATTCTATGTGGGGCAAATTTCATTTAAATTTGGCAAAAGACAGCCTTGTTTCAGGCAAAGGGGAAAAAGTATAAACAAGTAATAAAATCAGACTTTTGGAGTGTTGAGTTGTGAAAACTTTTGATTTTGAAAAATACTGGCTATTTATTGGGAGTTTCACCAGTCCCTTCTAAGTACTCTGTGAAGTACAAATAGGAGACAGAAATGGGAATCTTATGGAGAAAGAACAATTTTAAAAAAAGAAAAAAAACCCAAGCCCCCTTCATTTTTCCCTCTTTTGGGAATAACCAGTAAGCTAGCCAGGGCTCCACATGGATTGTCTCAGTCATTTTCTTTGGCTCCAAAATACTTAAAGAAAATAGTACTAGATGGAAAAAGTCATCAATTCAGTTCACAGTATTTCAGTGACAAAAGCTGACCACAGTGACACACTGATCATGAACAACACTGGCCTTTGATCCATCTTTTTTGGGTTCAAAGGTACCTGTTTGGTTACATGTACCTGTATATAGACTTTGGGATGCCCATGATAGTTTTTGTCTGAGCTCAGACAAACCTTCAGGGCCAAATGTTTTTGTTTGTTTGTTTGTTTGTTTGTTTTTGCAGTACACGGGCCTCTCACTGTTGTGGCCTCTCCCGTTGTGGAGCACAGGCTCTGGATGCTCAGGCTCAGCGGCCATGGCTCACAGGCCCAGCTGCTCTGCAGCATGTGGGATCTTCCTGGACTAGGGCATGAACCCGCGTCCCCTGCATCGGCAGGCAGACTCTTAACCACTGCACCACCAGGAAAGCCCAGGGCCAAATGTTTTTTATTCTCCTTTTTTTTTTCTTATCCTTTTCAATATCCTATGTTGCCAAATATTTTTAGAAAGTATAATGTTCTCTCTCAAACTACTAAAATCAGAAATGAAAGTGGTAGAGTACTACCAAATCTACAGAAATGAAAAAGAGTATAAAAGAGTACTGTGAAAAATTGTACGCCAATGACTTGGGTAACCTAGATGAAATGCACAAAGTCCTAGAAACATACCAAGACTGAATCACAAAGAAATAGAAAATCTGAATAGAGCCATAACTAGTAAGGAAATTGAATCAGTAATCAATAACCTCTCAACAAAGAAAAGCCCTGGAACTGATGGCTTCACTGGTGAATGCTACCAAACATTTATGTAAAGACAAACACTAATCCTCCTTAAACTCTTCTAAAAAGTCTAACAGGAGGGAACACTTCCTAATTCATTCTATGAGGCCAGCATTACCCTGATACCAAAGCCACACAAAGACATTACAAGAAGAGAAACACAATATGTTATAAACAATGATGTAAAAACCTTCAACAAAATACCAGAACACTGAATTCATCAGCATATAGAAATGATTATATACCATGACCATGTGGAATTTATTCCTAGAATGTAAGGTAATTCAAAATACAAATAAATCAGTGGAATGCACCACATTAATAGAATGAAGGAAAAAGCCATAAGATAATCTCAATATATACAGAAAAAGCAATTGACAAAATTCAATACCCTTTCATGTTAAAAAAAAAAAATTCAACAAACCAGAAATAGAAACTAACTCAACATAATAAAGGTCATATATGCAAACTCACAGCTAAATCACACTTGATGTTGAAGGACTGAAATATTTTCCTCTAACATAAAGAAAAAACCCACTTTTACCACTTCTACTTAACACTGTACTAGAAGTGCCAGCCAGAAAATTTAGACAAGAAAAAGAAATAAAAGCCATCCAAATTGGAAAAGAAGAAGGAAAATTATTTATGTTCCCAGATGACATGATCTTATATGTGGAAAACCTTAGATTCCACCAAAAAAAATAGAATTAATATGCAAATTAAACAAGGTAGCAGGATACAAAACCAACAAACAAAATCAATTGCATTTTTATACACTAATAATGAGCTACCTGAAAAGGAAATTAATAAAACAATTAATTTACAGTAGTATCAAAAGGAATAAAATACTTGGGAATTTTTTACCAAGGAAGTGAAAGACAAAAAATACAAAACATTGCTGAAAAGTTAAAAAAGACATAAATAAATGGAAAGACATGCTGTTCATGGATTGGAAGATTAATATTATTAGGATGTCATACTACACAAAGCAATCTGCAGATTCAATCCAATCCCTATCAAAAGCCCAACAGTTTTTTTTGCAAAAATAGAAAAATTCATCTTAAAATTCATATGGAATCTCAAAGGATCCCCCAAAAGCCAAAACAATCTTGTAAAAGAACAAAGTTGGAGGACTCACACTTCTTGATTTTGAAATTTGCTATAAAGTTACAGTAATCAAAACAATGATGCTTGTATAAAGGTAAACATGTAGACCAATGGAATAGAACTGAGAGTGCAGAAATAAACCCTTGTATATATGATCAAATAATTTTCAACAAGGGTTCCCAGACCATTTGATTGGGAAAGGACCATCTTTTCAACAAATGATGCTGGGAAAACTAGATGTCCACATGCAAAAGAATGAAGTGGGACCCTTACCTTATACCATATACAAAAACTAACTTGAAATGGATCAAAGACCTAAAAGTAAGGTCTAAAACTGTAAAACTTTTAGAAGAAAACATAGAGGAAAATCTTCATGACAAAGGATGTGGCAATGATTTCTTGAATATGACACCAAAACGCAGGCAAAAACAACAGAAAAATAGATAGGACTTTGTCAAAATTAAAAACTTTTTTGCATTGAAGGACACTATCAACAGATTAAAAAGGCAACTCACAGAATGGGAGAAAATATTTGCAAATCACATATCTCATGAGGGATTAATATCCAGAAGGTATAGAAAACTCTTAAAACTCAACAACAAAACAGCAAACAATCCAACTGAAAAAAATGGTCAGAGGACTTGAATAGACATTTCTCCAAAGAAGACCAATAAGCACATGAAAAGATGCTCAACATCACTAATTATTAGGGAAATGCACGTCAAAACCATAATGAGATACTATTTCATATCCATTAGGATGGCTATTGTAAAAAACAAAAAACAAAACCAGAAAACAAGGCTTGCCATGGATGTGGAAATATTGGAACCTTTGTACACTGTTGATGAGAATGTAAAATCGTAGAGCCACTGTAGAAACAGCATGGCAGTTCTTCAACAAATTAAACATAAAACTACCATTTGATCCACTTTTGATCCACAATTCCACTTCTGGACATATACACAAAAGAATTGATAGCAGGGACTCAAACAGTACACCAATATTCACTGCATTATTCATTATAGTCCTGAAGTAGAAACTACCCTAATGTCCATCAGTGAATGAATGGATAGACAAAATGTGCTATAATGTACATACAATGGAATATTACTGAACCTTAAAAAGGAAGGAAATTCTGATACAGTATGGATGAACCTTGAAGGCATTATACTAAGAGAAATAAGCCAGACACAAATGGCAAAAATATTGTATGATTGCCTTTATATGAGGTATATAAAGCATTCAAATTCATAGAGACAGGAGGTGCAATAGAAGCTACCAGGGACTAGAGGGAGGGGGGAATGGAGAGTTATTGTTTAATGGGTACAGAGTTCCAGTTTAGGATGACACAAAATTCTTGAGATGCATGGTGATGACGATTGTGCAACAATGTGGATGTATTTAATGCAATGTGGATGCATTTAATGCACTGAACTGTACACTTAAAAATGGTTAAGATGGTAAATTTTATGTTATGTTTATTTTATTACAATTTTAAAAAATCCTATAAAACGTGAGTAGATTGTAGATTATCTTCTGACATAGGAGGCGCCAGTAACATAAGCGGACAGACACATACTCATCTAACTGTGGTGGTAGAAAATTGCACACACACAAAAAACCCTTTGCACATAGGGAAGCGACAAAAGAATGCAAGAATTATAGGAACTGGGAAGGAAATGGGAGGAAACTGGGCAAGAATGCCCAGGGAGAAGTAAAGTTAGAAAAATAGTTTGGGGCCAGCTTCTGAAAAGCCTTGAATGCCACACTAAGAATTTTGGAATTTATCCTTCAGGCAATGAAGAGCTGCCAGGTCTTTTAGCAGAAGAATGGCTTGACCAGAAAAATACCAGGAATAAAAGTTTTATGAAACCATGGAGCAGAGAGCTAAGCTGAACACTGGAAACCAATTATGCAGTGAGGGGAAGAGAAGTATAAATTTATGAGTGAGCAATTTTTATGGAAATTGATTTTCTTAAAATAACTCCAGTGAGTTAAATCTTTCCTTTCTGATATATTAAAAAAAAAAAAAAACATGGAGAAGAAAATACCCACAAGTCTGAGATTTACGTTTTAAGCCTAATCTCCATTCATTGTAGTCACTCACAAGGGCATGGTCATTCCTAGCATTAGGATATGACTAATAAAGCTATGATTTCACTCTAGTAAAACCCACTCTGATCTGATGAGATCAAGAAAGGAAACAAAGATAACTGCTCTCACCCTAAATGAAAGACATTCTTATAATAATCTTTGATTTCATGCCAACAAATTACAAGAAGAAGAAAATGAAAATATACAGACATATATATACATATAACATTTAAAATATGTCTCTAAATCCTTTTGCAAAACATAATCTTGGAGCTATGATAATTAAATTAAATGGGAAGCAAGATGCTTAAGAAAAGATCATGTTTAAGGCTCCTGAAATATTCTTGCTGATCCTTTTTATTTTCATTTCTTGAGATCAAAGCTTAAGTTTCTCAGTAGGTGCTTATCCCAAATTTCCCCTGTTCAATCTGGAGAGACTTGCTCTTCTTGCCTGACTCAGTGTAACAGGAGGCATTGGGGGTTAGAGCATCACGAAGACATTGGTTGGTCTATGATGTCAGAAGTAATCACTTGCTGTTGAGGGCAGCCCTTGAATTATACAATTATGGGTTTACAGTCATCCACTCTCCTGGCCCATCCCTAACACATGCCATCTCTTAGCAGGGAAGGAGTCATTCCTAGCCATAGTTCATATCTCTGCATAGGAGCTTGGCAGCATCCATCACCTTCCTCAAGATCTTGGCCAATTCTGGCCAGAGACAAGTGATAGCTTATCTAGTTTGGGGGAGAGTGCATGCTGCAGCTCTGCTCATGAGGAAACCAGACCATCATCAGACCCCTAATGCTCCCAGCCTCAATGAGATCACATCATCAGGTCACAGTATATAACATGGATCCTTTCTCTCCCAGTCATTTTCCATGTCTTCTTTATATATGCTAAATGGAGATATCCAAAAAAGAAAATTAATAATACTACTTAAATGATATAATATGAAAAATTGTTCTGATATGTAAGCATTCTGATGTTAAGCAAGTCCTGTAGGAATTCAAAATAAGAGCAACAGCAACAGTTAGAACTTTACAACAAACTTGATTTATTAGTAAAAACCAAAGCAGATACTGAGCAGGAGGTGGGGTGAGGAGCAAGAAGAGGTGAGAGGAGGAGGTGTGAGCTCCTCCAGGAGGGCAGGAGCAGGGGCAGGGATGGGAGCGCTCTGTCTAAAATACATGATATATATATATGAATTTAAGAAAAAAAATGTCATGAAGAACCTAGGGGTAAGACAGGAATAAAGACACAGACCTACTGGAGAACGGACTTGAGGATATGGGGAGGGGGAAGGGTGAGCTGTGACAGGGCGAGAGAGAGGCATGGACATATATACACTAACAAACGTAAGGTAGATAGCTAGTGGGAAGCAGCCGCATGGCACAGGGATATTGGCTCAGTACTTTGTGACTGCCTGGAGGGGTGGGATAGGGAGGGGGGAAGGGAGGGAGATGCAAGAGGGAAGAGATATGGGAACATATGTATATGTATAACTGATTCACTTTGTTATAAAGCAGAAACTAACACACCATTGTAAAGCAATTATACCCCAACAAAGATGTTAAATAAATAAATAAATAAATAAAATTAAATAAAATACATGATATTGTCTGAATCTCAAAAATCACATGTTGAATGAAAGAAGCCTTATTTATATGAAAGTCTAGAATAAATCTATGGTGGAAAAAAAATCAGGAGAATTACTGCTCTTAGAGAACTTTCCAGGATGGTGGTAATGTTCTCAATCTGGACAGAGACTTGAGCTACATGGTTGTTTGAATTCATCAAAGTTAAGTAACAAAATACATTTATGATTCCATTGCATTGCATTGCATGTAAATTTTATCTCAAAACAAATGTTGAAATCTAGTTAATGATATGCTTGCTAAAGTGTTTAGGGGAATGTATCTTGATGTCTGCATAAAGCAATTTACTTTGAAATGCACAGGCAAATAATATGGATTAATTGAAGAATAGAGAGACAAATGCACAGATATGCGAGAAAGCAATATAACAAAATGATACTGGTAGTATCTAGGTGGTAGGTATACAGGTGTTTACTCTAAGATTCATTCAACTTGGTACATACCTGAAAATATATAAATGCTGGAGAAGAAGATATTGTCACTCACTTTGTTGTTCAACAAACAGAGATCCATGTGTGTTAATGACCATTCTCTTTTTAGAATACCAGTGCTTCTGGAAAAGTTAAAGGCATCAAAATCATTGATTTACTTCCTCTGTTTTTTCTCCTAATAAGTAGTGGAGTTTCCAGTAGAACCAGAAAAGTTTAATTGTTGTTGTTGATGGTGGTGTTGGTATGAAAGATGGTGGCAGTGTTGACACCGTGGTGCTGAACCACTGTGTTCAGATGACATGGATCTTGGGGCAAGGTCAAAAAGGATAAGTTCACACTAGAAAACAGAGGGTGCATAAAACAAGATGGAAAGATGCCAAAAATCAAATTCATCATTTTAAAAATTTGCCTTAAGTTGATCCTATTGATGGAAAAAGAGACAAAAGAAAGTGAGTGAGGGGGCTCATTTAAGGTTATGAATGAAAGAAGGAAAGAATTACTGCATTTACTAGAAGTTTTTGAGGAAAAAATTAGTAAGAATTCAAAAAATATTTTATATTGTTCAAGCATGAGTAGATGAATGGATGATGGGTGAATCTAAGACAATGGAAACAGGAGATAACCTACTCAAACTCTGGGTTTTCAAAATAAAACTGACATACTCACAACAAATCATCTTCTCTTCTCACAAAAAAGAATCTCCCATTTGTCAAGTTAAACTTGGCCACCCGGGCCCTTAAGAGGGGCAAACCCTAATGCCTCCAGGAAGGCATTTAGTTAACTTGTGAGGGAAGCAGGCCTGTTGAAGACAAGAGCAAAATGCAGAACCAAAACACTCATGGTGGTGGTCCCGGACACTCTAGGTCTCACCCTCAGTGGAGAATGCTTGCCTCACAACTTCTCCCTCATGTCTTTAGGTTTTCATTCTTCATGTGTTGACCCTTTCCATGAACCTCACCTCGGTTATCTTAAGAGAAGTATTTAAAAACTAGTTTATGATATCATATGATATCACTTGTTTGTGGAATCTAAAAAAATGATACAAATGAACTTATTTACAAAACAGAAATAGACTCCCTAACACCATACACAAAAATAAACTCAAAATGGATTAAAGACCTAAATGTAAGGCCAGACACTATAAAACTCTTAGAGGAAAACATAGGCAGAACACTCTATGACATAAATCACAGCAAGATCCTTTTCAACCAACCTCCTAAAGAAATGGAAATAAAAACAAAAATAAACAAATGGGACCTAATGAATCTTAAAAGCTTCTGCACAGCAAAGGAAACCATAAACAAGATGAAAAGACAACCCTCAGAATGGGAGAAAATATTTGCAAATGAACCAACTGACAAAGGATTAATCTCCAAGATTTACAAGCAGCTCATGCAGCTCAATATCAAAAAAACAAACAACCCAATCCAAAAATGGGCAGAAGACCTAAATAGACATTTCTCCAAAGATGATATACAGATTGCCAACAAACACATGAAAGGATGCTCAACATCTCTAATCATTAAAGAAATGTAAAATCAAAACTACAATGAGGTATCACCTCACATCAGTCAGAATGGCCAGCATCAAAAAATCCATAAACCATAAATGCTGGAGAGGTTGTGGAGAAAAGGGAACCCTCTTGCACTGTTGGTGGGAATGTAAATTGGTACAACCACTATGGAGAATAGTATGGAGGTTCCTTAAAAAACTAAAAATAGAACTACCATATGACCCAGTAATCCCACTACTGGGCATATACCCTGAGAAAACCATAATTCCAAAAGAGTCATGTACCACAATGTTCATTGAAGCTCTATTGACAATAGCCAGGACATGGAAGCAACCTAAGTGTCCATCAACAGATGAATGGATAAAGAATATGTGGCACATATATACAATGGAATATTACTCAGCCATAAAAAGAAACGAAATTGAGTTATTTGTACTGAGATGGATGGACCTAGAGACTGTCATACAGAGTGAAGTAAGTCAGAAAGAGAAAAACAAGTACCTTATGCTAACACATATATATGGGATCTAAACAAAATGGTTCTGAAGAACCTAGGGGCAGGACAGGAGTAAAGACGCAGATGTAGAGAATCGACTTGAGGACATAGTGGGGGGAAGGGTAAGCTGGGACGAAGTGAGGGGGTGGCATGGATATATATACAGTACGAAATGTAAAATAGATAGCTAGTGGGAAGCAGCCACATAGCACAGGGAGATCAGCTCGGTGCTTTGTGACCACCTAGAGGGGTGTGATAGGGAGGGTGGGAGGGAGATACAAGAGGGAGGACATATAGGGATATATGTATATGTATAGCTGATTCACTTTGTTATAAAGCAGAAACTAACACACCATGGTAAAGCAATTATACTCCAATAAAGACGTTAAAAAAAAAAGAAAAAGAAATAGACTCACAGACATAGGAAACAAACTTATGGTTACCAAAAAGAGAGAATGGGTGGAGGAGATAAATTAGGAGTTTGGGATTAACGTATACCCAGTATTAAATATAAAATAGATAAACAACAAGGACCTAGTATATAGCACAGGGAACTATACTCAATATGTTTTAATAGCCTATAATGGAAAATAATCTGAAAAAGAATACATATATATGTGTATGTATAACGAATCACTTTGCTGTACAACTGAAACTAAATTAACTATACTTCAATTAAAAAATAAAATAGAAACAAAAAAATAAAAAGTAGTCTCAATTCTTTGCCCTTTAAGTGTCTGAAAAGAGAAGCTCACATTCTCTGCTCCTACATCCTTACCATCCAGTCTCTCCTAAGTCTTCAGAATTTGACCTCCAGTCTCACTTCTCCACCTATGCTTTCTCACTGTTGTCTAAATCAGGGTCATCCAATACAGCTGCTGAGAACCAAAGGGAGATCCTGAGCACTTGACATGTGGTTCTTTTGAACTGAGATGTGCTGTTGGTGTAGAATATGTGCTAGATTTCAAAGACAGTACAAAATCGAGAATGTAAAACTTAAATTTTTATCTTGATTATATGTTAAATGATAACTAGGTTAATTAAAACCCATTTTTAAGCTTAAATTTACCTGCTTCTTGTTTGATGTGGTTCCTGGGAAATTTAAAATCACACATGGGGCTCACATATTGGAAAAGGTCTTCTCTCAGCTGTTTTCTATTTTGTTCTCACTGTAGCCTTTGAGTCTGTCAGTGGCCCTCCACCTCCCTGCTAGCTCTTTCTTGAAATTCTCTCCCTGTTTTCTTGTTTGCTGCAAAAACCTGCTCCTGCCTCATTTCTCACCTTCTCATCTTCTTTTGAATTAATGCAGCTGGAAAGTGGCAGTCGGAATCCTCCAGCAGGAAGCAGTCTCTCCAGAGCTGAAACACTTCAGTGTTGTGCTCTATTACTGCATGCTGAAATTAACATGAAATTAACAAAGGAAAGGGGAGAAACAGTCCAAGGAAACCATGACAGGTAAGTTATCTCAACTGCATAAAGACAGGTAGGTAAAACTGAGAAGAGGGAGAAAACATTGAAAAGGGTTCCAGTATTTCACACGCCCCTCCCCTGCTCCCCACACTGACAGCTCACTCACCTTGGTGAAATGCTCTCCTCCCATTTCCATCTGCCTGAGTGTCCACAATGCTATCTCTTCTACCAGAGCCTTTCCTCTTTCTTCCACACCCTCGTGTGGAAGAACTTGCTCCAATTCTCAACTACTAAAGGGAACGTTTTCTATCACTGAGCACTTTAAAACCATTGGTATATGTGTGCACGCATGTGTATGACTTAGCTTATGAAACAAAAAGTTCTTGGAGAGCAAGGCAGATCTGATCACCAGCCCCCAGGAATTGAGTAATCAGGAAGGCTGGTCAAGGAGAAAGTCACATACAGAAAGTCAAAAGAAAACAGCAAGTTAATATTTTTTCACCTTATTCTCCCTCTCCATATCTATTCATTCATTTTCTCTATCTCTAAACACACACACGTATATATGTATCTATCTATATCTGTCAATATGGATCTATAGATAGACGATAGATAGAGAAATTGATAGATATCGCAAGACAAGGACTAGGATGATATGGGTGAGGCACCTCAGAGCAAAAAATTTAAGGAAGCATACTCAGGACACATAAAGGGCTCTAGTCCCAGCCCTAACTCTATATACCTGTATCTGTATCTCTATCTCTATCAGCTCCACCATTTACTAGACATATGCACCCCTCAACCAGGTACTTAACCTCTCGATGTCCTCATTGAAAGAGTAATAGAATCTAACTCACAATGTTGTTGTAAGGATTAAATGAATTATTGCACAAAAAGTCCCAGAAACATAGCCTAACAGTATTCTCAATACATTTCACTATTATTAATAATCATTATTATAATAATATCGAATTTGATTTACTTAAACTAGCAAAGTTTTAAGTTAAAGCACCTGGAATTAAGTAGCCCCATATTGTGCTAATTTAGAAAAAGAGTTTTCATGTGAGTGTGTTTATGCCACTTCTGTCCTTGCAGCAGTGAAAATTGGATTATATACTTTTTGAATACAGAAAAAATAAACACAGTTCAAAAATAAAGTTTTATTTTGCAAATGGTGAAATCAAACTGGAAAACACTAATTAGTTCCATCTGCACTTATTCCCACTCTTATTTGTAATATATGCTATAGATTTTTTTCATGGTGATCAAATATTACAGGACCTCACAAGAGCTTAAGTGCTGAACTTTACTTTTAAATTTGGTATTTTTTCATGAGTGTGAGAAGAATTGGGCAGAGAAATGCACTTTCAGCTGTGTGGAGGGCAGTGAGGTCTACTGATTTCATTTTCACTATTAAAACCTATATAAAAACAACATTATTATCACACAGTGAAACCCCCTACAATATGTCAAAATGACTAAGAAAATACAAGGAGGAAAACTTTAAGTGGGTTTAATTTTGAAAGCCAAATATTTTTAGAAAAATTGAATGAAACCTGCTTATGACTTTCTTACTTTCAACATCTCCGTACATCAAATGTTTATCTTTCAAAGGCCTTGTTAGAACACACACACACACACACACACACACACACAGACACACACACACGCACAGTTTTTCTTTTCAACATTTCCCTTTCCTCGTCCTGGGGAAGATATTATAAAGGATGGGCTCTAACATTAAAACAAACACATAAATAAACTACCAAGGGGAAAAGTAGCACCTCATTTCTTAAAGGACTTAACCTAACCAAAATTGGGCTTCCCTGGGATCTACTCTGTCCTGTCAGACAGGAAATGGCAAATATGGTAACTTCAAACTGTGGATTGCTGTTGTTGGGCCCTAAAGAAAAACTGTTCAGGAAATGAAATTCCCCATAGCCTCTTGTAGTCAGACTCCCAGGACATTCTCCATAAACCATCAAAGCCGCCATGGGCCAAAGGGCCACGCCTTGTCCTTGGTTCCGTATTGGCTCTGGTTCTTGGTACTCCAAGTGCTAAGCTTCCCTGGATCATGAATGAGCACCTATAGGCAGAGTTGTCTGTCTAAGGCTTAAAAATATGTGAAAATACACCTTAGCGAAAGCCAAGGCACTCAAAGAGAAGTGTTCACCCTTAAGAGCGCCTGGCGCTTGGCAGTAGGGTGTTATAGCAGCAGTGGAAAGAAAGCCAGGAAATAAATAATTAACATGTACCTCTTTTCCAAATACTCAACTCACCGTTTTCATGTAAGCTATGTCCCAGGTTATCAGCAGATGGCGCTGTTCCCTGGGGCTCAGAGCTTGTCAGACCAAGGTGTGTGGTAAACACTGGATTGTACTTCACAAGGCACACAGGTAGAATGTAAAGGGCTATAAACCACCTTCCCCAAATGCTGGAAAACCTAGAGTTATTTGCCATTAAGAATTCACCAGGCAGTTTTGTTAACAGATGGAGAAGTCCTGATAAATCTATGCTATGGAAAGCTTATCACTCATCTGTGTTGAAACTGGCTTTCTCTTGTATGGTTTCCAAATATAAATTTTGCATTTGAGCCATCCAGTTCATCCCTACAGCCTGGTGCTACTACCAGTGAGAAAGGCAAACCAAACACAATCTCTGGAGGAGGTCTGAGATGAACAGTCTCCTGGTGTAACTCACATGTGGAGAACAACTTGATTCAGGACTAACACCTCTTGCTAATGGAAGGATAGAGCCTTGCAGAATAAAAGGCAGGATGTGATCCAACTTCCCATCAGAAACACTTGGAGACTCTTTTAAAGTGACAGATTTCCAAGGCTTACCTCAAACCTGCTGCATCCAAAACCCTGGAGGTATGACTCTGGAACCTCTATTTTTTTTTTAATCTCCTCAAGTCAATTCTGATGCAGCTGGGCCATTATTTTACAATGAGGACTTCTAAACAATATAACCTGTTCCAAAATATGATGAAGAATCCTATGATATTAAAAAAAAAATCTTGCAGGAAACATGAGTAAACTCAGCTTTCAGAGACTCAAAGGACAATATCATTCTTTGGACTAACTCTTAAAAGCTCGCTTTTAGGATTATGAATGTTCATGACAGAAAGCTACTTATCTAAATAAACTTTTTTCCCTTTTATGAGAGAAATCTGTGAGTAAAAACTATAAAGTTGAATCACTCTTTCTTATGAAGTTATTGTGCTTCCCACTCAATATTAGTGGATATTAGTAGATCACCTATTATATGATTAACATCCTACTAATGAGGCCTAGCATGAATTGTGCAAAGAAAGGTGAACAACAGTATAAACAAGAAACTGTACTATAGGCCAGATGTATTTGAACATGAAGAAGAAACACAATAAGGGGACTGGGAGAAATGAAAAATAATGTTGTATCCTGAAATGGGCAGTTTCCGTTTCCTCCTTAGCAGAAGTGATATAATTTTAAAAGAAATTATGAATGGGATGCCATTTGCTAAAAAAAAAAAAAAAATAGCCAGTTATTTTGAACAGGTGCCTTTCCTGGGAAGATCCATCAAAAATAACTCCTGGACTGTAGGAATTTTAGGTAAGCCCCTCTCAGTGCTGTGGCTAGTTTCCTCATTCTCTCTGGCCCTCCAGCCCCTAACCTAATGTCACACCTGTAAAACTTTGTTAAAGAAGAAGTGAACCTAAGCTTGGACCCCCTGGGCTTGTTGAACACTTCTGGTTTTGTAAAGACCTGGAATTCTACTTCATGATCCTCTGTCAGATTAGGAGGAAGCACTAATTAATTAACTTCAGTTTAAAGTGAGAGAACACTCTAAATCCATGGGTGACTTAAAATGGGTCTTGCACATCTACTGTCAGTTGCTGGCACTGCATTAAGTTAGAAAATGTTCCATTGTTTCCAGGGTCTTGCCTACCTGTGATGCTTTTTATATCCTTTATACTTTTGTGAATTGCATCTTATTTTTTCCCATTTAAAAAACTAGGCCAGTATATGTTACAGCTTAGACTTTCTTGGAGGAGTTGTTCTTCTAGATCAGGGGTCCCCAACCCCCGGACCACGGACTGGTACTTGTCCGTGGCCTGTTAAGAACCAGGCTGCAAAGCAGGAGGTGAGTGGCAGGCAAGTGAGCAAAGCTTCATCTGTATTTGCAGCTGCTCCCCATCACTCACATTACCACCTGAGCTCCACCTCCTGTAAGATCAGTGGTGGCATTAGATTCTCATAGGAGCGTGAACCCTACTGTGAACTCTGCATGCGAGGGATCTATGTTGCATGCTCCTTATGAGAATCTAATGCCTGATGATCTGAGGTGGAACTGAGGCAGTGATGCTAGCACTGGGGAGTGGTTGCAAATACAGATTATCATTAGCAGAGAGGTTTGACTGCACAGAGACCATAATAAATCAATTGCTTGCAGGCTCATATCCAAACCCTATCAGTGAGTGGTGGTGAACAAGCTCAGGGCTCCCACTGATTCTGCATTATGATGAGTTGTATAATTATTTCATTATATATTACAATGTAATAATAATAGAGATAAAGTGCACTATAAATGTAATGTGCTTGAATCATCCTGAAACCATCCCCCACCCGGGCCAGTCTGTGGAAAAATCGTCTTCCACGAAACTGGTCCCTGGTGCCAAAAAGATTGGGGACTGCTGTTCTAGATTATAAAATGCCTAAGACTAGCTTTTATTTTGGGTTGCTGTTCCAACTCAATCAGTGGAACAGAGATATATGAGAATATCAAACACTAGTTGCTAAAGTTGTTTCTCATGAGGGTATGGGTTAAAATTTTTGAAACCCCTATATGGGTATACAGGAATCAAACAATTTAGTAAATTCATGGAAGATGGTGGGTGGGAACCAGGTTTGTCACCATTGCGGTGGGAGGTTACACACATACAAGGCAAAAGGGAGCGTAGAATGAGCCATGTGGTACTGAATTCAAGTTGGAGACATCTTTGTCTTTTTTTTTCTTCTTTTCTGTCAGTTTTCATTTTGTTGTTTTATTCAGTTTGCTCCAAAAGCAAAATAAATGGTAATAGGGGTGACAAACATTGTTTGAATTGGCTCACAAGCCTGATAAGTAAAACCTGAAAAATGGAAAATGTTATACAAGTTGCAAAGAATGTACTTCTGAAGTTTCACTGACATGATAGCAAAGGGAAATAATATAAATGCAACAGGTGTTAATATTTAGAGCAGTACTTGTAACCTGCTCATTTCTAGACAATTCTAGGATCCTGGTACAAACCCTTCATCTATCACTGCTGATTTCTTTTGACATGTATGAACTCATGTTTAGCTTAATATAGATACAAATGGTTATGCATATAAATGTTTATATATATATATGTGTGTGTGTGTGTATACATGGGTTCATATATAAACATATTTTTTTGCATTGTCAACTGAGAGAACCTAGAAACAGTCACACCTCAGAAGCAACAAGCACATCTAGCACCCAGATGTTAGTTTTCAATGCTGTTCTCCAACAAGAGGAACCGAGGTCTCCTTGGAGAAATGGCTGATTGTATGACATGGGCAAGGAATATACAAAATGAGCCTGGAGTACCTTGTGGTGCCAGAAAATAAGGAAGTGCTAAAACAAACAATCAAACAACAACAAAAAACAAAGATGGGAAATGCCAAAAGGGCACAGGCATTTCTGAAAGAGTCCTCAACAGCCAACACTGGAAAAATTTGAGCTAAATAAATAAATAAATAAAACAAAGTATTGAGTGATAATCCAAAATATGAGTGTCCATGCATGCACACTGATCTAAGGAAATAAATAGAACAGACAAACCTTTGTGCAAAGGAATTCCAAATAACTGATACAGATAATCTATCATCAAGGATTTATTTATGCCAAGAATAATATGATTCCATATATAAAGGGCATCAAATCAATTATATAAGCATAATGACCATATGGTACCTGATCGTAGTCTTAAACATCTGGACATCATGGATACCATATATATATATGTATATATATATACACACACACACATATATAATATATGTATATTATATATATATACATATATATATATAGATTGTGTTTATTCTTGCATAAACTGCACTATATTATAGTATGTAGTTACCATACAATATAGTTAACCTATTGTATAATATATATACAATGTAGTATAGTTTACAGTTATATTTTATACACACACACAGTAATATACTTACTATTCCCCACACGCACACATAATAATATACTTACTATATTTATAACATTCCTAAGTTTCAAAATACTGAAAACAGTAGACCTAATACAGTTCCATTGAATGGAATTGAGCATCCATGGGAAAAAAAAAATAATTCTAGGAATATAACAACTAAGGAAGAGTAAAGAATTGTCTTAAAATCTACTGGAAATTAAGAAATGTAAACAATTAGCTCTTGGGCTTCCCTGGTGGTGCAGTGGTTGGGAGTCTGTCTGACGATGCAGGGGACACGGGTTTGTGCCCCAGTCTGGGAAGATCCCACATGCCGCAGAGCGGCTGGGCCCGTGAGCCATGACCGCTGAGCCTGCACATCTGGAGCCTGTGCTCCACAACGGGAGAGACCACAACAGTGAGAGCCCTGCGTACCGCAAAAAAAAAAAAAAAAAAAAGAAAGAAATGTAAACAATTAACTCTAAAACAAAGCAGGTACATGCAAGTCTAAGAATCTGAGAAAAGGGAATTTAAGATTGTAAGGATAAGAGTACAATATATAACAAGAAGAAAAAATAATGCAAAAGGAGACTAGCAACCGATGATAAATAAAAATGGTCTATCCATACAATGGAATATTGTTTTACAATAGAAAGGAATGAAATACTTATACATGCTACAACATGGATGAACCTTAAAAACATGCTAAGTGAAAGAAGACCACATACAAATGATTTTATCTTTATGAAATAGGAAAATATTTTCCATAATAGGAAAATCTATGGAGACAGGAAATAGATAGTTACATAGACCCCCTATGATTGGGGGTGGATAGGGGACATTGATAGGGTGACTGCTAAAGGATATGGCATTTCTTTTTGAAAGTGATAAACATGTTCTAAAATTGATTGTGGTGTAGGTTACAATGCTGTGAACATACTAAAAAACATTGAATAGTACACTCTGAATGGGTGAAGTGCATGGTATATGTGCTATAATAATAATTACATATTATATAATTTACAAAGTAAAAATAAAGGAGATTTGAAAAACAGTTTGGAGGCTTATTTTTAAAAATCATATATGGTAGAACTTTTCACTTTAGAGACTTAATAGGGAGAGGAGAGGCATATGCAGATCTAAATATTAGATTGATCATTTTGGCAGAAGTATATCCCATGAAACAGAGGTAAGGTAATAAGACACTATTATTATAATAAAGCCCAATGGAACAAGGGCTGTGATAGTTGGGGCAGAATAATGGTAGTCACATAATGGGTACTGAGAAGTAAGACTTGCAGGACTCTTATTGAATATGGGGTGAAGAAGGAAAAAGAGGGGAAGAGAAAGAGTCACGTTTGAGTGCTGAATGGTGATTTATATTCCAAGGTAGTTGGGATATTATGAATATACCCATGTCAAGATGTCCAAGTGGCTACTGAAACTTGCTCTATGCAGGTGAAGGAAGACTGTGTAGAAAAACTAGAAGAGATTGAAGACATTCTTGGAGTCCCTCCATTTGAGGTTGTTGGGGATAAGGTCAAAAAACATGGTGATGGCCTTTCCTGGTGGCACAGTGGTTGAGCGTCCGCCTGCCGATGCAGGAGACACGGGTTCGTGCCCCGGTCCGGGAAGATCTCACATGCCGTGGAGCAGATAGGCCCGTGAGCCATGGCAGCCTGAGCCTGTGCGTCCGGAGCCTGTGCTTCACAACAGGAAAGGCCACAACAGTGAGAGGCCCGTGTACTGCAAAAAAAGAAAAAAAAAAAACATGGTGACAAAGAAAGTTTAAAAAGGGAGGAAAATTTTTAAAATATATTTATTGTAGAAGCCAAAGGAAGTGAGATTCAAGAAAGGAGAGGTTATCAGCACAGGCAAGGGAAATGTTCTATAAAGCTGTCAGGGAACTCTTTGAGAGCAAATTCAATAAAATTATGTAGATGAAGATAAAACTTCAAGGAGTAATAGAAAAGAGGATGAAATGTGAGTGTTATTTGCTCTTCGAAGAACATATGTTTTACATAGTAGCACACAAAAAACAAAGCAAAGGGAACATAACATTATAACACAAGAAAGACTATTTAGTAAGAGATCAATTCAGTGGTGGTTTATTCTAGCTACAGAATCAGAGGAAAACAGGGCTAAGGCCTCAAAGTTTTTTCAGTCATCTCTCATTTCAAAACTTCTTCATTTTGCTGCCATAGATTTTTCATCCATACATTTTATCCAAATTCCTCTTGTAGCAATTTGTACAATCCTCTATATTGAATTTTAGAAGGGAAATGGTTTTCATAATTTAAATTGTTTATTTTATTACACTAAAATGACTAAATTTAAGTTACAACGTATTCAATTATTCATTCAAAAGTTTTTACTTAACATCTATCTATATGGCACTTGCAATACAAACTATTGGGGTTATGATGATGAGCAAAAGATGACTTAGACTCTTCATCATGTAGCTAGAAACCTGATACTGATTATAAGCATTAATCAAATAATGATAATAATACAAATAAATGTAAAATTACTATGTAAGTGCTACTTCTAATATTCTGGATTATGGTGAATAATTTATCTTTATTCTGCCCTTATCAAATGTTACAATATTTTATATTTCTTAGTTATTTATAGCTTTCAGAGAATGGTGCTGTACCTCATTGTATTCTCACACTACTGAGGTGCAACTCTGAAATCTGACATGATTTATCAAAAGTCACAGAACTACAAAGTTTTAAAGCCTGACCTCAAGGCAGGTCATCTACCTCATATAATTGCATCATCTTATCTCTTTATATGTCTCTGACTATTAAATATCTATATGATCTATATGAGCCCTTCTAGAAGAATGTAAAAGGAAAAATGTGATATGTACAGGGAAGGGATTTCTTATGTTTTCTTGGCACTGAAATTTTCCTGGAATGTCCTTTGGAAATGCAACATTATTAAAATGCATATTGTTTATGGAAAGTATTAAAATGATACATCCAGATCCTGAAGACACAGGTTTTATTTGAAGAGTTAAAATCAGAAATCTAAAGATGCAGACAAAAGCCTGACACATCCATTTTTCTTTTGATATTTCTTTTGAAAATATTTGGATAGGCATTTTTAACTCTTATCAACATGGGAGCTATAGGTCAAGGATTTAATGAATTGGAGTCATGATGAAAACCAGGGAGATCAAAACAGGCAGTGAAAGGCAAAAGCTGGATTAGACTTGAAGAACTCATGTATGTGTTGAAATTCAGCTCAGTAGAGAAAGGTCTAAGTTCCAGGGACAAAGTCCAGTTGTCAAGAGCCACACTTCCACTGGAAACTTATCAACAAAGCCCAGGAAAAATATCTGTACAGCTGGTAACAGACTCAGGATAATATATTTAATAATGGCCATCAATATCCAGTAATTTCATGATTTCAATGATGTCAATGCAAATGACTCCATCATTGTCTCAAGCCATCATTAGCTCTTGATCTTATGTTTCACAATCCCGTCTTCACCCAGACGTCTTTCTAACCTCAAACTTAATCAGACTCACCATTTTCTCTCTCAAGCCTGCTACTATCCCAATTTCCGCAAGTTAACTGCACCATCTCCCAAGTCATTCAAGTATGAAGACTTAGCTCTCTGACTCCTCTGGCCCACCTGTTGGCCACATTCAGTTGCCAGATCTTCTTGATCCTACTTCCATCGTAACCCTGAGACTCACAATCTCCTTTCTATATAAGCACAACCATTGTGCTGGTGAGGCCGTACCACTGCTCACCTAAATTAATGGAATGGGCTCACCTTCTGTTCCATATAAAATAAAATCTAAACTGGCAGCTATCCTTTGGCTTCAATGATGTTTCCAAAGTTATCTGCTAACGTTTCTCCAGTTTATGCACCCATTTTTGCCTACTTGTTATTTGCCATGTCAAGTCTTACTTTTTCTTGTCATGGTAACTTTTTTTTAATGGTTGTTACCTCTGCTTGGAATGCCTTTCTTTCACCCAATGAATTTCTCTATGTCAAAACTCTACCCACTTTCAATTCTATTTTTATAAAGCCTTCCAAAGCATGGAAGTTAAGCCAAATGACCTCCTCCTTTCCCCAAACTCTCACAGCCCTTAATCTCTTTTTAAAAATGATTTTGGTATGTCTTAAGACCCACTCCTGAATTTTACTGTTCTCAAGGGTATGATTGGTTCTTACCCAATTCAGAAAATTTGAAAGTACTATTTCAGTGTGTCCTGCAAGACAAGGAAAAGCCATTGGTATTTCTGAACAAGTGAATACTTTACAGATTCAGACACCGAATTCTGTAGGAGCTACACAGCATGCCCAAGGTCACACAGCTGTGAGACGAGGGCCTCATTTCCAAGTCCCCTGACTTCTCCTTCATGGCTCATGCCTTACGCCAGCTGCCTCAAGTTAACCCACAGGTCTCAACACATCCCAGGGGTCTTTTTTTGCTTTTCAACCAATCAATAAATGTACTTTCCCCTAGACATTGGTGGGAAACACAAATGCCATGTACTTTTTCTCTTTGACATAATGATGTTTTCTCCCCTTGTAGGATCTCAGTTCCACTGAACACAACATTACTGCTATGTTTTCCTTGGATGCCAACATGAAACACAGCTGAACTCCTCCTAACCCCTTGAATCTTGGACCTTAGGCTGCAAGTCACTTGGGTTTCCCAATTGCCTCACAAGTACTTTCTGGTTTCAACCCGGTTGGAAATATTGAGACAAGAGTCTCTCTCAGAGTGTAGTGTTTGATCACTTTTACTTTTTTGAGTTGGAGGGAAGCAAAGCCTCTGAAAACAAATAAACAACTGTTAATCAAGCTTTTGATCCTCCTCAAAAGTTTGAACTCTGTTCCAGTTTGAGGCAAAAATTTAGGTCAGCTCTCATTTCATTTATTTGTTTCGAATTTTTCAAGGGAGCCCTTCACCTAGGACGCCCCAGGGCATAAACACAGTAACACTCACAAGCACACAAACTCACATACAATTACCATATTACTTTAAAATTCATTCACCTCCCCATAGAAGGAAGAGAATTTCCAAACAACTAAAAATAATAATAACAATAATAAAAAAGCAATTTCAAAACCAACATTTTATCAGCTCATCTTTCAGTGGGACTTGACCAAATTATCTTTTGTGGTATGGTTTGAGTGATGATGCTAAAGGTTTCTCCGACTCCCA
Organism: Leucopleurus acutus; assembly: GCF_964270905.1. Taxonomy (NCBI): domain Eukaryota; kingdom Metazoa; phylum Chordata; class Mammalia; order Artiodactyla; family Delphinidae; genus Leucopleurus; species Leucopleurus acutus. The sequence continues at coordinate 53,745,012 of NC_139158.1, forward strand.
AATCATCCTACCATCTGATTTGAAAACACTACTTTTAGAGATGTAGCCCTTTGAATGGAAGCATTAATCTAGAAAAATCCTTTCATGTCCTAGGCCATGTATCATTGAGCCATTGACACCTCATTGCAAATTAATTTATAGGAAATTAAATGAGTGAGTCATTCTTAAGACCTGGAAGAACTCCCCACCAACATAGACACCTGCTCATTATCCTCAAACACTTCTTTCTACAACTCTGTTCCATATTCACTCACTGCTGTTTGCTTATTGGGAATGCCAACCCCTACAAGTACCTGGAATTTGTTTAACGATTTAAGGCTTAGCCCAAAGTCCAGTTCCTCCATAAGCAGCAGGATGGAATGACTTCCATGTGCTAGGTGCTTTACACTGCATTGCTTGTTTACTCTTTTGATGACTGTGTACTGGGGTGCATGTAGGATAACTATATATCGTATATCATATTTGCCCAATTAACAAAGAGTTTTGTGAGCTGCTCCGGGGGTAAGCACTGTACCATATGCATCTTTACATATACAGTTTATGTAGTTAATGACCAAGAAGTATGGCTTGATGAAGAACCTTTATTTCTTATGACTACTCCTGTTGAGATCACAATCGAAGCAAAATGGGGTGGCATTTTTGCACTCTTTTTTGAAGTGCCAGTGGAACAACCAAGTGGAAGTAGTTAGTAAGAGATCAAGACATAGATTTATTCTGAGCCACATTTGGATACAAATGAGTAAAAGAAATCAAAGGCTCTGAAAAGGTAAGAGGGCATATGATTGAGACAATAGCAGGAATAATAAGCAATGCAGAGCAGAAAGTAACTTTTCTTCTACAGATACAGCAAAAAAGAGCAAACGCATGCAGAAACAGATAAGTGAGTGGGTAGTAAGGTCAGAAGTTAACGGTAGACTTAATCAAGTTTCTTATTAAAAAAAAAAGCTTCAAGGTTATGTGCCTAGAATGCATTATAAGGTATTTCTAGGGGTCAAGAGAAGAAAAGTAATTTTTTTGAAATAATTTCCAAAGGCATGGGAAAGGAAGTTGTCCATGGAGAAACAAATTATTGGCATGCAATGTGGAGAACTCAACTTGGCCAGACACATACACATTTGTAACAGTACCAAAGAGCTGCATTAAAGGGTAACAAGGTAACTTTTGCTATGGTAATTAATTTGCCCTGGTCCAACACTATTTTGTTTGTATAAGAAGTAAGGGAATACTAATATCACTGACTTTTTTTTAATCAAACAGAATTACAACTCTTCTAAGTAAATGACGATTTATCTCTTGATATAAATAGTATATTTAGGTGATCTTAAGGGATCTATAGATCTCCTCTCCACTCCCTCAGTAGTAAGGCAGGAGAGAACATGATGCCACATAAAGAAATAAAAAATTGAAATTGGAAGACTTGTACTATGGTATCTGAGAATGAAGATCCAGTTAGCAAGTGGTTGTTATATAATGTACGAAAGGGGATTGTGGAGGAGACTGTGAAATGCGGAATGGATGGTGCAGAGGTTAAGGATGAAAAGAGATCTTACAGGTCCTCAAGCCAGTAAGACTCAATCAAAGCTGCATATTAGAATCTCATGGGAAGCTTTTAGACAAAAAATACCATGCCAAAGCCTCACCCCCAGAGATTTTGATTTAAGTAATCTGTTGTGGTACCTGGGGAACAACACTTTTTAAAAGCTTCCCAGGTGATTCTATTCCACAGTCAGGGTTGGAAAGCTATCCCGATTCCTTCTTAATCTGGGAAAGAAAAGACAAACCCAAAGATATCAGTGATTTGGCCCTTAAGGTATAGTTAGTAGCAAGGGAGAAAGGAAAGCCCTCTACTTAGCATGGAGACTTGGAAAGAACACAACACAAGTCATGTATCTCCTGAAATGTGACTGCCATCCACCTTGCAGGTTTGTTTTTAAAATCACTTGGTAAAACAACCATGAGCTACCACTGTACACCTATTAGAATGGCCAACATTCAAAACACTAACACTGCCAAATGCTGGCAAGGATGTAGAGAAACAGGAACTCCCATTCACTGCTGGTGAGAATGTAAAATGGTACAGCCACTTTGCAAAAAAGTTTAGTAGTTTCTTACAAAATTAAACACATTTTTACATAAGATCTAGCAATTGTGCCCCTTGGTATATACCCAAATTAGTTGAACACTTATATTCACACAAAAATCTGCACACATATGTTTTTAGCAGCTTTATTCATAATTTATCAAAACTTGGAAGCAACCAGGATGTCCTTCAGTAGTTTAATGTATAAAGAAACTTGGGTACATACAGACCATGGAATATTATCTAGCACTAAAAAGAAGTGAATTATTAAGCCATAAAAAGACATGGAGGAAACTTAAAATGTATATTACTATGTGAAAGAAGCCAATCTGAAAAGCCTACATACTGTACAAGTCCAACTATATGATATTCTGGAAAAGGCAAAGCTGTGGAGACAGTAAAAATATTAATAGTTTTCAGGGGTTGGGGGGTAGAGAGGGATGGATAGGTAGAGCACAGAGGATTTTTAGGGGAGTGAAAATACTCTGTATAATACAATAATAGTAGATACATGTTACTATACATTTGTCAGAACAAAAAGAAGGTGCAACACCAAGAGAAAACATAAGGTAAACTCTAAACTTTGGGTGATAATGATGTGTCAGTGTAGGTTCATCCATTGTAGCAAATGTGCCACTGTGCTGGGGGATGCTGATAGTGAGGGAAGCTGTGGGTATATGCAGACGGGGGTGCCACGGGAGATCTCTGAACCTTCCACTCAATATTTCTGTGAAACAAAAACTGCTCTAAAATAGTCTATTAAAAATATATGGTAATTAATACTCCTAGTCCTAGAGGGGGCAGCCTACTGGGGGTCTAAAAGATGGGGAAGTCTGGGTCAAGTTATCTTCTCACCACTGTCTCTCCACCTCCCAGATTTGCTCACTGCTCCCTCATGAGGGAAACTGTTTCCCATAAACTAAGTGTGGGAAGATCCACAGTGGTTAAGAAACAGAACAAGACAAGCTTCTCCTCCAACCATGAAGAGAAGATGTGGCTGTGGAGGGATAAAGTGACACTCACTTTAATATCATTCTTTCATTTGATTTTGCTTTTTTAATCTTTTTGGAGAAGGAGATTTTCTTCATTTCATTTTTTTGTTGCATAATATTTAAGATATTCAAAAATATGTAAAATGTATATTATGGAACATAATAAAAGTAGGATCTAACTTGTTTATTTTAAGCAATGTCATGTACAAGTTATAAACGTTACATGGAGGATCAAAACACTTGCCTTTTGATATTGTCTCTGCCTCCAAAATTTTTTTGTTTTGTTTTGGGGAAATGCAGTTAGCAGAAGTTTCAGTTTTTCATACTATAAATCTCAGTTTTTCCTTTGATAGCACCCTTAGCCCACCCTGCTTCATGGGAGATGTTCTTATGTGTTTCAGTGAAGTGAGAAATACAGAAGAACAGTGTAAGCTATTGTTGGCAGGATAGGGTTCTCTTTTAACTTGTGTGTCATTTCTTTTTTAGTCCTACTGGAAAGGGGTATTTTTGCAAAATAGATATTCCACTCCAAGAGGCAGTCACATTAGCGAGAGAAAATTTGAGGGGGACAATAGGTAATCCAATCTACAGATTCTGAAAGACATACTTTTATTTCCTTGGAGGATCATAAATCACAATACTGGCCCCATAAGGTAGATTCAGGAACAATGATGCCCATAGTTATGACCTCACAATATTCCACCAGGTGGAGCCAGAGATTGAAGAGATGGCTGTAAAAGCAAGAGAAAGGAAGACCACTACCCATTCAAGGATGGTTCTATTTGGACTCAAAAGCAACTTAAAGTTAGTGTGAGTGTATGTTAACCAAATAGACTGTATGCTTTCTGGTTAAAGATGATATTTGCACAGCCTTCCAGATATTGCAGGGCAGAAATAAAGTGATGTGTTATAAAGATGATAATTTGAGAAAGCATTTTATAAGCTGTAAAATACTCCACAATGTAAGTTACTATTAGTAATATTTTGAGGGATTTATGTAGTAGACCTGTATCTGAACAAGTTTAGAAATCATTCCAGCTTCACTTATTGGGCATGAACCAACAAGACATGAAGAATCAGAGAGGAAATTTATAACTCTTATTTTTACAAAACTCATATTCCATGTGGACTTATAAAATATATCTATGTGACCAAAATAATCAGAGTATGCCAAATGGCTCAGCCTTACCTTAGGGTCTCATTTGTAAAAACACAAGATACTAGTCAAATGTGACTTCAAAGTGCTTGTTCCCAATAAAATTATCAAAAGATTTGCAGTTTACCACCTATAAGAGCACTCCTGAAAATAATCCAGTTCATCTTTTTCTATAATTCATGTATCTCTCAGGAAATCTAATGCTTCATTTCCTCCACATTTCTCAACTCTATCTTTGAATTTCCCCCTTGATGCTCTTGCTAAGCAGGGACATGTGTGCTACGCATGCTGGGACATGAGTCTAGGAAAGCCAGACGTTTAGCAGTAATGTGAATCTATTATTTGATGCCTTTAGAAGAAAATCTATGATGTCTTTTGAAAAGTCTAGTTCTATACTCTCTCTGACTCTCCCAATCCCAAAACGACATCCAGTAGATAATTTTTCATGAATAAAACTCTCATCTTATTGAATTTCTAGGCAGGTTGGGTTCACATAAGAAAGGATACTTTTAAAAACTGCTTCAGTTATTAATCTGCTTTCATTACTTTATTCTGCCATTCTTATTTCAGTATCAGAACCAGAAATGTTACCGACTATTAATATTTTATTGTAGACAGAAGCCAGGTAAGAATTCTGACATGGGAAATGAAACTTTGGAAAAAATTATTGAAGCAGGAGGCTACCAATGGAATCTACACTTAGACAGATACTCCCAGTAGATAAACCTTAGTGACTCTGGAGTCTTCTAGAGTGGTTTGGTAATGTTGTCTCCTCAAAATCATACAGAAAACAAAATCACTATATGATTCTTGTCTGACATCAATCTGGAGCAGATAATTTCTAGTTTTCTCATCAAATCTTCTTTTCTGTGTCCAATAAATAGACAAATCCCTCAAATGATTGAACAATTATCCTGGAATCTAGGTGTAGCTTAACTCAGGTTTAGAATGTTCAGTACTTAAAGGACTTCCCTCCTTTTGTAACAGTCAATGTAGCAAATGCTTTAAAAAGCAGAAACTTGGATTGGAATAACTATAAAACACCATCTTCTTTTGAATCCCATAGAAATAATTTGGCATAAATTAAAACAGGCTAGAAATTGGCTTATGATCTAAATTAATTTTTGTCCTCTTTTCCAAATATCTATATATCTATATCTCTCTATACCTATATATGTATGTAATCTATATCTACTTCTGTATATACATACAGATATGTATGTATTTGCATATATATAATATAAACATACACAAAAACAAAACTTGTTTTTGTAAGGATTTTAGAAAGAAATATATGTGTGTGTATGTATTTTGGGGTTGTTTTTTGGAAAAATGGAATTTATTTATTAAAGAAAGGTCATCCATCAATTACTTAAAATTAGTACGTTCGACATTAACACTTTGGAATGAAACATGCTTTCTTTCAAATAATAAGTAGACTCCACTCCTAAGGGTCACTTCAAGTAAGATTTCAAGAACCCAAAGTAACACTCTGGAGGGAGGCCATCCCTTCCCAGTTCAACAATCACTTGTTTGTAAATACTGTCGGATGCTAGAAATATGGCCTTACACACTGCCATCAGTGTATATACATATATACATATCTCATATATTTCATTCTAAAATCCTCACAAAAACAAGTTTTCTTCTTTCCAGAAGTTTTCTTTGAATTTGCTCATGGTTTTCCAATCCAGAATTATGTAAATAAATTATATCATTCAAGGCAATATATTCAAGGAGTTATTACATTAAGTAAGCAAATGTCATTTAAAAAAATATCCCACAAAAACAAAATCCCTCATTCAGATTCCTTTGAAACTTGTTTATTCTTGGGAACTCATTCACTCTTCAAACTTTTTACCTTTAAACTGTTTCCAAGCTCAGAGAGCCCTGGAAGGAATTCATATGCCTGAAGCTATACCACCCTGAGAGGATCTCCTTCAATTTTACAATTGTTCCGGGGAGTTGGGGCGTGTGGGGAGGGGATAGGGTTGGGTGTGAGTGGAAGCAGCCCCACAGCACACCTGCAGAGGAGAGCAGTTAGGGAGTGGTGTCAGTGACTCAGGCCACGATCAGGCTTTTAAACTCAGGATCTTAAGGCTGTTGCTCATTTTTAAAAAAATAATAAAATTAAACAAGAAAGACTTTGTCATAGTGTCATTGAGAGACGGGATGTTAATCCTCTTTTCCGGCCTGAACTGATTCTTGGAACCTTATAATCTGCCTGCCTCGATTTCACCTTTAGATTGAGCTGAACAGGGATCCCTCTTCACTTCCTGTCCCAGGCTGTGGTTCATCCTTGACCTATTAGTCAGCAGCCATGCTCCATCCAAGAAACAAATGAAAGACTCACCCATTATTGGTCCCTCACTGCCTTGCAAATGGCAATGTGAGCCATGGTTGGTTTAGTGGGCCATATTCATGAACCTCTTGTGTCCAGTTCTTTTCCCTATATGGGTAGACATTTGTGGGTAGACATATGGGTAGACATGGTAAGCCATTTCCCTGAGAATCTTTATAGTGTTTGGTTTTTCATGAAAAGCTGGTCTTCCTGATTTTAATATATTTGTGGTATACTTACATGACATGATACACTTTGCTGGACAAAACCCAACGTTTATTTCTTTGAAGAGAAGTATTATAAAGTCCACTTTCCATTGACACCAATGACATTCTGGTGATATCAGATATTTTCTATTTTAGAAACATGGCACCAGAAGTGTTCTAATCTCTTTTTAGAGCATGAAAAATAACCCCTTGTCACATTCAGAAAAAATAAGAACAAACCCTCAAGATTCTCTCCCTCCACCTCTACATCTTCCTACAAGAAAGTGACCAAATGTCCAGATCTCCTAGGAAACATGTCTGTGATAGACAGGGATTATGGTTATAATGAGTATGCATATGCAATCAAAGACTTTGATGTGCAAGAAATACCTTTTAAAATAATTACATCTTATTCTGAGATTTCATCTTGTCCAACTCATGGAAAATATATCTCAGCCATTAAAGGGGAGCCCTTCCTCTGACCTAGTAACACCCAAGAATCAAGGAGGCTTGCTTGCTCTCTGGAAAATGGAAGCCAGGATCTGTCAATCCATCATAATCAATAATGAAATCCACCTTGCTAGGTTTGCCAGATAAAATGCAGGGCATCCAACTAATTTTGAATTTCAGATAAACAATGAATAACTTTTAGCATAAATGTGTCACAAATATTGCATGGCCATACTTATACTAAAAAGCAATTCAACATTTACCAGAAATGCAAATTTAATTGAATGTCCTATATCTTTATTTGCTAAATCTTACAACTCTACTTCTTGTCCAAGCCTGCAAATCCTTTGATAACCATTGACTCCAAACTCTGAAAGTTGTTTTGCCCAAACTCAGGTTTTGCAAATTCTGAGAGACACAGCCCACGCTAGGGTTCTAGTCTCTTGGGTACAACGCGGGGCAAAATATTCTTTGGTTTTAGCTTCTTTACTGGTCACCTCATATCCATGACACTTGTCTGGGAGGCTTCAAGTCTGTGTAAAACGTGGGCTTAGAACCCAGGTAGTCTAAAGATAACTTCTGTTTCTAACCATCTGATATAAACTTCCTGTGAGACAAAGGAGTGTTTAAGAATTGGAAGAGAGGAAAGGAAAAATAAAAGGGATCATAATACAAATTAATATCTCTATAAAGATATTTCTGACAAGTAGTCATTTAAAAAGAGATGGCCCACCTAATACATCTTTCCTTTTTGCTTTTTTCGCTAGATTTACAAAGCACATATCATAATTTGGTGAAAATTATAACACTCTTGAATACACTACTACAGATACTTCCCAGCTTTACAGGACAGTTCTAAGGATTTTCAGGTGCATTGAAACTGATGGGGGGATTAGCCTTGCCTTGTACTGAGTCAATAAATCTCTCCATCTGTGTAGCCTAGTTTTCTCTCAATTAACCTAGAAGGAGTTGAATCAAAGTCTATCTGATTTAAAGAATAAAACAAGAACCATACAACAAAATCATGGGTGGTGCTCTTAGTTGTGAAGAACCTTTGAAATGGAAGTTGGGAAGTCTGGCTTGGATAAGTTGGTGAACATCCAATCATATGATCTAGTCATCTAAATCTAATTTGTCAGTCTTCTAGAGATGTAATGGGGTTTAATACAATGGGATCAGGCTAATTAATAAGCCTAATTATTATTCTAATTACTCACCACTCCTTGACAGGTGGAAAGACTGGGTTTCCCTATAGAAAAACCATGAATAACCTTCACAAGTGTGGAAAATAATACTCTGCAATTTTGAGACTTCTGAGGACCCTCATCTGTCTGTCTTGAATAGTAGCAATCCATCCCTGGCTTGCTCTGAGTGCATTTCAATTCTTGAAGAAGAAAGCGGGAAGAAAGTACAAAGTCTTACTCTTTATTGTCCTAGTTCCTGCCAACATACTTTGCTTAAGAACTCTTCCTTCCTCACAAAGGGCCTGATATGCAGCTGTTTCTAAAGCAGGAACCTGGTCCACTTTCTTCTGATGCGTGGAAAAAGTATAAGATCACAGGGAAGGACTGGGGCTAGGAAAGTATTTCTAGCACCTTGAAACTGCTAGTTAGAAAGTTCACATTAACCAAATGCTGGTTTTCTCTCCCACTCCTCACCTCCTACCTCTTTCTTTATTATTATTTTAAATAACTGTCTACTCTGCATGTCATCTCAGAAACGTGATATTCTAGGACTAGTGGAAATACATACAAGGCTCATATATGTATTTTAAGAGGATGGAATCTAAGGAAACTATGTGTTTCTTAATTAGAACAGATTCAGATGCTTTGACAAGCCTTTTTTTTTTTTCTTTAAACTGGCAATCTTTTTTTTTTTTAATTAATTAATTTATTTATGGCTGCGTTCGGTCTTCATTCTGTGTGCAGGCATTTCTCTAGTTGCGGCGAGTGGGGGCTACTCTTCTTTGCAGTGCACAGGCTTTTCATTGCAGTGGCTTCTCTTGTTGCGGAGCATGGACTCTAGGCACACGGGCTTCAGTATCAGTAGTTGTGGCACACGGGCTCAGTAGTTGTGGCTCATGGGCTCTAGAGCACAGGCTCAGTAGTTGTGGCTCATGGGCTTAGTTGCTCCGTGGCATGTGGGATCTTCCCGGACCAGGGCTCGAACCCATGTCCCCTGAATTGGCAGGCGGATTCTTAACCACTGTGCCACCAGGGAAGCCCTTGACAAGTCTTGAAATAATAACATATGAGGCATTCCAGGTTTACCCTGCAGTCAAGCTCAGTGTTTCCAGCCTTTGAAGTTGCTGATTTATACACATCTGTGATGGGCTCAGCTGGACCCACCATTTACAGACAAGTTTAGAGCACAGGCCCCTGGTCCACTGCATTTGAAGGGTCTGATAGAGCAGTCCTGTTCATCTCCGTCTGCACACTAGAATCCCTCAGGGAGCTTTCCAAAACTCCCAGTGCCTTGGCTGCACCCCAGACCAATTAAATCAGAACCTCTGGGGGTGACACCCAGACACCCAGACACAGTTTTTTAAAGCAACCAGATGTGAGGTTAAGGGTGAGAATAAATGAATTTTAAAGCATCCATGAATTAAGATTCATAATAGGCAGATATCTAAATGCACTCTGAATACTTCACTAGGATGAGGTCTGTGGGGTCAAGAGGAGTGACTTAGATGAGGAGAGATGACCCCCAACCTCAGGGATCTAGGAACCAATAAAGTTCACAATGGAGGGTGCCATTTAAGCTCCCAAGGAAGGAAACATGCTTTCAACTCAAGATGGAGAGAATATAGGGCAAAGAGTACCTAAAACTTAAATTGTCATCCCCATTCTACCACTGGCCATATTATACAATCCCCTAGGTTTCAGTGTCCTCACCTGATTAATAAGGGGGTGACTTTTTATAAGTAACTCTCTACCGGGGCTGCGTGTTAAAATCACATAAGTTGTTTTGTGACATCCACTTGCCCAGGCTGCACCCTGGACCAATTCAACCAGAATAGCTGGGGCAGGAACTCTGGCATGGACATTTAGAATTTTCTTCATGTTGGATTGTCAGATAAAGTGGAGTGTGCTCAGGTAATTGTGAATTTCAGATAAACAAGGAATATGTTTTTATAATAAATATGTTTTAAATATTTCACGGAATATAATTATACTAAAAAGTTATTTGTTTTTCACCTGAAATTCACATTTCACTGGGTATCCTATATTTGTATATGCCAAATCTGATAGTCCTACACATGGTAACACTACAATACGCAGCCAGAACTGCTGGTCCCCTTGCTACTCATAGTGGGGTCTCCAGAAATGTAGCATCAGCTTCAACCTAGGAGTTTGTTAGAAATGCAAACATTTGAGACCCACCCCACATCTACTGAATCAAAAACTTTATTTTAACAAAATCCTCGAGTATTCATGTGTACATTGATGTTTGAAAAGCACTGGCCTAGATGATCCTACCACAAAGTTTCCAAGAATCTTCCAACTACCTCAGCCCAAACCAGCAAATCCAGAGGTTGCTGCACAAATCAAAATGTGTCCCCAAGTTCCTGGAAGCTTCAGGAATGATTTGCTTACATTCTGGCAAGGAAATTGATTGCTTCTTTTCTTCATTCCAACTCTAAGCTAGACTGCCCTTACTCTTTTCCGGAGAGTCATGGACTTGAGCTCACATTAGACCTCTGCTCACTACTTGGCCTGTCCATGCCTGTTTTCCTCTCCACGTGGGCAGAGCCTGGATTTGACCTAGATCCTGCTCTAGTCAGGAGAACACAAAGTTCGGCTGACTTCATCAACCCAAAAATGGTGACTCAGACCTGACCAGTCTTTGTGAATATACTCCCGCCTGCAGGGCAGGGCCTCCTAACCTTACCTCATTCACTGGGTCTTTGCTGACACTGAGGACCTCTTGTCCTTCAAACAGATCTGTGTATCTATCTATCTATCCACTGTTGTTGATACTATTAAAATAAATTGCTTTTAACTCTTCCAAATTTAAAAGTGCAGCATTATAGAATGTCTATAAGATGCCTTAAGCCTAAGCATTATTATGCTCTAAGCCATACCTTATCAAACAGTGTTACCCACTCTGATTGCAAGGCAAATCCAACTATAAAAATAAACACCAAGCATTTTGCAATGTTCACACCATGCATCACAAGGACATTTGCCTGAAAACAGGGGACTCCAACATTAATTTTGCTCTTCTCAAATATATTCACTTTCTTGTTCCAATTTCAAGGGTTTTGATAAAAGCTTAATTGTACATTGACCCCTCCCCCTACATGAAATTAAATCTTTATGCTTTCAAATCACTTACACTGAACTCATGGAAGCATTGTTTTGCAAAAGATGTTTGCTGTATAAGAGAGTACTTTCCTTCTTCCCACAAATCTGTTACATTAAGGGTAATTAAGACTCCAATCTAAAAAGCAGCCATTTAAATTAAAAGTTAATACCTTATAAATTCAAAAATATTCTAAATAAATGAAGATGATTTTCAGGACTCAGAATCTTATACCTAGAAATGTCCTTAAAGGTTCTTCATTTTACAGTTAAAAAAAAATTGAGAGTATAAGATCATTGAGGGACTGAGTTAGATTTGGAGCCTCTGGCTCTAGTTATTTCCCCTAGAAGACTCCATTAAAGCATTCAACAGATAAATGCAAATCTTACTTCACTATTGTTCCAAATCAGAACAACATGCATACCACTCTTTCTAGAGTAATTAACGTTAGCATACATATGTTAAATTGGCTTCACAATTAAAAGATAAATCACTAGTGCTATTTTACAGCTAGCAGTTTTCTCCTTATGATTGGGACCAAGTTGGTGACCTAAGTTACATTATTTTTCCCCTTTAGTTTAGTGTAGTTGACAGTGAACTCTTGGCTGTGGAGTTCCTGACAGATGTTAGCTGGCTCTGACTTGCCCTCCTTGCTTGCTGAGGTGACAGGAACTCTTTGCCCCATGGGGACGAGAGCCATTCAAGCTAACACCCACACAGGGTGGGACTAACTCGGCCAGATTGTCATCAGCTAGATCATCCCCCTACAAGGGCAGAACAGTATAAGCAAGCTGAATCACAGATTACTTCACAGCTTATAGCTAGTAAAATAAGAGACTCAAAGGTTAATGCGATTATTTTCCTGAGCTCAAGACCATATAGCAAGACAATTAGTTAAAAAGTTTAAAAAAATTTGTAGAAAGAAATTCTTACACATTCAATAATTGTGTAAAGGTACTCAAAGTTATTGCTAAGAAAATAGGGATTAGGTTAATGTATGAATAATATTCTAAATAAAACATTTTAAAAAGTTAATTGTGTGGGGGGAGATAAATTAGGAGTTTGGGATTAACATATACACACTACTATATATAAAATAGATAAACAGCAAAGACCTACTATATAGCACAGGGGATTAGATTCAGTATCTTGTAATAACCTATAATGGAAAAGAATCTGAAAAATAATATATATATATATATGTATAACTGAAACACTTTACTGTAAACCTGAAACTAACACAACATTGTAAATTAACTATGAAGTAATTTACAAAAGAAAAAAAGATGATACATACAGAAAAATAAATTATACATTTAGGAAACCCACAGTAATATTTATATGTAGATATTTGTTATAAAAATGTGCTAGATAATATGAAATGGCTAACAACAGGGTTTTTTGATAGTTCCTTAAAATGAAAACTGAGACATTCTTGAGTATCATCCAAATCCTTCAACTACCTTTCTAGGACTTTCACCTTCTTCCTTCCCTTATTTTTGTTTTCTGGAGACCAATGATGCCAGTTCAGATAGAAGGAAGGGTGCTTTGAATGGAGGTCAGTACATACTAATCAAAATGGATAAGGAGTACTATAGGTTAGGAAACTCAATATTTCATAAGAAGATCAGACAGAACAGGGGAGATGAACTGAACACAGGAAATATAGCTGGCATGCCTACGTATCTTTGATGAAGAAGATGCATGGAGAAAAGTATACAAGACCCCAAAGTTTTCTCGTATAAAATACAATTACACTTAACTTTCTCTGTACAATCTTCTTCCTCAAGTTGTGTGTGCTTCATTCCAGCAAGCTTTAATTAGAAATCGTCCCTTGAAATGTTGAGAACTGTTCCAGCTACCATTGCTGAATAACAAACTACTCCAAAACAATTCCAACTTAAAACACACACGAGATTTTGTGGTCAGGTATTTGGGAAGGGGTCTACTAGGCAGTTCTAGCTTAGGGGCTCATATGCAGTGCAGTAGATGTCACCTGAGGCTGCAGTTATCTGCAGGCCCAACGGGGTGAGCTGTTCAAGAAGGCTGTCTTTCTTGGCTTGCAGTTGGTTATAACTGTTGTCTGAGATCCAGCTGGGGCTGTTAACCAGAGTGCCTCCTACCTGTGGCCTCTCCAGCATGGCAGTCTTGGGGTAGTCAGGGCTCTTATGTGGTCTTCAAAAGCAAGTATCCAAGAAATGCAAATCAAAACTACAATGAGGTATCACCTCACACAAGTCAGAATGGCCATGATTAAAAATACAAACAATAAATGCTGGAAAGGATATAGAGGAAAGGGTGTAGAGGAAAGGGAACCTTCCTACACTGTGGTGGGAATGTAAACTGGTACAGCCACTATGGAGAACAATACAGAGATTCCTTCAAAACCTAAAAATAGAGCTACCATATGATCCAGCAATCGCACTCCTGGGCATATATCTGGAGAAAACCATAACTCTAAAAGATATATGCACTCCAATGTTCATTGCAGCACTATTTCCAATAGTCAAGTTATGGAAGCAACCTAAATGTCCATCAACATAGGAATGGATAAAGAAGATGTGGTACATATATATAATGGAATATTACTCAGCCATAGAAAAGGATGAAATAATGCCATTTGCAGCAACATGTATGCACACAGAGATTGTCATACTGAGTGAAGTAAGTCAGACAGAGAGGACAAATATCATATGATATTGCTTGTATGTTGAATCTAAAAAAGGCTACAAGTGAACTTATCTACAAAACGGAAATAGAGTTACAGATGTAGAAAATAAATGTATGGTTACTGGGGGGTGGGGGGGAGGGATAAATTGGAAGATTGGGATTGACACATACATACTACTATATATAAAATAGATAATTAATAAGGACCTACTGTATAGCACAGGGAACTCTACTCAGTACTCTGTAATGGCCTATATGGGAAAAGAATCTAAAAAAAGAGTGGAGGCTTCAGTTGGAGCACAGGGAGAGGACTGGCAGTGTGCACACAGCCTGAAGGGGTTAGTGCACCACGGCTAGCCGGGAGGGAGTCCGGGAAAATGTCTGGACCTGCCGAAGAGGCAAGAGACTTTTTCTTCACTCTTTGTTTCCTGGTGCGCGAGGAGAGGGGTTTAAGAGCGCTGCTTAAAGGAGCTCCAGACACGTGCACGAGCCGCGGCTAACAGCTCAGACCCCAGAGACGGGCATGAAACGCTAAGGCTGCTGCTGCCACAACGAAGAAGCCTGTGTGCGAGCACAGGTCATTCTCCACACCTCCCTTCCGGGGAGGCTGTGCAGCCCACCACTGCCAGGGTCCCGGGATCCAGGGACAACTTCCCCGGGAGAACGCACGTCGCAGCTCAGGCTGGTGCAACGTCATGCTGGCCTCAACCACTGCAGGCTTGCCCCACACTCTGTACCCCTCCCTCCACGTGGCCTGAGTGAGCCGGAGCCCCCGAATCAGCGGCTCCTTTAACCCCATCCTGTCTGAGCGTAAAAACAGACGCCCTCAGGCGACCTACACGCAGAGGCAGGGCCCAATCCAAAGCTGAAAACCGGGAACTGTGCGAACAAAGAACAGAGGGAAATTTCTCGCAGCAGCGTCAGGAGCAAGAGATTAAATCTCCACAATCAACTTGACGTACCCTGCAGCTATGGAATACCTGAATAAACAACGAATCATCCCAAATTGAGGAGGTGGACTTTGAGAGCAAGATTTATTATTTTTTCTCCCTTTTCCTCTTTTTGAGAGTGTGTATGTGTATGCTTCTGTGTGAGATTTTGTCTGTATAGCTTTGCTGTCACCATTTGTCCTAGGGTTCTATCCCTCCTTTTTTTTTTTTTACTTAAAAAAATTTTTTTTTCGGGCTTCCCTGGTGGCACAGTGGTTGAGAGTCTGCCTGCCGATGCAGGGGACACGGGTTCATGCCCCGGTCTGGGAAGGTCCCACATGCCGTGGAGTGGCTGTGCCCATGAGCCATGGCCACTGAGCCTGCACGTCCGGAGCCTGTTGCTCTGCAATGGGAGAGGCCACAACAGTGAGAGGCCCGCATACTGCAAAAAAAAAAAAATTTCTTAATAATTTTTTTTATTTTAAAAACTTTATTTTCTTTTCTTTTATCCTCTTTCTTTCTTTCTTTCTACTTTTTTTTTCCCTTTTATTCTCAGTTGCGCAGATGAAAGGCTCTTGGTGCTGCAGCCAGCAGTCAGTGCTGTGCCTCTGAGGTGGGAGAGCCAACTTCAGGACACTCATCCACAAGAGACCCCCCAGCTCCACGTAATATCAAATGGCAAAAATCTCCCAGAGATCTCCATCTCAACACCAACACCCAGCTTCACTCAACGACCAGCAAGCTACAGTGCTAGACACCATATAACAAACAACTAGCAAGACAGGAAGAAACCCCACCCGTTAGCAGAGAGGCTGCCTAAAATCATAATAAGTCCACAGACACCCCAAAACACACCACCAAACGTGGACCTGCCCACTAGAGAGACAAGATCCAGCCTCATCCGCCAGAACACAGGCACTAGTCCCCTCCACCAGGAAGCCTACACAACCCACTGAACCAGCTTTAGCCACTGGGGAAAGACACCAAAAGCAATGGGAACTATGAACCTGCAGCCTGCAAAAAGGAGACCCCAAACACAGGAAGATAAGCAAAATGAGAAGACAGAAAAACACAAAGCAGATGAAGGAACAAGATAAAAACCCACCAGACCTAACAAATGTAGAGGAAATACGCAGTCTACCTGAAAAAGAATTCAGAATAATGATAGTAGAGATGATCGAAAATCATAGAAATAGAATAGAGAAAATGTAAGAAACATTTAAAAAGGATCTAGAAGAGCTAAAGATGAAACAAACAATGATGAAAAACACAATAAATGAAATTAAAAATACTGTAGAAGGGATCAATAGCAGAATAACTGAGGCAGAACAGATAAGTGATGTGGAAGATAAAATAATGGAAATAACTACTGCAGAGCAGAATAAAGAAAAAAGAATGAAAAGAACTGAGGACACTCTCAGAGACCTCTGGGACAACATTAAGCACACCAACATTTGAATTATAGGGTTTCCAGAAAAAGAAGAGAAAAAGAAAGGAACTGACAAAATATTTGAAAAGATTATAGTTGAAAACTTCCCTAATATGGGAAAGGAAATAGTTAATCAGGTCCAGGAAGCACAGAGAGTCCCATACAGGATAAATCCAAGGAGAAACATGCCAAGACACATATTAATCAAACTGTCAAAAATCAAATACAAAGAAAACATATTAAAAGCAGCAAGGGAAAAACAACAAATAACACACAGGGAATCCCCATAAGGTTAACAGCTGACCCTTCAGCAGAAACTCTGCAAGCCAGAAGGGACTGGCAGGACATATTTAAAGTGATGAAGGAGAAAAACCTACAACCAAGATTACTCTACTCAGCAAGGATCGCATTCAGATTTGATGGAGAAATTAAAACATTTACAGACAAGCAAACGCTGAGAGAGTTCAGCACCACCAAACCACCTTTACAACAAATGCTAAAGGATCTTCTCTAGGCAAGAAACACAAGAGAAGGAAAACACCTATAATAACAAACCCAAAACAATTGAGAAAATGAGAATAGGAACATACATATCGATAATTACCTTAAATGTAAATGCATTAAATGCTCCCACCAAAAGTCACAGACTGGCTGAATGGATACAAAAACAAGATCCATATATATGCTGTCTACAACAGACCCACTTCAGACCTAGAGACACATACAGACTGAAAGTAAGGGGATGGAAAAAGATATTTCATGCAAATGGAAACCAAAAGAAAGTGGAGTAGCCATTCTCATATCAAACAAAATATACTTTAAAATAAAGACTATTAGAAGAGACAAAGAAGGACACTACATAATGATCAAGGGATTGATCCAAGAAGAAGCTTTAACAATTGTAAATATTTGTGCACCCAACATAGGAGCACCTCAATACATAAGGCAAATACTAACAGCCATAAAAGGGGAAATCGACAGTAACACATTCATAGTAGGGGACTTTAACACCCCACTTTCACCAATGGACAGATCATCTAAAATGAAAATAAATAAGGAAACACAAGCTTCAAATGATACATTAAACAAGGTGGACTTCATTGATATTTATAGGACATTCTATCCCAAAACAACAGAATACGCATTTTTCTCAAGTGCTCATGGAACATTCTCCAGGATAGATCATATCTTGGGTCACAAATCAAGCCTTGGTAAATTTAAGAAAACTGAAATTGTATCAAGTATCTTTTCTGACCACAACGCTATGAGACTAGATATCAATTATAGGAAAAGATCTGTAAAAAATACAAACACATGGAGGCTAAACAATACACTACTTAATAACGAAGTGATCACTGAAGAAATCAAAGAAGAAATCAAAAAATACCTAGAAACAAATGACAATGGAGACACAACGACCCAAAGCCTATGGGATGCAGCAAAAGCAGTTCTAAGAGGGAAGTTTATAGCAATACAATCCTACCTTAAGAAACAGGAAATATCTTGAATAAACAACCTAACCTTGCACCTAAAGCAATTAGAGAAATAAGAACAGAAAAGCCAAAAGTTAGCAGAAGGAAAGAAATCATAAAGATCAGATCAAAAATAAATGATAAATAAATGAAGGAAACAATAACAAAGATCAATAAAACAAAAAGCTGGTTCTTTGAGAAGATAAACAAAATTGATAAACGATTAGCCAGACTCATCAAGAAAAAACGGAAGAAGACTCAAATCAATAGAATTAGAAATGAAAAAGGAGAAGTAACAACTGACACTGCAGAAATACAAAAAATCATGAGAGATTACTACAAGCAACTCTATGCCAATAAAAGGGACAATCTGGAAGAAATGGACAAATTCGTAGAAATGCACAACCTGCCAAGACTGAATCAGGAAGAAATAGAAAATATGAACAGACCAATCACAAGCACTGAATTTGAAACTGTGATTAAAAATCTTCCAACAAACAAATGCCCAGGACAGGATGGCTTCACAGGCGAATTCTATCAGACATTTAGAGAAGAAATACCACCTATCCTTCTCAAACTCTTCCAAAATATAGCAGAGGGAGGAACACTCCCAAATGCATTCTAGAGGCCACCATCACCCTGATACCAAAGCCAGACAAGGATGTCACAAAGAAAGAAAACTACAGGCCAATATCACTGATGAACATAGATGCAAAAATCCTCAACAAAATACTAGCAAACAGAATCCAGGAGCACATTTAAAGGATCATACACCATGATCAAGTAGGGTTTATTACAGGAATGCAAGGATTCTTCAATATACGCAAATCAATCTATGTGATACACCATATTAACAATTTGAAGGAAAAAAAGCTCATGATCATCTCAATAGATGCAGAGAAAGCTTTCAACAAAATTCAACACCAATTTATGATAAAAACTCTCCAGAAAGTAGGCATAGAAGGAACTTTCCTCAACATAATAAAGGCCATATATGACAAACCCACAGCCAAAATCATCCTCAATGGTGAAAAACTGAAAGCATTTCCACTAAGATCAGGAACAAGACAAGGTTGCCCACTCTCACCACTCTTATTCAACATAGTTTTGGAAGTTTGAGCCACAGCAATCACAGAAGAAAGGGAAATAAAGGAATCCAAATCAGAAAAGAAGAAGTAAAGTTGTCAGTGTTTGCAGATGACATGATACTATACATAGAGAATCTTAAAGATGCTACCAGAAAACTACTAGAGCTAATCAATGAATTTGGTAAAGTAGCAGGTTACAAAATTAATGCACAGAAATCTCTGGCATTGCTATACACTAATGATGAAAAATCTGAAAGTGAAATCAAGAAAACACTCCCATTTACCATTGCAACAAAAAGAATAAAATACCTAGGAATAAACCTACCTAAGGAGACAAAAGACCTGTATGCAGAAAATTATAAGACACTGAAAAAAGAAATTAAAGATGATACAAATAGATGGAGAGTTATACCATGTTCTTGGATTGGAAGAATCAACATTGTGCAAATGAGTATACTACCCAAAGAAATCTACAGATTCAATGCAATCCCTGTCAAACTACCACTGGCATTTTTCACAGAACTAGAACAAACAATTTCACAATTTGTATGGAAACACAAAAGACCCCGAATAGCCAAAGCAATCTTGGGAACGAAAAACAGAGCTGGAAGAATCAGGCTCCCTGACTTTGGACTATACTACAAAGTTACAGTAATCAAGACAGTATGGTACTGGCACAAAAACAGAAAGGTAGATCAATGGAACAGGATAGAAAGCCCAGAGATAATCCCACACACATATGGTCACCTTATCTTTGATAAAGGAGGCAGGAATGTACAGTGGAGAAAGGACAGCCTCTTCAATAAGTGGAGCTGGGAAAACTGGACAGGTACATATAAAAGTATGAAATTAGATCACTCCCTAACACCATACACAATAATAAACTCAAAATGGATTAAAGACCTAAATTTCATGCCAGAAACTATCAAACTCTTAGAGGAAAACATAGGCAGAACACTCTATGACATAAATGACAGCAAGATCCTTTTTGACCCACCTCCTAGAGAAATGGAAATAAAAACAAAACTAAAGAAATGGGACCTAATGAAACTTCAAAGCTTTTGCCCAGCAAAGGAAACCATAAACAAGACCAAAAGACAACCCTCAGAATGGGAGAAAATATTTGCGAATGAAGCAACTGATAAAGAATTAATCTCTAAAATTTACAAGTAGCTCATGCAGCTCAATAATGAAAAAACAAACAACCCAATCCAAAAATGGGCAGAAGACCTAAATAGACATTTCTCCAAAGAAGATATACAGACTGCCAATAAACACATGAAAGAATGCTCAACGTCATTAATCATTAGAGAAATGCAAATCAGAACTACAATGAGATATCATTTCACACCTGTCAGAATGGCCATCATCAAAAAATCTAGAAACAATAAATGCTGGAGAGGATGTGGAGAAAATGGAATACTCTTGCACTGCTGGTGGGAATGTGAATTGGTACAGCCACTATGGAGAACAGTATGGAGGTTCCTTTAAAAACTACAAATAGAACTACCATATGACCCTGCAATCCCACTACTGGGCATATACCCTGAGAAAACCATAATTCAAAAAGAGTCATGTACCAAAATGTTCATTGCAGCTCTATTTAAAATAGCCAGGAAATGGAAACAACCTAAGTGTCCATCATCAGATGAATGGATAAAGTATATATGGCACATATATACAATGAAATATTACTCAGCCTTAAAAAGAAATGAAATTTAGCTATTTGTAATGAGGTGGGTGGAGCTAGAGTCTGTCATACAGAGTGAAGTAAGTCAGAAAGAGAAAGACAAATACCGTATGCTAACACATATATGTGGAATTTAAGAAAAAATAAATGTCATGAAGAACCTAGTGGTAAGACAGGAATAAAGACACAGACCTACTAGAGAATGGACTTGAGGATATGGGCAGGGGAAAGGGTAAGCTGTGACAAAGTGAGAGAGAGGCATGGACATATATACACTACCAAACGTAAAATAGATAGCTAGTGGGAAGAAGCCGCATAGCACAGGGAGATTAGCTTGGTGCTTTGTGACCACCTAGAGGGGTGGAATAGGGAGAGTGGGAGGGAGGGAGACACAAGAGGGAAGAGATATGGGAACATATGTATATGTATAACTGATTCCCTTTGTTATAAAGCAGAAACTAGCACACCATTGTAAAGCAATTATACTCCAATAAAGATGTAAAAAATATAAATAAATAAAATTAAAAAGTGTGGATATATGCATTACAGATTCACTTTGCTGTAAACCTGAAACTAACACAACATTGTAAATACAACTATACCCCAATAAAAATGTTAAAAAATGAAAAAAAAGAAAAAAACAATATCCCAGCTGTAACACCTTTTACGACCTAGCCTTAAAAGTCATACAGTACTTTTGCACGTTCTATTGGTTGGCAGGAAGTCACAGATTCAAGGAGAGGAGAACTAGACTTCATCTCTTGATTTGGGTAAGGCAAAGTTCTAGAAGATCATGTGGCATGGAGACATTACTGCAGTCATCTTTGGTAAATACTATGTTTCACAGATACTGATGGGATTAACTAAAATAGAATGGATTCAAATGGAGACAGCTAACTAGCTAGCTAGCTAGGATTCAGTTAAAGCATATGCATGACAGCAATTGAAGATGTGCCTGATTCCTCTGGGTTGAGCCTCCACTCAAGATGCATTTCCGTCCTCATGTCCATTCAACAGGAATAGTTGACATAAGCAAGCAAGTAGAGACTGTTCTAGTCACAGGGTCAATTACATCTATAAGTGTCCCAAGAAAAGTTTAGGAGAGGAAAGAAAGGAGAGAGGGAGAACACAGAAGGAAGATGTGAGGGAGAGCGAAAGAGAGGAAAGGGAAAGACAGGGGTTGGGGGAGGTGGGGAAAGGAGAAGAGAAGAGATAACACCCAGGAACCCTCTCCTCCTTCCAGTATCTAGTCTCCCTTTCGGGGTCCTTCGATCCTGTCTGCATTACCAGAACGACCTCAGGACAAAACAACTTAACTGAGCAAGGACTCACATCTCCATTGTTTCATGATCCATAGACATACTATTTGTAAGTATAATTACATGTCTCAACTCTGCTATTTGTTCCTTTTTTCCACTAGTGTGTAATTGAGTCTGCTTTTCTTTTCCACTTCACCTAGATTTACCTGCTGAGCCTCAACTCAAAATGAATCACTTTAAATACAGAGGATGATCAATTAATTTATTTTTATCCACTGTCTCTCATGGCCTAACTTGATCTCTTTCCACATTAGAAGTCATGAAACCTCACTGTTAAGATGACTTTCTAAAAGGACTTTGAGGAGTTAACTTATTTCTCTGTGCTTTAAAAAAATTTAAAGAGCAGAATTATTTCTCCCTTGGAAGTTTGAAATAATTTACCAGTAAAATTCTCCTGGCCGGGGCTTTTTAGGAGGATACTTTTGCTAGATTTCTTATTTTCTAATATATCCATTTATTCAAACTTTTAAAAAAACATTCACCAACTATTTATATTAAAGTTTAATATTCTCCCTAAGTATTTATGATGAGATTAAAGATAATTAGGGGCTTTCTAATGACAAGACTCATCTCCTTTTGGATTTTCTAATACTACTTACAGTAACATTTTAAGATGTACATATTTGTCTAGCATTTTTTTTTTTTTATTGGGAAGGACGCGGTAAAGTTTATTTTTAACTGACTGGTTCAATGCAAAAATAGACTTTGCCCTTGGGTTGTCCTTGTTTGTAGTGTGCATATCAGGAAAACGAGGCAGGCCAAGCTGTGACGGGTCTGCTGATCATGGCTTTGGCAGCATAGAACCTGGGACATAGAGTCCCCTGGATAGGACTATTGAGCAGGCCAACTTTGTTGTAAATATTTAGACAGAAATGGGCATTACAGCAGCTGCATCTGAAGACCCACAAGTCTGAGTATTATACAAGGTGTGTGTTCTGTTTCAGGCTTTGATTAATGTCTAAAAGAGAGAAACCCAATTGACTCCTGTCATGTTCATGTTAATTAATTGCTTGCAGTGTCTGTGCATCAAATATGAGCGTGGATACTTGTTAGTTCACTTATCACAGGGACTGGGCTTAGCAGATGGGAAAAATATTATTTTGGCAAGTTTTTAATGATGTTACAATTTATATTTATCTCACTCTCTTTGGTGTGCATGAAAGGAGACTGCTACCTGTGCTTTGTGGATGAGTGTCAATGATTCGAACAGATCAATTTACAGCATAGTTGAGAACCACAGAAGATTGCTGGGGCAGAACTCACCTGTCAGTGCAGCATTGACATGAACTACAATTTGACTCCATTTTCCAAGGCCTGGTAATTTTATGCCAAGTAATATATCAGCTGTACTTTCTCTTAATCATGGAAAGTAGAAATAAAGATATAGATTTTTTTCCATACATCTCTATATATGTGTCTGCTGTATAAATCTGACTCCTCAGTGGTGACATTTGTAATTGACTTTTCAAATGCTGGAAGCAACAGAGACATCTTGAATGATGTAAAAGCACATCCATATTTTCAGCAATAATACTTTGACTGTAGAACATCATTTTAAAAAATTGAAAAGCAGACCAATATTAGCATTATGATTTATATGCTACTTGATGCTGAAGACTTGGCAGAGAATACCAATTATGAAAATGGTATGGTGCAAGATTTCTTCCTGAATTATTCCACACATATTATACTTTGCAGGAAGCAGGTTTAGCTTAAATGTAAATTATCAGGGCTTTTTGTTTGCTCTTTCACAGAGCTGTTTATTGTATTACCCAGGGCTTTTCTGTTCTCTCATAGTTGAAATAATTAAGAGCATTTGCAGGGTCTGGTTTGCTCATTTTGCCTAGTTACCTTGCTGCTATGGTCCGTTTTGTCTACAGGGGAGTGCCATTGTTTAATCTGAGCATCTGGAATCCATCTTGTGTAGTGAAAGACAAGATGTATCCTTAATTTTAAGCCAACTGCATGATAAAACTGATAGATGGAACCAATGTGTATAGGTGAGGAAGATTAATACTTGAAATGTATTTTGTGATTAGGAGACCACAAGGGGACTTTTGTTTTATTTCATTTTTTTTTTACTTTATTCTATTTTACTCTATTTTATTTTACTTATGGCATAGCAATCAGAATCTGATTGAAGGGAAACACATCCTATCTGGGCCAGAGTTGAAGCATTTGAAGTGAGGAAAGAACCTACATTTCTCAACTCTCTCTACTCAAAGACTTCTCTTTGCTATAATCCCTTGATTGAGTTCACTGTGGCTACTTTCCTGAAGAGTCCCTCATACTCCTCGGACAAGTTGCAGAGACTACTGGCCAGATATCACAGGCACATGTTTCTCATAACCACTTCTTCTCTCTTGTCTCTGCAAGAAAGTGAAGTTTCATTGAAGTCCAAGGTTCACTTTGGTTTATTTTAATCAGAAAAGTGTATGAAATCCAAAGCACACAAACTTCATTTTTAACAATGCAAATCACCACCATGTTTATACATGTTCTTTGGTCCTTAACCTTTTCTCTTTTTTAATTTTAAGAACATCTGTCCCCACTGCAACCTCACTCACGTCAGGAAATCCAATTACAAAGATAGAAACAAGTACAGCAGGTGAAGCAAAATACAGCAGCTCCACTACTTAATACTGGATACACAAATGATTCCCAGATGGACAACAGGGTCCCTCTACAGCTAAAAAGGTAGCTCACCTGGTGTAGAGAAAAGAGCAGCTGATGGATCAAAGTGGTAGAGATAACAGAGAGTGAGTGATGTGGATATGGAATATATTAGGAGCATAAGAATGCAGTTTGGTCAAGAGTTATTTCTAGTTATACATTTGATGAGGAGACATAGGGAAAAAGATGTCAAATTAAAAAAAAATCCTTTTGGCAAGTTTGAACTTTGCCTCTATCCTTTCTCTCTTAATCTACTACCCAGATATGCACTTAAAATAGGAATGCAGGCCTACTGGGGCATGAAATAGTTGAGAACTATTCAACAATGAGGAGAATGAGGGAAATCTCTTTAGAAGGACCTTTTGGAATTTAAGACTGTTGAACTTAAATAGCCACAGATAATTTAACATGACCCCTAAACCAGGAGGAGAATTTTTATTACGAGGACTTGACTCTACTAAGGGTATCATCCTTCTTAGAAATTGATAACTGTAGAAGCTATTTTGTGAGATAAGGTAAGAATGACTGTTCTTCACATCTATAAGAGATTAGGGTGAATAAGAATGAGGTTAGGGATGTGAATCCCACAAGACCTCCTGCCCTCACTTCTTTGTGTCATAGACAGTCTGATTAAATCACATTTCTTCTTGCATCTCCATTTCCATCAGGGAAAGTGCCATAATAATTATGAAAATGTTTTATGAAATACTGAGACATGTATGTTTTTTTTTTGTATCTTATCATCCTGCAGTGAACTGAAGACTGTGTCCAACTCACTCTGAACACTTGGGAATGTAGGATCTTTTAGTCTTGTTTCACCGATGCCCAAAGTTAGTCTAAATCTTTCTAGAAGAACACCTCTACTGTCAGTACATGATAACCACACCACCACTCCTTCTGCTTTTTCCTACCACACAGTACCTGTTAAGCATCGACTTCACAAAAGCCATTTCTGGTTCAACTTCATTCATCCTGAGATGTTAACTGGCTATAACTTTAACTTACAGGTGCAGCAATTTTGTTAGCTGCTGTTCTTAAGAAGCTCCAGCCATGGTCTCTGCCTCATTTGATGGATCTGATGGCCAACATCTTGACCAAACACCAAATTTTTTAATTTTAATTTAGCATATTTAGTACAAAATTGGATTGTCAAGTAAGTATCCCATTTCATTCACTCTATAAGTTATGCCACTGTTTGTCCTGAGTTGACAAATACAGTTAGACACTCAGAGGTGAAAGATGAAAGCTCAGAAGTCTGGAAATCACAGACCAGAAATTAAGGAAGAGAAGTGAACAGAACATGTTAGTTCTCCAGGAGTTTCCAAGTATAAAGCAGAGCTTTAGGAATGTGAAACTTTCAGTTTCTTTTTGTTTTTTGTTTGTTTTTTTTCTTTTCTTTATCTGAGTATGTTTTTTACATACTGCCTTTTCTGGTAACTTCATTAAGCCTGTGTAATTATAGTTTGCTTCAACCCAAGCCTGCATCAGTATTCATTATTATCTATTGGGTTCATTGTAGCAGCATAAATATAACTAAATTACTAGGGTCAAACCATAATGGGTGCTGTTGCGATGGTAATTAGAAGAGAAATGTAGCCCTTTTGGTGAAACTCGCAGAAATGTAGAATGGGGTGTATGCTTATAGGGTGCACTTAAAGTCAGGTTGTGGGTTCAAGGTGGTAAAATGACAGATAATGAAGGTATACCATTAATCACAGTTCTAGAAGATGCTCTGTATCAACCTTCTTTTCTCTCTGCAAGGCAGCTCTGAGGTTGATGATAAAACAGAAACCAACAGAGGGCTTAGAGTGAAGGTGCAAACTTCTGTGCCTTTACTAATTGTCACTGAACAACTATAACTTAATTGAGGCTATTTAAAAGAAAAAAAAAGAAACTAGCATAAAGCATAGTTCCCCACTCAACATCTCAGTGTGGGTACTGAGATCATTACCTTTTAATTCAGTACAGCCAACATTTGATTCTGTGATTTTGCCCAGATGAGCTGTCTGTCACAGAGCATCTTTAGAAAGAGCTTTAACTTAGAAAGGAATTACCCTCACTGTCCATGCATATCCTGTGGGCTTGGAAAACAGAAGCAGAAGTCCACTTTAAGCACCTTCAGTTTCTAGCCTTTCTAAGTGTGATGATTCTGGACTCAAATTGACATTGGTGGAAATGCTTAGCACAAGACCTCAAAATTAATACATACCTGCTGGTTAACTTTTTTCACTAGAAGCAAGAATTGGAAGAACTCTAAATCGATGAAGTGTCTTACTAAAAACCCAAATAAGGGGACTAACAGTGTCCTTAAGCTGTAAATGCCTGCTGGTTCTGCAACACAATTGAAATAATTAGTATCTATCTAGAACACCTCATCTTAGTCCCATTTCACGTTCTCCTGGGACTCTGTTCCACGTGTAGACACGCAGAATGTTCAGGGTGTGGGTAACATTTTCCAAATTATGTCTTTCTTCCTTCATGGCTTTTTGAATTTAAAAAATATTTTTTTACACTCATGTAATGGAAGTTTCCAATTTGGAAAGCTGTTTACAGTCACGGTTGTTTCTCTAATAACAAGCATAGAGCCTAGCATATAGATGGCACTCAATAATATTTTTTTGAAAGGATGAATAAATAACTAGTAAGGTCAGTGTAAAAAGGCCCAATCTCCATCACATATATGAAGAGCAAACTAAGAAATGGAAAAAAACAATTGGATTCAAACTCCATAACAACACAGAATACTGGGTCCGTGTCTTCCGCTTCCTTTGACTTTTCCAAAATACACAGTCAAAATGTTTCTCATCTCGCACAAAATCCCATGAAGGTCCAGAATGGTGAGTTGTTTATTTAATATATTATTCATGATCATCATTTGTCTATCTTTTGACATCACTGTTCATCTTGGGAAATTTCACAGTTAATCAGTGATAGCTTATTCGAACCTTCCTTTTTTTCTTAAGCAACTTTAAAATCAGTCAGTTGTATAGCTTTCTTTAAAAAAATAAAATTAATCAAGTTATTTATTTTTAGATGTAGATAACAGATTATATGTAGATAGTCAAATTTAAAAAAACTGATTAAGATAATAAGCCAAAATAACTATTATGGCAAGTTGAATCAATTTTTAGCAAATATTTACTCTTCTCCCTGATGTTCGTGCCATGACTTTCGACTTCACTGTGTAACTTGCTTTGGTCAATGAGATGTCAACGGATGTGTCTTAAACAGAAGCTTAAAATGTGCTTGTGCATTGGGCTTGCTCTCTAGTTCTACTGCCTTTTGCTATAAGAAGAACACATCTCTGTAGCCACTGGCTGGGACAAAGAGGACATGAAACAGCTGCCGCAGACCTGTGCTCAGCCTGCAGCTCTGAGCCACACCCAGTCAAACACAGTCTAGATTTGGCAGATTCCATGCTGGCCTGAAAAGATGGGAGTAAAAAATTAGTTCTCATTGCTGTAAGCCACTGAGTTTTTTATGTTTTATGTAGCATTATTGAGAAAATAGCAGACTGATACAACTAGCCATGAACTAACACCATTTTACTTTCAGGCACTTCTATATGTAGCAACTGTAACATATGATATTTCACTTAATCATGACCACAGTCCCATAAACCAGATACTACCCATATCCCTATTTTACACATTTAAAAGCTGAGACCCAGAGTGGTTAAGATACTTTGAAAACAAGATGTGACTCCAATCTGTATGTCTCCAAACCTCATGTTTTATGTTGCTTCATCCATCTAGATGTAGCTGAATGTGACTTCATATTCTCTAGAATCTAGTAAATTCTCAGTAAATACCAATTCACTTAATTGCCCTTTTCCTTTCTTTAATTGCACTTATCAAGTTAAATGAAATGTTTGATTGGAATGGGCTAACTAAGTCCTCATATGGAATAGGAGGAAGTATCAGGAATGTTCTCTCCTGACAGGGTGCTCAAAATATGGTAGTGAAAGAGAAGTAAGATGTTACCTAATTACATATTTAACTAATAGATTGACACAGTGATTGAAGCACTGTCATAAGCCAGACATAATTAATTGAGAAACTTAGTGTTTCAGTTAATAACCACTTTAGAGGATGAGAGAAAGGAGAGATTACATGCTGTACTGATCAAAGTAGGCTTAATCCATTAATGTTATCCCTTCCTTAAACTGGAGATTAGTTGATTATAAGTATTTTGTCATTAATACACTTACACTGTAACAATGCTACAGGAATAAAGAGTCTCCCTGTCCTCTCTGAATGCATATTCTAAGTTGAATGATTAATTTGCAGAAGATGATCCATCCTGAAAAGGTATTTGCATTTTCTATGCCCCTGTCTAAACTACCCCCCTCTCCCTTGTATGCTTGGTAAATTCTTTCCTGATCTTCCCATGTCAGTGGTCTTTCTCTCCTGTAAACTTCTATAACAATGATAAATTTTTATGGCTTTTATACATTACTATAATCATGCCATGTCCCTGTCTTCTTGTGCTTGGCATGGAGTGTGTACTGCCAAAATATTGAATAAAGGAATGAACACAGCTAAATCTTAAGAATTCAGCCTTTAGGAAGAGAGAGAAACAGAAATGTAATCATTTCAATCAGAGGGCTAAAAGAACTAATTCCTGATGCCAAGAGGGCATGTCGTTATTGAGTTAGGATCGGGGAATATTAACTGAGAAGAAGAAAGAAATTCAATGGAAAGACAAGGAAAAAGAGTGATAGACTGTCTCCTTTTATTTTCCTTTTATCTTTGCATATTTCTACTTTTCCTTGTATCCTTGAAGTAGTGTGTCAGCTGGAATTAAATATTTATCCCATAGGTTTTTATGTGCATAAATAGGCTACAAGGATAATTACTGACATGGTGGCATTACATAAACAGATCATTCAAATAAAATGTATTAACGTAAAAAAAAAATCACAAAATATTTGCCCATTCCATTTACTTCAAAGCTGGTTTTCTTCCCCTTCCCCCATTGCTTACATGCTTTGGGGGAGAGGCTAGAGATGACAGGTTATTACAAGACCTAGACCCTGAGAAGACAAATATAATTCTGACACTAGCTTCATCTTTACTGTTGGAATTGAATTCCAGACAAAACCCTCTTTAGTCTTCCTCTGTTACACCACACATACATGAAAATATATAATATAAAAACATCCTGAAGTCAAACTTCAATGTTTTTAGTCTCAGCATCACTGAATTTTTGTATTACACAAGATGCTGATTCCATATGCATAAGTTGTATTTGAAATGAGAGTCACACAAAGACATCAACTCCCTGCAGAGGCTTAGTTAACCTGCTGCTGTCCTGCACTGTGATTTAGAATAGGGTGAGAGGAGTTAGGAATTTAGCCCTTGTTTGCTGTATGTAAATATATTCATGTTTAAACAAATGGAGCTAATAGAAGCCATCTTAAATGGGGCTAATAAAATGTGCCTTTTAAAAATGGGACATTAAATGAGAAAACGTAGGTATTGAAAATAATGGAGGGTTTCAGGGTTTCAATAAATATTAGTATCTCTCACCTATCTATCTATACATCTATCTTTGTATCTATCCATCTATCTTTGTATCTATCCATCTATCTCTGTATCTACCTCTCTATATATCATTCATCTATGTGTCTCTTATAGATTGTAGATGGACAACCAATGTTAATTTACTTGACTAAGTACTGGCATTCAATGTGCCTTTCTTGGAGAAATTATAGTAAAGAAGTATGGACTCTTGAGTCGGACATTCTGGGTTTGAATATGGTGTGACATTAAGCAATTGTATTTAGTCTCACTGGCTTTAGTTTTCCCATCTATGAGACGAGGATAGTAATAGTTCTTACCTTGTGGGGTTATTGTGAGGAATAAATGAGCCAACATTTAGAACAGTAATTGATATATAGCAAAGAGTCAATAAATATCAGTTATTGTTTCCACAGTCATCTAAACAATTATTCAGTTTCAACTTTTATTTTCAGATAAAAAGAGGAAGAAGATACCCTCTGCGTGGGTTTGTTTGTGTGTGTGATACAGAACTAGAGCAACTTGAGGAAAATCTTATAATGTGCCTAAAATGGTGAAAAGTTTCTAAATTCTGAATTCTGAAATTTAAAATAAATTCTAAGTAATTTATTTTATTTATGACCTTAATTTAGTTGTGACCTTTCAGTCCTTAAGTTTTCAGATAAGGTAACCAAAGAATTGGCTGCAGTAAATAGTCCTTTTGGAAAATATTATCTATCTATTAACAATAAAGTTGAGAGCATAGATTTATTATTTTCATGATATTTCTTGTCAATGACCTGAGCTGAATCTGAACTGGCATTCTTGAAAAGAAAGACTCCCTTTACAAATCCCTTAAGCTCTAATGCAGTCATTTTAATTCACAACAGGCTAGAACCTTGTATAATTGTTCTCAGCTCAATACAATCTTTAACAGCTTTTGATTTACATATTGGGCAGCTGTTTTGAATAAGAAGTTGTCCATCATGGATCCTTTTGTCATCTGTCCAAGGAATGTGTTTATAAATGGTTCCAATTAGAATAATGAAGGACTCATGTGAGAACAATGATCAATGGCCAACCTTAGGAACAATATAAGTCCAAGACAGATGTAAACTGTGACAGGGCATAACAGTGTCAAGTTATCTATGGGGAATGTGCACAATTGCTCCTGGAAAACAAATGGAAATTTTCAAGTCTTTGACTATTGGACAGAGTTTGATTTCATGACACAGAAGCATTCAGATTCTGTGTTAAATAAATCATTGACCCACACATGACTGAGACTATGTAGATAAATGTGAACAACAGTGCCTGGGGAAAAGGCAGTTCAAAGATGCCAGCCAGATCAGCTCTGTACTGTGATTATGGACTGTACCCTGCATTAGCCTTCAGGAACAGATGTCCTTTGCTATAAGAATGAGCCACGTTGATAGCGAAGTTTCTGGGCAAACACATTTTAGACTATGTCAGACACATCTGGTCAAGGGCTTTGTAATAGCTTTATTTATTTCTTGCCTGAACTGGAACGTCAGAAGCATGCACTCCACATTAAGCCAAGAGTTCCCTTTGTTCCACATGGCAGCCACAGCTGGAACTTTTTGTTGGTTGACATAGCCAGATCTTCTGTAGAGACCATTATATTCTTTGGCATATTTCAGTGAGTTTGCATCTTTTAATCCACCTCAGCAAGCAATGGAGGGTTTGTAAAGGCCATGCGCAGAACATTCTATTAAAACTACACTGGGACACCAGCTGGGAATGCAAAATTGATAGCACCGAGGTGGCCTGCTACCAAGTTGGCCTTGGTAAGGTGAGCTCTTTGCCATAGCCTTATTCACTTGGATCATTTAGGAAAAAAGCATCAAAACAGAAGTAGATTCTCATTTTTATGAGTTGAGGTTGCTCCTAGATTACTATCTCTAGCCAAAAAGAAAAGGGCAAAATAAATTTTGTTGTAGATTATAAGAGCTGTGTACAATGCACAGTTTCATGAGGATTACTAGAAAAACATCTGGCTTACAAAAGTTGAAGAAGAGACTGGTTAAAACTAAGTTCTGCTTAGATTTCTAATATAATTAAGGCTGTTTTTCCTCTTTAACCACATCAATTGAAAGCCCAGTTTCAACATTGAATGCCTTGAGGAGTCATAAGTTAAAGGGGGGTGGGGGGGAAGAGCTGAAAAACAAAAGTAGATATTCACAAATGTGCACCTAGAATAGTATTTAAACACATGCTGAATTAATTGTATCTGGCCTGGTTCAGACAATTTCACTGCCTGCTTCTAGTTTTTGGAAACACACTCTCTCAAACATGAGAGTACTCCATCCTAGCCCTGGAGCACCTACCCTCACTTTGCTTTTGCCTTTTCCTTCCTATTGACTGACTCCCAATTCAGGAAGGAAGTTGCTCTAGCCTTTCCAATTGGCAAGCCAATGGCACTCTCATGGATTCCTCTTCTTAGTAAACCACTTGACCAGTGGTGAATTTCCAATTTCTTGGCATAGTGTAGATTACACTTCTGACTAAAACTGAACTTCAGGACCCTCTCCTGTAAGCTTCTCTACCAAAAGTGTCTGTTAGAAAAGAAAAATCTCCTCCAGGGTCAACTCCATCCCCATGAGAGCTTTTGGATGATTGAGATATCCCCCAAACATAATTTCCATTGATGTTGCTAGAGCATTCTTGTGTGAAGCAGATGCATAAAGAACTATATGTTGTTATGGACATGCACATGCATTTAGTACCTTGCTCAATATAAACAAAATGATAAAACTTCATTCTAGGAAAGGGTACTACATAATAAGCACTGCATAGAAGGACAATGTTCAGTAATCCATAGCCAGAGCACTGCAGAGGAAACATAGACACAAGGGACCAATGTGGATATGTATGTACCAAAGATTAGAATACACATAATAAATGAGCACCTCTGAAATTTTAACACAGGAAGGTAAATCTGAGCTCATAACAAGCAGCGTATAGAGAGACCACAGATTGTAAAAATATAAAATCTAGATTTGATTCCAATTCAGCTGCACGTTTGAGTAAATTTGAAGAGTAAACATCAGTTTTTTCATGTGTCAAATTGGACTAAGCATCTTCCAGTGTTATGTCATTGTATTCTATTGTTTAGAAGCAAGTTACTCAAGGATACTGGGAGACAGGAATCACTGAGGACTATCTTAAAGGCTGCCTATTACAGTGGCCTAGTGGAAATGTCACAGGTCTTGGAGACAGATGTCCCTGACTTATATTAATACTTCCTGGTCCATTAATTCCTCACTATTTGACTTTAAGTAAACTGAAAAATCTCATTTTGTTACAGTTTCCTCATTTGTAAATTGGAATAATATTATCTCTTTGTAACAAATCCTACCAGTTTAATCTCATATCTCTTTCTAAGTATAATATTAGCCTGTTTAAATATATATATTTGATATTGGAAAGTACCATTGGTAAATATATATCTACATACACCATATATATATATATATATATATATGGTATTTTTATTTTGAAAAGGTATTTGATCAAGAATTCCTTGGCATCTTTGAGGACAAGAAGAAAAATTAAAGATTTAGGGCTGTCCAATAGAACAGGGTCCACTTTAAAAAAAGCTTCTAATGTTATTATAAAAAAATATATTCTTGTCTCTTTCTCGTTCAATAAGTTTATAAACCCCTTGAACAAAGGCATTAAGTGATGACATTATTAAGTTTATGCATGGCACAAAAATAGAAGAGTAGCTAATTGTTTGGATGACATTCAAGACATATGCTCAGCTTCAAAAGATACTATTTAACAAACACAAAAGTTAAATTCCCATTTAAGATCAGTTAGAATTGAGAATTGAGCAGACCTTCTGTTATGGCTCATCTTTCTAAGATAGTTTGGTATTTTCATCACTAATTTTTACCTTTATTAGCTTAGAATTGAGCTTTCTAAACCAAAGGTCATGCTCTATTCCCATAGTCACTCCTTTCTGCTTGCCTTCTGAGACTTTTAAGGATGTTACCTCATATCTCTAAGAATTATGATATGAATTACAGTAGTTGATAGCAACAGATGGCCATTTCAACTTAAATTCAAATTCATTCAAATCAAATTAAATTAAAAGTTTAGTTCTTCAGACATACTCACCAAGTTTCAAGTAATTAATAGCAACCTGGGGCTAGTGACTACCATATTGGATGGTGCCAATATCATTGTGTCATTGTAGAGTTCCACTGAACACCACCAATATAAAGAAGTGCATATCAGTGGACCAAGCACTACCCTAAAGGTGGCATTTTGGAAATCTTTTAGGGCATTTTCAGTTTTCATAATGATTGAACAGAACAATCTTGTACCATGGAGAATTGTTATATTTTCTCATATTTTTCCATTATCCTGTATAATATTTAAATAGACAAAAAACCTATTTATAATTATCTGAGTCTATACCTAAACTTTGTAAAATATAGAGCAAAAATAGTTTTAATACATACTCTATTCTCTAGAATGCACTTACCACGTGAATCTACATACTTTGTAAATTCACTCACTGTGTTGGATGTTTAGAAAATCACATCATGAACAGAAACACAGCTCATGGTGTTTGAGTAGCCAATAAAAGGGCAACCTGTCTCTTTCACTGAATACAACCAAAATCCTGGGAAGAATATATAGGTCAGTTATTTGAGGACTCTGATAGATAAGTAACAGCAGGCATATTAGAAGAAAAGACTATAATTTGAAGTACCACCAAAGTGGGAGATGAACTTACTATTTTTTTCCTTCCAATCTTCCCACTGTTTAGCCTTAGAAGACAAATTAAACTCAAAGAAAGGAGGAAGGAAACACTAATTTAAAAGTACTAAAATTAGTGAAATTGAAAAATAAATGAAAATGCAGGAAAAAATCAAAGAAATTAAAAGCTAGTTCTTTGGAAAAGCACAAATGAAATGGATGAACTCCTATCAATGGCAAGAGACAGAGAAAGAGAGAGAGGAGAGAGATTGAACATAAAATTACCAATGAATTAGTAATGAAACAGGAGCTATCACTACAGATACCCATAGACTTTTAAAAGATAAAAGGAATACTTTGAACAACTCTATACACATAAACTTTAAAATTTAGATGAAATGAACCAACTCCTAAAAAGCCACAAATCTTCAAAACTCACTTCAGATGAAATAGATAATATCAGTAGTTTTACAACTATTAAAGATATTTATTTAATCCATTATTTTAAAACCTAGGCCCAGATGGTGTTATCAGTGAATTATTTAAAAATTTTAGAAATTCTAACAACTTTAGACATATTCTTCTATAAAATAGAAGATGAGGGAATACTTCTAAGCTAATTTTATGAGGCCAGCATTATCCTAATACCAAAACCAGACAAAGACAATTCAAGAAAAGTGTGCACCAACATCTCTCATGAACGTAGACACACACACACACACACAAAACCCTCAACAAAATCAAATCAAGAAATATATTTAAAAATAATGATATAATAGGAATAAGGCACCACAGCCCAGTGAATTTTATTCCAGAAATGCAATGTTTATTTGATATTCAAAAATCTAATAATGTAACCCACCATGTAACAATCTAAAGAAGAAGGACCTTTCTCACTGTATGCCTTTGCATGTGCTTATTTCTATATTTGAAACATCTTCACCAATCTTTCCTTGGCTCATTCTTAATAATTCAATTCAGTAATGTTTCCTTTTCACTATTCCGGCTTCCTCCCCAAAACTGTTCTCCAGCTCTTTCCAATGACTGTTATAATCTCGATAAACCTCTATCTCTTCACAATTTTTAAGTGAATTTCAATTGTCTTTTTAATTGGCTATCCCTTTCTCTAGACAAAAGACATTTTTAGGACATTCATTTCCCAATTGGAGTTGAGACTGATAATTGAGGGCAGATGAACTATAGCAAAGGGATTCTGCTCCAGAAAATGAGGAAAGCCGTGGCTGTAAATGTGTTGGGAAGTAATTGTTCCAAAGAAAGAGATAATTCTATCAAAATTAATAACAGCTTATATCTTTCTTCAGGATTTGGGTTATAGAACAGCTAATTCAGCATGAAGTTCACACCTGCATTTAAGTGAACTGTAATCTGAAAATGGAATGTTAAGTCAATGTTTCACTCTTAATTTGTGAAAGATGTTCCCTAATTTCAAGGGAAATTATATCAGTCAAGATGAGGAGTGCCTGCCTGGGCATAGAGACAACAGGAAAAGATCCAGGAGCCAGATTGGATCTCACGTTTTATAAACAGTCTGATAATGAGACCATTAATATGTTAATTTGATCCTAGATTATGTAAAGAAGAGTAGCCAGGCAAAACTGGAAGTAACCTTTCAACTTCTCATCACAGTGATCAGATTCGTATCTGCATATTAAGAGTAATTTTTCTTCTTGTACCTAGAAAGGATTTGAAGGAAAAGTTTTTGATATATTAGGTAAGCTTATATAAATGATCAAAGTTTCTCAGACAGATATTTTTGAGAAATAAACTAGTTAAAAATTGGTGTAGCCAATCAAGATGGGAAATGTTTTTTTGAGTCAATGGAGGATTATAGATCTGCTTTTCTCTAGCATAGCAGAGAAAAGGATGTTCTTAAAGGAAACGAACAATGACAGTTTGATGTTAGGGAAAAATTGACAATGAGAGAGGCAGAGGATATTAATTTTTTCCTAATGGATATTTAATTAGGAGTGAACTGAATGGTTTTGAAGATTTCCCCTATATCTAGATTTCTAAAGGGAAATGGAAATAAAATTTTTTTTGATCTCTACATATGAAAATGTTCACAGATTTTTATTACTATTTATTCCTTAATTAAGTCTTTATGTACTACCACTTCTGGTAGGCCTTCCAGTTTTTCCCACCCACCCTCTCCTTTACCTCCTGTGCTAGAATGAGTACTAATGGTTCCAATTTCTCATCACCCACTCTGGTCTCTTTGCCCAAACTTTCACATGTGTCATGAGACTTCTCAGTTCTTTTCCCTGAAGAGGTGGAATATGTTTCCCCCTATCTTGGTTCTCAGTGTAGCCATGTGATTTGTTTTGCCCAATAGGATGTCAGAAGATTGATGTTGGCAGAGGATTACAAAACATCATGTGTGTTTCTGCTTCTTTTCTTGCCCTTACACAAATGTCATGAGAATGTGCCTGAACTAGCCTACTAAAGGATGAAATATGTGGAGCAGAACTGCATCATCCATTATACTCCAGCTAAGTCCATACTAGATCAATCAATAGCCAGCCAACACCCAGGTATATAAGCCAGGACAGCCAAGATCAATAGTGCCACTAACCAACATGCAAGTTGCTAAGCATCTTTGGAAGGAAACCTTTTTAATTTGGTGTTACTTCCCTCTCCCTTTCTCCCTGATGAGAGATCTCATTTATTGGATGGTTTGTGTTGTGTCTGTGTAGAGTATTTATCTGGTTAGTTGAAGTAATCTTTCCTCTATTGGCATCTTCTGTAATGTACTTTATCATACTCTCCTTTGGACATCACCTTCTATTCGTGCTGCTTTTTACCAAGATGTCCTCAACTTCAAGAAATCATGCAAATCTCTTTACTTTCTCTTTGTCCACATTGTCAGGATTCTTTAGATCTTCTGTCATGCGTCTTCTGGCCTGGGAAATGTTTATGTCTTTTCCAACACCTCTCTGAGACATCAGGAGACCAGAGTGTGAGAGCAAGAACAATTTAGTTGCATATTACCTGTCTTGCTTCCATCTCCACTCTATAGATCACACTGACATAGAGGACATTTGTTTGGTACTTTCTATCACAGTAATCTCAGAATCCAAGCCTATGTTTGACCTAAGAGCAAGTCTCTTCCACCCTCAGAATGCTCTCATTTCTGCTGAGACTTTCTTTTCTTTAGCTCAGATCCATGAGTCACTCAAGAGGCAGATTCTCTAGTTCCATTTTAAAAACTCACTCATGTTAAAGCTCTCCCTCTCTAAAATTCCCTCTCACTCCAATCAAATGAAACTTTATTTACTATTTAGGGGCAGCACAGACCTTTTTACAATTGTCTACGTAATATTGTTTAGGGCATAATCTGTGTGCTACTTTGCCTTCAGGTCTTATTTTTGGAGCTACATAATATCTGGCTTTTGCTAATAAATAGACTAGATTTTTAATATGACTGTCCTGATAGGAGTTTCAGGAGATTGTTTTGAAATTCAAAGCAAGATCTTGACTTCTTCCTCTCATTGTGTTGTCACTTAGTTGATGCTTTCTTATGTATGGAATATTTCTCATGGAATATTACAGTAGGGAAAAAGAGGGAAATTATACATCAGAAAATAGGGGTGATAATCCTTGCCCAATGTCTAACAATTTTGTCCTCACACTATAAATAAAATATAATAATTAAGAAGAGATAGTCCAGAAGTGTATATATGCTAAACAAAGATTAATGACAGAATCCTGGAGAACATGAACATTAAAGTTACAGGAAAAGAAGGTAAAACTGTAAGGAAGATAAGAAGAAAGAGACAGAGAGGATATAAAGGAAGCCAGGAGAGATTGGTGGCATACAAGTAAGGAAAAAAAGAATTTCAAGAATGAGGGAATGGTCCACTGTGTTAAATGGTGGAATTCAATGTTGCATAATGAGAAAATATTTGGTCTTTGAAATAAAGTATATCTAAGTTGACATCATAATTCACATTCTTAACAAGTTTCTCAACCTCTTTAAACCTTATTTGTCTCATCTATAAGGTATGCATAAAACAGTATTTGCTACTTAAATGGTTGAGTTGGTTAAATAAAGAGATAGTGCATAAAACATTGTCCAATGATAAACTACACAAGGAACAGTGATTTCAATATCATAGCTACACAGCCTTCGTGAAATCAATTGGGAATATTTTCTGTATGCTAAGGAATAATTTTAATAATTGGAAAAAGAACCAGATGACATAGAATATCTTGGGGAAGACACATTTTGACAGCTTTTATT
Organism: Leucopleurus acutus; assembly: GCF_964270905.1. NCBI lineage: Eukaryota > Metazoa > Chordata > Mammalia > Artiodactyla > Delphinidae > Leucopleurus > Leucopleurus acutus. The sequence goes on from NC_139158.1 coordinate 53,784,305, forward strand.
CCACTTATTTTCCTATTCAATTTTTCAACTGCATCTTTACTCAACTTTTGGTTTCCTGTCTGGACAATGTGTATTGTGTTTCCATGGCTGAGAAGATGCAAAATAAAAACAGAGAGATAATCAAATTTTAACCAATAACCAACAGAATTTGTAAACAAGAAGTACTAAAAACAAAAAAAAATATAAACTTAAGGGAATCCCCCATACAAATCTGACTCCAATATACACTAAGAACACAATGATTAAAACTCTTATATTTCACAAAGGATTCACCCATTTGTTCCTCTCTCTTAGACCGTCTGACAATGAGTTTGACTTCTCAGAAGAGGGTGTTTAAACAGTATTACAAAAGCCCTGTGTTGAAAAATTGTTGGAAGCAAATCTAGATAGAGCTCTTGAATTTGGGGATAATTCATCATTGACAAACACCTCAACTAAGGCAACATGCTAAATGAACTACAGTGTAGTTGAAAGGAACTCCATTACAAGAAAATAAGAATGTGTAGGAAAAGTTTTCACTCAATCCATAAGCCACAGCTACTCATAACTTCAGTTATGATGCCCCATCCAGAGACAACTGGAAAGCTGAGGTAACACAACCATCAATATCCGGCCTTTAAACTCAGGACTGAGAGAAGATCAAAAACAGTACCCTGATAAGGCATGCAGGTAATCAAGGAGGTCCAGCTATGCTTCGCTTATGAAAACTAAAGGTCCAGAGAGACATCCATATCAAATATGATGTATTAGCCAAAGATCTGGCAGAAAAGAAATTGTTGCAGTCCCTATAGCTAGCTGGTATATAGCTGGTCATGCATGCAACTTAAGATTTTAATTAAAGCTGCCTTTGTCCTACACTCACTCTATTTTGGTTGTCTTATGCTAGTACCTTAGCTGGTTGGGATATTTTACTAGCGTGGTAACCCAAGCCTTCATTCCTGTGGGATTTGAATCTTGGGTTACCATGATTTTCTATTGACTAGGGTTATTTTCAAAGACAATACTAAAAGGTGCTACCAGGAAATCCTCTGTGTTCCATATAGGGTCCTCCTTTGCCCACATTGTGTAATATCAATACTAATCTTACCTTGTAATAAAATTCTACCTAAAACAGTAATTCCCTTTTCTGCCCAGTGACATGATAAGTCCAAAATATTGGTCCAGGGTGGAGAATGTGAATTCATCAGAACCATGGCCAGATGCCTGGAAGAAACTTCCCCATGATGGGCACTGGGACTTCCAAGGCTCTTACATCCAAAGTTGATAGGGACAGGAAGCAAAAATTCTTTATGTGGGTTTTATGTATAAAAGTGAAAGAAGTCACTTCTGCCTCAAACACTTAATTCTTAGATTTTTGCACTCTAGCTATATAAAGAGAGCACCATACGATGACCACTACTGTTTTTGAGGGCCATTCCTGAGTACAGTTGAAAACAACAGCTCTCTACTTCTGGTTGGTACCAGCATGCCATGCCCTCCCATCCACAAACCAAGCCTAAGCTTTTTCCTCATTTACTAACTGGTCATAATGAGCTTACCCTGAGTTCATGTTCGTGGAATGAAGGAGAGGCAGCATAGAAAAAGGAGACAAAATGGAAATGTTACTCATGCCATTCTATTTATACCTTTTAAGGTGCTTAGTCATGGTCTCACAAATATGATTCATCTTTTATAATGGAATGCTGCTGTGCACACCCAATTTTATGGTTCAGTGGATCAGATAATGCTCAGAGCATGATAGGTAATTTAGGCTGCACAATCACTTGATGTTCCGTAATTAAGTATTCAGTCTATCAAGGTCCAGTAGCAAGCCAGAAGTTTCAAATAGAGAATATCTGTTGTCTGAAGATGAAATGGCCTTACTTTAAAAACCTAGAAGTCTACTGCTAGAGGTTTCATGAAACATCATTTCTGGCCACAAACATCCCAGTACTATTGGGTCTGGTGGGTCATAAGGCCCAAGTATCAGGACAGATCAGATGACAGCCAAAATCTAACCTGCTGCAGAATTCCTTCTTATTCCAGACCCTACTCAAAGGGCATCCTTAAGGATAACCTAGAAAATGAGTCCAATGAGCCTCATCCCCAAATGTGCTGTATATTGCCTCCATATCTAAAAGACCCAAAAGTGATGTACCTCTTTCTTTGTGGTGGGCAGTGTAACTGTAATAACTTATCTCTCCCTTTAGAAAGGATGTTTTGAAATCCCCCTGATCACAGTTTCCTGAGATTTGGGGGGTTTATTTTCCACTTTTGGCTATGCGTGTGTCTTATTAAGTAGTAAGATACTTAATACTTCCAGCTCACTGTTGAATTTGCACAATGTCATCAATGCAGTGGGCCAGTGTGGTAATCTCTGAGATATGACCAGGGTCCCACTGCACCATAGAAGCTTAACTCATAGAATGTGTATTTCATTAATCACCTTTTGCTATCATAGCTCTGGAAAAGTTTGATCAATCTTTGGACAATGACCTCTTCTTTTACTGTTGTCATAAATAATTATTTTTCAGCTTGAAACACACTAAATAAATATGCTATAAGTGATATCTCAATAATAATATTTCAGGAAAAGACACACCAACCGATTTATACTAGCCAACATTACCCAGTGAGAGCATATCACATAGAACACATCTGAATTGCACACCATGATTGGATGAACTTTTTTTTTTTTCTTTGCTTATGTAGGCCAAGTGAGAGTGATAAAGAAGGTACATCTTCTAAGCCCCTTCTTTGCTGCAGGAAGAAACAATATTTCCACATGCTTCAACAGGCAGTTTTTCAATCATCCAGAGATTCTATTCCTTATAGAGAAATGCCAGTGTCTAACACTTTAGATGCTTCTTCCAGGGTCATGTTCTCAAGGGAAAGAATATTATTATAAGCACACCTGATTCTGTTATCAAATGCTTTTCTGAACATCAATCAACCTGACTCTCCATCACCTTCCAAAGAATGACCCCTCATATCTTTTTCCAGCATCCACTATTAAGTCTTCCCTTTCTTCTTTGGCAAGTACAATAAATTTTCAGAACATTGTATTTTATTTACAGCCTTTATTTGTTTACTTTCCAATTCTAATCTATTACTGACACAAAGTTGTTTTCACTGTTCAATTAATACATTTTTCTCTCTCTTAGACTTATTAGTAATATTACATTGGGATGGCAAGAATCCCAACTTTCCCACTGAAACTTATTTTATATACATTATATATATTATGTGTATAAATATAACATATATACATATATATTTAATGGCTTTTCATTCATCAGCAGCGTTGTCATGGATGGATTAACAGTCATTAAGCAAATATATGTTTCTTATGTTAGAAATAGGAGAGATGACATATCCTTGTAGCAAGACAGTAAAGAAATAATGTTGCTGACAAGTATAGGCAAACTACTTCTCATTATCCTGTTACTAAGTACAAGGGAGAAAGCCCTTGCTAAGTCAATGGTCACATATGAGTTGTCAGGGACTGAATTGATTTGTTCCAATATACCACTCCAAAACTACAATTGTGATTGACAATACTACTTGATGAAGCATGCAGATATTTACAATCATTACCCATCTGACTTTTGCACAGGTCAAACAGGGGAGTTAAATGAGAACTGCTAGTAATTATCTTTTCTTCATCATGCAAGTGTTTTTTGGAGACAACAATCTCTGCCATTAAAAGATCTGTCTAGAAATGTGCCATTGCTTTTGTTTTAAAATATAACAGTGTGAAGGACAAAATGGAGGGAAAGGGAAGTTGTATATTCCCTTTCTTGCCATAATAACACTCAGTCTACAAGTCAGGGAGCCAGAGTGTGGACTCTGTGGGTTACAAAGTAGTCTATTTCTGCTTCACTATTTGAGATTCAGAAAATAACCATAGGATGCTTCGCACTGTTGGTGGGAATGTAAATTGGTACAGCCACTATGGAGAACAGTGTGGAGTTTCCTTAAGAAACTAAAAATAGAGCCACCATATGATGCAACAATCCCACTCCTGGGCATATATCCAGAGAACAACATGGTTCAAAAGTATACATGCACCCCAATGTTCACTGCAGCACTGTTTACAATAGCCAAGACATGGAAGCAACCTAAATGTCCATCAACAGATGAATGGATAAACAAGATGTGGTATGTATATACAATGGAATACTATTCATCTGTTAAAAAGAATGGAATAATGTCATTTTCAGCAACGTGGATGGACCTAAAGATTATCATACTAAGTGAAGTAAATCAGACAGAGAAAGACAAATATCATATGATATTGCTTATATATGGAACAGAAAAAAATGATACAAATGAACTTATTTACAAAACAGAAACAGGCTCACAGATTTCGAGAATGAACTTGTTAACAGGGGGAAATGTGGGGAGGAAGGATAAATTTGGAGTTTGGGATTGACATGTACACACTGATATATTTAAAATAAATAACTAACAAGGACCTACTTGACAAGTAGGTATAGCACAAGGAACTCTGCTCAATACTCTGTAATAATCTAAATTGGAAAATAATTTTTAAAAGAATAGATACGTGTGTATATATAACTGAATCACTTTGCTGGACACCTGAAACTAACACAACATTGTTAATCAACTATACTCCAATATAAAATAAAAATTAAAAAAAAAAGACTTGACCTTAATGCTGTCAGCTCATGGGAAAATAAGTATAGAATAAAGAATAATAAAGAAAAACTGAATAATAGCTAAGGTTGTTGCATTACATATAGGTCAAATTTTGTACCTTAAAAATGTAATGTACACATTCTCTTTAAAGGGAATTAAAGAGATATTAGTGATAAATGCATTATTGATAAGAGTTTATTTACAATGTATTAGGCCACAAAGTTCCAATATATTTTTTTAAAGTAGATTTACAATAGTCCATATTGACAACAAATAATGCAATATAAAATAGAAGGTGTAGATGATTCAAGGTTAGAAAAATCTATTAATTTAAATTAATATATAATAGCATATTGTCATTCCATTTATGCCAAAAAGGTAACTGCCAAAGTTTTACATCCATATCTGGTTCATAAAATAGAATAAAATAATAAAATAAAATAGAGGACCATTCCTTAACATGCATATATTCAAAGTCAACACCTTGCAAAATGATGATAGTAGAAGTATCCCCACAGATCACAAGACAAGAATTCCATCATCATTATGGTTACTTAGTATTCTTTTGCCAAACTAGCAATAAATGAATACAAGATAAAAAAGGAGATATACATTTAAAAGAGGAGAACTAAAACTTATATTATTCTCAGATTACAGGATTATTTGCCTAGGAAACAAGACAGAATGAATAAAAAACTTATAGAAATAAGAAGCATTAAAGTGGTTAGAATAATTGATAGGGATAAATGTATAGCTCTTTTTGATAAAATAAAAAAACAACCAAAAGAGCTAGTAAAATATTAACCCCCACACAAAATACAATTTACATGAGGAAAAAGAAAAAAAAAAGAACAATTATATACCTAGAAATGAATCTTAGATATCTACAGAATTTATCAGAATAAAACTTTATACCTTTTCTAGTATATATGTTTTGTTGTGTGTGTCCACTAATGTCTCTGCTCAGTAATCTTAATGGTCATCTAATGATTGTACAGAGAAACCATTAAATCTTACTGCCTTTGCTGAAGGATTTTGTGTGTGTGTTGGGGTAAATCTTCAACAGTCAGGCATTTTACAACTCTGCCTTAGCCTTCACTTCCTACTTACACAGAACCTCAATGTTAGTCAGAGTTTACAGCTTCTCAAGTCTTGCCTGAGTGTGCTCACAGTCCTGGGTATGTGCACAGTCCTACATATGCCTGAGAGTCTCAGGAACATTTCTTTTTAAAATTCTTTATGGACATCCCATTCCCCCCACTTTTTCTTTTAAGCCTTTTGGTTTGCCTATTGTTTGTACCAACCACTATCTACCACCACAGATAACTGTGATGTTATACAATTGTTTCTGTTTCAACAAATACTCCCAGGGAAAAGGTGGTTTATATTAGGCAAACTTCCACTCATGCCAAATCAAGAAAGCCTTTCAAGAAGTGTAAGCCTAGTGACCCACTAAGCAGGTCAAATAATGATATTTCCATAGGAGTGGAATTTTGAAGGAACCCCAAATCCATTTTGCTACCAGTGGTTGTCAGGCTGATAGTTTTCATGATAATTGCAGGCTATTTGTTTTTAGGTCCACTCTGGAGCTGAGGGTGGGAATAAGGCAATTAAAAATGCCATATAGGGGCTTCCCTGGTGGCACAGTGGTTGAGAATCTTCCTGCTAATGCAGGGGACATGGGTTCGAGCCCTGGTCTGGGAAGATCCCACATGCCACAGAGCAACTGGGCCTGTGAGCCACAACTACTGAGCCTGTGTGTATGGAGCCTGTGCTCCTCAACAAGAGAGGTCGTGATAGTGAGAGGCCCGTGCATCATGGCCTCTCACTTACCACAACTGGAGAAAGCCCTCACACAGAAGCGAAGACCCAACACAGCCAAAAATAAATAAATTAATTAATTAAAAATAAATAAATAAATAAAATGCCATATAACTCACTATTCCTACCGAGATTCAGCCATTTTTTCTTGAATAAATATTCCAGGAATTACCACAAGTCTTTGGTTTATTTCCACAGTTTTGAAATATTTAATTCTGACAATGTTTGCCAATGTTCTCATAGCTTTTATAGAGGAGAGGATTTTTCAGAGGAACTTACTCTGCTATTTTTGCTGATGCCACCTCAGATTATATATTGTGGACCCAAAGTCTGCATTCATGGGTTTATCAAAATGATCCTAAGTGGCCACCTCAGAAATCAAACACATGACATTGAACTTTTCCAAGGGTTGGTCAAATATCTTGAGCTAATCAATTGCAAATATCACGTGAATATTTGTATGAAGTCTCCTGAATATTGTATTTAATCTTTCAATGAGAATAAATAGCCTTGAAGTTCAAGAGAATAACGCAGTTGGTCAGTTATCGCCAGGTGACAAATCAACCTAAATATTAGTGACTTAAGACAACAACAAATATTATATTATCTCATGAATTTTGTGGGTAAGAAATTTGGAAAGAATTTTGGCTTTGAATTGTGATTGCAGTTAGATGATAACTGTAGAAACGACATAGAAAGTTGGCAAGGGGGAGGGCTGGAGCAGCAACCAGCTGGCATTTGCCTGGGCATCTTTTTCTCTTCCTGTAGATTAATGCCCTCACCACGTGCTCTTTATATGATGGATAGTTTTGGCTTCCTCACAACAGGGTAGCCTCAGAGCAGTCAATGTTTTATAAGACCTCTGAAGGGCTAAAGAATGTGTATTCCAGCAAGTAAGACAGAAGTGGCATCATCTTTTATGACTCAGCCCCAAGAATTATACAGCATCATACTTACCACATTTTATTGATTACAAATAAGTAATATTCCTACTTAGTTTCATATGGAGAGAATCAGCTCATACTTCATCATGGGGCAATAGTAAGATCTTAGAAAACATATGTGAATAGACAGAATGTCACAGCCATCTGTGGAAAATACAATCTGGCACCGATCTAGAAACATCATTAACAATTATTGGGAATTTTGGGAGCTGATGAATGCAATATATCACTCAATGAAAGCTAATAAATACCTTCGATCCTACATAGAAATCAATAGTTCATGAAATTTATAGTTAGTTGGTGCCTTGAAAAGCTGAGCTTCAGTTACATGTTAGTGTAGTTGGTTTCAGTTTTCACTGTAAGTTAATTATTGGCCACTGAGATGAGGTAAATTTGCCAAACCAGTTTCACTTTTGACTCATCATTAAGTATATTTTGCCCCATTACTCCCTTGGCTTCTATTACTACAAAACCACAAGCTGAAGCATTCTTCCAAGTCAATTTCTCAATTTAAAAGGCAGATAATTATTTTAGTAAGACATTATGAGGATGATGAAATGCTTCACGTATCATTCCTCTTCACAGACATCATGGTTCTGACAAGTTTCATTCCTCATTTGGTATTGAAATATTGCCATCGTCATTAAACTTGTGATATATATCTGCTGAGCAACAATTTGCTGTATATTTCCTGTCTACAAATTGCCCATGGAATCAGGCATTTGTTGCTGAGATGGATATTTGATATGCAGGTTGAATCAGGTCTCATTTAGCACAATTATTAGCATTTCTAGCAAAGCAGTATAGTCTCTATAAATTATGGCAATTTTGTATATGTTTGCCTCTTAAGTCTTTGTTGTTTATTTTTCTGAAATGTAATATTACACTATGAAAGTGAATAAACACAGTGTACAAGTACACATCCAACCCTTGGGGCACTTCTGAACCCATGTTCCCCATTTATTCCTTCTCCATTACACAGGCTCATCCTCTTCTCACTTAAGTAACTACTATTCTGCTTTTTATGATAATCACGTTCATAAATTTTTTTAAAAAATATTTTAAATCAGTTTGGTATATAACACTAAAATATTAATTTTGCCTATTTTAATTTTAATTGGAATAGCATTGCATATAGTATCCTGAGATTTGATTTTATTCACTCACAATTATGTTTGTAAAATGTAATCAAGTTGTTTATTGGGTCTGATTTTAAAGCACTTAAAAGAGTTACTAACACATAATTAGTGTACAGTAGATACTAATTTTCTTATTTACTTATTCTCAAGGGTTTTTTTTTTTGCCTTCTTTTTTGCCCTTTCAGATTTCACCAGTTTTAATGCATTCATTTGTGTGTGTGTGTGTGTGTATGTGTTTAGTTCCATCCAATTGTATGATGTGTAGATTTGTGTAATCACCATCACAATCAAGATACAGAACTGTTCCATCACCACAAAGATCTCTCATGCTACTATTTTATACCTACAGTCACTTCCCTCCCTAACCTCTGGCAACCACTAATCTGTTCTTCATCTCTATAATTTTGTTATTTCAAGAATGTTATATAAATGGAATCAGACAGTATATAACCTTTTTGAGACTGGCTTTTTTCCCCCTCAGCAGTCCCTAGAGAGCTGCCTGTGTTCTTTAAAAAAAATATATTTTTAAAATTTTTTGATTGTAGTGCAGTTGACATACAATATTATATTAGTTTCAGATGTACAAGATAGTGATTCAAAATTAATATACATTATGAATTTATCACCATGATAAGTCTAGTAACCATCAATTAACATACAAAATTATTGAATTATTGACTATATTTCCCATGCTGTACATTATATGTCCATGACATTTATTTTATAAATAGAAATTTGTACCTCTTGATCCCCTTCACCTATTTCACCCAACCCCCCACCCTTTTCTCCTCTGGTAACCACCAGTATGGTCTTTGTATCTATGAATGTATGAGTCTGTTTCTGTTTTACTTTGATTCTTTGTTCGTTTTTTTTATATTCCACATATAAATAAGTATACAGTATAGAATCATACCCTGTCTGATTTATTTCATTTACCATAATACCCTCCAAGTCCATCCATGTTTTGCAAATGATAAGGTTTCATTCTTTTTTATGGCTGAGTAATGTTCCATTACATATATCTCACATCTTCTTTATCCATTCATCTATCAGTGAAGACTTAGGTTGCTTCCATACCTTGGCTATTGTAAATAATGATGCAAGGAACATAGGTTTGCATATAGCTTTTCAAATTAGTGTTTCCATTTTCTTCAGATAACTACCCAGAAGTGGAATTACTGGATTGTATGGTAGTTCTATTTTTAAATTTTTGAAGAACCTCCATGTTGTTTTCCACAGTGGCTGCACCAACTTACATTCCCACTAACAATACATGAGGGTTCCATTTTCTCCACATCTTCACCAACACTTGTTGATTCTTATCTTTTTGATAATAACCATTCTGATAAGTGTGAAGTGATATTGCTGTCTTGATTTACAGTTCCCTGATGATTAGTGATCTTGAGCATCTCTTCATGTGTCTGTTGGCCATCTGTAGGTCTTCCCTGGAAAAATGTTTATTCAGATCATCTGTCCATTTTTTAATTGGACTGTTTTCTTTTTGATATTGAGTTCTGTGAGTTCTTTATATGTTTTAGATATTGACACCTTATCAAATATATCATTTGCAAATATCTTCTCTCATTCAGTAGGTTGCCTTTTCATTTGTTAATAGTTTCCTTCACTGTGCAAAAGCTTTTTAGTTTGATGTAGTCTCATTTGTTTATTTTTGCTTTTATTTCCCTTGCCTGAGGAGAAAGATAAAAATATATATATATATTGTTAAGACAATATCAGAGAGCATACTACCTATGTTTTCTTCTAGGAGTTTTATGGCTTTAGGTCTTACATTTAAGCCTTTAATCCATTTTGAGTTCATTTTGGTATGTGCTGTAAGAAAGTGGTCCATTTCATTTTTTTGCACATAGCTGTCCAGTTTTCCTAACACCATTTATTGAAGAGACTATCTTTTCCCCACTGTATATTCTTGGCTCCTCTGTCATAAATTAATTGACCATATATACATGGTTTTTTTCCTGAGCTCTCTATTCTATCCCATTGATCTATATGTCTGTTTTGGTGCCAGTACCATACAGTTTTGATTACTATAGCTTTGCAGTATAGTTTGGAATCAGGAAGTATGATGCCTCCTGCTTTGTTCTTCTTTCTCAAGATTGCTTTGGCTATTTGGGTTTTTTTTGGTTCCATAGAAATTTTAGGATTATAAAACCAAATTCTTTCATGTTTGGACCCAAGATGACTCATTGCATTATTTTAACAATGAAACCTAGAAATTTATATTTGAATTCATTTGATTTTCATTATAAAGCAAAATTCACTTTTCCTCAAATCCTCTTTTACAAGTTATCTATAGCAGATAACCTGTCTCTTCAAATTTTGTGAAGTCTTTTCAAATTGTGTATAATGCCAAATAGATAGACAAATTTCTTGTATGAAAATACAGAGTTGCCTTTTAAAAAAAACTTTGTGCTTTCTGAATGTATGGTGAGACAGATTCCATTGGAATCCCTTAGGTATCACAGTCTCACTTACTTTGTGCCTGACACTGTTTGTTTTATTTGTGTTATCTCATTTAGTACTCATCAGAGCCCTATTATTTCTTACTTCCATTTAATAGATGAATTTAAAGAACCAAAGCAAGGAAAAACAATTTGCCCAAAGTCAAACTGCTAGGGACAGAGCTGGGATCTGAACCCTGATACTTTGTTCCCAGATCCTATGCTTATAAGCAGTATGCTAAATCTACTCTGTTAGATATACACACCCACCTTCACTGGGATTTTCCATTGAATCGAGTTGTGCCTAAGTTCTATTTTTCCTAATCAATCATCTCCATAGTTTTGTGTAAGTGAATTAGGGTGGAGGACAGCAAAAATCTTTGCCATGGGATGGAAGATATCAATAGCTGGCTGGGAAAAAAATAAGGATCACATTTAAACCCACATCAGGAGAGCTGACATTTCTCTTGGCTCTTCCATGGCCTGTTTAGAGTCAGTAGAATCATTCCCATGGGACTAACACATGGACCTTCAAAATGAACCAAGTTGCTGTACAATGCTAACAGTCAACTTCACGGGACCTTGCTGGCAATATTCTTTAAACCAATTCACTGTTTTGCTTCTTGGCCCCTTGCTGTTCCTGGCATCAGATTTCCTCTGAATCCCAGTGGTTCTTTCTACTACCCAAGCTTCTTTCTGCTACTCAGTGGTTGACTCTCAGTTTCCAACCTTATCCAGGCACTATTCTTGATCTATTTATGATTAAATTTGGTGTCCTTGGGAAAGTCACCAACCTCTTTGGCCCTCAGTTTTATTGTCTTTAAAATGAGGCATTTGAACAAAATGACCTCCAAGATATTTGTCAGTTTCAAAGACTGTGTTTTCTTTCCAAGTATTGGGTTGGCTAAAAAGTTTGTTTGGGTTTTCCGTTAGAAGTTGCGGAAAAACATGAACGAACTTTTTAGCCAACCCAATACTTAGAGGGTGGCCTCCTGGGTAACATTATAACCTATCACCAGGGTTAGATAATACCAGGAGAGATTTATTTTCAGATTTGACATAAAGAAGACTAAAAATATTTTGTGTCACTTTATGTTAGAAGGAGCCATAAATATTTGAATATCAAGGAGGGGACCCCATCAGTGAAAAATTGTGTGGCTAATTCAGTTATTTGGATAACTATTCTCTTGGCAGTTGTTGGCAAGGAAGCCACATACAACCCTGTGCTGACTATAATTTTCTTTTACAACCTTTGTTAAGATATTAAGTAGTTAGAATTCTCAGTTTGGTATGGACAAGCTGCCTTCATAACATGAAACAAATTTTGCTTATCATTGAGTTCTTGGTTATCAATAACAATACAGTGAGAAATATATTATTCTTTTAGACTTCTTATTCCCAGAATATTGCTAAGTATCACTACGGAGGAGACTTTAGGAGATATAATTTCCTAATACATGGCATCACTTCGCTTAATTTTGTATTTTGCAAATGAATGAAGCAATAGAGGCAATACATTTAAAAATTACAGATGTAAAAAAATTAAAACAATTTAATCTTCAACTTGTTAGGCAACCAATTAAAGTCTTTTTTAACAGTATTAATTTACTAAATAAAAATTAGACCAAAATGCAGTTTAATTAGTTGTCTTCTAAGGAATAAATTGATTTATTTTTCCAAATAATCATTTTGATAGAATACCACAAGTCTGGTGATTTTTATTATCATTCCCCTGAATTTATTTGTATGTGCAGAAGCCTCATGGTTAAAAGCTATTGAATGATTCTTGTTAAGAAGAGAGATTTAATGGGTTACTTAATACTGGTCTTCAGCTATATGATGGGCTATTCTTAGGTTGGTCTACTTCTTTGATCTACAAGACATGTTGGAGGGAGAATAAAATTAAGATATAGGTAAAATTTTTTGATGTAAAGAATTATTAAATAGTGATATAAACAGATATGGACATTTTGTACAGGAAGAACATAAAAAATATGAAACAAATGTATCTGTTTAATAAATTCAGCATATACTTAATTTTATTCACCTCCTTCAAATCTGCAAGTCTAACAAATCCTGCGTTACAACATTGAATTTTTTAAATACCTTAAAAATGCTAGTTTATGTCCAAGAATATTTCACTGTCTCTCTGACTGCCATAGAAACCAATCAAAAGTCAGGACTTCACTGACTTCAGGGGTAAATTCAATTCCTTAATTTCTAGTTCAGTTCTAAATCCAGAACTCCAGAGGGTGAGCCAGAGGCATTTCTTCAGTCCTATCTGCCTCAAGAATCTCCAAAGATGTGGCTATTTTACAAGTTAAAGGGCATTGTTCTGCTCACTAATATTTGATGTAAAAAATGCAGGAATATCAATTAAGAGGTTCTTCTGCTTTGAGAACCCAGTGGACAGCAAAACAGGGCATCCTTTTCATAAACTGCTAACTGTACACAGGCTTTTAGGAGAGTAATTTAAAATTAATGGGAGCAAGTCTTTGATGCAGTTAAGACTTCAAAGACATGCCATGTTTTTATTTGTAATAAAAAAAAAAAAAGGGAGTTCCAGTAAGAAGAGGGATCACATTAAAGCTTACAAAACTTCCCTAAAGGACTTAGACTGATATAAGGGTGTGGTTAGTGGGTTCCCCCTTTCTCTCTCTTTCTCTTTCTCTCATTTCTTTCTTCTTCATTTCCTCCACTCTCCCTCTTTCCCACTTTCTTTCCCTCCCTCCCTCCATCCCTCCCTCCTTCTTTCCTTCCTTTCTTTCTTTTCTCCTATGTTTTCATTACTTTAGTGTATCTGGCTTAGTTAACAATGACTGACAAACCAACAGTTCCAGCTCTCCAATGTGACCAGTTTAAAAAGCTAAAAGTGCTCCTCAATTAGGAAAGATTAAATTTTCTTTAAATTTTCAGAAGGAGGAGTCACTCCTTGATTTGGAGAATTCCTTTTGGTTGGTAAGATTACTTCCAAACAGAGGAAAAGAGGAGGGAAGAAATGCAAATTAGGTGCAAGAAGATCCAACTAATGAAGGGGGCTCAGCTGCATTTCTGTTTCTGCCTCTTGCTAGGAACTGTGGGCAGCTGCTACATAGTTGTAGAAATAATCAGGGCTGACCAAACACAGTCATAAGAGAGTTACCAGGCACTTTAACAAGTTACGACTCTAGAAAACAGGGCCTAATATCCCTCCAAGCAGTTTCTTCTTTACCTCTGATTCTGGTCATGGAGGCCAATACTTGAACATCTGAAGTAGGGCTGAAACAACCAATGCCAGGGTAGCCAGTTTATACAGACATTAATTATTCTGCTCTATTAATTAAAGGTAATATATTTGATTGTGTAGGTTATGTACATGTGCATTTGCCAACAAGATCAGCAGTTTTCCTCTCCTGTCTCTTCTCCCCTCTTACCTCCTAAAGTGCAGCTAATTCCCTTTAAAAATAAACTTTCCCAACCAAATCAAAAACTTGCTCCATTCATTTTAAATTACTCTCCTAAAAGTCTGTCTACCATTAGCATTTCATTACCAAGAAACTATTGTATTTTCAATTAAAGCTTTATTTTTGAAATATAAATATACATTTTCCACTGAGGCTATTGTTATTATTTGAGGACTTGTTTTTTACGTTTTGGAAAGGTATGCTGGAGACCAAGTCCCCTTTTTTTGTTGTTTACATTTTGGAAAGGTATGCTGGAGACCAAGTCCCCTTTTTTGTTTCAGAATAATTTTTGTAACAAGGCATTTCAAATTTAAGAATTACCTCAATTTATATAGTCACATATATTCTCTTTAATTATACTAAATATATTTTCTTCAACTTAATTTAATTGTAATTCAGATTTTTAAAATTCTGTTATTGAAGTTAGAAGTGGAATTTTCAGCAACCTAGCTTCATAGCTTTACTTATGGGTCTTTGACAGAAATTAGAATATAAACTCCATGAGAGCTAGTACTTTGTCTGTTTATCTCACTGCTCTGTCTCCAGCACTGAAAGAATGTCTGGCACATAACAATTACTCAATAAAAATTTATCAAATTAAATAATCAGAAACTAAATGGTATTTCTACATGGACATGAATTAACTACTAAATAACACAAAATATTGATAAAATGGAACTTCGTCTGTCATTTATTAATCTGTGTATATTTGTTTTGTTTTGTTTTGTTTTTTTGCGGTACGCGGGCCTCTCACTGTTGTGGCCTCTCCCGTTGCAGAGCACAGGATCCGGACGCGCAGGCTCAGAGGCCATGGCTCATGGGCCTAGCCGCTCCGTGGCATGTGGTATCTTCCCGGACTGGGGCACGAACCCGTGTCCCCTGCATCGGCAGGCAGACTCTCAACCACTGCGCCACCAGGGAAGCCCTGTGTATATTTGTTGAGTGTTCCAACTGAGGATGCATTTGTGAACAAAAGCAGGTTCACTCTTGGTCCTAATGGAGATTGCAGTCTCCTAAGGAACACAGACATGAATCCAAATACCCCATAAATGAAAGTAGGATGATTGCAAACTGAAATTGTTCTATGAGCAATTAAAAAAAAAAAAGAAAGAAGGAAAGGAGGGAAGGAAGGAGGAAGGACTTAACTTCAATCATGGACTCAGAAAATGCCACACTCAAAGAACTGAAATTTAAGTTGAGATTAGAAGGGAAAGTTAGTATTAACTGGTAAAGAAAGGGAGAAAAAGAACTTCAGGCACAGAAAACAGGCTGGGCAAAGGCCAAGGGCAGTAGCAAATAAGGCTACTTTAAGGAATCCAAAGAAAACTAATGTGTCTGGAAATCTACAGAGTGGAGGATGGTGGTCACTTCCTAAATGTTGGATGATAATATGTGCCATCGTTTGGGCTGGAAGAAAACTCTTCTGAATTGCCTGGCAATGTTGAATCAGCTTACTGTTCACCAGTGCAGCACTAGGCAACTCCTGTGACCAGGAGTGGGCACTTGATTCAAAGGTGGCCCCACACAGGGCTTCCTGAGCAAAAGCCCATACATGAAGAGCTCTTCCCAGTGGCAGCATTTGCAATTGTATAAAACAATGATTCTCAGACTGTAGATAACATCATAATCACCTGAAGGATTTGTTAAAAAAGATTGCCCAGCCCTACCCGCTGGCATTTCTGCCTTAGCATGCTTGTGTTTCAAACAAGTTCTCAAGTGATGCTGAAGCTGCTGGTCCACAGCCCACTCTTAAGGTCTAGAAAACCGAAACTAGATCCCCAAGTGCTTTAGAGATGAGGCAACAGGTCCCTAGGAAGTAACAGGATAATGGAATCAACATCTAGAAGAACAGAGAACCTGTGAAAGAGAAAAATTCAGGGGGCAGAGGTCTTTCATTCCAGACCTTATCTATCAATACCAGAAATTTCCCTTTTCCTTTGCAATAGTTGAGTATTATGCCATTGTTCTATAGACCTTATTCCTTGTTTCTTCATTGATGTGTTATAAACAAAATTAAGCCCTGATGTGCAGTGACTTTGACATTTTAAGGAGATATCTTTTCTTTAGCTTCTGATTCTTTTATCAGGGATTGTCTCTCTTAAGTTGTGGCAAATAGAAAATGATAAATTACAGTGATGTCTATAAAGAATAAATAAAAATTAACAGCAAAATACTCTCTTAAAGGTAAAGTAAGATAACTAATAATATTAAGCCAGGTATCTTATCAGGCACTTCATACACATGATCTCATTTAATCCACTCTACAACATGATTAGGTGATTACTTTTGCTATTTCACAGATGAGACCAGGGAAGCTCAATTTGGTAAGTACTGGCTGAATCTGTAAGTGTCTGAACCACATTTTACAGAGATGACTCTGTAAAAGCTATCATCACTTTTGCATCACCCTATCACCATACAGTTTGCATCACTATATATATATATATATATATATATATATATATATATATGTATATATATATATATATAGTAGTGATTAAAAGTTGGACCTTTGAAATCAGAATTCCTGTGTTCAACTTCAGTTCCACCCTTCATTATATATACCTTACAGGCTGCATGAAGTTTAAGCAAGCTAATAGTTTTCAAGCACAGGGAACAGTGCCTGAGACTTGAAAACCTTTATCAAAATGTATGCTTAAAGAAATAAAATAAACACAAAAGAGGAAATTTTTACCATAGAGCATAGTAAGTTTGCATTTTTAAAAAAATCATAGGGCTTCCCTGGTGGCGCAGTGGTTGAGAGTCCGCCTGCTGATGCAGGGGACACGGGTTCGTGCCCCGGTCCGGGAAGATCCCACATGCCGCGGAGCGGCTAGGCCCGTGAGCCATGGCCGCTGAGCCTGCGCGTCCGGAGCCTGTGCTCTGCAATGGGAGAGGCCGCAACAGTGAGAGGCCCGCGTACCACAAAAAAAAAAAAAAAAAAAAAAAAAATCATAACCGAAGAGAGTACCTACATTCTATAGGTCTTTGAATATTGTAAATGTTCTACCTTGATTGCTCAGAATTTCTTCCCAATGGAACTGACTTCAATTGCAACAGAGTATGGAGTTCTAGCCTAAAGAAGCTTTCAAATACAGTGGAAGTTATGCAATTGGGAGGAGATTGGTAGACGTATTGGAGATACAGGCTAAACTGTATGCCGGCTAGTTTGCCAAAGACAACTGGGGAAAGAGACAGCTGGAAGGAGTCCTCCTGGGATAAGAGCAAGTCTCAAACAGTAACCTTGGGGACTGTCCTTTGAAAACAAATTTTTTGATTGGAGAAGTTCCTATAGCAATTTAGACACCCAGGGCATAATTGAAAACAAGAGAGCAATCAGTAGGAAGTTATTGAATCTTGACAGCTGGGTGTGGTCAGGGAAAGAAGCAAAGAGACAGACAAAAGCCATGTCATTGCAGGGTGATCTTGGGCTTACTAGAAACTGCACCCCCTACTAGAAACTGCACCCCCTGAAGAGCTGTGTTAGATGCTTTACACTGTGTGGGTAGGGGGGGAGGATAATAGACTTTACTAAAATAATCTAACCCAGAGTTGAAACAATATGTGACCTAACATTTCCAGTTTTCCACAAAAAATTATGAGACGTGCAAAGAAATAGGAAAGTATTACCCATATACCCCAAAAAGCAGGCAACTGAAATTACTTGTGAGAGTAAACAGATGTCAGATTTAACTGATGAAGATTTCAAGGTAGTCATTATAAATATGTTCAAAGGAATCCATCATTATAGAAGTAAAGGAAGGTACAATGACAATGTCATATCAAATAGAGAATAACAATAAAGAAATAGAATATTATTTTAAAAGAACCAAGTGCAAATTTGGGAGTCAAAAAATACAACTAAAATGAAAAATTCTTGAAAGGGAGTTAATAGTATATTTGACCTGGGAGAAGCATTGGTAAACCTGGAAATGTCTTTAATTTCTCCCTCCCTTTTGAGGGACAGTTTTGCTGGATATAGGATTCTTGTTTGACTTTTTTAAAAAGCATTTTCAATACATGGACCCACTGCAGAGATTTGTATAACCTAGTTATTAGGGTCTTAGAGAATATACACAGTAAAGGGGCAAAAATGCAAGAGTCTGAGGGTATTTTTGCCCCAAACTTGGCCTTTGTGCACTGGTGCAAACTTGAATCTTGGAGACAGAGTTTTGGGTGAAGTAGAAAAGAATAGCTTTATTGCTTTGCCAGGCAAAGGGGAACAGAGCATGTTCGTGCCTTTCAAAAACTGTGTGTCCAAACCCAGGAGGATTTGGTGAGGAGTTTTACAGCAAAGGTTCAAGGGTTGGATTGTTGATAAGGATCAGGGTGTGTTCAGGGCCAGCATGCCTTTAATCTGGCCTCAGGTCGTCTCGCTCTCGATCTTCTCTGAAGAGTGCTTCATCAAGTAGTTAGCATCTTCCATTTGTTGGGAGTTTTAGTTCTGTAGAAGGGCTCAAAGATATTGTTATATGTATCACTTGAGGTGGAACGAGGATCCTGTCCCAAGGCTGAACTATTGTTTCTTGGCTGCTCCTCCTTTGTCTCTGTATCCTCTCCCTTCCTTGATTAGCAACTGTTTGAACCTGCCCTTTGGAACTCAGGGAAGGTCATGGAGGCTGAAGCTTATTGCCTACAAACAAGAAACAAGGGACACAGAAAGGCTTCCATGCCCAGGAGCCACACAGTGTCCTGCTTGGTTTCAGTAACAGCAAGATAACTGAGATTATATACTTCAGGGATTAGTGAAAGAATGAATTGAAGAAACCCATTAAATAGCAGGAAAGATAAATAAATAACTCTTACTACTCTTTTGGCCTATGATCTGGGTGAAAAAAAATCTCCCCTGAGAATAGTTAATTTCAATTTTGTTAGAGGGATTTGGAGTTGGAATTAACTCACACTGAAGATACAAAATTGACCTAAAAATACTTATCTAAAAATAGTTATCCACACTTGAGCTGATTTATTTACTTCAAGCCAAAAAACGAGCATAAAGATATTTCCATGAAAGTGATACCTAGGGTACCTGGTGAAAGCAAATGCTAAACCTCCCTGAAAAGTCATATCTTCCAAACAGACTGCATATTAGTCCCTGCTGAAAATGAACTAAAAATAAAAAAATATATATTAAAAAATAATAATAAAATAAATATATAATTACAAAATACATGCAGAATAAATGTCAGTGAGTCCCCATGAAAGAATTTCAGGAAAGAAATGTTTAAATATGTATGGTGAACTATTATTCAACATAGTTTTGGAAGTATTAGCCACAGCAATCAGAGAAGAAAAAGAAATAAAAGGAATCCAAATGGGAAAAGAAGAAGTAAAGCTGTCACTGTTTGCAGATGACATGATACTATACATAGAGAATCCTAAGATGCCACCAGAAAACTACTAGAGCTAATCAATGAATTTGGTAAAGTAGCAGGTTACAAAATTAATGCACAGAAATCTCTGGCATTGCTATACACTAATGATGAACAATCTGAAAGTGAAATTAAGAAAACACTCCCATTTGCCACTGCAACAAAAATAATAAAATATCTAGGAATAAACCTACCTAAGGAGACAAAAGACCTGTATGCAGAAAATTATAAGACATTGATGAAAGAAATTAAAGATGATACAAATAGATGGAGAGATATACCATGCTCTTGGATTGGAAGAATCAACATTGCAAAAATGACTTTACTACCCAAAGCAATCTACAGATTCAATGCAATCCCTATCAAACTACCCCTGGCATTTTTCACAGAACTAGAACAAAAAGTTTCACAGTTTGTATGGAAGCACAAAAGATCCTGAATAGCCAAAGCAATCTTGAGAAAGAAAAACGGAGCTGGAGGAATGAGGCTCCCTGACTTCAGACTATACTACAAAGCTACAGTAATCAAGAAAGTAGGGTACTGGCACAAAAACAGGAATATAGATCAGTGGAACAGGATAGAAAGCCCAGAGATAAACCCACGCACATATGGTCACCTTATCTTTGATAAAGCAGGCAAGAATACACAGTGGAGAAAAAACAGCCTGTTCAATAAGTGGTGCTGGGAAAACTGGGAAGCTATATGTAAAAGAATGAAATTAGAACACACCTAACACCATGCACAAAAATAAACTCAAAATGGATTAAAGACCTAAATGTAAGGCCAGACACTATCAAACTCTTAGAGGAAAACGTAGGCAGAGCACTCTATGACATAAATCACAGCAAGATCCTTTTTGACTCACCTCCTAGAGAAATGGAAATAAAAACAAAAATGAACAAATGGGACCTAATGAAACTTAAATGCTTTTGCACAGCAAAGGAAAACATAAGCAAGGTGGAAAGACAACCCTCAGAATGGGAGAAAATATTTGCAAACATAGCAACTGACAAAGGATTAATCTCCAAAATATACAAGCAGCTCATGCAGCTCAATATCAAAAAAACAAAAAATCCAATCCAAAAATGGGCAGAAGACCTAAACAGACATTTCTCCAAAGAAGATATACAGATTGCCAACAGACACATGAAAGAATGCTCAACATCATTAATCACTAGAGAAATGCAAATCAACACTACAATGAGATATCATCTCACACCGGTCAGTATGGCCATCATCAAAAAATCTGCAAACAATAAATGGCGGAGAGGGTGTGGAGAAAAAGGAACCCTCTTGCACTATTGGTGGGAATGTAAATTGATACAGCCACTATGGACAACAGTATGGAGGTTCCTTAAAAAATGAAAAATAGAACTACCATACAACACAACAATCCCACTACTGGGCATATACCCTGAGAAAACCATAATTCAAAAAGAGTCATGTACAAAAATGTTCATTGCAGCTCTATTTACAATAGCCAGGACATGGAAGCCACCTAAGTGTCCATCAACAGATGAACGGATAAAGAATATGTGTTACATATATACAATGGAATATTACTCAGCCATAAAAAGAAATGAAATTGATTTATTTGTAGTGAGGTGGATGGACCTAGAGTCTGTCATACAGAGTGAAGTAAGTCAGAAAGAGAAAGACAAATACCATATGCTAACACATATATATGGAATCTAAAAGAAAAAAAGAAATGGTCATGAAGAACCTAGGGGCAAGAAGGGAATAAAGACGCAGACCTACTAGAGAATGGACTTGAGGTTAGGGGGAGGGGAAAGGGTAAGCTGTGACAAGCTGAGAGAGAGGCATGGACATATATACACTACCAAACATATAATAGATAGCTAGTGGGAATCAGCCGCATAGCACAGGGAGATCAGCTCGGTGCTTTGTGACCACCTAGAGGGGTGGGATAGGGAGGGTGGGAGGGAGAGAGACACAAGAGGGAAGAAATATGGGGACATATGTATATGTATAACTGATTCACTTTGTTTTAAAGCAGAAACTAACACATAATTGTAAAGCAATTATACTCCAATAAAGATGTTTTAAAAAAATGTATGGTGAAATTACTGAAGCCATTAAATGATCAATAACAATTGGTAAGCAAAGATGAAACCCCATAAAAAATTAAGGTGTTAAAAATTGGAGAGATTAACACAACCTCATGAAGTTTAGAGAGGTACATATATGCCTACATATCATTAAAATGCAGCATAATAATTGCTACAAGCGAGTTATAAACTGAGCACTATTCTATAGGAATATATGAGACAGACTGTGTAGCATCAAAAAAGTCTTCCTTTATTCATGAGACATTTAAGATGAAACTTTATCTTTAAGATGAAACCTTTAAGACAAAATTTGAAGAAAGGATAGTTTTATAGGAAACTGGTGGCAGGGGCACCAGTGTGAAGTTTAGTGTGTGTATAAGGCAAGGGGGGGGCAACATTATTAAGGGCAAAAGGCTAAAGAAAAGGAGGCTTATTTGAAGAATTTCACAAAGCTTAGTGTTGTGTGGTGTTTTGTGCAATAAGGGGAATGGCAGGGCTTAAATTTGGTGGTAACCTGATTATGCAAATCCTCCTTGACCTTCAAAGGAGCTAGATTTGCAACTGAAGACAAGTAAGCCCACTGAAAGATTGTGAGAAGGGGAGAGATATGGGAAGATTCACAGGTTAGAGAGGGTGCACTGGCAATGATGGAAGCTGGCCCCAGAACAGAGGTTTATAGGTGAGAAGAGAATCTATTGCACTAGCTCAGCAGACTCTGTGACCTTGGATTTGGAGAATAGGATGCATATGAATGACCTGGTTATTGGGAGTTTAGAGAACATGCATTAAAAAGGAAAAAATGCAAGAGTAATAGCAAAAAGAACTGAGATTATATACTCTGGGGATTAGAGGGGTAGGAAAGAAAATGAAGACAGGAGAAACTGTCTGTTTTATAAAGATATAGCTGAATATTAATTGCTACATCATTAAATTTTTTTTAAGGGTCCAAGGAATAACAAACACCATGTAGGAAACAGGAAAGGAAAGGATGTCAGTGAAACCCTGTTTCCACAGCCTGAAATGTGTGGGTAGATTATCAGTATATTGAATCTTTATTTAGTTTTTAATGTGGCCTAAAGAGGTGCCATTTGCTCCTTGGGAAAAATCTTATCCCAATATTGAGTTCTGAAGCCCCAGGTTTTCCTCTGTTACCATGTTTTTGGCCACCGCTGTGCCCCATTCATAGTGACCACCCACACTTTTCCAACAAGGCTCCTGTTCCTAGAACAAATTAAGTGATTATGGAACGTGTTTCAAAATCCAGAGCAAGGCATTGCTTCTGAATAACCAGGTTTCTCAGAAACAGAGACTTTAATTTGAGTGGAGTTGGTCAAAAATCAAGGCACCCAGCAATTCCTTTCATACAACACAACCCAAACTTCCACTTTCCCTGCCCCACAAGAATCCCACAGTTTCAGAAACAGGAAACAAAATGTTGCCACTCTCAATCTAGGGCAGTACATCCAACGGGAGAAAAAAAAAAAAAAACTTGGTTTTTGAGAAGCATCTTTTATTAATTCACATAATCTGAAATACCCCCTGGCCATGATCACTACCATCTTTGATGTGGCGTCTGCATACTGTCCGCACATCCCTATGCCTCCACAAGAGTGGGGGCGCCTAAATGAAAGCAGTATGGTAGGGCTGGAAAGAAATACTTAACTATTGAACACAGTGTCTTAACACAGAAGCTCTGTGGATTTCCCTTGTTGATAGGATAGTTCTCAAGACCTCACAGAAACACCTCAGATTCATTGCACAGGTCCCACGGAGAAGCACAGCCTTGCTGCTTCTTCCAGCACATTTTGGCAGCGTTCCATCGAACATCTCAAGGAAATTCAACTCAGGCAATGGCTTAACAAATGCATTCAAGGTCAGAGAAAATATTTCCCAACATTACTATTGATCTCTTGGCTTACTGCAGAGAGGACAGGAATCGCTAACTTGATTTGATGGTTAAAAGTCCTTTGTTTGTGGGCTGCTCAGAAAATAGTTCCTCTCTTCTCCTTCAGTCTTCATATCCCTAGGGCTTTACTTTGAATGGAAGAAGGGAAGGGTAACCTAAAAATCTTTCTCTTTTTCTCTTTCCATCTTTTTTCCTTCCTCTTCTCTCTCAAGCACATAAACATGCACCACATACACAAATACACTTGCAGGAAGATGTATATATTTTTTAAAAACCCTCAAAGCTCTTCCAAAAATATCAGAGAGATCAAAATAGTGAGCTTTTTCATTAGAATCTGAAAGTTCTGTGATTTTCCCATCAATCTATCTATATCAGAGCACACAGCCACAATTTTTATTTACTGTGCAGCATTTATTTATTAAAATAATGCATTTTGACAAACTTATGAACTTTCTCCTTCACTCCTCTGTTTATTCTCATTCCAATTCACCCACCATCTCTGCAACCTACACTTTTTTTTATATTTCCCATTATAAAATCTTTCTCATCACTTCTACTGGAGGCAAGAACAACAAGGGGTACAACCTAAGCAAACCAGTTAGGCTTCTCCTCTGTCTTCCTGTCAAGCTATTCCACACGCTACAGAAACTCAATGGCCTCAGTCCATTTAGTCTGACACCACACTCCTGTCTAACTTCCCTGAAAGTGAAATTACTTGTCCTTTCAATCTGAACACAACTTCTTTTTTTTTTTTTTTCAGTGAACTTAATCACAGTAACATCTTAGGAGAATAACAATTTTATTTTAATCTTTCCTCCTAAGACAAAAACCTGTTTCCTTGATTCTTTAAAGATTTTATCTGTGCTTCATTTACAGCAACCTGAATGGACCTAGGGATTATCATACTAAGTGAAGTAAGTCAGACAGAGAAAGACAAATCCCAAATGACATCACTTATATGTGGAATCTAAAAAAATGATACAAATGAACATATTTACAAAACAGAAACAGATCCCCAAACATAGAAAACAAATTTATGGTTACCAAAGGAGAAAGAACGGTAGGGATAAATTAGGAGTTTGGGATTAATAGATACACACTACTATATATAAAATAGATAAATAAAAAGGACCTACTGTATAGCACAAGGAACTATATTCAATATCTTGTAATAACCTATAAAGGAAAATAATCTGAAAAATAATGTATATGTTTATATACATGTATATATATAACTGAATCAATTTGCTGTACACCTGAAACTAATACAACATTGTAATTCAACTATACTTCAATAAATTTTTTAAAATCCAAAAAAAAGAAATAAAAAAAGATTATCTGCATTTATAAAAGATGAAGGTATAAACAGTTGAGGATAAAATAGCATAGGTATCCCCATTTAGTCCTCTCTACCCCTTAATCGATTGTTTTACTCTATAAGTCAAAGTAATACCAGCTGCTTTAACAACAATAATAAATGGAAAATGTATAATGGCTAATACTCAATGGTAGAAATTTATTTCTACTTCCAAAATAGTTCATCCTAGTTGGTAAATAGCTCTATTCCAAGTGGCAGTTCCGGGATTCAAGCTCCTTTCATACTGTTCTTCCAACACAAGCTAATGGAAAAAGAAAGAACATTAGAAAGGCAAACATGGAAGATTTTTATAAGATAGTTCTTAAAGTAGTAAAGATCATATTCCACTAGCATGAACTTAGTTACATAATCACACTTATGAATGAGAGGTGCTGGAAATGTGTTCTAGCTGTAGGCTTAGGATGAAGTCAAGACAGATATGAAGATTAGCTAACCAGTCTCTGCCAAATTTGCTTTCTGTTTAGAAAAATTCCTGTGGCTATTCTTTGAGTTGGTTTGCAAGCAAGTCTCTTGCAAAGCTAAGCAATGCTCTTAGCTTTCCTTCATCTGAGAATGTCTTTATTTTCCCTTCATTCCTGAAGGATATTTTCATTGGATATAGAGTGCATAGCTGACAGGACTTTCCTTTCAGCACTGCCTTCTAGCCGTCATGTTATCAGATGACAATAAAACTGTTGTTGAGGTGGTGTTTCTCTATTAATAATACGTTGTTACTTTCTGGCTACTTTCAAGATTTCTTTAGTTTTCAGAAGTTTCCATTATGATGTGTATTAGCATGAATTCCTTTGGATTTATCCTACCTGGGATTCTCTCAGCCTTTTGAAGCTGTGGGTTTATATGTCTTTTGCCAAATTTGGGAAATTTTCAGACACTATTACTTCCAATCCCTTATCAATCCTCCTCTTTCTCTCCTTTCCTTCGTCAACTCTAATGATGTGAATGTTAGCTCTTTTGTTGTTATCCCACAAGTCTCTGAGACTGTTTATCCTTTTCCAGAGTATTTTCTTTCTGCTGTTCAATTTGGGTAAATTCTATCGATCTGTCCTCAAGTTCACTAATTCTCTCCTCTGTCATCTTCACTCTATGATTGAGCTTATCCAGTGAGTTTTTAATTTCAACTGTATTACATTTCAGTTCTAAAATCTGCATTTGATTCTTATTTATTACATTTAATTCTTTGCTGAGATTTTCTGATTTTTCATTTGTTTCAAGAAAATTTGTAATTACTTGTTGAAGCATTTCTGTAATTGGTTGCTTTAAGATTCTTGGCAGAGAATTCCAGCCTCTGAGTCATCTCTGTTGAATGTTTGATCTCATTCTAGTTGTGATTTTCCTGGCTCTTGGTATTATGAGTGATTTTCTATTTTATCCTGCACATTTTAGGTATTATTTTGTGAGACTCTGGATCCTATTTAATCTTATTTTTTAGCAGACAGTCCATCTGTTGAGGTGTAGCCTGAGGACCAGGTGGATGGAGTGAGCTGGAGTGAAGCCTGAGGATTTGAGTTTCTAACAAAATTCCAAGTGATGCTGATGCCCCAGGTTTGGCTGCAGCACTGTGAGAACCAGAGGATTAGACCAAAGAAAAGTTGGGTTTCCATGCTGGGTGATTTTACTTCCCACCAGGCCCTGCCAGAAACATGCTAGCAAAAGTTTGACACCAACTCAAACTTCCCTGTTGACCTAGGTGGGGTTGCTAGGGACTTTTACTTCCTTGCTGGGCCTTGCTAACACCTGAGAAGGGAGAACAGAGGGCTGACTTACACTGACTTGTTACTGGAAGGTGGGAGCAGAAGCTCAGCTGCTTACTGGGGAAACTTCTGGCACCAGAGGAAAGGAGGGAGGAAGGAGAGTGCAGATTATCCCACCTCCCACTATCCCATTATGCATCCTTGATGCCAAGTATGAGAACTTCACTATTTTTGGAATCGTCATCTCAACATGTGGCTTCCAGAGTCACTGAGACACAGAGAGCAAGCGATGGAGGATCCTAATTCTCTGAAACCTTCTTCAGTTGAGACCTACCTAGAGGTGTACCACATTCTGGCAGGTCTTTCCACACTCTAAGTCCTGTTTCTCTTTTTTCTTCCCATCCATCAACAGCTAAACCTTACATTCTGATGCTTTATGACAAAGAAAAGCGGTAATTGTTATCAGTTCATACAGGTATGGAAATCTTAATGGCATAATCTAATAGCAGAGAGTGGGGCAGGAATTTAAGTGATTGGTGCAGTATGATAATTAATTTATGTGTCAACTTGGCTAGGCTATGTGCCAAGATATTTGCTTAAACTCCAGTCTAGATGTTGCTCTGAAGGTATTTTTTAGATGTGATTAATATTTAAATTAGTAATTTAATTTATTATTCTGTGTAAAGGAGATTTCCCTCTGTGATATGGGGGGGGGGGGGGCTCATACAATCCGTTGAAGGCCTTAAGAGAAAAAGATTGATGTCTTCCAGAGGAAGAAGTGTTTCAGCCTCCAGACTGCATTGCAGACTCAAGTTGAAGCATTAACACCCCTGAGTCTCTAGCCTGCTGGCCTGCCCTTCAAACTTTAAAATACATATTCTCACTGAATCTCTCTCTCTCTTTCTCTTTCTGTCTCTCTGTCTCTCTCTCTCTCTCTCTCTCTCACACACACACACACACACACACATACACGCATCCTATTGTGTTCTTTTCTATGGAGAACCCTGACAGAGAAGTTAATAATAACTAATTTCATTGATTGGATGTCTTCTATGCTCACTATGCTAAAAGCTTTAGATTCCCTATTTAAGTTTCAAAATTACTATATGAGATACGTAGTACTATTGCACTTTTAAAATGAAGCAACCTAAATGTCCATCAGCAGAGGAATGGATAAAGAAGATGTGGTACATATATACAATGGACTACTACTCAGCCACAAAAACGAATGAAGTTGAGTCATTTGTAGAGATGTGGATGGACCTAGAGAGTGTCATACAGAGTGAAGTAAGTCAGAAAGAGAAAAACAAATGTCGTATATTAACACATATATGTGGAATCTAGAAAAATTGTACAGATGAACCTATTTGCAAAGCATAAATAGAGACACAGACATAGAGAACAAATGTATGGACACCAAGGGGGGCAAAGGGGTGGTGGTGGGATGAATTGGGAGATTGGGATTGACATATATACATTACTATGTATAAAATAGATAACTGATGGGCTTCCTTGGTGGCGCAGTGGTTGAGAGTCTGCCTGCCGATGCAGGGGACACGGGTTCGTGCCCCGGTCCGGGAAGATCCCACATGACGCGGAGCGGCTGGGCCCGTGAGCCATGGCCGCTGAGCCTGCACATCCGGAGCCTGTGCTCCTCAACGGGAGAGGCCACAACAGTGAGAGGCCTGCGTACCGCCAAAAAAAAGATAACTGATGAGAACCTACTGTATAGCACAGGGAACTCTACTCATTGCTCTGTAGTGACTTAAATAGGAAAGAAATCCAAAAAAGAGGGAATATATGTATACATATAGCTGATTCACTTTGCTGTACAGCAGAAACTAACACAACATTGTAAAGCAACAATACTCCAAAAATTCTTTTTTTTAATGAGGAAATTGAGTTACAAAGGGGATAAGTAACTTGTAGTTAAGACAGTAATATTTGATTTGAATTCAAATGTGCTGACTCCAAAGTCTTTTAACAACCACTGTACAAATTGACTGGAATTCAAAACTCCTTGGTAACAACATTAGAGTTGTATTAGCTTCTTATATCAGCTTCAAATGCTTAAATCATGAATACAGGGCACCTTTAACTTTAGGCTTTGTACCATTTAATGTACCTATATAGATGAACTATACCTGATCTCTTCCTAGAGAATAATTCAATAGGATGCTCATCTGCCCACTTTTTTTTCATTTTCCTAACTATAAACTTAAGTAGCAAGAGGTGCTTGCTACTTCTTCACTACTGATGAAAGAGAGAATAAAAGAAAGTTGTTCAGTATAGTATTATCTTCCTCTATAGTAATTTATGGAGCCAATTATGTATGCTGCTTGGCATTGTCAATAAACCAACAAGTGTTTGAGAGTTTATTTCTTGTCCTTCCCTGTTACTACAGCCAGGAAGATATAGTTCTATAAGATACACTAACCTGTGGTGGCATTAACAGACTTTTAGGGAGCATAATGAACATATATGAAGCAATTAGAGAGCAGCATAGTCCAGAACACATTTAAGTGACAAATTGTTCAGAGAAGTGAATTTACAGATGGACTGGCATAGCTATGAAAAATAAGCTAAAGACATACAGATGGCCAAAAGGCACATGAAAAGATGTTCAGCATTGCTAATTATTAAAGAAATGCAAATCAAAACTGTAATGAGGTATCACCTCACACTGGTCAGAAAGGCCATTATCAAAAGTCTACAAATAATAAATGCTGGAGAAGGTGTGGAGCAAAGGGAACCCTCCTACACTGCTGGTGGAAATGTAAATTGGTGCAGTCACTATGGAGAACAGTATGGATGTTCCCTAAAAATAGATGTACCATATGATACTGCAATCCCACTCCTGAGCATATATCTGGAGAAAATCATAATTTGAAAAGATACATGTACACCAATGTTCATCAGCATTATTTACAATAGCCAGGACATGGAAGCAACCTAAATGTCCATCAACAGAGGAATGGATAAAGAAGATATGGCACTATATATATATATATATATATATATAATGGAATATTACTCAGCCATAAAAAAGAATGAAATAATACCATTTGCAGTAACATGGATGGACCAGAGATTATCTTACTAAATGAAGTAAGCCAGACAGAGAAAGACAAATATCATATGATATATCTTATATGTGGAATCTAAAATTAAAAAAAAAAGACACAAATGAACTTATTTCCACAACAGAAGGAAACTCACAGACACAGAAAACAAACTTATGGCTACTGAAGTGGAAAAAAGGGTGGGAGGAGGGATAAATTAGGAGGCTGGAATTAACATATACCCACTATTATGTATAAAACAGATAGATTAACATATACACAATACTATGTATAAAATAGATAACTATGTATAAAATAGATAACTAAAAGGACCTACTGTATAGCACAAGGAACTATGCTCAATATTATGTAATAACCTATAAGGGAAAATAATCTAAAAAATAATCTGAAAATAATATAAGGGAAAAGAATCTGAAAAAGAATCACTGTACTATACTCCTAAAACTTACACGATATTGTAAATCAACTAATCAACTATTTTTCAATAATTTTTTTTTAAATATGCTGGAGCCACTAGGATTAGAAAAGTCAAAAGGATGCATAAGATCCAGTTCGTGCATCATTCTAGGCTGTGGTTCTCAAACTCTAGCAGAGAACAGAACAACCTGGAGGGAGGGCCTGTTAAAACATAGATTGCTGAGCCCGATCCCTAGAGTTTCTGATTCAGTGGGTGTGGAGCACAGCCAGAGAATCTGTATTTACCAGGTGCTTCTGATACTACTGGACTAAGGACAGCACTTTAATAACCACTGGTCTATCTAGGCTATTCACACTAACGGGCTGGGTCTGTTAGCACCTTACACATTTCAGAGATCAACTTATAATACCTGCTGTTGGCTTTGAGGTCTTCTGATTTTTCTTTAATCTTCTTGAATTTCATTGCTCTTCCTGCAATAAATATGTCCTAATAACAAACTCTAGGCTATGCCACTTCAAAGAAAATGATGGCAATGGAGCCAAAAACTGACTGCCTGGATGAAACCAACATTGATTGTTCTGTTTGAAAATAGTTCAATCTTTGATACATTCATCTACAAATCCTACATCAAAGTGAACTCCCAGGTTCTGTCAGATTTCTTCTTTCTAGTAAGAGATGAAACGTTTGTCTGCTATCATTCTCTTAACGTGATAATTAGTGTGATAATACAGTTTTCCTGGTGTTTAGAATCCTTGATCATACCTTGTAATCATAAATATAGGCCACAGACTCAATGACTTAATTATAAGTGGGATGGTAGACTGATAGAGAAAAACTTCTATCCTCAGGGTAGAAAATTAATCTTTTGAACATATTTTAGAATCAATCTATGGTAAACACTTAAAAATGGATTGAGTGCTTATAACTCAATCTCACATGGTGATTTGAATATCCCCTTGACATATTCGCCTTCATGTCTTCACACCTGCTCCACTTAGCATGTTCTCTCAGCTCATCCTCGTCACACCAAATTCCTCAGCTTTTTCGAAGCCCAGATCATGTCTGTTCAATCCATTGACCTATGACTCTTGTCGACACCCATTTATTTATCGAACACATCCTATCCATCCAGGCTCCGTGCTAGGAGCTAAAGATACAAGGTGAATGAAACACAAGAGAATACCCTGTGGTGAGGGAGACAGACTTGTAAACATATAAAGGCAATAAAGTATCAGGGGGACTATCACAGAAGTATAATGGCCACATTTTGACTCAAAGACAAATGATCAACTTTGTTTTTTGTATTATTGTGTTTTTTGTATTATCGTCTAAAATATCATGTGAGTGAATTCTGTCTTCCTCTGCCAATGTTTCATGTATTCTCAAAAAATTGTTTCTTAACAAATGTTGAAACAGTCATTGATTTATATATTTAATGTTAAAAGTGTCCTCTGTGAAGCCTAAGTATTTATAACATCCCTCTCATTATAGTGAGAGCATAAAAGAAAAAGCATCAAATGGTAAGTAACCCCAACATTCCAATAGGTTGATGAGTTCAAGATATAAGCTCTCTGAATAAATTACACATATATAACTATATATATATAAACTATATATAACTATATAACTATATATAACTATATAACTATATAACTACATATATATGGGCTTCCCTGGTGGCGCAGTGGTTGAGAGTCCGCCTGCCGATGCAGGGGACACGGGTTCGTGACCTGGTCCGGGAAGATCCCACATGCCGCGGAGCGGCTAGGCCCATGAGCCATGGCCGCTGAGCCTGCAGATCCGGAGCCTGTGCGCCGCAACGGGAGAGGCCACAACAGTGAGAGGCCCGTGTACAGCAAACAAACAAACAAACAAACAAACAAACAAACTATATAAATGGACATGGAAATAATTAACATTAGATGTGGGAAACAGAGGAAATTAGATCATAGCCAGATATTTCCTTAGAATCCCCTTCCATCATTGGCAAAAAACAACAACAGCAAAGTGATTTGTTAGTATCCTAGTGGGGAGAGATTAGCGTTTATAAGAACCACAGACCAGTGATGTCTGGCTACACTGCTAGTAGCTGTATACATATGAACTCTATTAGTAATTACACAAAAAACTTTAAACCATGCAATTCCATCTGCAGTGTTAAGAAATCTTATACTAGAAGAAAACTCAGATATTAAGTACCATAATGACGTTTGTAGGTACTTCTCTATTCTCTAAAATATGACAACAACAAGAGAGCAAATACCGATATAATGGAGAGGAGTGAATGAAAGAGTTCCATTTTTCTTGACCTGGGCTACCCTTTATCCCCTGGATTGGATCCATGTCTAAACAATAATAGATCATAGAAACATTTAATTATTAATGTGAACACCTAATTTCTGCAGAACTATGCAGTTCCAATACATGAACTCAGTGGTCCTTCTAAAATGTTATAAACTCTCAATTTCATGGGCACTCTCACTCTTTGACAAATGGTAATTTGATTAGTTTATAGGTAACATTGAAGGTCCTATTTTGCAATAATAGTTCCCCTTGCAATTTTAAAAGCTGTATGTAGTAATCCCTACCTTAATATGAAATGAGAAGTCAAATTCCCTAGAGCAAATTATAAATTTAAAGGAAATAAATCCTCAAAGCAATCAAAATGTATGTCTCAACAACCTCTACACAAATGCTAATGATCTCATAAGTCATTCAGCCACTCATTGGGCACACAGCATCTCAGAAGGAATAAATTGACATTAAGTTATTTTATGAAAGCTATTGAGTTTTATGGTTTAATGTTAGGGACTTTTCTTTGTTTCAAAAGCATATGGTTTAGTTGCATATGTATATGTATTTAGTTGCATACTGGAGTGAACATGCAGAGAGATTAGTCCAGCGTAACAACAATGTTGTTGAAAACCAAATAATTCCTAATTGCATGTCTACCTCAAGTCAACGTGAAGATATTAAGAATCACTGTGACAGCAAGATGGAATGGTCACTAACTGGTCGAGAGGAAATAGAGCAATTATAAAAAGTTGACTTAATCATTAAAAACAGTATAGCCAAATAGTATAGAGGCAAACAATTGCATACACTTCAAATCTCCTCAGTCCACAAGTTCATTGCTTGTCCCAAGTTTTGTTTTTTGCTGTATCTTCAGAGGTTAAATCAGCACCTAACAAGCTCACTCCCCTAAACAGTACTCAAACAGCATCACTGCTTTATTTCATTTCTAACCCATATGACTGAATTTTCCCGACAGAAGAGGTACATGAGAAAGCAAAGCTTAGTCTCAGCTTTGCTATTTATAATATTCTTACTTTATTTTCCTAGGTTGCAGTCTTGAATATTGCTTAATGAGTAGCTGTTTAGTGATCTCTGCTATATGTAAGACTATATATGCCTGTATAATTAATAACACTTAGAAGTAATTGAACAGTCCTATAAAAAAGACTGTAATCTTCACCTTACATGTATCCTACAATCAGTCAATGGATGAATTAGATTTGAAATGATGTCTTTCTGATTTCAAATCCCATATCCTAGCTCTGTCCCTCCTCTGCATTCTCTTTTTTAGACTAAAACTGCTAGAGAAAAGAAAACCACAACATTGCATTATTATAAGGAATAACACAAGAACAAGAGGATGATCTTATTATTCCCTCTTCAAGGGCGTGATATAAGTATCTAATTACACAAATGATAAAATATGGATCACTACTCTACCTGGCTCATACTTATTTTTGTCTCCTTGAAACTTCTGAAGATTTAGAAGTCAAAGCCAAATGAAATGGATAGTACAGGATAAAAACATTACATGAGGAAAAAGAATTACTTAAGATGTACCAGACCTTATTTAAATCTAGGCTCTTAGGAGTGACAATGTACAGGTTACACAAAGAAGAAAAGCTGGAATGGCATGAATGAAAGTTTTTAAGACACTGACACAATCTTGATTCCTGGAGTGAAACATCTGACCTAAGCATTTCCCTCATCTTCACTCTCCAATGTGTAAATTGGTTGTAAAATGGGTCACATGAAAACCTCTCCTTTTCTTCTTCAAGGACATCACTTGCTATAATCTGAATTATAATACTCAGAGTTTTATAAAAGAAACATGGCCATGATTATTTCTTGTATGATTTTAATGAAGAAATTAGGCAAAAACATGAGGTTTATAGTCTCAGAGACCTGTATGTGATCTTATTTGACTTTAGTTTTCTTTCTCCACTAGATTTTTATGGATAATTCTAAAGATAAAAACATTAATTTTATAAAAGGATTTTATGGGCAGAAAATGTCGTTTGGAATCCTGGCTGATAGCTTCATCGTGAAAGAAACCATTTACTCCTCACATTCTTTGCCAAGAATTCTCCACAGGATTCAGGAGTTTATAAAGGAGAGGACCCCCACCCCATATGCTACCAGTTTCATTTCGTGCTCCACCTGCATCTTTTGCTCCAGGCACAGGACAACTTAAGTTTCCTATAATATGCCATGTACTCAATTATCCTCGCGTTTTGCTCCAGTTGCTTTATTATTTTTGTTCCCAATCATTTCTACTCAGTCTTCCTCATTTACCTTCTGCTACCTGTTTACCATTTGTTACCTGCCTTTGATAGCTCTAGTCTTCTACCTGAGACCTTTATTGTTTTCCTTCTTCCTGCTCCAGGTATAACACTTACTCACAATGGCTTTGCCTGCTCCTTTCACAAGAATAGCAAACTTCTTAAAAGCAAAGATGGTGGTGTGTCTGCTTCATACCCTCAACCCTTACAACATGCTTAGCACACAGTACCTCAGAGATATTTATTTGCAGGATGAGTGGAGAACGTGCAGATAATTTAAGCTTCTGCACTTGTGTCCTCTGCTTTTAAAAAGATGGAGCTTCTGACATATCATGAGTAGAATTGGGGCATTGCTTTGCTTTGCCAAGGGTATTTATTAATTTTAAGGGTAGGCACTTTATTTCTGGTAAATAATTGTATGCTCATAGGGAAAATTAAAAACTTTCCCCAAATTGAAAAAAGTTATCATGTTAAGAAAGAATATAAGAATTCAACTTGAATAAATTTTATTTTAATTTCATAATTATCTTAGAAGAGAAAGAAAAAAAAGAAGCATAGAAGTGTTCCACCCAAGGTGATAGAGTGAGTTTAGCACAAATAGTGAAATGCCTGCTTTTCCAATGCTAGGTCACAATCAGGCTTTATTCATCCTGTAAATTTCACATATGTCTCAAGGAGAGTTTTACTATCTTGAATCCATTGCTCAATCTTAGCTTGGAGGAGCCATGGGAGCAGTATTAGCCAGTTAAATCTTCACTGACTTTCTAAATCTGAATCATGCTGAGACTGTGTAGGCTGCCAAGTTCAAGCATGGTTCCTTTTTCTAGGAGAGTTTTGCCTAAGTTGTGTGGCTGAGACCACTGAATCTTTTGCACCCTCTGCTATGGGCGTTTTTTCAAACAGGACCTCACCTCACCCTCTCCCAGTGGAAAGAAGCCATAGGATCCGCTAACTGAAAGGCTGCTGAGCCTTGAAAACGGCATTGCTAACATTCTTCACAGTTGGCCTTCTCTTCTCAGAATTACACTTTAAATGGAATCAATGCCCTAAGGGTTTGGTCCTATTCATTTAACTGGTTCTAATTTATTCTCCCTCTGGATCCCTACCTTACAAGAAATGTAAACTCAGCCAAAAGAGCACATCTCTCTGTAGAATGGAGAATAGAAAAGGTTGTCATATTTGAAGGACATCGTCAGAGGTAAGTCCATTTACAGCTACTTATGTTTGATAATTCCTTGTTCCTGTTTTAGGGTTGGGATGTTGGCTCCCTCCAGGCATCTCATATTTGAGAGATATAGTCTGACCTATTTGGGTGCCATATTCTGTCAGACAATTTTAAATCCTGAAACCCCAGAATGATAATTTTGCTAGAAATTAACCAAACAATTGAAAATATGGCAACATAAAGTTATTTTAAATGCAAGAAGCTTTCCTTGTTTGAAAAGTTGGTTCTAAAGTAAAAGTAAATAAACAGAATCAGAAACAATGATAAATTGGTGTGAATATAAGTTTGGATGTCGGTGGGAATAAGACCACTTCACATTCAGCTTGAGTTGAAAAAGGTAGAAACAAGTTTTGTTGTTGCTGTTGTTGTTTTTTAACTTTTGTTTTCCTTTAATTATTTTACTGAATCACCCTACACGAAGTGTGGAAACCAGAAGTCTGCTAAATCTAATTTATACATTATTCCTCCACCCCCATCCCACCTCACCCACCAAAAATAAAACCATGAATGATGGTAGGAACAGTAGGAGTTCATAGTCGATCTTTTGTTTGTTTGTTTGTTTGGTTTGCGGTACGCGGGCCTCTCACTGCTGTGGCCTCTCCCGTTGCGGAGCACAGGCTCCGGACGCGCAGGCTCAGCGGCCATGACTCACGGGCCCAGCCGCTCCGCGGCACGTGGCGTCCTCCGGGACCGGGGCACGAACCCGCGTCCCCTGCATCGGCAGGCGGACCCCCAACCACTGCGCCACCAGGGAAGCCACATAGTCGATCTTTTTGATGCATTGAATTTGAAACAATGATACAGTGTGATGAGTGGTGAACGTCAGCTTGGAATACAGAGTAGCCTGTTTGTTAGCATCGTTTGAAACCATTGGAACAATATCTTAGTAAAAACAACTGCATGTAAGTACATTTAGAGCATATAGCATACAATTATTTAAAATTCTAAGCTTTAGGGCCAAATTATTTCTGCTATAACCCGATTCTTGTTAGGATCTTCAAACACCTTGACATGTAGATAATAATCTGAGCCCCCAGATCATGTCTTGTGAAAATTCAAAGCCCCCACTGGGCAAGATTATTGTAATTTTCTAAAGGGCCTTACATTGGTCAGGTTGGAGCAACCCACACTTTTAAATCAACCTCTTTGGTGTCTGAATCGTTTAATTTTTTAAAAGTGAGCATCAGTGTATGATGAGTCCAGGTATTCTGTGGCATCCATCCAGATGATATAGCCAAAGACAGCATGCCATTTCTTACCTAGACAGCATACTGTTTGCACCTGTGCTTATCCCACAACATAAAGAAGTCGTCTTTCTCTCTAAATGGCTAATTGTATTAAGAAGTGCAGTGTCAGAGAAACTTCAATAGGGAAAAGTAATGGTCTCTAGGACTTGGTCTCCAATGATATCGTCTCCTATTTACAGCTTGTCTTAACCCTTTTCATTAATCTCTCTCATCATGTAATAAACTACTTCTATCGAAGAAAGAGTTATGGAAAATTTATCCACCTGGGTCTTAGTTGTAGCTATGTGGTGTGAAAAATAAAGTCTTCTTTAATCCACAAGATGTCGTTCCTTGAAGATAGCAGTCATTCCTTGAAGGTACTAATTGGGGCTAGGACTCTTTTTTCTTGTTTATTAGGAGACGATAGGTTGTAATAGTCATACTTTCCTGGAAAATTCAAGCATGCAAGTCTTTCAGGTGGTAAAAACTTAGCTAGTGGTCTTCTAACTAGTTACTTTTAATAACAGAATTTTTCCTCCAAAGTGTAACCCTTATACATAAAGATGGTGATAGAGGGGTAAATGTTTCGGAAACACAGCTGGGACCCCAATGGCTTGGGCATTTGGCACCTCTCTTGTTCTCTATTATAGCTCCTCATACTCTAAAAAAGTATAATGTTCCATAAAACTCAGTCAGAAAGCAGCAAGACTAAACTAAGGGAGAACTCAGGAAGATGGTTTAAATCAATGTTTATATTTGACAAGAGTCACATAAAGGTGAGCACCATTCATCACTAGCATGTCTTATTTATATATACTCCAAAATCGGTCTTTCACCCCTTGCAAAACTCATGTAGATTAAAGAATGACTGGAGAGATAAATAAATAATTGGGGTGGCTGTTTTCATCCAATTCGGCATTCCCACTCACCACTGTAGAGTCCAGAGCTGCTTATTTAATACCCTCTTTTGTCACCTGAGAAACTCATGTCTTTGCTCAAAGTGAAGAATTCATCTATTAGACACCATCTTCTTTTTACAAATCAGGTCCCACACACCTCGCTTGAGGAAAGACCCTATTAAATGGGTACAGCAAGACCCTGTGCCCCTTCTCCGAACCCAGGGCCAGTTTTCAGCATCCCTAGCCTCTTCCATGGCTTTCTGTGACTAAGCTAAATGGTTCAACCCCAACCCCACTGACTTTCCCCACTCTCATTTAAATTTAGATCTTAGCTTTCATTCTGTGAGCATCTGGCTTTGACCCCACTGCCTCTTCTGTTTCCCAACCCAGAACGTCTCTTATTAATTTCTAAATATCAAGGCTATAAGTCCTTGATTGAAGCCAGACCTGCAAGGCCACAGTACTAGTTTCCCCCAATCCTGTCTCTATGCACACATCACCCAACCTCTGCTATGTAGCTGGGCTGGGACATCCCAGATCATAAGCTTAGGTAAGACTGAATCAAAGTATCTTTGAAATAGATAATTATCTCCTAACCTGAAGATGGTAGAAGATGTGATTCACTGGGGACTGGAATACTGTGGGGATGATGCACATGCAAAATAGAATTACAAAACCAAGGAAAAGATGAATTTAACTTGACAATTAACTTTCTATTCATCTACCTTTTGAGGTTCTGGAAATTCATTTCTTGTGAACACCTGACGCCTTCTCAGACTTTTACAGCAATCAGGATACTTACAGAGCTTAAGTTTCAAAAGAAAGAGATAACTATCTGCTGAACAGTGTCACACTTCAAGCTTTGTAGATGAATTTTCTGCAGCTTAGGCCCTTGACTCTAAGACAGTGTTTGTACTTTTAAAGAATTCCAGTCCTAACATAAGATCACAGTCACAGACTTAGTGCAATTTAGATGCAATTCTTTTTCTGTTTGTTTTTTAAGTCCCATGGTGGGCCATGGGCTTGAAAGACATGCAGGCTACTTGAGTGGTGAGTTAAATAGTTTCCTACTCAGCCAGTTATCAAAGTTTGGCACAGTTGGCCAAAACTGTTTTCTACTCAAAGTAAAGTCCTCCAGTTCATGGACCTCAAACCAGGTATCTTAAACATCATCACTCTCTGCAGGATACTCTACTTGGACCCCCAAAGGCAGGGCCATGGGCATGTGGACACTAATTGTGGGGACATGAGGATATACTTAGACAACTAGGTTTTCTAGTCGCTGTAAATGTACCTGTTTTGTTAGAGCATTATCAGCAAGATAGAGAGACTGGTCCTAAATACCAAAACCATGAGTTGTGAAAATATACCTCAGGATACGAGAAGGGATGAAGTTTGGACTTGACTTGTTTCTTGAGTGAGGATGGAGGGATCACTCCTCATAGAAGTATGGGTTAATTCTTTGCTCTAGGAAAGGCCTTGAACTAAAAACATAACTAGGTTGGTTATGACCAGTCCCCTATACTCATCTGGTGATTGACCCAAACAGACCCTTTGGTTTTGATGCTGGTCAGTTCATGGCAAAGGGATGACTAAGCTTTTTTGAAAATCACTTTTCTAATGATATCCTTTCCAGAGCAGTCCAATAGTCCAGAGTTGAAACTGGAATCTCTCAAGACAGACCTCCCTCCTCTATCAGAGGCCATAGGTAGATAAATAGGCATCCCCACTCTTGTGAAGTGTCTTAAATTCTCACAGTTCTCATAGAAGCTCAGGAGAGTAACCATTCTCCAGAGTTAACTGACTTTATATGCATACGACTGTTTCTTACTGTTTCTTTAAACAATGTGTCAAGAAAGAAACCAAAATGCCATAATACTCAGTGGCACCCAAGAACCACAAGGTAGCCATAAATGCATATGCTGGAGAGTAGAAGCAGATATAGTCATTGCATGAATAAGTGAAGTTGGCTGATGTCCCTGGGCAGCCATTTGAATCTCTGAAGGCAGAAGTGCAAGGTCAGGGCAGCACTTCTGCTCTTGCCACCACAAAAGTGGCAAAGCCAAAGTGCTAATGAAGGACATGATGGTAAGTCATGTGTCCAGAGGAAGATCAAGAAGAGAGTTTAATGTAATTTACAGTTTGCAAAGACCAGTTCAGAACATACTCCAGAAGTGGAACACGGGTGCTAAAGAGACCCATTTTGGTATTTATGACTATTTTTAAGGAACCTTACTAAGATGAATAGATGTTTGATAAATTTTGGCCTAACCATATGATATTGCCAATATTTGACTTTGTCAATGAATTAATTCTGAGAAAATTCTTAGGATACTGTTCTAGAACTTGAGTCAAAACTTGTTGCTTAATGAGCTGTTCTAGGGAGAGGTATCACAGAAGTGGTATAAGTAATCTGCGCTTAAGAGAAATACCTCAGTAAGAATAATTTTCCATTGTGCATAAATTGTCATCAGACCCTTATGAACACTAACTCCACTTGACAAGTGAGGAAACACCAGTGTAGGAGGCTGGGGTGAGGGTGGGGTGGACTTCAGTCAACACCTCTACGCTGTTTCCCTGAGGCAGAGCCACTCTGTTTATTCTCACTGTGAGCCAAGCCACACTGTCACCTCCTGACCCAGGACCAGTTTGAAGGCATCATCTCCTCCTATCCCGTGCTGGTTTACCTAATGTAATGCCACACTTGCAGACAAGGCATCATGTCCTCTCCTGGGACTAGTACCTACCACTGACAAAGATGTTTCTGAGAACTGTATACTCTCTCTCCCTATTGTTTTAGGTCAAGTCAGTGCAACTGTGCTTTTCCCTGATTAGTTGTCCTGGATTCTATGCCACAAATAGGGAAAGTCATCATTGCCTTACCATGGTTATCTTCATACTATTTTATATCTTTGCTCATAGAAGTTATCGTTGCTACCTTGGGATATATTTACACAGCAAACATGGGCAGAGAAGTGACTCAAAACTTAGAACTTATAAAAGTCAAATGTTCAAGTTTACAGAGTTGGGCTAATAACAGAACCAGAACCATGTCTAGATTCCTGAATTCTTCGTCGGGCTTTTTCCATTCCATCAACCTCCTTAGGCATCTTTCAATGAAGTGCTCATCTTACACCATATCCCACCTCAAATCTCCCAGAGGTGCTGATTAGCAACCAAACCCAGGACCTAATTTGTCCACTTCATGATCTAATAAGGACTTTGGGGCCAAAATGGGCACTTCAATCTTACTTCCTCTCATTCTTGCATTATGCTTTTTTTTCCAAGTGTGTGCATTTGAGGCTGCATGCATTTCAAGAATGCTTGGAGGTATTCCTTTGTAGCTAACAGAAGATTTCACCAATGATTCTGTCTCATCCCCCATCCACATGTTTGAATATCATTCCT
This sequence comes from Leucopleurus acutus, assembly GCF_964270905.1. Classification (NCBI taxonomy): domain Eukaryota; kingdom Metazoa; phylum Chordata; class Mammalia; order Artiodactyla; family Delphinidae; genus Leucopleurus; species Leucopleurus acutus. Next base: position 53,826,004 of record NC_139158.1, read on the forward strand.
CCAATGTTGTTTAGAAACCAGAGACCTCTTTTCCATTTCCTGGTAATGCTTATTTTTTTTTCTTTTTATTGCTGGTTAGCACAGGCTCATAAAAGTCCACTGTGAGCATGTTTTTCCAACTTGAACAAATGCTTGATATTAGCCATGGCAGAATATTTACACAATGGAAGTTGGCACATGCTAAAAAACAGTGATTTCAATTTTTTTTAAAGCCAATTGTTTCATTATATCATTTCATTTTCTTAATAACAGCTCTACTAAGATATAATTTGTAGAGAGCCAATTGTTACCCATTTCATTTACCAACACACTCCACTTTCTGACCTCTCAGAAGAAAGCAAGCCTCCTTATTCCAGATGACTTTATTCACCTTTGCTGAAAACTTAGGATGAGGCTCTACCTTACAATACCTCCAATAATTTTGCTATTGAACTGCTACTTCAGTCTAAATATTCTGTGTTCCCTAAATCAGAGTGAGATAGGTCTGCCTGGGCCATCTTCTGCAGGCTCATATCTGTTAATACCTCAAGGAAAATAGCTCCCGCAGGTTTTGCTGGCATTTATTATTTGCATTTTCCTAATTACTAAGGATAAGGCTATTGTAGACACTCTAACTCCAGCCAATCCACAGATAAATGCAGCCACTGGAGTGAGCCCAGCTGAAACCATCAGAAGAATTACTCCACAGCTCACATAATCTTAATAAATAATACATCCTTGTTTTAATGTATCGAGTTTTGAGGTGGTTTTTCACATATTAATGGATAACTGACGGAGCATCTCTCCACTCAACATATTTACAACTGAATTATGAACAACCAAGTCCCAGGCTGCTTTCTTTGGCTTTAGGGCATCTCATATTTTTTAAAGGACTGCATCTTTGGGAAGATTCAGCCATAGGAAAAGGGGGGAAACCCAGGATAGGTCCCACAATATGTAATGGAGAGAAGAACAGTGTAGGAGAGCCAACTGAGTAAACAGAGAAACTTTACAAAAGAAAGACACACACCTGCAGCTGGCCACTGAGTGAGTTCTGAAAAAAATTCCCCAGGAGCAGGTTCCAGAGATCAAACTAGAAGGATCCCAGCCTTTTTTTCTGTTGAGTCACTACAGTTGTTAACAAAAGGTCGCATTCTGCATATTTTATGCCCCTCTTCAGAGGCTTGGAATACCTGGGGGCTGCCATATGCCTTCAAAGAAGAGCTATTTCATAATACGTCACAAAATTAAGCTCCAAAGAGAGGTAGAACCCAGAGTAAGAGACTCAGTTAATGGAAGCAGATGATGCCTCTTGGGACCATTGAAAAGGGCTAATAACCATGACAAGTATCTCTTGGATGCCCTTCTGTTTTTAGGTTGCTTCATACACAGAATATACACAGGCTAGCAAGATTTTTCACACTCATCATAGGAGGCCACCTTGCCAACAGGAATCCCCTCTGTTACCACTTACCTTAGAATCTCCAGTTGGGTGCGTACACCTCAAGATTTAGCATCAGTCCTCCTCGACCATATATTTATTCTGACAGCATGCTCTAATTGAAGACATTGGAGTTGAATTAAAAATATAAAGGATCAACAAATCCCTTCGGGTACTTAACAAATCCTTAATGCTAGAAAAACAACAAACTCAGAATTTGTAATTCTGATCATATGTTAATTTCTGGAAGGTTATACATTATTAAATCTTGTTGAAAAGGCAGAATTGTTTTTTTTTCCTTCTTTATCTTGCTTTCTCTTTACAATTCACTCAGCAGAGCTTATAAAATGGGCCTGAGCAGGTTCCCATTAACTGTAGTCAGTTTTAATTTCTGGTTCTCAGGAACAAAGCTGATATGTGTAGGTTCCCAATCATGGAAGGAAAATGTCACAAAGCCATTTTTGCCATTGCTTAATTAAAACAAAAACGCACCCTGCAATACACACAGAAAAATTTAAGACAATCAGTTATGTCATGTGGACAAATTTCTTCACTACATAATGCTTTGTCCTCAAAGACCGTTTGTCCATATCCTACAAAAATTCTCATGTAAGAAGAAAGATAGTGAAATATTTTAAACATTTTTTTCCTTTATCCCAACCTGTCTAAAATTTTTGTGGTAAAAGCAGAGAAAAGGCAAGCTCCTCAGTATTCAGATTCCAGAGCTTATGCTTTCCATTTAGTGCTAATGGCTGACCCCCGCATATATCGTATATCATAAATACAGAGCATATAGTACCTGACCCCGCCTTGCTGGCTGGCACTACATTGAAAGCAAGTGGAGATGGAATACGCTATCTCATACCTGAATTAATCAGAGCTCTTTCAGTTTTAAGAAACAGAAACTTAACTCAATCTGGCTTGTAAAATGGTGAGAGGGGAAAATAGGTTCATATAATTGAAGGGACATGTTGCAGATCAGAGTTTCAGGTATGGCTGAATCCATCAAGAAAATCTTCCTCTTCATCTTTTGGCACTGTTTTCTTGAGTGCTGGCACTGTTTTCTTGAGCGCTTGAGTGCCCCTCTCATGTTGTAGAAAAGATGAGGCACAGAACCAGCTTACATTTCATACACTAAGGAATCTCAGTAGAAAGTACGTCTAGTTCAATGGTTCCAGAAAAGGCCTGGGTCTGTCATTGATCTGGCTTGGGTCAGGTTTGCATCTGTAATCAGTCACTGAAGCCAAGGAATGGAATGTGTTAATGTGCCAGGACTTGGTTTTGTCTTAGCTCAGGTTCCCCCAGAAATAGACCTAAGCCAAGGATTTCGGTGAGAACAGTTTATTGGAAGTTGCAAGGAATAAAAGTGGGTGACAAAGAAGTCAGCCAATACAGGGATGTTAAGTCAGATACCAGTGAGAGAGCAGAGCTTAATATTGCAGGAATATTTCCTGGTAAAACAAATACGGGAGAATTAGCCCTGTCAAGGAGTGAGGTATTTGAGGTATATTTGGGGTATTTATACCCCCACGTCCACTAGTTATTAGGTAAAAGCTAACCCCAGGGGGACTTTTACCCCCCAGATATTTCCCACCTGCCTTGTGTGTGGGCACAGTAAATTTCATCAACATCAAGTCAGTCCTCCATTAATCATGCTTTTGCTGGCTGTCAGAAGCCAAAATTATAAGCATAGAAATGTAAAGGGAATCTGAAAGGATATGGGCAGACCACCAACACAGTCTGCTATAGGTCCCATCCCCATCCCTTGTCAAGGGAATGCAGAAATTAGTGTGTTAGCCCCACCCAAACCACATCTAATAAGTTTGGGGCAGGGATCATGCTCACAAAGGAAAACCAGTGTGCTGTCCCTAAGGAAAAAAGGAAAAGATTCTCTGACAGGCAAAAACAAGAGACGTTCGTTCACTTAATTGACTGAACACTGAATTGTGTTTTCTCAACGTAAGGCTTTCAATGCAGAGACGGGTGCTATGCAGTAAATGGGAGATTAAGAAATAGACACTGAGCTTGATCCTGGTAAAGATGTGGATCATTATTCTTAGCACTTGAGCTAAGCTCTTGGAAGTGTATCCAGTGTCTTCAAGGGCATGAAGATGAGGCTGGTATCCTCCATACCTCCATTCCTCTGGTAATCCTTGGTTAAGAAAATACGATCCTGCAAAAATTAGAGGCTAGAAAGTACTACTTAAGACAGAACAAATGTAATTGCTGCCTTCTGGGGTAAAAATAATTAAAATAGAGTTATGGAAAATGCATAAAGACCATATCTATAAATTACTATGGAAAGAACCCTGCTGGCCAAAAAAGAGAGTGACTATCAGATGATTCTAATCCCTTTGTTTTGCTTTTGCTGCCATCATCGTTACTTGGTGATGAGCCTATTTGGTGCTTGGCAGTTTATTCTTTTAAAAAAATGTGTGTTGCCAGCAGTTCTTCCAAATAAGGATCATTGCCCAAGGAGCACTGTATAAGCAGCAGTGAGACATTTGCAACCAAGCAAGCATTAATGAAGTCTGGGGTAATTTCTACTGTGGTGAGCAGAATAATGCCAAACTTGCTAGCTGTCTGGATTTCTGGCTGCCTAATAAATCCTTCCTTTGTGTAGCCTGTGAATGTTGGCTCATGATCTTCTTACAACAGGCTGGCTCTAAAGGGGCTCACTAAAATTGACCCCAACATCTCTACATCCTAACCTTAAATAAATCAGAGTACGATTTTTTCATCATTATTAATAGAATTGTTCAGTAGTGCTCAAGTAATATACATCTATTTCTTTGCTGTGTTGGTTTATGTGGGTATACAGTTTTGTTGGTTGTTTTTGTTTTTTGTCTTTAATGCTTTTAAAAATTTGGGAGGACTTAATATATTTCTAGATGCCTAGAATCTGTTGGAAACACAAAGAAGATGTTCTCCCAGTAGTAGAATCCCAACTAAATTTCATTTGTCAGCCTCTGCCAATTCTCTTCTAATCGAAAGTCTCAACTAAGTTCTACATAAACACTGCTACCTTTGATACTTGTCCCTGACTAGCTAATTTTTCTTAGTAAACAGAGTTTACTTTATTTCTAAGAAGTTTACTTTACTAAGAAAGTAAATGGGTAAACAGTATGGTACACACTTTCATTCCTCAGCCCACAATGTTCTGAGACTGGAGTAAAACCATGGAGTGAAATGACCTATGCACTCTTCATTGGGGAAAATTCTATCTACAAAACACGGCTTCCTTTGTAATAACAACCTGAGTTGGTTGGGGTAGGGAAATGTACATTGCAAATGGTCATGTACTTCTGACTGCAGATGTCTGCCATGATGAAAGAAAAGAGGAAACAAAGAACAAGTGATTCGATAGTAACCCTTAAGAGTTGTATATTTAGACTCTTACTGCAGGGGAACAGTTCTCTTCAATGAAAGACTCAAGATGTTTGGCTTGTTGCTCATAACCATCTTCAAAGACCAAACACTCGCCTTCCACTAGCGGTGATTAGCCTTACACAGTGACAAACTGTTACAAGGACAGTTGACATTTTTTTTTTATGGTCTTAGAAATTGTCAGAATGGGTTAAAAACTCAGCAGAGCCTTAAATCCAAAGGAATGTGGTTAGTTCCACTCAACAGAGAGAATCCTTAAATGTAGAACCTGTTGTTCTTCAACCAAAGGCCTGTTTCCCCCTTAAGCAGTGGTTTCTTGGATAAGTAAAATGTGTTAGAATTCAATGGCATATCCCCTCAGGAGAGGCCAACAGGAAGATATCTGAATCCAAAAAGGTGCCTAATAGCGGCCAGTTCTAGGCAAAGAAGAAAGGGAAAGAAAAAACCCTCCCTTAAGCTATTCCAAACTTGGCTTGGAGAGAATGTGCAAAAGGGGAGAGAAAATGTTTTTGGGTGCTTTTCTTCTTTTTTATGTGTTCAGTCTTGTTGGCGTCTTATTGCCAGAAGATATTGGAGAGCCAACAATGTACAACGTGGAGCTTTAAAAATAAATCCTGTCTTGGAGCATTCAAAACTGCTCGCCATGAAAAGGAGACTTTCCCAGTGTGCCAGCACTGAACAAACCTGAAATCGAGCCTCCCTAATGTTCATGTTAATATTAGAGTGATGAGAAATAGAGTAGAGGGAGGAGAGACTACTATGATGGCACAAGAGTGGATAAACACAATGGGCAGAAAATGAATGGGTAAGACTCTGAAAGTGCACAGTTCTCAAGTTATCAGCAGAGTAAAGGATGAACTGTGTGTAGAGCAAAGCACATCATTGAGAGCTAGATGCAAAGCCACTGCTTTTTGTGGAAAAAGCAATAGTGCAAGTTTTAAGGAACCTGGGTTTTAGTATGTAATTTTCCTTATGGTACTTTCTCGCCCTATAATCATGAGTCTCTAAATTTTACTCAATCCATGATGAACCTTCTCTTTTGCGATATTTATCTTCTTTTTCAGATGTTGACAGTTTGCACAATGAGAATGATTTACAGAGTTAGACCACTGAGCACATTGTTCTTTTTTTACCAGTCAAGTATAACAAAACTTACACCATGTACTATTCCCAATATACTCTCAAGGCAAAGAAGAGAAAATCTAGGTATTAGAAGCCAAAAAAGAAATGAATATAAATGTCAATATACACCATGAAAAATCTTTCAAAATCCACCATTTGGTTGCCTTTATCTAGCATCCTGCTGAATGGTAGTAATTGCTAGAGGTAATGGTGGGGGTTGATGATGAGAATGCAGAACAGAAAATAAATGGGGGAGTTAAAATCAGTAGGTACGATGGGCCTGATAGAATTCTTGTAAACTCAGTTCTTTGAAAAAACTATTTAGACTACAACTTTGTTGGGAAATTATAATATTGGAAAGTCCATGAGAGTCAAACCAAAGTTCAGTCACATTCAGGGAGAACTGATGTTCAGAAAAGAAGTTCTGAAAATTAGGAAGACTATATCATGTATAAAAGAGCATTGTAACATAAAAAAATAGATTATTTTGTTCACTTATGAAATTAGAAAGTTTTCCCTAAATATCAAGGCAAAATTCCCCACATAGCAATGATCTGTACCATCATGTGGAAGAATGAAGTCCTTTTAGTAACGGTTAGTAGTGATCAAAGGAGCTTCAGCCTAATATAAAAGAGACAACAAAATGGAATAGGATCTTGAGCTACTATTTTCACAGTTTAATCTTTCTTTTCCAAGTCACTCATTTACTTGAGACACACTTACACTATTCCCACAGTGACCCAGACCCTAGGGTAAGCTCTGACTTGTGTCAAATGAACACACAAGTTTCTAAAGCAAATACAGTCCCTGTACTACTGGAACTTAAAGTTTAGTGATGAAAACACTAATCAAAACACCACAGGAGCAAATTGAAGTTATCAGTGTTGCAAGTGCTACCAAAAGGAAGTCCTCACCGTTGCTCCTCTGTTTCATGGACATTTCATGAAAGACCTGAATAAAACCTTCAGTGAACATGGCACTCTCATGTCTTAGTGGACAGTTTTCAGTCTTTATCTTTCCTGGCCTCTCAGAAGCATTAGACAGTAATAACCACTGATTCTTAGAAGCATTCTGCTTTTTGAAACATTCTCTTTCCTGGGCTCTAGTGGCACAACATGAACCCAGTTTTTCTCCTGCTTTTCTAGCTTCCCATTCCCTCTGTCCTTCACTTGAGCAGCCTCCTTTATCCTGGTTAAATGCTGGAGCTCTTTGAGATTTAACCTTAGAGCCTCTTGTCTTTCCTTTCTGTTTTTTTTTCCTTCTCAGATGATCACATCCTAGTACATGGTTTCAACTGCCTATAAGAAATGATCATAGATTTTATATCTATCAGATCTCTCCTCTGGGCTGTACCTGGATGTCCCAAAGGCCTTTCAAGTGCACTGTGTCTAAAACCAAACTCGCATCTCCCAACCTGGTTTTTATCGTGTTCTCCATCTCAGCTTACAACCGGTGATACAAGTCATGTGTTTAGAAGTAATCCTTGACATTACTTTTTCATGAATTGTATATACCCAATTAATCACTAAGTACTGATGATTTTTTATAGCCTATAAATCTGAAGTATGTCCATTTCTCTCCATCTCTTCAACCATTATCTTTCTTTCAATGTATTGCTCATTCTGTGACTACTGCACTGTTTTTTGGTTTTTTTTGTGATACGCGGGCCTCTCACTGTTGTGGCCTCTCCCTTTGCAGAGCACAGGCTCCGGACGTGCAGGCTCAGCAGCCATGGCTCACGGGCCTAGCTGCTACGCAGCATGTGGGATCTTCCCGGACCGGGGCACGAACTCATGTCCCCTGCATCGTCAGGCGGACTCTCAACCACTGTGCCACCAGGAAAGCCCCAACTGCACTGGTTTTTAATGGGTCTTCTTTCAACAATTCTAGTCCCTTTTCAATAAATTATCTTCATGGTAATCCACCCACTATTACCCTATAAATTATACTTGATTTTAAATACTTTAATAATTTCTCCTTTTCTTGTAAGGTGAAGAACAATCTTTTCATCATGCCTAAAGGGCTCTACATGACAAAAGTTATCACTCCTGGAAGATTAAAAACCTCCCTCCATTCCAGCTAACCCCTTCAGTTTATATGATCATATGCAGAGTTTGTAACACCAAGTTACCTGGGTTCAAACTCCTGCACCAGTATTTGGGACTACATGACTTTGCTTATGTATGTAACCTCGTTGTGTCTAAGCTTTCTCATCTGAAAGTATGCCTAATAATAATATCTATATCATGGGTTGTTATGAATATTAAGTGAGTTAATACATGTAAAGTGTTTAGAAAAATGTCTAGTACATTTTAAGAACTACATGAATATTAGCCACCAATACTATTTTCTGCCATTTGTACCATGTATCTCACTTTTGCAGTGCTTGCCATAGTTTCAGTTTTACATTTTTTGGTGTTATTTTCTGATTGATGGAAGCCTCCACCAGTAGAATAAAAGTTCTCTTGGTCTACTTCTATATGCCAACGTATCCTCAGCACCTTGCACGTTCGTGGGTCAATAATAGCTCTTTGATAAACATTTGTATAATGAATGAGAAAATTAATTAATAAAACCCAAGTGAGCAAAAGCTTTCAAGAAAGAGGAATTGTTCAATCCAGTCAAATGTACTTGAACAGAAAAAAAAGAAGACATTTTCTATATCATATATGCTTAAAGAGATATAAACAGCCTATTTTTATACGTGAAGAACTTGGAAAGAACTATTTAGGTGGAGTTGTAGGGTTAGAAGCCAGAATGCTTAGAACTAGGTCAAGGTGGTGGTTGTCCAACATTGTTAATGAACTTATAAGTACTCAGTTGATCACTTTAAACTGATTGATTCTGTGCTATGTGAATTTCACCTTAATTTTTAAAAAGGGAAAATGAAGCTTGGCTTGAGTGAAGAGAGAAATGGAACCATTATTGTAGGGTAATTGATACATGAAGTAGGTTGTTATTTCTTTTGTAATTACTAATCTAGGGTGATGCAAATTGGTGAAATACTGTCGGACAGGAGTCAGAAGACAGAGAAAGCTAGGGAAACAAGGCAGAGGAAAAACAGTCAACGGAGTCAGTTATATATGTAAGTGTGGATAGGGAAGTGGCCGGAAGTGGAGGTTGTTCCTATGTGATTGAATTCGTTTTATCTTTGAAGTAAGAAGTGAGAATATCTGTGAAGGGTTGAATATCAAGTTCAGAGGGGAGAAATGTTTAAGAAATTTGAAATGACTCTCACAGAAAATGGAAGAGAAAGCTGCCTATGGAATCATATAAGAACTGAGGGCTCAAATGGGTTTTAACAGGATACATTTAGAGTTGCATGTGTCCATGTCTTTGTAGTTTGAACATGTGTGGTGTGTTTCCCAGAAACAATCAGCTGCCTGACTGTGGTCATAAAGAAAACAAGTATCTGGATTGGTCTAGTCTTACAGTTTTGTGTGGCATTGCTAAGTGGGGAGGATGACCAACCTAGTCTATCCCTTGTGAGAAAAGGCATATTTAACTAAACAGGGTAATGCTGTCAAACTGAGACTGCTAAAGGAAATGTGCATCAGTGTAAAGAAAGATGATCAACCTGGAAACAGGAAAGAAAAGCCAACAGTATACCTCTGGCATTTCCTAAGCAGTCACAATTGGGGGATGGGAAAAACTTGCAAATGAGAAAGGTGTAGCCTGATGAGGGGTGAAGGTGTTTCCTAAGGTTTACCTGAGTCTACACTAAAGTCGAACCTTACTCACATCCCTTTGCTTTTATTCCACAAAGTCCAAGGAAGTATTTGCCAATGAATCCAGTTTTCTAGAAACCTAGGATCCAGAAACTAGGACCATCTTGAGTATCAGGTGTGGATATTGTGGATCTAGATGTGGATACAATGGAAATACATATCTTTATTATAATAAAACAAATTTTAAAAAGTCAGTTGGCTTCTCCTGTGCCTAACTAGAGTATATTTATAAATTGACTCAAATATCATATGAAAAATGACATCACTGGATATTTTGTTTATATATAATGTTCTAAAACAGAGCAACCAACATCTGGATATTTTAAAATCCTGGATAATTGTGTAAAATTTTTAGTTCATGCCTAATGCTTTCTTAGCACATACCAGGGAGCCTCTATATTTTTATTTCCTCGCAAGACTGAAAGCTGAAAAGTACCATATGAGTGTTGACTCAAATGATCTGCAGCATGTCCGCTTTGAAGTAGTCATGCCCCAAGTTAATAAGATGCACTTTGAAAGGTCTGTAATTATGCAGTTTTATAGATCATAGTAATGGAGCTGATTTAACTGTCTACTGTGCAAATATCCATGAATGCAAGTATAATGACCTAATATTTACTTAAAATGCAATAACTCCTTGAGCGGCTGCAGGTGGGGGCCAAGAAGAAGAATGCGGTGATGCTTTTACCAATAGGAATTTGAGGTAAATGGAGAAAATAATACCTTTTGAATTATTTATTTGTGAATTGAGGAAAATTTAGAAAAACTCTAGGTCGTTATTCAACAGTGATATTAGGTTTTACATAAAAGCTTCAATTTTTTTTTTTTTTTTGTGGTACGCAGGCCTTTCACTGTTGTGGCCTCTCTGGTTGCAGAGCACAGGCTCCGGATGCACAGGCTCAGCGGCCATGGCTCACGGGCCTAGCTGCTCCGCGGCATGTGGGATCTTCACGGACTGGGGCACGAACCCGTGTCCCCTGCATCAGCAGGCGGACTCTCAACCACTGCGCCACCAGGGAAGCCCAAAAGCTTCAATTTTGTAAATATCATATTTCTACTTTTTGATTTCAATATGCCTATATCAATTATTCAAATACCTGTCATCCTGTTACTGACCTGACTTGGGATTATCAATTCACAAATCTCTACCAGATTATCTATTCACAAATCTCTACCAGAGAAAAACTGCTTAACAACCAGAAGCCAAATGCAGTGGACATGACAAATTTGGATGAACAGCATTTGAGAAGACAAATTTGACTACCTGGGTACGAAAATTAAATGCAGGGCATGAAAATCCCCTTGACATTTGGAACAGGAAACCATGACAAATTACAGAACCAAACACGGGTCATACATCCAGAATGTCCATTAGCGTTATTAGTCAATTATCATTAGCTCTGGAGCTTCCTTAATGTATCAAATTTTGTTATGTCTGACTCAAATTTGCAGTTTCCCATGATATAGAACTCTAAAAAAAATACACTATTGATAATGCTATTCAGAAATATAATTTTGCCTAATCTGTATTTTATTCAGTATTACTGGAAAATAAGATGTCATTTATAAATCTCACCATTTTATTTTATTTTTTATTGTTATACAAATTTATGAAGGAGAAATATTATATTCTGTCTACCCAGTATCATCATCCAAAAGTAACCATATTAATGACTTGATGTAAATATAATTATACCATTCTGCATTTCTCCTTAACAATATATTATGATTCACTTTCCAGGACATTTCATATGGTGACACTTCACATTAATGGCTGAATAGAATTTCTTAACATGACCAGTGGTGTGCGGATAAACTGGCTGTGTTGAGGGTCTTTAAGATCACCTCCACATATCACACCAATATTACACCAACAGTATCCTCTGTTTTGGATTGGCCATGTGTCCAGTATTTAATAAAGTGCTTCTAACAGTAAAAAAAAAAAAAAGAAAAAATGATTACCTCCCAAAAAAATATATCACCCCCAAGTCTTTGCTAGGAAGACTCACAGGACTCAACATATGGTCAAACTCCAAGCTATGATTTATTACAGCAAAAGCATACAGAACAAAATCAGCAAATGAAAAGGGTACATGGGGCAAAGTCCAAAGGAAACCAGAAGCCAGTTTCCAAGAATCCTCTATCAGGTAGAGTCACAGAAGACACACCTAATTCCTCCAACGTTGAATTTGGACAACATGTGTGAAATATTGTCTATCTGTGAAGATTATTAGAGACTCGGTTCCCAAGGTTTTTTCTGGAAAACTGGTCATCCAGTTTTCACTAGGTGATCCTTTGCCTAGTTCATACGAATATTCCAGATTCTCAGAAGGAAGGCAGGCATTCTGCATAATCCACATCATTTGTACAAACCATTTAGGCACAGAGAAGGCTCTCATTAGTTAGGAAATGGTGAGAACTCTCCCCAAAATCCAACTTTCCAGACACTAGCCAGGGGCCAACCTAGCAAGAAGGTCTTTCTAAGGATAGTAGTCACAGGTGTGTTATATTAATTCTTTTCTGCACACTGGTTTTCTGGAAAAAAAGAAAAAAACAGATTTGTACTGTTTACTAATTTCCATGGTGTAAGCACTCGTAAGGCCAATTTCAGCCTACTAACATGATGACTCTTGAATGTAGAGTTGGGAAAAGATTCAAACAATTGGTTTTCCACAAGCCAGTATAAGCTGTCTCTAGCATACCATTAGAAATATCATTATTCATGACATACTTCCTAAGAGTATGTGCCTCCAATAAACTCTTCATCAATCATTGGGTTATATAAATATCTATCTATCTACATCCTTTTATAGTCAAAGTAAAAAGAGAAAATAAGTTAGAAATCTTAGGTGTTAGAGTTAACCCTTCAGTCTCCATGATTGAATTGATTGCCTTCCAACTAAACTGGCTGAAAGAGCTCTTCTCTTCCCAATAACCACAGATAGTAAAATTTTAAAGCCACAAGGGACCTTTAATTCACATCTAACATTTCATACGTAAACAACCTAAGAACTTGAGATTATAAGTGATTTGCCAATACTCCCTATTAATTAGGGCCAACTAGCAGAAATAAGAATCTAGCTTCCATGAGCACTCAAACCATCATTCCCAATAATTAAAAAATAAAACCCTAAAATAAGTTTAATTCAACAATTTCAGATTCAAAGACTTGGAGAATTTAATCTAATTCCTCAATCCCATCAGAAGAACTAAATGTGAATGAAAAAAATCAAAAGCTGCAGAGAAAAGGGGAAGTTGGTGTGATAAAAAGTGAACAAATTCCTCATCTTTTATAATAAAGAATTAAAACATAGTCTAAAGAAGACAAATCAGGAAGTATATGATTTCACATTTGGAAAGACAAAACCAGAGAAAACTAAGAACAGGAAGTAAGGAGGTGAACTGAGAGCAGCGGGAAAGCGAATTTTAATATTTCATTTTATCACATTTTGTATTGTTTTAGTTTTATATAATACATAAATTTGCATTTTTATTTATTTATTTTTTAAATAGATCTTTATTGGAGTATAACTGATTCATAATACTTTGTTAGTTTCTGTCGCACAGCAAAGCGAATCACCCATATGCATACACATGTTCCCATATCCCCTCCCTCGTGAGCCTCCCTCCCATCCTCCCTATCCCACCCCTCTAGGTCATCGCAAAGCACTGAACCCATGTCCCTGTGCTATGCAGCTGCTTCCCACTAGCTGCCTATTTTACATTTGATAGTATATATATATATGTCAATGTTACTCTCACTTCGTCCCAGCTTCTCCCTCCCACTGCATGTCCTCAAGTCCATTCTCTACATTGATGTCTTTATTCCTGTCCTGCTCCTAGGTTCTTCAGAACAATTTTTTTTGTAAATTCCATATATATGCATTAGTATACGGTATTTGTTTTTCTCTTTCTGACTTACTTCACTCTGTATGACAGACTCTAGGTCCATCCACCTCACTACAAATAAATCAATTTCATTTCTTTTTATGGCTGAGTAATATTCCATTGTATATATGTGCCACATCTTCTTTATCCATTCATCTGTCGATGGACATTTAGGTTGGTTTCATGTCCTGGCTATTGTAAATAGTGCTGCAATGAACATTGTGGTACATGTCTCTTTTTGAATTATGTTTTTCTCAGGGTATATGCCCAGTAGTGGGATTGCTGGGTCATATGGTAGTTCTGTTTTTAGTTTTTTAAGGAACCTCCATACTGTTTTCCATAGTGGCTGTATCAATTTACATTCCCACCAACAGTGCAGGAGGGTTCACTTTTCACCATACCCTTTCCAGCATTTACTGTTTCTAGATTTTTTTGATAATGGCCATTTTGACAGGTGTGAGGTGATACCTCATTGTAGTTTTGAGTTGCATTTCTCTAATAATTAGTGATGTTGAGCATCCTTTCATGTGTTTGCTGGCAATCTGTATATCTTCTTTGGAGAAATGTCTATTTAAGTCTTCTGCCCATTTTTGGATTGGGTGGTTTGTGTTTTTGATATTGAGCTGCATGAGTTGCTTGTATATTTTGGAGATTAATCCTTTGTCAGTTGCTTTGTTTGCAAATATTTTCTCCCATTCTAAGGGTTTTCTTTTCTTCTTGTTTATGGTTTCCTTTTCTGTGCTAAAGCTTTTAAGTTTAATTAAGTCCCATTTGTTTATTTTTGTTTTTATTTCCATTACTCTAGGAGATGGGTCAAAAAAGATCTTGCTATGGTTTATGTCAAAGAATGTTTTTCCTATGTTTTCCTCTAAGAGTTTTAAAGTGTCTGGTCTTACATTTAAGTCTTTAATCCATTTGGAGCTGCATTTTTATCTTTTAATGATTGGACATATTTTTAAAAGACAATAAAAGACTGGGAATCCATATGTTAATAGTATTATGCCTGGGTTGTATAATTGTTGGTGAAAGTGATATTTTTCCCTTTTTTGAATTTCTAAACTTTTCTAAATAAACATTTATTATTTTATTACAAAAAAATAAAGTTGTTTGCAATTATTTTTGTTATGAATTTCAAAGAGTGAAGGAAAATGATATACAAATTGCTGCCTATAGACTGAAAATACTAGTCTAAGCTAAGACCCCCTAAGCACTAAAAGCTCAGATTTTTATATCAAAAAGATATGGTCACAGTTAAGTCCAAGAAAGTGTGACTATTCTCCTAAATGTTACAACAAATATGTAACAGATGCTTGATTAACAGAGTTATTTGAAATTCAATCTAGAGTTACAAAGCCTCTCTCTCCATGCTCCCAGCTTGCAGTTTTTTCTAACGCACTGTCTCAATCATGGGTAGAGAAAGTCGTGGGAAGATAATGGTTTTAGGTGCACAAACAGCAATATTTAACACAATATGTTAATATATTATCATACTGCACATGTATTTATTATAAAGAGATAAGAATATTTTAAAAACTAAAATAATGCATGATATGATCAGGATACGTTATAAAGCAAATATTTTTTTGAGCCAGAAGTCTCACACAAGCATTCTAATATGTTAAAAGACTAGAATTAATCAAAAGCAGTTTTCACTTTTATATAAAGTCTTTCTGTTTATATGCTGGTGTCCTACCTTATTAATAAGTTAATTTTCTTCCTTATTGGAAATATTCTCATAAAACTAGATATTTAAAATCTTAAGAATCTATTTTACAAAAACACATAATTGGAAACTTAGCAAACCATTCTAAATAACTCAAAGATAAGATTCAAAGCACATTAAAGATAAAATATTATCTTAAGGAAAGAAAGCAAAGAAAAGCTGAAAAAGGGAGTTTGTATCTTCCATATGACTTTGGGTAAATTTCTAGTGAAGAAGATTTGGTCTAGAGAACTTATTTTTTCATAGGTACAACGAATCAAGTTTGTGAATTTTATTTCTTACAGCCCTGTCTTACTTTTACGGTTATTGAGGTTATTAGATTACAAATTCTAGAATTACCATGTCACTGCTAAGTGATACTCACTGCTTTGTCTTAAATTGTTCCAGCATAGGTTTCGATAACTCTGAGTATAACCAAACAAGGCTGGCCTCTGAAAAATTAGAAAGGCTGTTTGCATTAGTCCACATCTCAGACAAAATTTACATTCCCGGTTTTTATTTTAGAGCCTCTAATCCACAGATAGTATATTTTATAGGTCAGAAGTAATGGGAAGTTGAGAGATGAACAAATGTACAGTTGTTGAAAAACGGGATACAAGCATATTCCAAATGCATACACTTAATATCTGAAAAAATTCAATTTATCCAACCATTCAATTTTTCATTCATTTCTTTATTTAACAAATATATATTGACAACTTATATAGTGTCATTTATTTATTCAACAAACATATATTGAAAACTTACATAGTGATTACTAAGTACCAGACAAGTCTCCACATACTTTAAAAGATGAAAATCCAACCTGGAATTACTAGGAAGATATTGTACAAAAATGCCCTGATGAGGAACTGAGGTTTTACTTAATTTTTGTTGGGGGACTGGATTCTGACCCCAGGATTTTCCAGCTACTAGCAAGCAGATCCACAGTGAACGGCTTGAACTCCATGGAATCATGAAGCCAACATTAGGTGGATTTTTCCTACTTCTATGACACCAGCTGGGCCAAATCTTGAACATTCACCAACCCAAGCTGTGGCTGAACTGGCATTTGGATTGTACGCAGCAACGAAAAGGCTGGTTCTCAGTAGGAACAAGGCTCTTAGCATGTGTCCTTTCTCCAGCCCTTCCATCCCCTTCCTTCCTTCTTCCTTCTTCCCGCTTTAGGCTAAAGTCCCTGAAAAACTCAGGCTCAGGAGCAGCTCTTTATGAAAAGAATCTTCCAAAAAAGATTGATTTGAATGGCAAAAGTTATGGAGACAGTGAGTTGATGAAAGAAAAATCCTAGTGAGACAGGATCTGCAATATATTCACATCTTTGCAGGGCAAACTTTGGGAAGAGAAACACTTATGCTCTATAATTTTCTGGGGACCAGGACTAGGGCCCATGGGTGGAGTTTACAAGGAGATAGATTCTGATTCAATATAGGACTTTCTAAACTTCGGAGTTCCCTGAATTATGAAATGATTCATAATTAGATTATGAATTAGAACACTTGCAAAGCAATGAGCTGGAATGTATGCAAGATGTCTACCAGATAATATGATTGTCTATTGTAAAACAAGTTCCTATATTAAGTTGATCACACCACTTAATTGATTCTAAAAGATCCTATCCAACTTCAGTGTTCAGTGATTTTTACTGATTGTATTCAGGGAAAGAAAACTGGCATATTCTTCTGAATCAGGCCTTGTTTTAGCATCTCTGGAACCTGACATAGGAAGATGCAGGATAGAGCATCGTGTATTCACATATGTGCAATTTGAATGGAGGCCCCTGTACTAGCTATGTGATCTTGGACAAGATAACCAAAGCTTCTGGGCTTCTGTGCCTCACCCATATGGAATAATAGTGGGGCAGAGCTGCAATAATTTCTCTGAAACCCTCAGGTCCATATGGTTTGGAATTCAGAATTTTCCAGATCTTATAATGGCAAATACTGCACTTTATGTACATCATATAGCTCTGTTAGTAGGACCTGAGGCAGTACATGCTAATAAAACTCATTAATAATTCTTCATTAAAACATTTGACTATTCCCATGAATTTAAAGAAATAAAATAAATGAACCTATATCTTTATGGGTCATGTTTTGCCATCAAATGAATTTTTTTTTAATGGTTTCACATGTAAGGAATGGTAGAACTACACCTGCTGTGAGATCTAAGCCAGTTACACTCTGGAGAAAACCACAGTAGGTGCAGGAAGGCCACTCACCTTCCTGCTTTTTACCATTTTGGTCTTTAGGTAAATTTTAAGATTTACATATGTGACTTGGAGACAACTTGAAACCACAGTTTGGTTAGTAGCTCTATGTTGTAGAGAATGTGTTAAATAGCATCAAATTTCCTGATTTAGTTCAGGTGTACCACACATATGATGAACAGTGGTCACTCTCGGTGCACCCAAGGCCCTAGCTGCCAACTCACAGCTACTTCCTTCTTCACAGAATTGTTCTTGACCAAAAAAGAGCCACCTTGACCAGGAGGCCAGCTGCTGACCCTAACCCTGGGCTAAACCACAGTCAATAACTGATTAAGGGGGTTCAAAATCTGGTCCCCTTGCCTCAAATTGACATCATCTCTGTGGTGCCATTCAAGCTCCAGGGCTCCGCATGCGATCAGGCTGAGGACATGGACCCACATTCTTGTCTGATGCCTTTTCCTGTCTTCAGCTTTCCTCACTGCCTTACATCATTCACCTGAGAGCACTCCCTCAATAAATCATGTGTACCTAATCCCCGTCTCTCGCTCTGCTTCTAGAGAACCCAACCTCAGGTAAGATTCAATGTAATTTGTGTTCTGTTCATGCACACACTGATTTCATTGTAAAGATCCTACAGCACTCACCTGTTGCACTACTAGAGCCGAGTGTAACAGAAAGGATCCCAGCTTCTGAGATCTGTCAGTCGAAATCTGTTAATCTAGTTACACAAGCTTTATGAGCCTTAATGTCCCTGTTAAGTATAATGATATGTACATTGCAGGGGTATAAAAATAGAACTACCACATGACCCAGCAACTCCACTGTTGGGTATATATCTGAAAAAAAACAAGAACACTAATTCGAAAATATACATGCACCCCAATGTTCACAGCAGCATTATTTACAATTGCCAAGATATGGAAGCAACCTGTGTATACATATACACACACAATGGAATACTACTCAGCCATAAAAGGAATGAAAGTTTTTTCATTTGCAGCAACATGGATGGACTTGGAGGGCATTATGCTAAGTGAAATGTCAGACAGAGAAAGACAAATCTGCATGATATCATTTATATGTGGAACCTTTAAAATAAAACAAACCAGTGAATATAACAAAAAAGAAACAGACTCACAGATACAGAGAACAAACTAGTGGGGAGAGGGAAGAGGGAGGGGCAATATAGGGGTAGGGGATTAAGAGGTACAAACTATTATGTATAAAATAAGCTACAAGGATATATTGTACAACAGTGTATAGTGTTTTATAACAATTATAAATGGAGTATAACCTTTAAAAATTGTGAATCACTATACTGTACACCTATAACTTACATAATATTTACCTAAACTGTACTTCAATTTTAAAATGTAAAAAGAACTTAAAATAAAGTGCCTTACAATAACTGACAAAGCAAGCACATAACATATGGACATTCCATGCCCCCATAAGAGTCACTGGTGGATTTGGACATTCTTAAGCTCTATACATATTTGCCAATCATCAACTTCTTTTCTGTGTACAGATAGAATATGGACCTGAAATGTAATGAAATGAAAGCCACAAGATCATTCTCTGTGGATGCTTCCTTATTGCTACATTGCCTCCATTTGGGATGGAAGTGCTTGGAGCCATTTGCCAGGGGCTTGGACCTTTCAGTCTATAAATGGTAATGGAATACATGAGTCCTCTTGTGATTTTCTGCCATTATCTTAAAGCCAAACACTAGCCATGTACCTGAAGAGCTCTAATCATTATAAAAGGAGGCTGACACAGACAGCCACACCACCACAGAAGAGACACAAAGCAGCTGTGTTTATTTGAGCTTTGTTCTACCAAGTCTCAGAATCTCAGCTGTAAGAACCTCAAGACAGAACTAACACTCATGTGGCCTTTTATCAACCCCACTCCAGGAGACCCCCTTTCCTGTTCATCCTTCCTGATGGGAAAGGAAAGAAATGTCAAGAATAAATGTCTATATGAAAAGTACAGGAACTATTAAGGGAAAGACACTCAATCACTCATATTTATTGATCGTATTTATTCTCAGAGTAATCCTGAAAGAGATATAAATAGCCTATATTTTTTGATGCATTAACTATAGCCCAGAAAGTTTTGGTAATTTTATCAAGTTATACACTAGTAAGTGGAGGGATTACTATTTGGACCTAGATCTGTATGACTCAAGTGTCATACTGTCTATGGACACTTTCCATAAAGATTTTCAAGATATTGACTAAATCTTCAAAACTAGGCATTTAATATCTTTTTCTTTGAGTTAGTTTGAACCAGAAGGTCAGGGAAATAGAGCCTCTGTAGTATGTGAGAGAGACAAGAAAACATTCAAATTACCCTTATAATTATTTTCAGATTTTTATGAAGTATCAGCAATATGTAAATTATAATAACTGAATTTAATTAGTTAGATTTGATGTTGCTTGAATCACATGGAATCTTTTAGAGATAAATGATTGGTAGATCAATATATAGGTAACATAATACCTTTCAGAAACTAACTAGATACCCCCAAAATTTGCCAGCCACACACTATGATACTAATCAATTCCCCAACTTATGAAAACTGACACTTTGTATAAAATGAAGGCTGAAATTTTTAGCATGATACAGAGAATCTGCATTTTGAAAACTGTGTAAATATAAAAAAGGTCTTCCTGTGGAGTTTAAGAGGTCAAGTGATCTCATAGAAAGTTGACAGTGACACAACACGATTTGTGGCTTTGCAGGACTGAGTAATTTGCTGAAATGTAAAAAGATGTCTACCTACATTGAGATGCTTGATTCCTAACTGTTGTGTCATCTGCCTCCTCTAATTTTCATTTTTGGTAAAAAGAAAAAATATAAACTTTCAAAATTCAAATCCCACAGCTCTAACATCAAATAAGTATCCATGAAGTCATCTTTTAGCATGTCAGAATGGGAGAGAAATAGGGTAGGGAAATATGTCTGCTGCCATTTACATTTATTTCACAGAATTTCACTAAATGGAGATTTGATTGGATGGGCAGTTCCCAGTCCTGAATAAGGAAAACCAGAGAGATTCCTCATTAGCTTTCCAAGATGAAATAGTATCTTGTGAAATATAAAAAACGTACAACATATCCACTTTTGGGTATTGTGGATATTGTATGCATTTTACTCAGTCTGAAACAAATGTACAAGCGTTTTCCTTGGAGCTATTTTATATATATGTCGTGCCTTCCTTTATTCTTAATGTTTCTTCTTATATCTTGCACCTGTGGACTTCTTCTTAAATATTTTTCTTCCAAATTTCATTGCTTTGCCTCTTTTTCTCTCCCTCTGAGGATTTTATGGGCTTATACCATAATCTCTCTTATTTAGGAGGCGTTGGGCAAGTACTTGTTTGATTGACTTATTGTTGACCATTTTAACCCACTCTCCTGTCACCCTCCTATTTATCCTCCCAGCATTTGCTATGGGAGGGAAGAAACAGATAAGCAGTCAAATCACAGAGAAAGATGTACTAGAGCTAGAGAGTATTCATATCATTGACACTGCTGGACAGGAAGGAACAAGGGCAAATGACTCAACATGGGAAAGTTAAAATAAAGAGAGAACACATTCTTTCTTAAAATAATTAACAGCTCGTGTAAAGTGAAACTCAGCAATATTCATTAGACACTGTGGCAAACATTTTTTGACTTAATTAGATAAATCATCTCAGTAGTATAGTTCAGAAATGTTGCTCTTTTCCTAGATCTTTGAGATCAGTGAGCAAAAACCAGTCCTAACTTTTACTCTCATACTTTCTTCCCTCTCTTTGGTTTAGTAAGAAGGTTGCAAACTCAGTTGCAATATCAAGTAACTAATGCTCGACAACTAAGTGCTGCTGCGGTATAAAACTGTTCCAGGAATGGAGTTTGTTTCATAATCACCAAAATTCTGCCTTCTATATGTTTTAGGCATAGTTGATTTCAGGAAAAATCACTATAAGCTGAATATTAAAAGATAAATAAAGTTTAACATTGAGATAAAAATTAAATTTTACCACAAAATTTTGAAGAAAGTAATATATTTATTATATATATACAATATATCCCTGA
This sequence comes from Leucopleurus acutus, assembly GCF_964270905.1. Lineage (NCBI taxonomy): Eukaryota > Metazoa > Chordata > Mammalia > Artiodactyla > Delphinidae > Leucopleurus > Leucopleurus acutus. Next base: position 53,847,563 of record NC_139158.1, read on the forward strand.
AATATGGTAGCTACATTAAAGGACTATTTCAGGAAAAATATTTAATTGTGCTACTGTATTTCATGGTTTTCTCATAGACTACTTCATTCTGTCCTAACGTAGTTCATTTTCCATAGTAGAACTAAGACTCAGGGAAGTTGTCACCCCTGAGGCCTGTTGGTCAGGGATCAAACCTGCTCTCACAGGGTGGAGAGAGACAACTGTGCACCTCTCTTCTCAACCTGAGCTCAGTGACTTACCATCTGGAGCTTAAAATTAGTCACAGTGGATTTGGAAACACTACATGGAAATTGGCAAACTCTATAAATCAGGGCCTATTTTTGCTCTAAAGGGTTCTTGAGCTTTCACCAGCACACCACTGTATAGATGTCATAGCTGGTAATTGGGAAATAAAACTAATGTTTCTGATTTTTAATCCTGAGCTTTTATACAATCTCTCAACTACTCAGTTGAGAGTGCTGTTCTTTTTTTTTAATAAAATAAAACCATCATCATTAAATGGCACTAAATATCTCCTGAGATCAAAAAGAGAGGTAAGTATGGCCATCATTAAAAAGTCTACAAATAACAAATGCTGGAGAGGGTGTGGAGAAAGGGAACCCTCCTACACTGCTGGTGGGAATGTAAGTTGGTGCAGCCACTAGGGAAAATAGTATGGTGATACCTCAAAAAACTAACAATATAGTTGTCATATGATCCAGTAATCCCACTCCTGGGTATATATCCTAACAGAACTCTAATCCAAAAAGATACATGCACCCCAACATTCATAGCAGCACTATTCACAATAGCCAAGACATGGAAACAACCTAAATGCCCATCGACAGATGAATGGATACAGAAGATGTGGTACATATATACAGTGAAATGCTACTCAGCCATAAAAAAAAAATAAAGACATTTGCAGCAACATGGATGGACCTAGAGATTATCATACTAAGTGAATTAAGTCAGAAAGAGAAAGACAAATATCATACGATATCATTTATATGTGGACTCTAAAATATGACACAAATGAACTTATCTATGAAACAGAAACAGACTCACAGACATGGAGAACAGACTTGTGGTTGCCAAGGGGGAGAAGAAGTGCCAGTGAGTACAGAATATACCCTATTAATGTATAACATCTATAATTACAACCACTTTGAAGATGATAACCTTAAAATAATTCCACTGGAGAAACCCAGAACGTGAACACATCTTTAGATAAAACTAAAAGTGAAGAGTACAGTCAAACACAATGGAATTTAGAAAGTAAGAGAGGTTAAAGGGAATGCTTGTTTCCAGCAGAAAACCAGGTAGTGGTGGAAAAAAAAAAAAGTTGAATCCAGAAGGACAGTGTAAGAGCACTGATTGTATAAAATGATTAGAAAAATAAAGAAAAAAATGTTATGAAGATATTAAGAAGCCTGCAGGGATTTGTCATGTCAAACTATAACATAAACCAATACCCTAGAATCCCTATACTTACAACCTGCATAGGCCTAAAGATATCTGGAATTGGTTAACTTTGTTGGTATCATTCCTAGTGAACACTAAAAGATATTCGGAATGAATTTGTCCACCAGCTGCAGCTGCCCTTTCCTTTCATTTACTAATAGGAGAAGATTGAGAGAAATCTGCAGATGCATTAGGAAGGATTTATAATTAACTTGGGCTTGTATTTCTCTCTTGACTCCTTCACATGAGCAAAAATGAGCTCCACTTCAAAAATTTGGAGAACAGAGCAAAAACAGTTCCTGTCTTTCAGGAATTGTTATAAGGTTTACCCAGATATAAAGTATTCCAGTGGATAATAGGTTTAGAATCCATTATGTCCAGGGGCTACAGCTTAAAATAGAAATTCTAGTAAACAGTCAAAAAGCGATCAAAAGATTATGTCAGTAACCAAGTGTTACATCTTCAGCCTTCTTTTTGGGTTCTCCTATGTTTTGTGCACTCACAATAGTAGAGATTCTAATTAGAAATCCAGGATAACATCCTAGGCAGAGTGAATGAGAAGAAAGAGCCCATAGTGAATTGCTAGTAGATACGACTCAATATTATTTATGGTCTTGAAATCTGTAGTGAACCAAGAGTTGAACTTGTGTGTGTGTGCATGGGGGGTGTGTGCGGGTGTGTGTGTATGCATCTAAACATCTTTGCTAAAGGACACTGAACAAATGTACAAGATGCCAAATAAATATGTCCAGAGAAAATTTTTGAGGCCAAGTCTCTGGGAAAATAACCAGGAAGGAAGCTTTGGATTGACTACAACAGACTTTTTCCCCTTCAAGTAGGGCTGAGAACATGAAGAGTAAGATCAAAGAGTAAACACTGGGAAACACAGCCTCTCTCCCAGCTTCTTGGCACCTGCCCCTCTCTATCTCACCAGGCACAAGCTGATCCAGCCAACAGTATCAAGCCCGAAGCCAATTACAGGCTCTACTGTGCATGGGGCAAAAGGATGCTAAAATGAATGAGTGATTATTATCAATGGGCTCCTAAGAGAAACAACAGCCAGGGTGCCAAATATCAACGCTCCTTCAGGTTACTCACTTACTGTGCCTTTTTGTTTTTTTTCTTGGTCCCCAAAGGAATTGCCAGCGAGTATTTTAACACTGATTTAGACTTTTCAGGGGTGAGGTTGGAGGGTGGTTGGCTTATAAAGACCCTGGGAGATACCTAGATGAGAAGTTACCAGAAATATGGCCTCAACTGACCTCAAGAGAGACAGAACAAGAAGCTTCTGAAAAATAACCTTCTGACCGCCAGTTACACTTTTTAAAGGAGGTGTGGGCCTCATACTTGCTTGTCAAGTGTCAGAAGAGATCCAAGACATTCAAAATCTGAGTCACTGCTGAATTCCCAAATAAAATATTCTGTGCTCCCAACAGTAAAGTCCTGCTAAGTTTATCCTTAGGGAGGCCTATGAGGAAGGGAATTGGCAGCTCATCACTCAAAACCCTAACCTCAGCATACTCTTCTGAGGTATATTTTCTAGGATTGTTCATCCATTTGCCTGAGAGCAATTAAATGTGATGCAAATGAAACACTGTTTAAGACCAAAAGAAAATATTCTAAAACAGATCTCACCCTCTTTCTTCTCATGCCAGGAACTAAGCAATGCAGAAATAAGAAAATATGAAAAGGAAGTCATATTTTGAGGGAAACTCCGACATTATGTGAGGCAAAGGTATAGATCACAAAGAAACACAGGTCAGCACCAGCAGGTGGAGCTGGTTAGAAAACTAGAAAACTGTTCAGTCTCAGAAGATCTAGAATGTTAGTAAGCTGTAAGGGGGATGGGGAAAGGGGAGAGTGAGCCACACACTCTAAGGTGTTTATTCAGAGTGATTTTCCCCCTTTTAATCCTATGGAAAAAGTCCTCTTGTCTCAATGGACTTTTGCTTGTGAGCCCCCAGAAATCTGTGAGGATCTGGGTGTTGGAATGAAATGTGGTCACAGTGTTTGACCAATGAGAGGCAGGAGTTGGCAGGAAATTCCAGAATGTTGAAAATAGACAAGAACAGGCAGGGTAGAAAATGATTAGATTATGTTACGATGTTGCCAATATTTTTTCTTTCCTGTGGGTGTGTTTTGTGAAGAAAATCTGTAAATAAGGTACACTGAAGGAAGGGTGAATTAAGTCCAAAGGTAAACAGCTGGAGGTCAGAAGTGTAAACAGGAAAAATTGACTGGTGCAGAATAAATTTTTATAATATTCATTTTCTAATTATAACAGTAACATACACTTTAAAAAATTTAGAAGTTGCAGTAAAGCACAAAGAGGAAAGGAAAAATTCCTCTTTTTACCATTACCCAGAGATAGCCACATTTCCCCCAGCATTTCAGTGTTTTTCTGTTCACTCTATATTCATTCTATACACTTATACTCAATATGCTGTTTTGTTACTTTCTTTTTGACTTAGAAAATTCAGCATAAACTTCATACTTTCCCCTATTGTGATGTTTAATCTTGGTTCCGTCTTATAAGTACCTACGCCTTGAAGTACCATTTTAATGGGACAAATTTATAAGAGTAGAAAATAAACTTTTAAAGCTCATTACCAAATTGTACTACTTAATGTTAACATAAGTTTCCAATCTGAAGTGTCCTAATCAGCATTATTCTTTATAAAAACCTCAGCTAATTTGATTAATAAATTTTTAAAATATATTATCCTTTTAATTTTCAAAAAACATTTTCAATTAGGTGTCAGTAAATTCTTCCAGGAAGCTTCTAAATTTTGATACATATCAAACTATTCTTTAAAATATGTTATCAAAATTCAGTATCATTTTTTAAGAGATTATTAACTAATTGCTTTATTAGTTGATCAGTTTAATGGTTGTACAACCAGCAACTATTATTTAGGGGATTTTATTTTTCCATAGAGAAGAAATTATTTCTCTATTACTTTATACTGTCACTGAAGCCATGCTTAGCTAGTTCCATTGGAAACAGAATAAGATTCCAAAACTCTTGAGAATCCACAAGCTATAGTTTTCTTAACCACCTCCACATTTCATCAAAACCTGCAGGCTTATTAGAAATCCCTACATAGATGTCTGACTCTGTCAACCTGAAGCAAGTACCAGTTGGCCTGACCTTTCCACTAAATTGACTAAAATGATTGGATCAATAAGTCCTTTCTTTCTTTACTTTTTTCCTTCTTCTTTTTTTTTTTTTTCTGCTGAACATACTCCCTAATCCTAACCAAATTCTCCATCTATATAGCCAATTTTGATTCCTGACAAAATCCTGCAAGGAACGCTGACTAGAATCCTATCCAGAATTCTTATCCAGAATCCTAACAGTATATTTTCATATGTATGTATACACATATGAAAATACTGAAGGTGTAAGAATTGTTCCTAGACCACTGTGTAGTAACACTGAGAATCAAATGCTGACAACTTGATTGAAATTGACAAATAAAATTAATTTTTCATTTGTCAGGTTATACCACAGGATCAGCACAAATAAATCCTCACTGACTTATAACTTCTACATTTTCAATTATGGTACAAGTATATCAAAATATATCTATAGGGCTTCCCTGGTGGCACAGTGGTTGAGAGTCCGCCTTCTGATGCAGAGGACACAGGTTCGTGCTCCGGTCCGGGAAGATCCCACATGCCGCGGAGTGGCTAGGCTCATAAGCCATGGCCACTGAGCCTGCACGTCCGGAGCCTGTGCTCCGCAACGGGAGAGGCCACAACAGTGAGAGGTCTGTGTACCGCAAAAAAAAAAAAAAAAAAATATATATATATATATAGTATTGGTATTGCAACCTGTTTAAAAAATAAATATCTTACTTTTCAAAATAAACATTTAGCGTTATTAGTATAAAATATATCTATACTGCACTCACATTGCCCTTGTTTATGCTCATGCATAGTACATGGAGAAATTATCCATTAGCTAAAATACTGTAGTTACTAATTTAGGATGTATACTCCCACATATTCTAGGTAATGGAGAGTTTCTATAAAATGTCTTGATTGTGAAATGTGTCAGTATGTAGTCTATTTCCATATGGTGCACTTAACTGAAATTTTCAGAAAAATGACAAAGAAAGAAAAAAATTGAAGAATTGTCACCTGGTACCATCCTCAGACATTTGAACAGAAACAAAAATGTCATGTTAATAAAGATGGAATAATACAAGTGTTTTAATTATCAACCCATCCTTGCATACATTCATGAAACATATCAAACATATTATTACAATGCATCTGAAAATAATTGTCTGATTTATGATTGATCAATAAAGACATACATGCTCTGTGCATATCAAAATCTTTGGGACAATAACACTTATTATGGAAAAATACAAAACAATACAATATCTTGCACACTGTACATTGTTAAAACTATATATCTCCTGCTTTTGGAAGAATCAGGCTCTGAATGGGTAGTACACATAATCATGATTGATGATTATTAATAATTATTGTGCTATGACAAGCAGTAGATACCAACCATTCTTACTACCTCACCCCTCTTTCTTCATCCACCCACCTGAACATTTCTTCCTTCTGTATTCACTATTTTAGTTAATGGTTTTACAATCTATAGATGAGATTTGCAGTATTTTGCTCAGCCAGAATCTGTTCTCCATTCTCTTGGAAACAGGACCCCAACTTTTCTCTAAGGAGCCCTTCTCCACTGTTCTCATTCATAAGCTTCAATCAGAGAATGGATGTCCATGGGCACAGGGATGAGTTGTTTTTCAATCCCTCTCAGGGAGCTCTGAAAGAAACAATGACTCTGCCTTGATTTCTTCCTCTACCTTCTGTCATCTCTCCAAAGAGAATTCATATGATGATCAATTTCTGTCTGTTCTCCTTCCAGGATGCCTCATAAAATCAATCCTCCTCCTTCCAAATTCCCCACCACCCACCACTATCTAGGCTCATACCATCTTTTCCCAAGACTATTGTGGTCACTTTCCAATCAGGTCCACTGCTCTCTAATTCATCCTTCACAATGCTGATAGTGGCATCCACCTAACCTCCAAGTCAGAGCAATCCATTTTCCTTCTCTACATTTATCTGTGGATCCCTATGGTAAACATAAATAAACAAACAAAAAATATAATGACAACAAAAAAACCCAGAATGTTTAGTCTGGTATTTAAAATCCTATTTTTTCCTCTTCTTTTCCCCTCTTTCCAGATTTTCTTTTTTCCCACTGACTCTGCTTATGCTGTGTGTCCCTGCTCACTATTCTCAGGGCATAGTATATAATTCCATATCCCTATGAAACTGCCCATCTGGTCACTTTTGCCAGGAGATAATTTCACTCTCATCTCCACCTGTCCAACTTCTACATCAAGACACAGTTCAAAAATTGCTTTTTCTTCTCTGCCAGGACTTTTCTAATTGTGCCACCTAAAATTATTAAATTATGACTCATCTCCTCTATTCTTCACACCACAATGATAATAAGTACCGTATTATGACTTGTGTTACATTTCCACTCAGTAAATGTTAAATTCCTTAAGAGCAGAGACTAGACCTTACACATGGTTTCCACTGTCCAGTAAAGAGAACTGTTTTATGCAAGACATTAATTAGCACAATCACCATGACCTGAATGTTTGCATAGATGAATGCATCATTAAAAAAACAAAGAGTAAAGACCCACAATAAAAGACTTAACAATGTCCCATAAAAGTACTGATGCATTTCCCTGGGGTTTGATAAGGTGGTTGAGAAAATGGCTTTATTTTAATAATGCAGGATGAAGATGACAGTGTTCAGACTATTTCCACACCATACTAACTAAAGCACAGAAGTGCTATTGTCCCATTATTTTATAAAGACAACTAAATCAGAGAATTCAAGAACCAAGTAAGAAGTGGAACAATTGACTCAGCCATCCATATCATGCTCCTGGAACAGTGATTATGTGAATAATATTTTTAAAGAGGGATGACCACATTCCATTTCTCTCTGCACTGCTTTTACCTCAAGTGACTTTCCTTTCCATCATTAACATTTTCACGTGGCTATTCCTCAACAAGCCCAGGAGAAGCTCTTACTTCACCTGTGATAAAGGAAGTCTTTTCTGTGCTTTGAGCACACACCTATAAGCCAGTGATTTATCCTGTGCTTGAAAAGAATGGAAGATTGTAAAACAGTGAGTATCCTGCCACCAGAAGAAGTCAGAGCAGCCCCTCCCAGAAAACCAGTGAGAATCAGCAGAAAAGTGGCCATATGGTTAACGACTCCTTGTGGTCTGTGACTCAACTGAACTATCTGAACTTAACCTTAATAGACATTGTGTGTCAAGACAGCTCGGAAAACCACAAATAGATCTGGGGTTCCCCAACTTACCAGCACCAAAGCACTCTACAAGCCCCCAATCCAGAACCGACAAGTCAAAAACCTGAACCAACCAGTCTCTGTCCCTTGTGAAATCTTAACCCTTTGTTAAGTCACACCTTTGCCTTGGTTGGGGTGATGGTATTCTCAGGGACTATTTCCCTGTGCTTGTACCCATTTACAAGCCAATTCACAATTTTCTCTTACTTTTTCTCTGACACTCTGATGACTCATGCCACAGAATCTCACTCCTGTTTGTTGGATAAACTTTCCCTGCTTTGGCCAGTAGTAAACTCAGTTTAACATCCCCAGTCTTTATTCTGCTTTTATCACCAGGTCATTGTCCAAAGGGCTATAAGTTGTCACAACTATTTCAATTCAGGCTGACAGAGTAGTCCACGCCTCTTAGTTGTACAGATAACTCAGAGTTTTGGTACAGAGGTTAGTTGTAGCCACTTGGGCTGAGCAAGGTGTGCATGCACCCTTGATTAGCAGCAGGATGAAGCATGTCATAGTCAGTTGTTGAAATTATTGGCAACAGTCACAGTTCAAATGTGGCTGAAATTTGCAACAAACTCCGCAGCCCCAATGCCTCTATTCACTCTAGTATGAGTCCTCTTATTCATTTAACCAGTTAGAACCAGACAATTGGATCAATAAGGCACTAAACAATACTCTTTCTGGTATTTATCAACATTTGAAGAGAGAACCCTTTAGAAACATTGGAAGCATCACCTTAATTTTGTTTTAGTTAAACCGTTACGATTGTAAGCTACCAAAAGTGTGTCACACTATCCACAAATCTTTGTCCAAAGAATACTTTGGTGCATATTTATGAATGTAAAGAGTCACCATTTTACCAGGAAACTATTATCTTAATATACTTTTTCTCTCTGTACACATGATATATAAGGAATGACGAAAACATGATATTGAAGACATCTGAGTCATATGTTTAACGTCTACATTTAAAAAGTGGCAATTTAAGAAACAAAATTACAGCTATTGGCTTTATAGACCCGAATTACTGGCATTTCTAATACAATAGTTATTACAGGACTATGAGATCATGAAGTATGAAACATTCACACTGGGTCAATGGAAAGGCATTAATTAATATAATCTTATAAAATTATTATTATTATTATTAACTATACTAATAATGAATGATATGAAGTACATTTAACGTACAGTTCTATCATCGGACTTATTTTCTATTATATATATTGTTATATAGTATACATTATACATTTCCATAGCAATTTTAAGCTGTAAAAGTTTGATTTTGTTGTCTTTTTTCATATGACAGATTTAGACTGGTAACAAAAATAACAAAAAATTTCCTACTTAACAGAATTGTAATTAGTTACACATTTTATTAATCACTCCATACTAAGTACAGAAATAAAATTATTTTCAAGCATTGTAATCTGTAAACTATGCAACCTTTCCTTGGCTACAGATCAAAATTAAACAAACACAACTTTTAGAAGAAAAAGGAAAATAGTGAGATCACTTTTTTGAAGTATAACAGCATGAAGACTGGAAATCCATTCCAGTTATTTTATATATATATATATATATATATATATATATATATATATATATGTAAATTTGGTTTATAGTGCATGTAGAAACATAGACAATCTAAATCAAAAACAAATATAAAAATTGTTTTATTCCATTCCCTCTTTTTAATGGTTCAGGAAACAGAGTGAATGACACACAGGAGAATGCATAGGCCCAGAGCATGTGTCCCCTGACAGAAATCTTTATTGAATACTAAACTTCTAATCAAAATCATTTAAGTTAAATGTACTTTGAAAGGAACAGCATTAAAGAGATAGTAACACTAGGAAAATCCCTTGTTCTGTTATTTTTTAAATAAAATTTAGATTTGAACAATATACAAAGTTGTGTCTGAAAAAGAATTTAAAAAAAAAGTTGTCTGCTAATTTTGTCTCTCATCAATTCTCTAAATTCTAAGCTTTGCTTCCACTACATTTTTTCAAATATTCTTCATGATTTCTGCAATTTCTTGGCATTTCATAGATCGTATTTAAAATGCTTTATAAATATTTGGGTGGCAGTGGGGCAAGAGCAAAACGGAAATAGCATTGGATCAAAATGTTGCCCTGCTATTTGAGGGGGGGGTCATTTATTGTAAAATATAAATTATCTCATCTAAGTAAATATCTTGAAAAAGATCTATATCAATGAGAGTAGAAAAGCTCTATATCAGCATTATTTAACAGAAATATAATGTGAGCCAAATATGTAATTTTAAATGTTTGCATGGTCACATTAAAAAAAGTAACAAGAAACATATAAAATTAACTTTAATGCTATATTTAACTTAAACTAATACAGCCAACATGCTATCATTCCACCATGTAATCAATATAAAATTGTTAAAGAGATATTATACATTTTTTGGGGGGGGGGTTCGCGGGCCTCTCACTGTTGTGGCCTCTCCCCTTGTGGAGCACAGGCTCCAGATGCGCAGACTCAGCGGCCATGGCTCACAGGCCCAGCCGCTCCACGGCATGTGGGATCTTCCAGGACCGGGGCATGAACCCGCGTCCCCTGCATCAGCAGGCGGACTCTCAACCACTGCGCCACCAGGGAAGCCCTACATTATTTTTTATATTATTTGAAATCCAGCATGTATTGATATTTTATGCCCACAGAACATTTCAACTCATGCTAGCCACCTTCCAAGAGTTCAATAGCCCCATATGGCTCATGGCACCTATATTGGACAACATAGCTCTGGATGATTAACTGTGATAAATCATGATCTTGCCAGTACTCCAGTACAACTTTAGAGCTGGTCAAGACACTTGTGATACCACAACAGGCCACCGAAGCACAGTGACCTTCCCCTCACCATTAATCTTAGGTGGGTGGGTGAAAAACATTTACTTCTTAATATTCATCAACAAGTTGTTATGTAGAAATAAAATGGCAAAAACCAAAATTAGAGAAATTAGGCATTTACTGTACAGATCTAGGTTGAATTTCCTTTACCTGGCCCCAGCCAGAAAACTTTTCCTGAGAGCCTTTTCTCAGCACTTGCTCCCAAATTCCATCTGCCCTCTGTTTACTCTCTCCTGATGGACTATTCCAGTATCTCCAGCCCCCAGCACATAACTATGTCTTGATAGATTCCTGTGTCTGTTACACTAATCTGTGTTAATCTCTAAATAGGAGTGGAAGAGATAGAACTTGGTGTCCCTTCAATGAAGATAAATTTCATTCTAGACATGTATTATTCTTACTCTGCTTACAATTAATTGGCAGGAATACTGAGTGTTCAGGAGAATCTTCTATATCAAGTTCTCTATTCCATCATGGAAGGCTTATTCAACCTCTTGATATAGTCTTATTTAGTGAAGAGTAAAACTTACTTCTTAAAACGTTAAAATTTACCAACTGTTAAAGTATTCTTTTACTATTCAAAATGATATCTCATGGGTGCTGCAAAGATGTTAGTAATTATCATTGATTATCAATGTTACATTATTCTATGGAAAAACTAAGGGCATAAATATGATTTTTCAAAGAGACACAACATACTATTCATGTCTTCATCTGAAGGACAAATATAGAGAAGGAAGTAAATCTGTTTATGTATTTTTTGTGCAAATATTCAACTTTTTAAAAAATTTTTATTGGAGTATAGTTGACTTACAATGTTGTGTTAGTTTCAGGTGTACAGCAAAGTGAATCAGATAGATAAATATATATGTATATACACACACATATATCTACCCATTCTTTTTCAGATTCTTTTTCCATATAGGTTATTACAGAACATTGAGTAGAGTTCCCTGTGCTATACAGTAGGTATATCTATTCTATATATAGTAGTGTGCATAGGTTAATCCCAGTCTCCCAATTTATCACTTCCCCCCCACGTTTCCCCTTTGGTAACCATAAGTTTGATTTTGAGATCTGTGAGTCTGTTTCTGTTTTGTAAGTAAGTTCATTTGTATCATTTTAAATTAGATTCCACATATAAGTGATATCATATGATATTTGTCTTTCTCTGTCTGACTTACTTCACTTAACATGATAATGTCTATGTCTATCCATGTTGCTGCAAATGGCATTATTTTGTTCTTTTTTATGGAAATCTGTTTAAATATATGAATGTTTGTCATTGGCATGTCCATCTGGGAGTCATCAATGATGAGTTTTCAGGGTACAGAGATGTACTCAAAAGAGTACTTATAAATATAAGTCAATCAGTGTTAGTTTAGTCAAGTTACTTAAGCTCTTTCATCCTCCATTTCCTTACCTGTGAACTTAGGAAAAGAATAATGCCTAACTCACAGGACGATAGTGGAGGCTAAGTTAGATAAGGCATAGATCATGCTTAGCAAGGGGATGGACACCTGGTAAATGCTTGAGAAATGGTAGCTCTGCATATAAACTTGTTTGATTTTTTAAAAATGAGGTAAAAGATGGAGTAGAATAATGATAGATAATGTATCTGTTCTCGTCTAAAGTTGGAAAAAATGTGAATCATGCTGATGACTGTTCATTTTACCAGAACTTAACACAATTTGAGACATATTGTCACTCTAAAAGGAGATTATGATTCTATTTCCTGCCAAGTCATTGGGTATAGATAGGGGACTTGGTGGCCCTTATTCTTTGAAATACCCTTGTTTACTGTCCAAGGCATCTCTGGTCCTTTTCTGTCTAGAGACACCTATGCTGACAGAGGGAGAAGTTTAGAGAACAGAATGTGGAGTCAGACTCAATGACTGATGCCCTATCCCTGTCACTAACTCTCAGAATCACCTTCAAACATCATTGGGATCTGGAGACTTCAAACTTCATCCATCTTTTACACTTTTTAGAACCTAGACAGTAGCTCAAAGGCTTGGCAACCTAAGGTGAGCATTGTTTGAAGAACTGTATCAAAGTATACATGTTTTTATCAGATGACCTTCTAATGATTATAGTAATGACCTCACTGTAATGAACATTTGGGAGCAAAGGTTAGGTGAATTATAGGCAACTTATGTGAGTTTCTTCTCACTGGGCCAGGAACCTAAGCTATCTGCTCACAGAGTTGGATCTAGTCTCTATCCCTTTGTATCTGTTTCAACAAATAAAGAACAGTCACAGCCCACTGATTTATTTGTTCTCTTAAGTAAGTTTTAAAAGCATCCACCTTCTTAAGTACATCATTAGCTTTCTTAGGAAGACCTTTTCTTGCATATAACACAGTAGTAACCTATAAGTCAATCTAATACAAGTGATTACATTCACAAAATTATTGGAAAGCAGATACATTTCTAAACTCATTTAGCAGCTTGACTTATTCATGGCTATAACTACCAGTGTCAAGGCAATATGGTCTCTCTGGCAAAAATTAATTGGAGTCAGACACTCTGGTGATAGATTCTCACTTTAAATTTAATGAGCTTCAGTCTCCCCCATATGTAACCATGATTAATCTTTCCTTCTCCATGTACCACATATAATTGTTAGGAGAGCCACATGAGAAATCGTTATGCACCCTAGAGATAGAAAACAATAATATTATTTTTTCACAATTTGAGCTTATTTTTTTACATTTTATTTAATCACAACATGGCATCTCTTTGGATAAATGAACAAAGATTCATATAAAAATATGAATTTCTGATTTCAAAGTGGGGGTTTAATGAGGCCACTTAAAAATAATATTCTCTTTTTAAAAATTTTGTCCTTTTCTTTCAAATATCTTGTGTGTATTGTCCCAATTTCCTTCACAAGGAAATTACTCTTTGGAAGTAGGTAGTGCAAACATTATTATTTTCATTCTTCAGATGTTGAAACTGAAGCAAAGCAAGCAATTTAATCAGCTTATTTTTCCACTAAACAGCAATGACAACAACAAAATCAGCCTTGCAAGAAATTTCCACTCCAACACTCATTTTCTGCTTTCATAATTTTTCCAGGGTCAGATTCTTATAGCAATTTTCTAAGTTCATAATTACCTTAGTTGCATGCACAATTTGGGTAGTTAAGTAATTACTTGATTTGCACATGCAAATACTGCAATCATTGGCATATAAAAATAATGGCCTTTAAACATTTAGGCCCAATGGAGGACAAATGGTCAGGAAAATTAAGATTCCTGTGGTTCCCAAAAGGGATAACTATGAACAGAAAACATTATAAGCCATTCTCAGCTATTTAGAGAATCAGCTCTCTTCTTTAACCTAGAGAAAAGAAGCAACATGGTGGTGTTCTAATTTCAAACTCCTCCTCTCTATTCAAAGAAGATTTCCAAGTACCAATAGACTATTTGGAACTATGAAAAGTCTGAGGTTAGATCAGAACACTTGAGTGTAAAATACAGTTCCCCCATTGGAGGGGTTGGGGAGATTTGGACAAATCACTTAATCCTAAACCTTCTGATGCTAATCTCTAAAATGTGGATAATAATATCAACCTTATAGGGTTGAAAAGAGGAATAAATGAGATAAATTACATAAAAGTATTCCGTAAACTCTGAAACCCTGTATAAATAAAACAGATTTTTCACTAGCCCAATAAATTCATGAGAATTGTGGGCTTGCTACAGTTTTTAAGGGACATTTAAAGGAAAACTGTTTTACATATGAAGCTGAAGATAGCACATTAGATGAAAATGTAGCCAGAGAAATGTATGTGAATATTGTTCAGAACTGTCTAAATTAAAGTTGTAAGGCATCAGAAAATGTTACTTTTATTAGAGACTTTGCATTATTTTATGGAGGATAATTAACAGAAATATTTACCAACTTTTGATATGGTCAACTTATGAGAGGGATGAAAAATGAACTGTGGTACAGGCTGAAAGATTTTGCAAGAGATGTGATTTTAGAATCATCACACTTCATCCAAATTTGCTCACAAAGAAAAACCACATTGATGAAAATGTGTGGCCTCTCATTTCCAACATCCTTCTTCTAACTCAGAAGCAGCGTGATTCCATGGCAAAGGAGTGGCTTTGGAGACAGGGAGATATTATTATGCTCTTGTCCCATAACTAGATGGGTGCATGCATGGATCTGGCAAGATACTAACACTTAACCTCTTAAACTCTTTAGTTGGCAAATATCTAAAACATTCTCAAATCCCTAAAGTGCAGCACAGAGGGAGGTCACAGACAGCCTGATCAGGATTCTAACCATATCACTGAGACCCAGTTACTTTCTGTCTCTCAGATACATCCAGATGGCCACATCTTGTGGAAGGATGGCAGAAGTAACTCCAGCCTATTCTTCTTGACTTGAGGATGGAGGGAAAGAACAACTGTGTCTTTTCTACTTTCCATAAAAATGTGTACTTTATTTCATTGGTGCTGATTGGTCCAAATGTAATCACAACAACCAGGGCATCTGAAGGACTCTGACCATAACAGAAGACTTATGCAAAATTTTGGCAGAGGGATGGTATCCCCAGAGGAATTCTGCATGTGCTTTTCCAAAACTCCAGGAAACAGACACTGGTGGAGAAACAATAGATATCCACAACAATCGATTTGGGGATAAACCTAGCTGAGGGCGTGCTACCAAGTAGGAGGGCTTCTTTGATGACTTTTCCAAGGTTTGTGGTTCCAAAGTTCTCATCTTCACTTTTATCACCTACTCACAAGGAGAATCTGCATTCATCAAATGTTTCCCCTCATCCGGGGGGCACAGACACTTCCAATTCCAAAGGAAAATTACACAGTTCCCTGGAATGTGTGAGACACATTTAAAGATAAAGCGATTTGGGGTCATATCCCACACCTTTCACTTGGTGATTGCATGCCTTTGTGGAAATTGCTGACCTCTTTTTGCCTTAAGAATCTTCACAGTGAAACAGGAATAATAACACCTGCTCTGAGGGTCATGGTAAGGTCTGGAGACACATATGAGAAGATCGTGCAACAGTTCTGCTGTAGAGTGGGTGCTCAATAAATGATCATGATCATTCTGCACAGTTTCGTCCAGGTCTTATGATCTATTTCTTGGGTTTTCCTCTCCTGTCCTCACCACCCCACCCCATCCAAATGTCAATATTCGAAGTGGCCCTCATCTGGCTTTCTAGATTTGCCAGAAGTCAGTGGTCCAAATGGAGCTAGAGGCACAGCACACTAGTTTGTGAACCACTGTATGGGGCATCACTGCGAAGACCAAGAAAAGAAGAGTTGCCATTATAGAACAAATCCTTGTCACTATTGCTGTTGCAAATTCTCTAAAGTGCTGAAATGCACATGCAAATTCAGAGAAAGAACCAAATTCAAGGGTTTATGAAATGAGAGCTCTGTAGGGAATTTGGCCCAATAAAAACTAGCTGTTCCTTATTTATCAGCAAATGACCAGCTGCAGCAGGTCGGCCTGAAACCTCTTGCTACTTGACCTCATCAGCAACCACCCCGTAATAAGTTACCATCGCTTAATTAGACAAGGGAGTTTTCAAATGTAATCTCTTTGCACTCAGCAGGCACTGGGTCAAACAGAATCTGACTAACCTACAGCTTGTGTTTACACAGCTTCCAGCAGTTCAAAAAGCCAAGGGAAGATCAGAAGCTTATCTTCCAGCCAACAGGGGAGGGAGGGTAGGTGGAATTTGACAGAAGGTTGTAATCATCCACATTGGGGGATGAGGGGAAAGCCTGCTCATCTGTTTGTAAGCATGTTAGGACAAGATGTTACATTTCTAGAAACCCGGATGCAGAAAAAGGTGGGCAGATGCCATTCTTGTTTAATTAAGAAGGAAAGTAAAAATCTAATGTAAGTCCAGCTCTGTTGGCTGGGCCTCCTCTCTGGGGAAGGAAGGGTGGATGTGCGGAGGCTGGAGGAGAGGCTGGACACAGTGGAATGTGCTGGCCGGCACGTGGCAGCTGTGCCTGGTGAATCCTATTCTAGCTCCTGGCCCTGTGTCCCAGCCCTTCTGGAAAATTACCTCCAAATAACAGATCACGAAAGAGCAACTCCAACAAGCCCTATAATTTAGTCCCAAGAGGAAATTCTTCATTCATCAAGTGTCCAGAAGGCTAAATTAGTTCTCTACCCACGTGGGCCCTGGTTGGCAATTTCATGCGAGGGTGAGCCCTACCTTGGGGAGGAGTCCAGCCAGAGGGATGGCAGCCAAGGCCAGCCCAGTGCCCAGCTAGGTCAGACCACATTTTGTGCCACAGATTGGGTAAAGTTCCTGGGGAATATCTCTGGGACTCAGTCCCTCTCACAATTTTTTTTTTCAGATGCACATTTTGGGGTGTTTGTGGGGGAAGAGCAAATCTACCTCATCTCAGTCTGAGGTTTCACTGGAGTGTTCTTCACCAGAAGGCAGATCATACTTTCCCGAAGTGCAAGCTGAGATCGAAGCCAAAGATAACCTTTGAGAGAATGCTTCAGTTTCATTCTCAGTTGTTAAACTGATATACAAAATAATTACAAATACACATTTTTTTTTCTTATTTGTTGTTTTGTTTTTGATTCTGCTTTTGTTCTGTGAATCATCACAGCCTGGAGTCCAGATCCACTGTTAGTGCACATTAAAAACAGAACAAAACACCTTAGAAGACATTTAGAAGATGGGTATGTTTGAGAGAACATCTCTTTTCCTTCAGCCAAATCTTTATTTTTATGGATGTTGTTGTTTCTTTTTTTTTTTTTTTTTTAATTGAGAGGTAGCTGAATTCCTCAGCTGTACTGAATGGTTCCAGAAGTCTCTAAATAAACCAGAAGTTTTCTTTATGCCAAATCAACAGGTTGCCTAAAACAAGATACTTTTTTACATTCCCTCCATTTTAAGAATGACGTTGCTAAATTTGGACGACATTCTGAAGTTAAAAATCTTGTTTCTCTTCTTAGAACTCTGATTCACTGCCTCCATCTAGGAATCTGAATAAAAAGACTTGCCTCTCCTCCTGCTATCTTTGCAGTAATCTCAAAAATGCTGGCCTCATTTGTATTTGCAAGACTTCTTTATGCTTAGATTTTATGAGTAACTACTCTCTATATAAAATCAAGCCTGCTTTGTGAATTCACTAAGCATTACTGGCAGGTTTGAAAAGAAGGTTTACTAATTCGGGGAGAAAATGATTCTGCAGAAATAGAACATATTACACAAAGAGTAAAACAACAGTTCAAAAGTAAAATTAGATTTAAAATACTACATTTTATATATATCACTAAGTTCAAATAGGACTATGCAAATAGAGTTGGTTGATTTGTACAACTTTGCCAACCTTTTTTATTTCCTGTTTTCTGTTCCCAGGTGCCCATAAAGACTGATGCAGGTGTTACACCCCTAAATTTGAACTCACAGAATGTAAAAATGGGTCAGCTACTCCAAGTACAGAATTCTCTGCTCTAAAACAAAACAAAACAAAAATCTCACTAAAAAAATACTTTAAGTTACACTGAAGAAATCCCTTAAAAAGATTGGAATGCATTTTTTATCAGTTGGGAAGACTAATAAAAATAGTTGACATATACACCTTCATTCAAGGTGTTCATGTCAAATGAGGCATTTCTGTAATTGAAGACTTACCTGCCTTCTTAATTGCATTTTTTTTCCCTTGGGGAGAGTGGGCAAGAAGAGGACTCAGAACTCACTACTAACCATGCATGTTCAGAGCAGAGGAGAAGATAAAGCTGAATTCATTGCTTAATCACCTGGGTGTCCTGAGCTTAAGATGTATTTGACAATTTGCCATTTAAATGGCAACCAGAGGCAGGGCTATTGGTTAAGTCTGTGGGATAAGCCAAGAATCAGAAGATCTACAATTTTGCATTCATTGAAAGTTAGATACAAATATTAGAGCATAACCCCGAGTGTTCTTGATCCACATCTGTAGAGACTGTAAATCCCAGGCAGACAAGGCCAGGGACACAACAGAGAAACAGATCCTGAGTATGTCAACGGGAGGGTGAAAGTCGGGAGAAGGCCAAAGTCTCTGTCCTCCTCTGACCAGTGCATCACCCGTTTCTCAAGTTGGACGTTTGACATTGAGCAAAATCTCTACACATTTTAATTTTCAGGCACGAGGTCTCCTCTAAGAAAAAGCTCATCAGCTTGTGATGAAATGAAATATGTTGAAGCAGGACATCTTCCAGCTACTAAGAGAAACTTGTGGATATGGAAGCAAGTCAAGCTGTCTCAATATAATTTTGCAACTGATACTTACATTCATTTCATATATAATCACTGGGGGTATATTGTATATCCAGGAACTGTTCTATGTGCTGATAACATGCTAGAGAATAAGGCAGATAAAATACCTGGGGTTTTTCTTTAAAATACCTGGGGATTTTCTTTAAGTGGACTGGAGTGTTTTCAAGGATGGTGGGGAATAGAAAGTAAACAAGAAAATAAATAAGTCAACAAGATCAAATCACATAAGGAACATAGTGATGGCCAGAAATTGACTTGACGATTATTACAGATGGATGCTCATGGAGGACCTTTCTTGGGAGATGACATTGGAGCTAAAACCTGAATGACAAGAAGGTGTGAACCATGTGAAGACCTGGGGGTAAGAGTGTAGGGAGAGGAAACAGCAAGTGTAAAGGCTGAAAGGCAGGAATGAGCTTGGTCTCTTCTGGGAATGTGGAGTGGGCTCGTGTGTCTCCTGCTTTATGAGGAAGGAGAAGTGATACCAGAGACAAGCAAGGGCTAGAGCATGCAGAGCCCCAAGAGACTATGGAATGGCTTGGCTTTTTTTTTAATGCCATGATGAAGTGCTGGAGGGTTTTAACTTGGGCAATAGCATGATATGATTTAGAATTTTGAAAAATCACTCAGGCTACTCTGACAGAGTATATTAAAGGGGGACATGGTGAAGAGACAAAGTTGTCCCAGTGGTCGAGACAAGCAAAACTGGTGCTTATACAGGAGCCATGGCAGTGAAAACATGAGTCAATGCTTGCAGGATAGATTTTATTTTAGTAACAAGGGTAACTTTTTGTTGAGAAGCAGGATGTCACACATGAAGGGAACGGTCATTCAAAGATTTCTGTTTTGAGAAGGACTATTTGCTTCTTTCTACCTAATGAATTCTGCCTATTCCACCCACTGACAGAAGAAAAGCTAACAAAATTCATTCATGGGGTCTTCTCTTAGTGCTTACCAATCTATAATTCAACAGAATTTCACATCCTATGATATATTTCAAATAAAAATGGTATGTTTCTTTTAGGACAATAAAAGACCGTGATATATGTGTCTGTTTAAAATTTTCAAATAAAAGCTTGGCAGTCATCACAAGACACAAGCAATTTCATTTCCCAATACATTCCTTTAAATGACATTCTGTTGAATAGGAAGAAAACCAAAATGATGATCGCTCTCGTCATAAACTGTGGAAATAAGAAAATGTTTTTCATGCACAGCTGATGAGCATTGGGCACAGAGGACGGAGATGCCATGAGAACCACCAGCATGAAAGAAACACACACAGAGCCTGGGTCCACAGGTCCCTGAGGCATCTTGACCCTCATGGAGCTTGTGGATGGGCAGGTGCTCTGCCACCTTTTGAACCAGATGATGTTTCCAAATGCTTCATTTGTTGCCTGGTCATGTGGCAAGCTCTTAGGAACAGTGCTCTCTAGGAGAGACAATAATGTGAACCACGTATGTACATTTACGTTTTCCAGTAATCAACAAAAGTTTGTTTAAGTGAAATTAATTTTACTAAAATATAATATTTAACCCAATGTTTCCAAAATACTATTATCTCAACATGTGATCAACATGAAAATTATTAATGTCATACTTTACCTTTTTTTAAATACTAAAACTTTGAAGTTTGATGTATAGTCATCTCAGTTGGTCTGGTCACATTTCAAGTGTTCACCAGCAACAGATGCCTAAAGACTACTGCATTAGACATCAGAGCTCAAGAATACATATATAAAATTTCCTGTCAGCAACAATATGTTCTCAAATATCCAAAAAGAAAATAACTGATGTCACCTCATAAACATGACCCATTGGTAGCCCATAAAGAGAAGCTAGTAATTGCCCAAAGATCTGTGACAATGTAGCATAAGAATGGCAACTTTGACCTTTGAGAAAATATGATCACATTTTAATAACTCATGGATTTATTTGGACTGTTTTTTGAGGGTTCAATGTGTTGCTTTATTACACGTGAAACCAAAAGGATACACACACACACAAAAGAAAAGTTGAAAGCTGATTTTTTTATTCCAATTTTTTAAAAAAGGATGAAACTGCAAAGGAACAATAAAATTATCCCTAAAATAGTTGTCAGAGCTCCTGAAATGTCTATATCTGGACTGACTTACCTTTTCATGTTTAAATAATTATAACCGGACCATCTCAAGGAGGAGAATCTATATGACAAGATTACAGCTGGGTGCCAAGGAATGTATTTTGGCATTGCCAGGCTGCAGATAAGAAAATCATAGCCAGGAGGGTGAAATGATCCCTTTGGCACCACAGTAAGGGCAGATGTGGCAGACAACTGAAATAGCACTTGCCTCCTGACCCCCAGGCTCTGCATCAGCATCAGCAGCATTATCGCTACCTTGCCTGTCCTGGGATGCATGTGATGACCCAAGGCTTTGCAAGCCGAGAGGTTTTGTGAGCCTCTCATGCAATGTGACATGAACTGATGATACCAGTTTAAGTATTTTTCCAAAGTCAACTTAAACACCATTTTTACACCTATAATTTATTGAAACTGCAGTAACTCTGGCCAATTATGGATAGATTTAAGTAAGGAGAACTTTCTGAACCAACTCACCCTGAAAAGACAGAGAGAAGTGTGTCACAGGGATAGAAACATCCTCAGAGTGGAGGAATAATCCATGGATCTTTTTGACAACAAATCAGAACTTCTAGCTTAGAGAAAGTCTTCTCCTCCTACAATGTGACCAGTGAAAATGTATTTTCTAGGAACACAGCTGAAGACTTCACTATTTTTGAGAGCCTGAAAGCCTCTTATAGGGCAATCAAGAACTGACAATAAGTCAGAAACAAATTTTTGGCATCCCTAGAATGGCAGGTAAATATATGAATAGCAAGAACATAAAGATTTTTCTCAACCAAACCAATGTTTTAGTAAATGAATGAATCAGTGAATCAATGAATGAATAGACACAAACACACACACATACTAGCATTTAGAGTTAGTCACTAGTCATGATTTTTAGACCCTTTTACTTTACTTAGATGTATTTTACAAGGAACTGGAGTTTGCAGAGTAAAAGCCTAATACAGTAGCTAACCTACTTGGCTGGGAAAAGATTACTACACATCCTCTCTTTTTCTAAATGCTAAAAATAATAATTCTTTTCACAAAGAAAAACTTGATATATCAAAGAATCATATTTTCAGTGATGAAGAAGCAGATTGAAGTAAAATGAGCTTGAATCTGGTGGCAAGTTTTATTTGGTTTCCACTATCTGGGGCAATAACCTACACTCTGTAAAATAATAAGGGTGAAGTAAAAGCACCTCTATTCACCAATACTCTTTGCAATGCATAATTAATAGGCAATTCCTAAGGCACTGTTCAGACCATGACCTTGCATGAGGGGATTGTCTGGGGGAGGAAAAGCTGCACTTTCACAAAAAGTGAGATGGAACTGATTTTACTCTTCCTCCTTTATTCTTTTCTTTCCTTGGAATATCCAAGGCCCCAAACTCAGAAATTCCTATGGATTGCCAATTGCAGGTCAATTTCCCTCAATCTGTTCTAAGTGATCATTCAGTCTCTACTTGAATACCCCCACTGCTTCTCAACATGTATTTTTTTGTTCATTTGCTTTTTTGTTTTTTGTTTTGTTTTGTTTTTCCCTTTCATGGAGAGCTCTATTCATTAGAAAGTTTTAATTTATGTTGAATCAAATTATTTCTATTTATAACATATATCGACTGGCCTTAATTCTTAGTAAAGAATGTACAAAGATAGTCCCTCATTCCAGATTCTTGGGGATAGCTGTAGCTGACAGAGAACAAGTGTATAACACAATTCCAGCACTTAAGAAAGCTGCAATCTGAGGAGAAAGGCAGAATTAACAATTAGTGAAAAGTTAGCAACTGAAAGGGGTCTATGGCTCTGCATGCAATAGAATTAAGGGTCCATAAAAGACGGGAAAGGTAAGGAAGATAGCATAGAGAAAAACAAGCCTAGATAAACAGAAGTAAAATAGAGAACCTCCCCGGATACAGCAGAAGGAAGAGCAGGAGGCAAGACAATTGCAGGGATTTGGATAAACTGCATGTCAAACACAAAAGAACACTTAGTAGACAGACACCTGTGATAAAGATAAAATGTTTTTCATTAATGTAGTGATGTGTATGGCATTTAAAAAATCTGGCAGATCTAAATCATTTTAGGAATGATGTTTCTAGAAGAATATGAATTTAATACAAGTATTGTACATTTAGTTCTGTTTTATTTTTCAATTAGCTTTATACTTACTTTGGACAGCTGTATGGCACATGCATTAATTTATCTTGTTTCAAATTTTTAAGTATTGATATATCTGAAAAACTTTTCTTATCCAAAGCATGTATTTCAAACATATTTTACATTCTTGTTCCTTCAATACCTGTCAGCAGTCAGATACCTAAATTCCTCATCTTACTGTAACTTTTGTGGAATCATGTTCACATATGCCATGTAGGGTAAAAAAGTTGTAGCCAATTTGCTTTTGATTTAAAAGAAAGGCTTGCTTTAGTCTCAAGTCCAGTCTTTCTAGTTGATATGACAGAAGCTACAATAGCCACAAATATACAATATGAATGCATTTTTCCTACTACATCCAAAAAGATGGTGAACATCTCTCTAAAAATTTATTTTTCAGCTCATCTTCCTTCTCTCCATTTGAAATCAAATGGCAATAACTTCTTGAGGAGGTTGGCAGGCATACAGATGCTTAAATTAAAGTAAGAGTACAAAATTGTCATAAAACCTTTGGATCTCTTAAGATCTTTGACAAGTCAGGTATTAATGAGTAGATGCAGGATTGAATAGGCCTAGGTTTGAATTCCATTTTTGCTATTAATTAGGTTATATGAAGTTGGGCAAGCCACTCTGAGGGCCAGTTTCCTGATCTGTAAAGTGTAGACAATTATGGTGAGGAATAAATAAAACATTCATATTAGAAAAGGACCTTACAGAATGCCTGGCATATTATAGTTATTCCAAGAACAGCTTTATTCATTTATTCACTCACACATCTCCATTAATATAAATAAAACATATACCCAGTTATTTCTAAATTATTTTGGATCAAAATAAAACTAAAGAAGTAGAATGAAGGCTTATGTTGAAACTGTGTGGAAAAAGTGCAATGTATGTTTGCCACATACTCTGCTTCTGACTTCCTATCTCAAATGACTAGGCCTTTTGGGCTGGCTTCAGTCTTTTAAGCAGGGATACCATATGCTTTGTTCTAATATTGATATCTGGAGTCAAGGATGAAATCCTGGATATCTTCTGAGGAGAATTTTGGGTGACTCAATGGTGAGTATAAGGAAAGACTGGCACTGAATCTCTTACTTGGAAGAAGTTGACCATATTTCCAAGGGAATGTTGTAAAGTATGGTTGCCTAGAGGCAAACAATTTAATTCCTAAACCATTTCACTTACTTTTTGCAAGTCAGATTTGCCTCACAAATGCTAGCAAAAAATAAAAATGTTCCCTAATATATGATACGGTGTTCCATTTACCATCCAGCTCTCAGGTAATTTTAGTTGTTTGTTATTCCAAAAAATTCAGAGAATTATTGTCTTATGGCTTCAAATCTGATCTGGCCTCCAATTTCTGGTCTTTACATTGGCTATTCTTCAGAAATGGTTCCCAATGGCTTTATTTTTATTCTTTTATTATCCACTGAAAGCCCCAGTTCTAAAACCACCTCAAATGCTTTATATTTAATGAAGTTTACAGAACACATCCATGAATAACCTGTAGTTTAAGATTTTAACTCAAAATATTATAATATCCCAGAATTTTTTAAAACAATATACATGGTCCTAATCTATATCTATATATCTAGATATTCATACATATGCATACACACACACATTCACACACAACTGTTACATAAATCTATGGCTGTAGAACTATTGTACATCCATCATTTAACATTGTGTAATTTTAGGAATGAAATGAAAAATTACACAGGTAATCTTAATAAATGCTCAGAAACCTTGAAATAATTTGTGTAGCCTTCTATATCATCAGACTTTAGCTCTTGAAACTTAAATGGCTATTGTTTTTATTTTTAATATAAATGAAAAAAGTTAAAGAACTATTTGTCATTTCTTTCTTTCCTAGACTAATATCGCCACGTGGGTTGTAAGACCAGGATTTTGAGTGGGCAGTACAAATGAAGGGCTAGAGAAATCTTTAGCGCAAAAAAATCACTTGTGAGTCTATATCCACGACTTCAAGAAGTTAGGAATGAACTTTATCTCAGCCAGCCCGATAATGATAAGATTTCAAAAAGGAGGGAAGATTGACCACCCACAGCCCAGCTGTCTCCGAATCAGATCCAGCCAGACTTGCAAATACCACTATCACAGTACAAGTAGCACCTCCAAACTGACTGTCCTGTTGATTGGCAGGCCCTCAGGGAGTTTTATCTAATTGCCTAAGAACAGGAAGAAAAGGAAAACACACATTCATTTTCATGTAAATGTAGACAATTTTTACTTTGAGCCTGGGATGGGGGAAGGGAAACAGATTTACTCACACTGTTTTTGCTTGGAGCCAATATGCTCCAAGTGGAATATCTCTTGCAATTTGATTTTTTCTTTTCTTTCAAAGATTGCCTGAGAAGATACTAAACTGAGGACCTCCCCTTGGAAAACTACCTGGGAGCTGAAGAGACACGTCTCATCTCCATGTGTATGAATAATACCGAAGGTGACAGGGTGGCAGCTGACAGCCCAGGAAGTGAATGACTCACTGCCTTTGTTTGTTTCTGTTTTGTCAGCAGAGCAAAAACATCAAAATTAACCTACACAAAGAAATTGATAAGTGACCTATCATCTATGTCTAGGACCTGAGTGTCTCATTGCCACCATCTCTCCCATCTCTATTATTAAATGAGTCAATGGTTGAAAAACTCCAAATGTCTCATATGGAGTTAAATTGGATGTTAAATCACCTTAGTCTCATTGCATATGGCAATAAAGGAAGACCTGAGAAGGAGCATGCTGGTGTTGAGAGAAGTGAGAAGTTTGAGGGACACACCATACTCTAGCAAAATCATCCTATAAATTGAGAATGTGTTACACTCCCACACAGACACATTTTTTAAAAGAAAAGAAATTTAGTTGCTGAAGGACACAAGCAATTCCTCTCTGCCACTGATCAGTTTGCTGGAAGGACACATGCTTTGTGGCTAGTAAATATCATCTTTTTAGTTTTAAAAATATGTCAAATTACTTGCCAGTAAAACATGATGAAACCTTTACCACTTAACTCTCCAAAAGCATCTAAAATATCCAGAGATTTAATAAATCATTGCCAATATACTCATACATCCAACAAAAGTAATCCAGGAAACACACCAACACCTTCTCAGGCAGAATATTATTTAGGAGATTTGTTCTTACATGGCCATGTTGTATGTTATGTTGAAAATATTTCAGATTTTACCTCCTCACCATTTAGATTCATAGATGCTATTTTTACCTTCTCCAAGTTTCCTGGATGACTGAAGTCCTTACAGTTTTCAGTTAGTCATATCCCACATTCTACTAATTTTCAGATACTTGGAATAAGGACAGTGATTGAGATCATGATGAACTTTTGAGGCTGAAGTCCTATCTTTATCAATGAGGACATAGTTACTATTTTATGAGTCACCCCAAACTACCTCTTGCCTTTGGTGGCAGAGAGTCCAGAGGGCAGATTTTAGAGCAGCCATTTTTGTTGTTGACGTAAGAAGTGGGAAAGTTATGAGTAGTTTTGACCATGTAACTCATTTAGACCTCACTTCCCATGTATGTTAAAAATCTATTTTATCCTCCTAAAGTAGTTGGTTAAAATAAAGCTAGATAATTCTCTAACTCATCCTAAGAGGGAGTCATCATTTGCAAGATCTTGGGAAGTCCCAGGTTAAATTCCACTGAAAGCCACAGCTCCCATTTGAAGCTCAAAACCAATTTAAGGGCCATCTAAACAATTTACAAGTCAACTAGCAGTGCTGGGAATAAAGTACAATTATCCTCTTCTTCCTGTGTCTTGAGGCACAGTTGCAAATGTCAACATTCAGCTACTTTCCAGCCTCCACTGACTGCACCTCCCTTTAATATGACCTTCCTTTTCACTCTTGGGAGATTAGCCAGCACACTCCTTGGTGAGACCCACTTTATATGGCCTATGATTGCAGTGCACAGGTTCATAAATGCCCAGGGAAAGAGCATATCTCCTGAATGACAACAAATTTCATGGTATCATGCATGAAGCTAATGATAGCCTAACCTCCATACCTCTAGTTCATCATACACCCAGAATAACACCTTTGGTCTAAAAACAAAGGATAGAGAATTGCTGAGAAAAAGAACACGGGGTTACAATGGAAGCTCCATTGAAAGAAAGCTTGCAAAGAAATTATAAAAAAAATCAATATTGTGCTAAGAAACATAAGGACAAGTTCCCAGTGTAGAACTAAGTGCAACCAAAGGAGAGAAAATGAATGATTCACATGCCAGAAAAATAGAAACTCCATAGAACTCAGTCAGTGGCAAGCAATCAGCTCTGTGAAATGGATTTAACCATGTGCATCCCATGTTTTGGGGTACTTCCTGTTATCATGTTTCAAGCTAAAATATTATAAGTTATAGAAAAGAGGAGAAGAATTGGTAGCACTATAGATTTATAGCTGTTGTTCTGAAATTACTGTGTAGAGATACTCATGTAATAAGGCTCCTTTTCCACAATTTAATAATGCAGAATAAGGAAGAACATTTATATTACAGATTGAGGCTTAGAAACATTAAAAATATTTTACAGTTATAAGTAGCCCTAAAATAACAAAATTGTTTAATGTTGAATTGACATTTCTATATTATATTTCTACTATGTCCTACTTTATTATTCTATATTATACTATATATTTACTATTTATATATTACTATATATTATAATATAGTATAGAATGACAACATACTTTATTACTAAATGTATGTAATTATATTCTATAGCATAATTCTATTACTATATTCTGCTTCCTCCTCTTTGCCTGAGTTTAAAAGAGGAACTTCCAAAAGCTGAGAGACTTTCCTGGCACATAATTATCAGATAATTTTATTCTGCTCAATGAAGAAAGCCAATAGACACTGTAAAGCTAAAGGCATGCTTGAAGAGAATTCAGAGTGAAACTTTTTGACATCACTGTCAAAGTCAAAACATTATAATTCTCCCATTTCATCATTTTATTAGAGTCTTTATGATATCAACAGCTACTTAACATATGACTTCTCTACATCAGACATTTTGATGACTACTGCTGGGTATATTCTAAACCTATAGCACCCACCCCCAATTCCACTCCTGACAAAACATATGAAAATGGAGTAACTTGAAAGTGTAAGTAGCTTGGTTTGGTTACATTAGTCCCGACCTGACCTGAGAGCTTAGGAATTGAGGTGAGATATAATAATTGGTAGATTATTATTGCTGGACTATTGTATTAGAAGGGGCTAGCATTTGATTTAAACTATAGAATTGGGAATGCCATTGAATTTCAGTACACAGTAGGAAATCTTAGTTGGGTCAGAAATTATTTTGAGTAAAGGGACAACCATGTAACTACGTCAGTTGACAGTTTCACATCGAAGAAGGCTAGTGAACATATGCATTTCTCTCCTCCCTCCCAAAACTCCGTAGGAAAAGTAAAATGAAGAGAATAAATTTAAGGCAGCAGTGGAAAACTGAAACGGCTACACCAACCAGCTCAAAAAATGAGAAGTATCCAGAAGATACAAAGGAGATGTGAAGCCCAAAATGATGAAGAGCTCACAGGACAACACAGGCTTAGACAGAACTGTTTTTTAGTATAGTAAAAATTCTCATCAGAACTTCATACTAACCAGATATTGAAACTTCAGAAGCAGGCCATAGTAAGGGTCAGTGGAATATGTTAGTGAACACCAGGGCAGTCTGATTCTCAAGGTAGCTGATGACTAAGACATTTGCCCTCAGGCAAAAGCCAAAAGACAGTGTTTCTGAATAAAGTTGGGGATCTGTCCAACAGTAATCCCAGAGATGTACTGGGGATTAGGGGAGGGAAGCAGTATGGCAGGCAAGTTTCTATCACTACAAAGAACAAGAGGGTTCTTTCTGGACACTCCATAAGGCAAGCTCTCCCTCCATTCCAAAGGAGAGCCACCTGACTGCATACCCATCCCTACCTGCCTCCTTCTCATCTTACCTGCTTCTTTTCAGAGCCAGAGAGCTTGTAATTTCTCTCAGAGTACAATTTTTTCCCCATTTGTGTCATGTGTACCTACTTCCATTACTGATATCAATAAATCAAGCCATCATTTGCAAATGTAAATTGATATGCCAGAATAATCCATTGAAGAAATCAGTATCCCAGAGATGCACAAACTGAACAGATCAACTAATTCAAGAGAAAAGAGATAATCCAGAACATAGATGATAACTCTAAAATAAATGTAATTAGTCTTTTCAGATTAATTATAGTGTATATCATGGAAATACATTTGGGCATTGAGTGCACAAGTATCTGTATCTAAACATGATTCTCAGAAATTTTTTAGGTATATTAACGTTTACAAAGCACAGTCTTGATCACCTTTAAAATCCACCCAAGCTGAGGACCCTGATTCTATTTCAAGTGCAGTTCCTGGGTTTTATACTTCTCATCGGATACAAACAACTGCTGATGTTACACCAAGGAAAGAAATTAAAATATTCAGAAATTTTGAGAAATCACAAATAATGCACTGTTCCATTGAACACTGAGCCCACAAGATTTAAGGACAAGCAGTGTGGAGTTTGCCTTGCTGCAAACAGCACACTTGCTCAGTCTTTGGATCATTTATCATTGTCTCTGTGGATGGTGTTCTCTGCTGAGATGGCAAGTAAATCTGGGGTCCCGACATCGAAGTAAAGGACTACAGTAATTGAGAAATACTTGGCCAGGAGTGAGCGTTCAACAGGATACTTGTGAATACTACAAGGGAACTCATCACACACAGTGCTTGATCTCAACACTTGATTTATCAGTCTTTTAAACAATACTGTATGCTATAGCCTAAAGAACCTATGTGGGACAATTGTTAGAACAGTCAACATAGAGAAACTATTTGAGAAAAGCCAGCTTCCAAATGGGAATTTTCATCAGTGTATTGTATTCATTTTAACCTTCTATGTATTTTCAGTTTCCTATGAAAGAATTGAAATTTCCTGAACAACAATACTGCCAGGGGCTATTATCCCTCTTGCTTACCTTCAAAGAGTCTGTCTCTATTTAAATGGCTTATGTAAAAATCTGAGCATTATTAAGATTGCGTGCAGCTCTCCAGACATCCACCTAATTGGAAAGAACAGTCCAGAAAGAATATATAGACTTCCATACTCACTTAACATGTACGGTGCAGTTTAACCCTGGGAAGAAAGCTGATGGAAATTTTCTGGAAAAAAAAAATGGCTTTCCAAAATTTTATTTTTATGGAGATGTTTTGTCACTAAACTTTTGGTACACAATACAGAGAATTTATGCATTAAAAAGTGGTTCACTAGAAAAGATGCCTCTGTGTTTTGCTTTATTTCATTTATTCTTTGCATAGAATTTTTGCATCATTTCCAGACCAGGTTGAGTTCATGTCTCTTATGCTGTAAGGGCCTCACATCAGACCAAACTCTGCATATCATGTTAGGGTGACAGACATCAGGGCTCTTAAATATTAAGACTTCATATACTTTTTCCTTATCTGCTAAGAGGAGCTATCCTTTTAATATATTTCTAAATAGAAAAGAGAGAGAATACAAAGAGAGGGACTCACTTGCCTCTTGCCCTTTTCTCTAGTAGGTTTAAAGTTTTGGTTGTGACTTTGGCCCAGTGGCCAGTTTAGAGGCAGAGGCCGCACGAAAGGATGAAGCTTGCCTACCATTAGAAGAGGAAGGACGACCAGGAGCGTGTGTGCACCTGCTGTTTCTAGCCACTCATCCTCAGGTAACACTCCTGTCCCCACTCTCCTAAGCCCTGGTGTCTGCCTCGCCATGTGGTAGCAGGGAATTTTTCACTATGGAATTAGGACACTGTACTGATCACACCCCAAATCATTTCCTACACTGACAGGGCTGGGCTCCCAGCATGAGGCATGTAGTCTGGAAGTTAGTTGAGTAATCAGCTAATTCTTCCCTGTGGAATGCTCACATTTCACAGTGGGTGAGCACCCTATACAAATATCACAAGATATTTGGGAGATGCGTTCCACTGTTGCCCTTATACTACAACCTGACTAGTTATATCTATGAAGTTATATCTACAAAGTGTGTTGATATTTGTCATCACCAGGCCTATCAGCTCATCTCCTCTCAACCAACAGGATTTCTGGGACCAAGAGAACACTGACTTGCCAAGCTGCTCCCTTCCAATTCCATGGATTTTATTCTTCACTATTAGGACCATCTTACCAGCGGAAGTATTTACACAGTGGTTTAAAAAGCTTGCTGCCACTGTGGGCTGCAATACATTTTTTTTATGTTGAAATATTCATATCACCTCATCTTTTGAGAGAAATTCAAGTGAAATGCACACACTTAAAATCTATAATTACATATCATATTAGATCTGGAAGAACTTTGAGATGATCTCTACCCATAGCCATGATTACAGATGGGAAAAATGAGGAGCAGAGGTGAGACTTATGAAGAATCCAAAGTTAGTTGCACCTAAAGTTTTCTCACTTTGTCATCGCTCAGCAAGCCACAGGAAAGATGACTTAATTGCTGTGCTGGGAGATCCCAACGTGTTAACCATGCTTTTGCACTACCTATATTAATTTATTGTGAATAGTCCTTTTTTTATGTTTTGAAGAAAAAAAAGGTGTTGTTTATAGCTTTTCTTAGGTGAGCTTATGACAAAATTGAGGGAGAAAATCCATGATTAACTTACTGATGAAGAAACCAATCAGTACAACTATAAGTAAAACCTGGAGTAGTTCTAGGATTATAGCTCCAGCTTGAAGTCTCCTCCCTGCCTCTTTGCTTGAGACAGTAGGAATGACAGAAGAAAATAGAGGCCCTGATGGGCAGTTTCCAGCACTAAAGAAGAGAAAGCTGAACTGATGTGATTAAAAGTTGCAATATATGACTCTAAAATCAATAAGTGATGGCTTTAATAGGTAACTCCACAAGTAAAAGAAGGCATATCAATTGTAGCTAGGGGAAGTTGGGCATTTGAGCAGCAACGGTCTCTCTTCTTCGACTGGTTGGTTAGACCAGTAGGTGTCCTGCTGGCTACGAGAAGAGCAGGCCCCTGCCCCAAGCTCTCTGTGTGTGATGAAGGAGACGAAGGCCGACACAATCTAGGAATTTTTCTAGCTGCTGCCACTCTAGAAAAAGACAAAAAAATTTTTTTAATAAAATAAAATAAGAAACAGAAAGTGACAACCAGAGAAAAGGATAAAGAGAGAGAAGGGGTTGGAAGTAGCAAGAAAAAAAATATGACCAAGGTGCATTAAGTTCCCTAAGATTTTTTTGTTTTTTTTTAATGTTTTTATTGGAGTATAATTGCTTTACAATGGTGTATTAGTTTCGGCTTTATAACAAAGTGAATCAGTTATACATATACATATATCCTCATATCTCTTCCCTCTTGTGTCTCCCTCACTCCCACCCTCCCTATCCCACCCTTCTAGCTGGTCCAGGATTTCTTACTCCAAAACCAGCTGCCAGAAACCTTCTCTGACTTGTTAAGGGCGTGTTTCAGTGAAACACATGGGAGGGGGCAAGTTGAATACGGATCAGAAATTTTTTGCATGGTGAATTGTAGACCCATCACAGCTTCATGAGGTAGATAGGAGTTAGGAAGCAAGTTTGCTCAAAATGATTCCTTTCCAAAAGTGTCCAGTCTTGAACTTCACTTGGAAAAATATTCTTTAAATCCTGATAATATCCCAAGGCAATGAGTTATTCTGCATATGTCATCTCCCCTGAATTGGAAAAGCTTTGGGAGATAAGTTGCTGAATCTTTTACAAGTCCAGGCCCCTAGGGATTCCTTAGACTAGTGGTGATATAAGAAAAATGGATAGCATTTCTACCTTTTAATTCTGATATTTCTCTTCAGGACTCCTCTCATTATCAGTGGATCCCCTGCTAAGATAAAATGCATTCCCCAAAGCAATAGGACAGAGATATCTATTTTATCACTATTAGTTAAAAGGGTGGGACTGACATTCCAGGCCTTTCTCTGTAGGAAATCAGCCTCATTAGGAATCTAACCACCAATAAAGAGCAGTTATTTTTGCACTGATACGAAAAAATATTTTACATCTGCAAACAGCAAGAGCTGAAAAGAACTTCAAGGGGTATTCAGTTGAGATCAATTTGAGCTGCTAAAAAGTAAAATTCACAAACACATGCTGTTTATAAACTGCTGACTGTTTTGTTTTGCTTTCCTTCACATTTTTAACCTTGTTGACTCAGAAGAAATCATTCCTCCAAGATAACATCCAGGAATTGTGAGTACTATGAATTCAAGCACAGTTTTGTATGAGGTAAAATAATAGTAGTGATAATAATAATTATTATCATCAAAATGATCAAAATGAAGATATGTTTCACAAAAGCTAGAGTTTTAAAGGCTATCTGCTTACACTTTTGCTATTTCACTCTGTATCTTAGGGGCAGGTATACAGAAAGAAATGAACCATCACCAACTGCTCTGAAAATTGTTTAGTCAAGAGCATATTTTCCACCATGTGGAGGAAAGTGTATATGGGCTTCTCTGGGTATTTCTTCCTGTCCCTTCACTCCCCAATTTTTAATCTACCTTATCAATGTACATTGAATCGGCCAAGGAAACCCATGTTTCAGCAAGCTTGGGTGGCACGCTTAAGAAATCACAAAGTGAGATGTCAATGGCTGATATATCATGCCTTACCATATTTGGGGGGAAAAATATGAAGATAATTCAGATTCATTGATTGACAATAATATACTATTTAGAGTAGGAAAAAAAATAAGTAAATAATTACATAAGTGATCCTTTGCTTTTTTAAAAAAACCTTTTGGTTGGATTTCCAAGAATGACTTATGAGTGGAAGGCAGTAAGCCCAGTCTCTGCAAATTAGAAAATGCTGCAACTTCTTTCATGCAGACACAGCCCCTTGTCAGGAAGGCATAAATTTTAAACCTCACTCATCCCATTGACTGGGTGTCCTAATACAGTGGCACAATTATGTGCAATGGTCCTGCTTAAGGAGATTAAAAAATTACTCTGGATGGCTGTTAAATACGTGCATGAATTTTTCAAGACATTTCTTAGCCAAGGATGAGTGTGTTTGCTTCATAGAACACAAGTGTTAACTAATAAGAGAGGAACACGAACGACTAGGGAGAAATTTTATTATCACAAAACTTGTAAGGTGAATGATCCAAGTTTTACTAACCTACTGATTTTTGGAAACTATTTCCAAAAAGATCTTTTTCCTTTCCTGTATGGCTCAACTAAACTAAAGGTAATAGAGAGTTTTAATGAAAACAGTAAATTATTTAGGAAATGACTTGACAGAATTATCAACTAGCCATTCAGCCATGCCAGACCAAAGGATAAAAATGACTGACAATATATATAACATACAACCTTGTATTTTTCCTACAAGATGGCAAAGTGGACAGAGTTTGTCTTAGAGGAACACAAGCTTTCTTTAAGAAACTTGGAATTTAATATGGGCATCAAGAAACATGGCATTAGGTGTTTCATGGTGTTTGGCTCCCTAAAGGAAGAAAACACAAAGGAACTCAAGCCACGGTTTTTACATTTTGTCCTGGGTGTCATTTCCTTGAACTGTCTCAATATAGATTCCGTTTTCTAAGCAGGCGAGCTGAGACTTTTTTCCATTACTCTTGGCTAGGATCTGGATTTAGTCAAACCGGCCACTGTCACTATTTATGTCTAATTAGAACCACCTGTGAGAATTTTGTGTCAAAAAGAAAAAAACATAAGCTGATGTTCATAATGATTACAAGATTTAATCTCAAAGCTCATTTGTTGTTTTTGGCCTGATAATGAGACTTTCCAAGCACCTCTCACATTTTTAAAACTGATTTTCTTTGGATTTTGGCTGAAAGTGTTCATGTGTTTGTTTGTTTGTTTTTTAATCTTTACTTTTCTTCAGGTGTTTTTTTTTATCTTTTTTTTTATCTTTATTTTTCTTCATGTGTTTTATATAATGTACATTTATATATAAAGGTATGGAAATTTCTATTATATTTAGAGAGTCCTCTTAAAAAGAAACTTCACACCTCTTTAAAGAAAAAGTGTACAATATTGAAATCTGAGTTGGAGTGAAAAAGTATGGCCTGACTAATTTTCTATTATTTCGAATGATACAGAGGGAGCTGAGCTGACACCTTGTCAAAGAAATAGCATCACAAGTGTTCACTCTCCTTCTACCCATTTTCCACCCAATCACATTTTCAACATTTTCTTAAAAAAAATTCTTTCCAGTCTTAAACTCACTGACTTTGGTCTTATCACAACAGTATAAACAGTTTTGGAAATTTTGAGGGGAGAGAAAAAAAAAAGTCATGTTGAGCCAGGATAGAATTATGAAAGCAGAAGGGGGGAGGAAAAAAAGTGTGCTTTTTTCCATTTTCTGTCATCAACTGTAAAATGTCAAATCCTTCAAATGCCTGGTTCTGAATATGAAAAAGTCAACACTGGGAAAACAAATGAAGCTCTCTATGAATGAAAAAAATGCCACTTGTTATGAATAGTATAAACATTTATAACTGAATTTTTTGTTATATTGTTACGGCATAGAAGAAGTTTTTAAAATGTGCTTTTTAAAAAGCACACATTTATCTGAAAAATCTATGAATTTAAAATTCAAGACTAAGTTCCATAAAATAAATGTAATTAAATCTTTCATATATCCTACTTTTTCCTTCTCTTTTTCTTACAAAGTGAACCATATTCAATATCTAAGCTGACAAAAAAATGCAAGGTTCAATAAAGAAAAATACAATCCAAGCCTCTCATCCCCCCCAAATAAAAAGTATATTTAATATAACAATATGAAACTACTCAATTAATGTGAAGAAATGTGCACTAGAACTTTAGATAACTTCCCTTAGACACAATGGCAAAACTGTCACCAGTCATCAGGGAAATTAGTAGACATCCTCAAATGTCTTTATTTTGTCCTAAACTTACCAAGGTCCTTGAGTTCCCTTTACAATTACTTTGTCAGCCCCGAATCCCATGTTTTCTAGTCAGTGGCCAAAAGGGGAGAATTGGGTGGTTTTTCCTCTGGAAGAAGATTCCAGAAGTGGAAGCTGGCATTGCTAGCACTGGGATTTTGCACGCTCTGGTTATAAAAATGCAGATGAAATTTTAGCTGTGGATTATAACTACTTTCTTTGAGTCCTATGGGAAATTGCAAACATCCTTGATATCTGGTTTCCCTTCAAGGCTGTTGAGGCTCTTTATAGGACAGGGAGTGAGGACTTAGATGAGCATTAAATTGGGAGGTAGGTTTAGGTTTGAATCTCGCCTCTGTTTTTAACTAGCTGAGAAGTTGGTCAATCAAGTTTCCTGACTCTTCCTGGACTTGGTTCACTCATCTGAAAAATAAACTTGACCCTTCCCACTTCAAAGAGCTAGAAAGATTAAATATGAACATTAATGCAAAAATAGGCAAGTAAATTGTCAAAAGCTACGCAGATATAAGATATTGTTTGAACTTTTGTTCTCAGATGTTCCCTTGCATCTAGCTCTTCACTACATACAAACCCAATAGAAAAGGACAGAAAAAAAATGTCTATATCTACCTGGTAGCTAGACCACTTCTTGTCTGCATGATACCATTTGCTCTTTTTATTCTTAGGACCCTCTTTTAAGATGGATGAGGAGTCCTTCCCCACCCCCTTCTTCTCACATAACCACAAAATACAAGAAATAACATTTACTCTATAGCTCATTCCGGAAGGCACAGTAACCATAATGTTTCCTGACTTCAAGTTCACTGTTAAGTATTATATACCAACTCATCAATATACTTTCATCTCTTTCCTCTGGATCTCCTTTCTTTGTTTTTCTTTTCTCTCTTTTTATACTTGTGTATACACAAAATTTATACTTGTTCTTTCTTTGAAAATCTTTCCTTACACGTATCCATTTCTTTTATTTGAATTTGTGTTCATTGAACAAACTGACAAATATACAAAGTTCCCCAAAATCCCGCATAATGTCGGAAAAACCTTTGTCAATAGCTTAATAAAGATTATTTTTAAAATGTTTAACCTGGGTCTTGAAAAAGCGTATATTTTTTTCTAAGTGCATCTCCTTGATGACTCATTTGTTAATAATCTACAGCTAGCCCATGTTTAACTAAAGCCTGTGAAAGAGACAATAGATCTCACCTTCAGGGAGCTTATAACCAGGTTGGAGAGTGAAAGGGGATTCATCAACTCATAACGACGATTTTGGCACTGTGGACCTAATGTTTTGGTACCTTCCTGCCAGCTCTTTTTTCATTCTTGCAAACACATGTGGCTATGTGTGATAAAAACAGATGGCATTCACATCCCAGACAAGATCTAGAGTGGATAATGCAGGGATACTGAACAATGGAATTCTAAAAGTCTACTTTTAAACAAAATTACCCCCTTAAAGAGGTATGAGATGCCATATTAAAAAAACAAAACAAAAGAGCTTCCACCAAATAAATATCACCAAGTTACAGAACAGTCTTGTCAGTGGACAGGACTGGGGGAATGGGGGAGAGATAGGGGGTTGACTAAACATTGTGTGGCAAGCTGGCCGTACCTAGATGTGGCTTCTTAGCTGGCCTCTACTGCTTTTGAAGCCATGAACATTCCCTTTTCTTGGTTCTTTCATCAGTTTGGGAACCATGAAATTTTCCTGCATAAGGTGCTTATTCAGGTTTTTATATCTGCCCACCTATTTTATTACCTTTTATACTGCATGTGAGGCTGGATACGTTTGCAGCAGAACAAAGCTAATTACAACTTTCATGGCATAAATATAGCATAATAACAGAGTGCCAGTCAAGGGTAGCACTGAGCTGAGAAACCTTTTGGCAGGCTAAGACAGAGGTTATTCAGCTTCATGGGGACAGCTCCAGGGGATGAATGACTGTAGGGCTATGAGTTACCCTAAAGTTGTGAGCAGGTCACTGAGCAACCAGTTTGACCTCGGGAGGAAAGTTTGTCTCACGTCCACTTTGCTTGCTTTATGTTAGCCTCTATTTTGAGAGAATAAATTGCAAATGTATAAAAGCTGATAGCTGGATATAGAAGATCAATGCCAATTTCAAGGATTAAGAAACTCTGAGATGGAAGAATTGACAGAACCAAGGCATCCAGAAGAGAATATTCCTGGGAATGCCATTTGAAATAATCTCTCAAATGGCATATGGCATAACTTCCACCAGAGAATAGTTTGTCATTGGGTTTAGTCATTAAAGATGCCCCCTTTCCCAACCCCCTCCCCATGTTACTGTTTTATTCATTTGGGGGTTTTGTTGCCTATTCTTATATTTGCCACATTTGATTCTATGGATATATCTGCATCACTTGTTTCTAATACACAAGCATCTCTCTCACGTGTGGGAGTTTCTATGGTATTGATTCATAAGTAGCAGTTGGTGGTCCTGATACTTTTACAGCCTTTATGTCAGACTCAGACCCTCAAGACCTGTCTGCCATCAGCAACCTCATTTTGCTGAGGATGTCTGACTTCAGCTACTTGGGTTGTCTCATATTCCCCTCGCTGTTCATTCTGCTACTTTGACTCTCCCTGAAATTCCATACTCATGCTTTGTATTAATGCTTGTTAATAGCATTTACTTAGAACCTTGCAAAGACTCTAAGTGAACAGAGGAAACAAAGGACATGCCCATTGCTGTCACCAGAATTCTACATTCCACCCTAAACACAAAGCTGGTTCTTAGGCTTTGAACCAAAGGCAAAGCATGTACAGTTTCTTACTAACCACTCTGCCTGCCTCTGTGAAAAAAAACTTGAAAAGGCCCGGCCTACTACACAAAATGGGAAAAAGGCATAGCAATTTTAAAAAGAGAAGTTAGTTATAGGCATTATTATGTGACTAGACAAATGAGAACCCCTCAGGCCAAGCGACCTTGCTCTTTGGGGAAACAAACACAGCTTATATTTAGAAGGAGAAGAGGAAGGTCATTTGTGATGACATCTGAACCTCAATGTGAATCTGCCTTGAAATTTACGATGATTTTTTTCTCATGGGTGAAATTAATATATGTTGCTTAGATATAAAGATAGGCTGCGGTAATTAAATTTCTAAATATTCTATTGTTAAATGCAAGCACGATTAAAAAGGACCAAGGATGTTTCAGTATTACTATTAGGAACATTCTAACTGTTTTTATGCTCTGAAAATGTGCTTTTTGCTAGAATTATGAATCATATTATATTTTCTACATCATCCTTAGAGAATTTTATTCATTTAAAGATGCTGTTATATTCTACTAAGTTTTCATAAGCAATCTTTGCTAAACTACTTTATGGGCTGCTGAGGGTTTAACCAGGGTGTAACTGCTCTGTTTTCCACTCTCCCTCTTCACCTTCTCTGTGCCCTTGGGTCTTATTTTTATTTCTCTGCTCATGGGCACATCTATAGGAGATGGTAGAAAAAATAAAAATACATGAAACCTCATTAGTCAGGCTGTCTCATCTGCAGCAGTTCTGGGGGGAAAATGGGGTGAAAATGTTGAAACTTTTGGCTTGAAAGAGGTTTGGGCATAATATGGTGATTCCACCAATGGCTCCTCTATTTACCATGCATGGTTATAACCTAAATTTCATCTTTTTCTGGAATTTAAGTGTCCTTGTCTTTGCTTTGTGTGGTTTATTTATTTTGACAACTTTGCAACAAAATCATTACTATATCAACTTTTCAGCTACTAAGAAAAAGCCAAAGAAAAACTCATAAACTTTAGTACCAGTGTAGCCTTGTGTATGTGGGAAGTGTGAAACACGAAGTTTTTGACAGCTATAAAATTGTTCCATAATGAAAATAGGGGGACCTGTAATTTAGTTTTATATTTTTCACATTAACAATAGCATGAGAAGCTAAAAATATAGTTGAAGTCATCCAAGTAGCACTTCTCAATATTATGTCTGAGTTAAAAAAAATATTCAGGTTTGTTTGGCTATGTGAACATAAACAACCATATAGTAACTTCTTTTCACACCCCATGCCATATTTATAACACAAGCACAGACAGAGTTTAAGAAATCAAGCTTCCCCAGAAAACCATTTGAATAATGCAGGAACCATAATGAAACAAAATACCAAAAATGTTTTAACTCTGAAAGTCTCTACTTTTCTCAAAAACAATATTATTAGGTGTAGAACAAGATTTTTATTTTTCTATAATTAATCTGTGTTGTATGTTTGAACTTTTACTGAAGTATAAATAGCTAAAGAAAGGTACCTAAATCATCAGTGAATAGCTTGATGGATTTTCACAAACTCCTCAGTCTCATGTAACGAACTCCAAAAATGGAACTTAAATTGTCCCAGAATCCTCATCAGGCTGCTTTCAATTTACCCCTGTCCCCAAGCACCAAAGGTAACGCTCTCTCACTGATCAGTTTTGTTCATTTTTGAACTTTTTATGAATTAATCAAGAGTAGCCAATGTTAACAAGCAGCTTACATGTTTCAGTGATATTCCCACCTCCTACATAGAAAAGTCTGTGGTAGAAATAGAATATGTTACACAATTTAAATATGTAAAATATAGGCTAAAACCTTGCTTGAATAAAATTTCAAAACCACAGAGTATGTGCTTATGAGTGAGAGTCTGGCCCTTCTTCTGTTCCTGACAAGACCCTGAGGTGTAGATAATACCAAAGGAATAATAATAAACAACTGTTGACATTCTCTGTGTTAGACACTCTTCTAAGTATCAGTGAAACATCTCATTTAATTCTCACAATAACCCTATCAGGCAGGAATCCATTTCACAGAGAAAACAAAGAGGAGGTAACTTACCCAAGATCACACAGCTAAGAAGTGGTGCAGGAGAATGTGGGCTGGAGGGCCTGTGTCTTCATCCACTAGACTGACTTGCTTCCATGGCATAGCATCTCTCTACCTTCCTGTAGGCAGTGCTTGTAATGCAACCACAGAAGAATAAAAAGACTCAGAAACTTGTGAGCACACCTGTTAAGATAAACAAGCAGAAGTTGAATGTCCTTTTTTTGGTGAAAGTATGGAATGCCGAGAAAGTGGAGAAAACAAGCTGGCATCAATTACGGAATGTTTTTAGCCTTGATTACCTGGAATCTTTAATTAACCAGAAGGGGGCAGTCTCATAAAAAATAGTTACATGATAGAGAAAATCAGATTAAAGCTAGGAGTAATTAGAACTGCACATATTTCTAGGCCAGTGGTTCCCAGTTAGAGGTGATTTTGCCCCCAGGGGACATATTGCATTTTCTGGAGATATTTTTTAGTTTACAAATGGTGGGAGGTGGGGGTGGAGTAAGGGAGAGGATGGCAGGGAAATAGGGAAGGTGGAAGAGGTGGGGGGCAGGGGAGGGAAGATCAGGTGCAGTGAGAAGCTGGTGACTTGCTACTGGCATCTTGTGGGTTGAGGTCAAGGGTGCTGCTAAACATCCCACAATGGGCTCATCCCACAGGACAGCCCAGCAACAAAGAATTATCTAGCCTCAAAAGTTAATAACACTGAGGTTGAGAAACTGGCTCTAGATAATGGCTTAGAATTAAAGTCTTCTCAAGTTTTGGAATTGTCTTTTATGCAGAAGAGTGGAAAGAGGAAAAAATTCGCAAGATATAGCCCTGAGTGTGGGCTCACTGCATGTGGTGCTGTGAATGAGCACACAATCTCACTGGGACTCCTGTTTCTATGTGGGAAATATGATGAGTGATACTTGTATCAGGTAGCTTTTGTTTAGAATAAATATATGAAGCACCAAGCATAGTGCAGTTACCTGTCAAATTCCAATGTGCCTCAGCACTGTCTGAATTACCAGATGCTTGTTTCTTAAAGATTCATGGCTAGTGGATAAAAATATTTTTGACTTATTTTAACAATTTGACACAATAATGCAAAATGGTTACCCAAATGAATTTTGGAAAAAAATAAATAATTTCATTTATGTGAATAATTTTTAATGCTGAGCCATCTAGCTATTTTTGTGGTAGAAAAATGGGCTAGTTAGACCCCCACTTCATAGGCTAAGTAATTCACAACAATCAACTGACTAAATCCTTTCTGACCAGAGCTTCCCATCTCTAAAATGCGTGAGAATCATCTTTCAATTTTGTTAAGGGACAGATTCTGGTTTGGCTGGTCTGATGCACGACCTGAGATTTTGCATTTTAACAACCCTCCAGGGATGCCTGTGCCTCTACTAGTCCTGGACTGCACATTGAATAGCAGATCTCTGAGCACAAGAATTGTTAAAGCCCAAAGAAGTAAATGGGAAATGCTCTTGGAGATACATGCAAAGTCTGTAACACTAGTCGCTTAACTCACATAATGGTTGAATAGGTACACAGATGCTGGGCTCCCTCTAGGTAATGAAATTCAACTTTCTAGCCTTATATTGAAACAATTAAGAAAATCAGCTCAGCATCTTTTAGGGGTAGCGGGGAAATTGAAAAGGAGAAAGGCAGACATTAAATCCAAGATACCTCAGATACAGCTGACTGAAAGCCCAGGACACTGTACTCCCTTGTCACGAACTTAGCCAAGGATCGCAATGCGGTCTTTGTTAAGTGGCTGAACATCAGTACTTAAAGCTCCAGACAAGAGGAAGCCCAGAGCTCTATAATGAAAACATTCTGTGGCTGCTCAGGCCCTAAGCTCTGCAAGGAATGGATTACTGTCAGGGGATGTGTCAAAGGGCTTATGTTTAGGGCAATCTAATTACTGTACTTAATAAAGTCCCAAAGGGCTAGAGTTCGACTTCTTGGAATGACTGGGAAGACATTGATGCTTCTTAAGAAAGAAAGGAAGGGAGATGGAAAGGCCAGAGGCCTCTGTAAACCTACTGCACTGTCACCTTCTGAGGTTCCAAATATGGGCGTCCATGAACAGTCCTCAGGGATCTAGATTCTTCCAACTGGTGCACACACACATACATTTCTGAGAGCAGAGTCCACATATTTCTTTAGGGTATCAGAATGAGTCTGCTCGTTTCCCACTTTTCTTTTTCCTTCATAAATTCTGTGGTTCTATCTATTAACAACTAATCAATGCCATCCTGACCCCTTCAGGTCCCCCTCCCCTGGACACATGTCACTGCAAAACTTCTATTCTCATTGCCAGTGTCAGTCTCCAGGATTCTGTCCTATGGCTCAAACATTCTCCAAAAGGTAATCATGTCAGACCACTTAGAGACACCACTAGCATATCCCTCTGAAAGTTGGACCTTGTGACATCACTTGCTGAATAAGGCAAGATTAAAGTGGAAAGACAAAGCAGAGAAGAACTGACCGAGTTAATGAGAGTGACAGAATATGGACATTGACGTGCTCCTTCATCTTCCATCCTTGCTCTACTGTGCCTATGCCCCATGAAAAGAGATTTTTTTCTTTATTTGAAAGGGAATTGTTCAA
This sequence comes from Leucopleurus acutus, assembly GCF_964270905.1. Classification (NCBI taxonomy): domain Eukaryota; kingdom Metazoa; phylum Chordata; class Mammalia; order Artiodactyla; family Delphinidae; genus Leucopleurus; species Leucopleurus acutus. Next base: position 53,891,209 of record NC_139158.1, read on the forward strand.
GTACCTTTCATATAAAAAGTGGGAGTAGTTTTTGGGAATTTGAGTTAAAAATGATACTTAACTATAAAAATATTTAATATTTATCCCCTATTCCCACAAATGCAAATAATAGTTACCTCAAAATACTGACCCCTGAAAAAAGTCATGTATTCATGTGGTGAATAGTATAGGCTCAAGAAAAATCTATTATAATATGAAATATAACACACATGGATCACATTTCCCATTGAAGACAATATTTCTTTCTTACACAAATGTTTCACTTGCCACTGAAGTAAACGGAAGTTCATGAAGGTTGATCAAACAAAGGGGCCCATTTTTTTTTAACACTGTACAGAACAAAGTGTATTTTACTGCCACTTACCCTTAACTGCAAAGGCTACCACATCTTAGGGACACAGCCAAGGGTCACAAGTGGTATATGTGTTCCCACAAGAAACAAAAAGCATGAAGTGACAGTGACACTGAAAATATACTTTTACCACTCTGTTAAAAACAAAGAGCACAGACTCACATGAGTACAAATTCAGAGTGAGAAGGAGGGAAAGAGAGAGGCAGAGAGACAAGAAGAGATCGTGATGAAAATAAACTGTTTTTAGGACCTTTCTCCTCATATTTAACCACAAAACAGTAACATGCTGATCATGAACCAAAATGTATTCAGAATATCTTGTTGTGTCTACACTATGCAAATAGTACTAAATTAATTCCAAGTTAAATTCAACCCAGCTCAACAATCTGGATTGGTTTAATAGTCTCCATTATTCCCAACAGCATTCTAGAGACTAAAAAATTCAATCAAGCTGCTGTTATTTTGGTTAAAGTGGAAGACAATCACATTGATTATTTTAAAATTGAGTTTTAATGACATGTGGTAAGATCATATAGACTTGTCTTTTAAGAAAAATTTTAAATAATGATTTATTTCCCTCAGTCTCAAAGATATCACTGCTCTAGTTAATAGTACATTCCAAAAGGGTCTTTAATTAAAATCATCATATATCACATATGACATTGCAATTGTCCCTTTGCAGAAGCAGATTTACTCTTTAGGTGTGCCAGTGGTCCTTCAACAAAGCTATTATCTCCCAATCTATTCCTTTAAAAAATTATTTATTAAAAATTGTTTTAAGTTGTAAGAAAAGTACAATGAATTACCATCTACTTTTCACCTAGAGTTGAAATTGTTACTCTTTTATCAAATTTTTTTCTACTTTTCTCTGTATAAACAGATATAGATATGATATGGATATGGACATGGATATGATATGGATATGATATGGACATGCTTATGGATATGGATAGCAGCACCAACGTGGGTACACATTTATCATATACCTATTCTTCTTCTGTTTGGTGTGCTGAACGATTTGAGAGTTGCATTCACCATGACTCTTCATCTTTAAATACTTCAGCATGTATTTTTAAGAACAAGGGCATTTTCTTACACAATCATGATACAATGGTCAAATTTAAGAAACTTGGCATTGTTACAATACTATTATTTTATACACAGTGCAAATTCAATTTTTACCAATTGTCCCAATATTGTCTTTTTTTTTTCAAATGGTCCAGAATCCAGCCCAGGATCATACATTTCAAGTAGCTGATAAGTCTTTTTATTCTCCCTCAATCTGCATCCGTCCTTACTTTTCCTTGTCTTTCATCAAATTGATGGTTTGAAAGAGGATGTACCCATTGTTTTGTAGAATGACTTTCAAATTAGACTTGTTTACTAGTTTCCCTGTGATTACATCCAATATCATTTTCAAAGCTATGCATAACACTGTTTCCCATAATACCATGTCTCTCCAGAAGAATATAGCATTTCCAAAGGATAATTTATTTATATATATGAAAAATATATATGCATATTTATATACATAAGATAACATTATATAGCATATACATTATAAAACATGTTATAACATATAACATATGATATTTAATGGATATAAAATATATGTATGTGTATCACCCTCAATCCCAGTAGTTCCCATTTTGTTAAGTAATAAACACCTCCACACATTCTCAAATATCACTGGGGGTGGGCAGGCACTACTTCCCTGAATGAACAATCAGGCAGATAGGTACAGACAGAATCTGATTTTGTAACTATTTTTCACAATTTACAGCATAAAAATGAATTTCTCAAATATTTACTTCTTAAAACTACTTTACATTTATTTTCCTTTACATTCTATTTTCCAGTCAGTGAAAATTAACCTTTTTTTTTTTATTTTAACATATCTCACAACTCAGCCTATTTTCCTTGTGACGCATTGGTTCAAATACTTCTATAGAATTAACATTTCAATTACGCTTTTTGACAGGATATTTAATCCAGAACTCTTCCACATTAATCAGCGGTTGTCTGGATTTTGTCATCTGTTATGGAAGTAAAGCACTGGATACAATTCCATGAACGTCAAAACAGGGAAAGAAGTAAAGAAAAGCAAAGGTGTCAGAGGGGCGATGGGGTGGTTTTGACTTTGAGCTCCATTCAAAAAACTACAATATTTGTGGGAAAATAATCTGACAAACTTCACAGAAATTTGTAGGAGCCCAGAAGTTGGTCCAACACCCTTTTCTGGCCTGCTGCCACTGGTAATAGAGTTTTCTTTTCTCTATTTAACAGCTTTCTTAGATCCTGCTTGCATCTCTCCAGTCACCGTGTCATGCCGACACAAGGCTGCTTGCTGTGTCTTGTGATCATCCAAAGTCCCATACATCCAAAGAAAATCATTTCTAACCTAGGTGCAAAACACTTTCCTGGAAGCAAAGTCTATCATATTTTGAGACTTCTATTTTAGAAACTCTTGGTGCATTGCATGAAATATATATACTAGCAGCTTTTCAAAATTTCAACCTTCAGGATTTTCACAAAGAGAGAGTTTGGGCATGTTCAGTTCTAAGAAATAGGTTTTTGTTTACCAAATATATTAATTATGGATTCAGCAAATATTTATTAAACGTTTACTGTATGCTAGGCCATGTACATAATAGATGTCAGTAGCCACAGATACAGCGAAGTGTCTGCTCTCAAGCAGCTTACATTTTACTACAATAAGCATTTAACTTCCTAGGAGGTTATATTAATCCTGTTGATTATGGTAACAATAACCTTCAGAAAAGCCATCCAGTCACCAGAGTGATTAACCATAAATAGTAATCAAAACATAACATGAATTAATATGAAAGTGATTTTTTATAAATCTCTTAAGTAAAAAACAATAAAAAGTACTTTAGCAAGTATAATACCAAAAACTAAGTTAAACTTTGGTAAATGTAGTTAAACTACATTTGCAACATAACCTACCAAAAATTAGCTAGGATTTTAATGGTGAAAATAAAAAGGATAGATAACATGTTTCATATTACATGTTACATTCATATCACATTGTTTCATATGTGTTACGTTACCTTACAAATGTTTCAATTCTTATAAAACTGTGAGAGGTACAATTATTACCCATGTATTAAGAATAGGGATGAAAGTTTAGAGAACTCAGACTTGCCTAACTTCCAGAGCCAACAAAGAATTGAGCCTCCAGAACTCATCTAATATGATTTAATATAATACAACAGACTATTACTTTTTTTTCACCCTAAGCCATCCCCACCACCCTTGCAGATATGACATAGCCATTTGGTGTCCAGTATAGAAAAACACTAGTAGTAACAACAACAACAACAACAATAGTAAGTAATAGTACAATTGGCAAGCATTTTTAAATTGATGCTATGTGTTCATTAATTTAGCTATTCAGTCATTCATTTATTTAGATAATAGTACTTTATTGAAGTATAACTTACATACAGCAAAACTCAAATCTATAACTCTATTATTTGCCACAAATGTATACACCCTTGTAACTGTCACTTTGGTCAAGATATAGAAGACTTTTAGGTCCCCACAAGGTTTCCTTGTGCCCCTTCCCAGTCAATCCCCATCCCACTCTCAGAATTAGGCAACTGTTATTCTGTCTCCAGTAGATTAATGTTGGCCGGCTTTTCCACTTCATACAGGCGGAACCATTCAGGATGCCAACTTTTGTGACTGGCTTACTTGTCAGTCAATGTTCATTTTTTTTAAGATTTATTTATCCATGTTGTTGTATCTATCAGTTTGTTCTTTTTATTGCTCTGGTGCATCTATTATAAGAATATATCAGTTTATCCTTCCATTCTTCTGTTAACGGATACTTGTTTATTGATGGATGTTTCCTTACTACTTGGCTATTATGACTAAGGCTGTTATGAACATTTTTGTATGTTATTAGTGGGTGCATGAACTCCTTTCTCTTTGGTATACATGTAGGAATGGAACTGCTGGGTCATAGGGTAAGTATAGTTACTCTGTTAGTTTATCAAAGGCATTGTACCTTTTCATACTCTGGTTGGCAGTATATGAGAGTTCCAGATACTCCACATTCTAAACCAAATTAGCCTCGGGTGGGTGTGCAGTGACACCTTGTTGTGTGATAATTCATGTTTGCTAAGTTATGGGATGGAGTCTCACATGCTATGAAGCTGAAGCATGACTTCCTTGCCTCATTTAATTAATACTGGGTCCATTTCACCCTCAAACTACCAGGGGAGACAAATATTACTGAACCATTTTGCAGATGAGAAGAGTATAAGCTGTAATGTTACTTTCAATGGACAGCATCCATTTTCATCAATCAATGTTTATGCAGAAGTGGTTGTTGATTACACTGAAAATGATTTAGTTTGTGTAAAATAAATAATAAATATATCTTAATACATGGAACAAGATTAACATGCCATTATATGTTGTCTCTTTTTCTTTATGTATATTTTTTTCCTTTGCCTTTCTTTATTCTGTCTCTTCCACGGAGCATGCTTTCACATCCCCTATCTCCATACCTCTTACCTATCTGATTACCACGTTTATTAGTCCATCTCAAATCCAGTGTCTGCAATGAAGAGTTCAGAACTTCCCATTTCTTTGATAGTACTGTTTTGTGAGTTCCAACAATTCCAAACTTTTGAAATTAATTTTAGCACTCACTGTGCCTTGACTAATATTCAATTACATTTTCAATATTACATTTTCAATATAACTAATATTCAATACATTTTCATTTCATTTGAGGATAACTCAGATATCCTCAAATATAAGTTGGATCCTATTTCATACACTTTTTACCATCTCATGTCCAGAAAGTTTCTTTTTCCTTTAGTGATACTTCTTGAATTCCAAAACCCTAAGTGGGATACATAGTTCTCTGGCCAAATTCAGAAAGGAACAGTCAACATGAGGCCACATCTTCATTCACAAATAACACTCTTCATTCCTTTAGTTTCCTTTTAAGAAAGATAAGTAGCAGTTTATTTTCTTTCTTTCTTTCTTTCTTTCTCTTTTTCTTTCTTTCTTTCTTTCTTTCTTTCTTTCTTTCTTTCTTTCTTTCTTCCTTCCTTTCTTTCTTTCTTTTTCTTTCTTTCTTTTCTTTCTTTCTTTTCCCTTCCCCTCTCCCTCCCTCCCTTCCTTCCTTCCTTCTTTCCAAATTCAGTTACCAGATTATGGGCGTGCAATATCTACTTTCAAAGTTAACTCTCTGATGTAGCAAGGCAAATCATAATGAGCCTTTCAAAAAATGATTTCTTTTTCCATATGTCTTTAATTCCACATTATCATCTTTGATTAAACATCCAACAAAGAGACAACAAAACAGGCTGAGATTTCCCTGCATGAGCAGGTGGTCAAGTCTAAGTCTTCATATTGTTCAGTCGTCATTTTAACAGGAATATTTTAACTTATTTCCATTCCAAGGTAGGTAAAAATCAGATGCAAAATAGTGATTGCTGTGAATTCTACATTTTAATTAGATGCCTTATTAGCTGGTGATTTTGGGTTAAAAAATCTAGAGAATTGAACACTTTCCACCATACCTATTTTCCTTCTTAATCTTCTCCTCCATTTTCCTTCTTAATCTTCTCTTGGACAAACTTACTTGGGGATTTTCCTTAAAGTGAATCTCAATTTGTGGATTCCTTAAAACATCTTAGGAAACACAATATCTTGTTGGCAATCTAGAATTTCCAGACTTCCAAACTTTTAACCTAGTATGATGATACATCAATGCATTCCTGTGTACGTGTGTGTGTGTGTCTGTGTGCCTATGTAAAGAAGGAACTATTCCAGAGATGAAATATTATTTTTTTATAATAATTTTGCAACCAGCACAAGTATTAAATATAGAAAAAATTATGAACTCTTTAAAATTATGATAATATCTTTGAAACCACATTAATAATCATGAATTCAGTATTTTCCAAGATAATATTCTATTCGGAGAGTGATAAAAAGTTACATTTTTTTAGGGCCTCCCTGGTGGCGCAGTGGTTGGGAGTCCGCCTGCCGATGCGGGGGGCGCGGGTTCGTGCCCCGGTCTGGGGGGATCCCGCATGCCGCGGAGCGGCTGGGCCCATGGGCCGTTGCCGCTGGGCCTGCGCGTCCGGAGCCTGTGCTCCGCAGCGGGAGAGGCCACAGCAGTGAGAGGCCCACGTACCGAAAAAAAAAAAAAAAAAAGTTACATTTTTTAAACTTTTGCTACCCAAGTCTTGAGAAAAGTTTAATATAGGCACATAGATAGAGAAGTGACAACTAACAGTGTTCCTCTAAGTCAGATTTGCCCCTCCCAGTGGCATTATACTAAAATGAGGTGCTGAGTTGTTATCTTTCCTTAGAAGCTAGTTACTGGTAGACCAGACCAGTGATATGACATATCCAGAAATAAAATTGATATATAAAAATAAATAAGTTTTGCTGAATTTATTAATAAACTGTAGCCCTTTATAACTAGGTTCAGAATAACTATATATGTACAAATTAATAAAATATTTTAACATTTCAAAAGGAACAACTTCTCACTTTTTATTAATTGTGTAACTTATGTGAAATATTTTCCATATGGAAATTTCAAGTATTACAAAAAATGAGATAATACCCTAAGCCTCCTACCCTAATCTCATGTTCCTACCCAAAGGTAATGAGTATCATAGCTTTGTTTATTTGATTTCTTGTTTTTTTATCATTATTACATCCAAAGAATTTAATATTGAATCAAGAAGATTATTTTAGTATCTGGGTCCAATCAGAATATAGAAACAACACAGTAGGTTAAATAGGGAAAGCTTGATATAAAAACACTAACTAGAATACTACTCAGCCATAAAAAAGAATGAAATAATGCCATTTGCAGCAACATGGATGGACCTAGAGATTATCATGGCAAGTAAAGTAAGTCAGAAAGAGAAAGACAAATACCATATGATATTACTTATATGTGGAATCTAAAATATGACACAAATGAACTTATCTATGAAACAGAAACAAACTCACAGAATAGAGAAAAGACTTGTGGTTGCCAAGGGTGAGGAGGGGGTAGAGGAGGAATGGAGTGGGAGTTTGGGATTAGCAGACGCAAACTAGTATATAGGATGGATAAACAACAAGATCCTACTGTATAGCACAGGGACCTATATTCAGTATTCTGTAATAAAGCATAATGGATAAAAATATGAAAAAGAATGTATGTGTGTGTGTGTATATATATATATATATATATATATATATATATATATCCAGTATACAGATTAAAAAAATTAAAAACACTAACTATAGTAAAGGAGTAAGTATAAGATCTAAGGGAAGTCTACAAGATACTGTAGGGCTAAGGGAGAGTACCCCAAGAAGGACAAACGTGGAAGGAGTTTAAACCTTAGAGGAGAAGGTATGATTCAGCCACCAGATAACAGAGAAATTCAGTAGTTCAGCTAAACCACAACAGGTCTGGAGATTCTGGGTAAACAATAGGTAACCCTCTGGAGGGCACGTGAGGGAGCAGGTGATGAGGAACTGGGTGCGTGAGCACGCAGTAGGAATCCAGGTGCACAGGGACTTGCAGAGGGAGTGGAAGCTCTTGGTGGACTCCCCACCCCCCTAGCTGCACACACAGGCTACGTGTGGACTCAAAGGAAATGCTGCCTGGGATATGACCCTCTGCATCACAGGTGCTGCATGCAGACAGTGTGGGGACTTTGGTTTCTGTGTTGAGAAGACTGCAGGAAAGTGATCACGAGGCAGAGGTACCAGGTCACAGAGGGATCATGGCTGGAGCAGGCTCCACTGGATGTCCTCACACACCCACCCGCTACCACCTCCTCTGGGGAAACTGCAGGTACCCTCTTCTTCCTGCAGTGTCTCCCCAGCACACTCTGCCAAGAAATTTAGCATCATACTCACTTTGAAGGGGAAATGCTTGAACAAATCCTGTTCATCACAGAACACATATTGAAGGGTATATTCATTGATGAGAGACAAATAATTGAAAACAGTTTCCACCCTTGGATACTCAGCTTCCATTTGTTCTCTTCTACACACGATCTCTCCTGCAACAAAACGCAACTTTCCTTTTTACAAGTGAAGGTCTCATTCTTCCCCCATATAGGAAGACACACAGTCCCAACGTGGATGCAATGACAGTATGTTGTAAGCTGTATTAATTACTCCTCATATTCAGTCACATATTTGTCTCAAAATATTCTGTAACTCAAATTTAAATTATAATTATTTATTACCTCCAATAACTCCAATTATTTATTATCTCTAATAAATGTATTAACTTCCTATAACTTGTATATGAATTTTTTCATATACAACAAGGAGAAAGAAGAGAATGAGTCATATATGCAAGTAAACATATGCATGTAACAAGCAAAAAGCACTTTTGCAAAGTTACTACAGCCCTCATTTCTGTAAATGGCCACAAGGTCATAACTGATATCTACGGCAACTTCATCTACCATCCCCATATTTCCCTCGACCTCAGCCAGAACCTCAGCTGTTCTGGGTTCTTTACTTGATGGAGTGACCCAAATCTTCATTTCTTAAGGGTCTGGGTCCTTAGTCATCCTGCCTAATATCAGTTGATACAGTTTTCCATAAACTTTTACAGCTGGAGGTGGAAATGCTAAGTGGCTCCCTGGAGATCCTGTGAATTTCAGACATAGTTCTCTTTGTCTTTATTGTACAGCAGTAACCAGATTTACCCCTTACCCTTAGTAATCAAAATCAACTACTAGGTTTCCTCCTTTTTAGCCCACCTCCCTTTTTCCTTTCTTGGATTGGTGGCATAGGGAACCCAAAATGTCCAGGTGGAATTCTCATCTTCCAATTTGGTGGAGCCAAACACCCTTGTGGTTTAAAATCACCAGTCCAGCAGACCTCAAAGTTGCCAGGATGGGAAGCAACAAATTTGCAAGGGGTTACTAGGTATAATAGTGACAGTAGTCACTTTCACTTCCACCCCTTGATTCTGGCTATAGGAAAAAAACTGCTGTGCAATGGTCTCTGATTTAAAGAATAAACTCCACTCTGTAAAACAGAACCTCACCTTTTCATAGTGTTATTTCCCAACTGACACCATAACTGAGTCTTTAACAAGCCATTTCATCTTTCAATTAGGCCAACTGCTTTGGGGTGATGAGGTATATGGTAAGGTCAGTTGATTCCCAGGCAGGAGCTTGCTGTACCTTCCTTGCTGTGAAATACATTTCTTGATCTGATGCAATGCTATGGGGAACACCATGATGGTGGATCAGGCATTCTGTGAATCCACGGGTGGTAATGTTAAAAGAAATATTACCGACAGGGAGACAAATTCATATCCAGAATATTTGTCTATTCCAATGAGGACAAATCTCTTATGCTTCCATAATGGAAGAGGGCCAGTGTAATTAACCTGCCACTAGGTGGTAGGGTGGTACCCAGGAATGGTGCCATATTGGGATTTCAATGCTGATCTCCAATGTTGGCAGATTAGGCTATAGATTCGGGGTAGCCAGTTCAGCCTTAGTAAGAGGAAGTTTATGTTGGGTCTATGCATAGCCTATATTTCTACCATTGTGGACTTCTTGTTCATGGGTCTATTGAGCAAGAACTGGGTTGGCTGGGGAAAGAGACTGACTGATATCCACAAATGCATTGTTTTGTATACTTATTAAGCATCTGCTCTGCAGTGGATATCCTTTGATTAGTGTTAACATAAGACAAAAAAAACTTCACATTCTGTGTCCATTCTGAAAGGTCCACCCATATACTTCATCCAGAAGCATATTTGTTACCAATCTTCCCATCTTGTTTTTTCAAAGTCCCTAACCATTGAACTGAACTATCAACAAGTGCCCCATAAATCAGTATAGATCTTCATTTTGGCCAGCATTCACTTCAGACATAGTGGGCAACCAGTGTACTCCATAAAATAGACTTCTGCCTCCTAGGAGGATTTTTCTTCACCACTGTTCTTCAGGATAACCCCGGAATGGGGCTGTATTCCCATATCAATTAATTCAGTCTAATCCAGTTTTATATTCCTTCCTTTTTGGTCCAACACCTTTGGAGATCTTTCCCACACATTTCCCCAGGTTTCTGCCAATACATGTTAGCAAATTCTCGCTTCTGTTTCCCAGGTTACAGGAAAAACCTGTCTAATTGTCGCCCTGAAGCATGCCAAGATTTGACCCTAGCTATGAGTTGCTTTTTTCTTTATTCAGTGTTTGTTTCACTGATGTAAGCTTCTGACAATTTTCCAGAGGTCTGATAAAGTTGATTGTGAAAGTTTTTGCTCAATTGTTTGGTGTTCTCCATCAGTTTCTTTGATGTCACTCTACCAGTGAGCTAGCTTTACTCTTTACAATGTTCAAATTATTCTCAATTATTTTCATTTTGCCTCTTTAAGCCAACACATATGTACCTTTGAGTCTCAGTTTTCCTTTCAGGTTTTGAGAATTAGAAGTTATATTTTTATGACATTTAGCACAATATTTAGCACAAAGAAGTTCCATAGCTCCCCATTACCTGGTAATATCAGGTACCCTTCATGATTTGTACAGTTACTTTTCTTCCTGAGTCATTCAACACGTATTTACTTATCACCTCCTAGATGCCAGTCACCCTGCTAGGAATTGGATATATACTAGGGAACAGCATACAACCCCTGCCTCAAAGTGGTCTGTACACTAATGACAGAAAGTCAATAAATAGGCAAGTGCCATACTCAGAAGAGGCAGGGTAGAGTATTAGTGGAAAGCCCCACAGATTAAACTTGGTACAGTCTTGAGGGAGATTAGAGAATCTTTTGTAGAGAAAATGGCATTTGAAGATAATAGTTTATAGAAAGTGCACAGGATACATTTTCTAAAATGAATGTAAAAAAAAAAAAGTAGATTTTAGCCAATTTAAGGTAAAGAAAGAGGATACTCCAGGAATACGAAATGTCATGAGCAAAGGCCCAAAGAGCATGAAATATTTGGGAAACTTCAAGAGGTTCTTTAGTTCTATACTGAAGAATTTGAGACTGCAGAGAGGAGAGACTACAATCAATGTTTTAAGGAAGAGGACACATCATATTTTAAATATTTGTTATACATTTTAAAAGACCAACCATTAATTAATCCACAGAGAAAATATTGCCTAGTGCCAAGTAATAGAAATTATAGAGGCCATATTCTATTTACAATGCTATGAAACTAGAAGTTATTAGAAGAATAGGTTTCAAATCTATCCACTTGACAATAAAATTCTTCTGTGTATAATTTTAGATGTAAGGAGAAAATTAAAAATGGAAATCAATTATCATTTAGAAATAAATGTCAGTGAGTGCAATACATACTAAAACATTGTAGGCATGGCCAGAGCAACACTCAGAGGCATTTAGAACCTTTAACACATTCATTAGAAAAAAATACTAATAAATAAATAAGAATCTAGGAAAAGCAAAATTAAGTTTTTAAAAGATAGAAGAAAGAAATTTGAAAGGAGAATTAATAAAATATAAAGTATTTTGGACTTGATAAATAGAATGAGAGATATTTATAAGATTAGAACAAATTGGAATAGAATATATAACCTTATGTTAATAAATCTAAAAATGGATTACTTTTAACAAAATATGAACAACCAAATGCATCTAAAGAAGTATTTGTATAAATAAATAATAAATTTAAAGAAGAGTGTGCAAAAATCATAAATAAGAAACTGATGTAAAAAGACAAACAACTGAATTTTTAAAATGGGCCAAAAACTACGATCAGAAATTTCACAGAAGAGGAGCTAGATAGGACCAATAAATCCATGATGAAAATAATCCACTTCAATAGTAATCAAGTATATGCAAAATAACGCAACACGACCATATTGTTTGCATTTGGGATTAAAAATATAAAAGAAAAATGTCTAGTGGAGTTCAGTATGGAAATCAATTCCAGAGCCAGGTGTCCCTCAGTGCTCTTGTTTATTTCTTTGGTCAGGCCCATCTCTCTGAGTAAGTTTTCCAAGTCTTCCTCAGTCTTGCATGAGTGGCTTCCCAGCCCTCCAGTTTCTTAAACATGCTTATATAGGTTTAATTTATACATGGAGTCAAACTCAGGCTCTAATAATAAATAACTATGAGTAACAAAGTATCCACTTTTACTCTTCATGGATTAAATATTCAAATAAATATCTCATGAAGTCCTTCAACATATATTTACAATAAGCCTATTATGTGTGAAGTTCTTTCTCAGGACATATATATGATGAGCATGCATCATATACATGTATTAATTATTGAAAAAAATACCTAAAATGGTAGTCACCCTCCTAGATGGTTTCCAGTAGCCCCTGGTGCTAGGTCTTCATGCCCTTGTGTGGTCCTATCCCACATTCAGTCAGGGCTGGTCATGTTATCAACAGAATATGGAGGAAGTGACTGTCACTTCTGAGGTAGGTCATATAAAGCATTATAACTTCCACTGTGGTCTCTTGGATCACTTTCTCTGGGATACCAGTCACCATGCTGTGAGGCCACTCAAACAGCCCTCTGGAGAAGCCCTCATTATGAGGCACTGGAGCGTCCCATTAACAGCCAGCCCTTATCAGCCACATGAATGGCTGACCCTCCAGCTGGTAAAGCCTTCAGTTGACTGCAGCCTGGCCGACACCCTGAATGTAAACTCATGAGAGACTGACACAGAACCACTCAGCCAAGCCATTCTTGAATTCCTGACCCAAGGAAACGGTAAGAGATATTCAATAACTCTTGTTCCTTTAAACTAAAAACAAATTTCAAGGTAATTTGTTACGTAACAATACATAAATAAAACATCTATGAGTGCTTATTTACTTCAAATTTGATGTCTATTTCAAGCAATTTTTGATGTGTCTGGTTTTCTGGTATGAAATGCAAAGTTCAAACAGCTGATGATATTCTTTGGCAAAGATTGATAATCTAAGAAGAAACCTTCCTTAAACAACTCACCTCAGGAATAGATATATAAACAGAGAAATAATTCATTACTGAATATTTCTTCTCTGCTTTGGACACTAATCATCATTGGGAAGTTAAATTGGACATATACACACAGATAGCAAGTAGTTGAGTTCTTTACATGAGTAAATGGCAGTTTCCAGAAGCTGTCATTATGCCAAGAACAGGTGAAAGCCTGTAAGGAGTTTAGACAGGAGCATTCAAGGAGCATACTGATATTCTGATATGCTGATATGCTGATGTGATTCTGATAATAAAGAAGGTTTCATGTAACAAACATTCTTATAAATGGAGCCGCTGTTTTAAAACTGTTCTCAGGTTAGATATACTCAGCTCGATGGCACTCTGAAAGTCCAAAGCCACCTCACCTGTATTAAGTATGGCTCTCCTCAATTCTACAAACAAGATTTACACGATCTTTGTTTTTCCTCTATGTCTCTACTACATTCCAATTTATGTTCTTAATTTCATTTTTTGTTTTTTCCACTGCCTAGACATTTTTTATTATATATAAACAATAAAAACAATTTTTATATATACATAAAACATATATATTTTTTATGTAAACAATATTATATTTTTTATATATTATATTATTTTATTTTTTTAATATTTTTTATTATATATAAACAATAAAAACAATTTAAATATGCAAAGATGACATCCAGCTTTTAACATAATACATATTTACAATTAGAAAAAATAGGGTAGTTCTGGTTCTACAAGAAACTTCCGTGCTGCCAGAATCTGAACATATGATTCTCCCTTCATTCAAGAAAAACTACTTAATAAGAAAAAATAAGGCACCCCCGGAAAGTCACAGCAAGATCCAGGCAGTCTTCCTTATATGTGACTGGCTCTTGTGGGATTTGCACAGCACTCTGGGTCGATAGTGTTTTGTTAGGATCCACACTCGTGGTGAGGCTCCTGGCTCCACATCTCATACTTCTCATGTGAAAACACCAACTGAATTCAAGGTGCTGACAATTATTCCTATGGCATTTTGCTTCAGTTCACTCCATGTCTTCATATTTACTAGCTCATTGATTTCTGTCAAACTGACAGATAAGTTTTATTGCAAAATGGAGATTTGATTATGTGCAGAATTCTGTTTTATAGAGCTGTTTAATCTACTTGTCTAAACCATTATAATATCCTCAGTAAATAAAATGGTTCACCATTCAATTGGTCTGCACAAGCCTTCTCCCAGATATTAAGGTTTAGCTGTCTTTTGGCCTCAGTTTCAACGTATGATTTCTCATCATACCTTCAGAGGCTACATCAGCTAAGTGACCTGAAGCTCTCCTCCCTCTCTGTTTACTCCCTTCACTTGTTATATTTGAAGAGATGAGGTTTAGGAGAATAGAGCCAACCACGGGAAGTGGGATCCTACTTATTTGAAGTCAAAAATCTCTAAAGGCTCATGCAGGTTTTGCTTTTAAGAGAACTGGGAAGTGCATCTTCACTGCTGTGTTTTGCAACAGGTTAAAGTGTTATTTTTCAACCCCTATAGCTCAGCTGAAGATGCTGTCCACACAAGAGGGTCCAACCTGAGAAACAACTTCAGCGTATGGCTGTAACTCCAGCCCTCACCCCCTTTCCCTCACTCACACCTCACAGGCTGCCCCTCCCCACAACAGCCACTGCAGAGTGTGCCTTTTTGTTCTGAAAATGCTTTGCCTTGAGTTTGTCATATATACGGTCATGAATTTGAAAAGAAAGAGAGAGAGAAAGAAAGAGAGAGAGAGAAAGAAAGAAAGAAAGAAAGAAAGAAAGAAAGAAAGAAAAAAGAAAAGAAAGAAAAGAAAAGAAAGAAAGAAAGAAAGGAACAGATTCTGAGGAGTTTTCATATGTTCCCTTGATGGAATGTATTTAATCGTTTTCCCCAAGATATCTCCAAGATATGAATGGTAACAGGATGTTTATACCAGAGATAAGATTGGACTGAAATCCTAGTTCACTCTGGGAGCTAATAAAAGTAAAGATTTGAATTTAAGTATCACTTTCTCCTAGAAGCACAAGAACAAGGAAACAGGGGTCAAAAGGGCAGCGACAGTGTTGTAAGCACTTTATCTGAAACATAAACATCACTGGAGTGCATTTTGGACGAAATTACCTCTCTCAGATCTGGGATGTTAGCATTCCTGCCCTACTGAAGCATGCCAATTTTACTGTGGCTTTGAGGAGGGTTGATCAGGGGACTTAGTTGGACACTTGAGAAAATGATCTTACCTCAAGGACTAATATAACTTAAGCAATTAAAAGGCATCCCACTGAGGAGAACCTCATAAAGCCCCAAATCCCTGGAACAGAGTCCTTACCATAAATATCACAGGCAAAAGGAGCATGTATCCCTCCATTCTGGAAGATAATGCAGTCAACTTTCTCTTGTAAACACAGTTAGTGGACAGAGGCACTGAGCTTGAAAGACTGGCTATTCTGCACAATATAAAGGTTTCCAGGAATATTTTATTCCTGGACAGAAAAATAAATAAATAATATCTATGATTTCTATACAGTGTATATGGATCTCAGTTTTTCAATGGATTTTGCTATCTTCAAATCCAACATGAAACATTGTGACAAAACATTAACACTTTGAGTGCAGAGAACTTTTCCTTTTAAAATGAAGTTGATAATCATTATTCACTATAGCCCAAAGTGGAAAAGCCAAGGGGCCATAGGCAGATGAATGGATAAACAAAATGTAATATATATATGTATATATAGATATAGATATAGATACATACATACATACATACATACATACACACACACACACAGTGTAATATTATCCAGCCTTTAAAAGGAAGGAAGTACTGGTACATGCTATGAACATTGAAGACATCATGCTAAGTGAAGTAAGTCAATTACTAAAGAACAAATGCTGTATGATTCCACTTATATGAGGTACTTAGAGTAGTCAAATCCATAGAGCAGAAAGTAGAAAGTGGAATGGTTGTTGTCAGGGACTGGGGGTAGGGAGGAACAGGGAGTTGTTTAATGAGACAGAGTTTCAGTTTTGCAAGATGAAAAGAGTTCTGGAGTTGGATGGTGCTCATGGTAGCACAAAATGTGAATGTCCTTAATATCACTGAACTGTATACTTACACATGGTAAGATTTTTGTTATGTATATTTTACCACAATAAAAAATAATTAAAAACATTGAAAGTGAAGTTTATTATGAAATGAAATCTTTTAAATTTATTTTGGGATATCTCAATTTACCCTGCTCCGAAAAAGCTCTCCTGCCATTAACTTGAGAAATAATAGTCCATTACAACAGGCTCAGCCCCTATACACTTCTTTTTAGAATGTCCGTGACTGAGACAGTTAGTAGCTATTACAAATTAAAGAGAAGCAAGTTAAAATGTTAACAATTATACTTTTTATGTCATATTGGTGGATGCTCTCAGCACACAGAGTCTTGCCTCTGGGACTGATACACATGAACCTGGCAGGATCACCCAGTCACTAACCCTGCAACCTTACTAATGAATGAGGAGACAAGGATTGCTTTAAAACCCAAACTTTGCAAAGCTGTAAATTGCTTTTGAGTGTTGCTTCCAATAGTATTAGCCAAAAAGTTGCTCAGCAAGTCTGCTTCTTTGCTCATTTTGTCTGTTACTGACCTGGTCTAGAAATGCTTCCTGCTGGAACTCTTCCTCCTGGATTAGTAACTTTGGTTAACCAGGCCTTTTACTTGCTATAAAATATGGATGTTCTAGGAAAGATGAGAGCAAACAAATAAATGAGGGTTTGGCTGAGGGAGGGTACAAATTCCCAAGAATAAAAACATAAATTAAAATTTAAAATATGCTGCACTTCATATTAGTAAAGTTGGGAGAGTTTAAGATTTTCAAACAGTGTAGCTTCCATTGGCTCTGAATTGTCTTCAAGAAATCTTCCCATTTTCACTTCACCTATTTCTTCTCCATGTTTTCTAAAGATGCTTGTAAGGTAAGAGTCATATTTACACTGCCTTAACAATGAGGAGCTTGAGAATGCAATACATAAATGCAGCCCAACTCCACAATCATTTGATTTTGCGTAAAGACACGTTTGCGTGTTGAGTGCTTGCAAAGATTTTGCAAAAATACTATGTTTACACTGGAACAGGAGTCTCAGCCTTTGACCTTAGACTGACATTGGTTCCTCCCTCCTCTTTACATTAATCTAAAACCTTTTTGCCCTCAACAAACTGCACAGTATCTCTTCTGTGGTCCCATTCTCCATCTGAGGTGGATGACTCAGCTACTCAGTGCAGGATTGCCTGATGCTCTTCCTATCCGAGAGCAACAGAGATGGGAGACTTGGGGATAGGGTGGGGAGGAAGATTTCCCACATAGGATAATAACTTCTGGAATTCTAGCAAAAATGACAACAATGATGTATGATCTACTTGTCAATCATTGTACAACACAGAAGCAGCCCGGGACTCAAAAAAGTGCTGGTTCTCTCAGCCATGGGAAAACCAAGTCCCCTGGAGTAGTTTCCAGCTTAATGAAAGAGACAAGACAAATTCAAATGAAGAAGATGGAGAATCCCTCTAAATAAAAGTAGCAAGTTTAAATGAATATGTGCCAAATATGTAAGTAAATGCAGAAGGCTTGTAGAGCCACAGGAATGTACAGTATCAAGGAGAAGAATAAGGAAAATAATTTCAGACTCATCATGTTTCAGTCAGACCTTCTTACCTTTATGTGTCTCTTATTTGATAAAATTCATTTATTTGCATAATTCAGTGTAGACAATGCAAATGCACTTGAAAGAATGGATGGTGAATGGGAAATGAGAAAGTAAAGATAGTTGCTGCAATATGTTCATTATACAAGACACATGAAGAACCCTGCTATGCTAAATTCGTTCATACAATTATTTGCAAATCCAAACATCTTTGATCAATTAAAAAAATCAAGCATCGATTCTTAAAATTAAATAGGAAGAGCAAAATGTCCTTAACTAAAATTCAGACTAAATAACTGCTTTCTTAAAATACTTTGATTTCTAAAAATATTTTTCGCCTTTTTCCTGTGACTTTTAGGTAACCAAAAACATTTTTAAAGGTGATATTATAGCTACCCTTGGGTAGCTGATTCCCGTTCCTAAGTCCTCAGTTGTTTAACTTTCTCTTAAATAATTACTTCTTCCTTGTTCTTACTAGTTTGCATGAAATCCTTTTCCTGATGTTGTTTAAGACTAAGCCATTGTGTACATTTATCATAGACAACTAAGTAAGATAATGCAAATATCCAGGAAACTAAGAAGAAAAAGACGGCAAGGACTAATGCAAAGTATCTAATTAATTTGTATAAATATCAGTTCTTTCCCATAAATGACTGGAGTGGTTTGGATCAGCCCACAAATATTGCTATTGCCCCAAACTCTACTGATAAGTGGACATAACCAGACAACTCCAGGCCCTCAGACATGAACATCATATTTTGAGACATCATTTGGTTCACCAAGGAACCCAGTAGAGAGAGAGTAGATCCCTGGGGGACAATATCAGGCTTCATTAAAACTCAACAAACTCAGTAAAAGGGTAAATTCCCAATGATGGCATGCACGGACACACATAGATACACATATCCATACTCACACACACACACACACACAAACACACACACACCCTGGAGATACCCCCTTATATGAAATAAACACTTGAAACAAGACCTCCTCAAATCTTGAGGGAAGAATTTAATCTGCAAAAAAACTATCATTTTTCTTAGATAAAGAAAGTTAAGTTAACTTTGTGTGTGTGAATGATAATCCAAGATAAATCTTAATATATTACAAGGCAGTACAGAAATATTGAAAATTGTTCAATTATATAATAACAACGACAATCAGGCTCCTGACGCTCTCCTTCAATCTTCATCCAGTAGTCTGTAATAATGGACAAGGGGCTTCAATAGCTACTTCTCCAAGGAATATATACACATGATCAACACACATACAAAAAGGTGCTCAATGTCATTAGCCATCAGGGAAATGCATGCTGAAACCACAATGAGGGACCATTTCACACCCACTAAGATGGCTGTAATAAAAAAGACAGGCAATAACAGTGTTGGCAAGGATGTGGAGAACTTGGAACCTTCATGCACTGCTGTGAGAATGTTGCAGACACTTTGGAAAATAGTTTTGACAGTTCCTTAAAAAGGTTAAAAGTAGATTTACCATATGACCCAGCAATTTCACTCCTAAGAGAAATGAAATGTGACTTCACAGAAAATTTTTACACCAATATTCATAGCAAAATTATTCATAATAGCTGAAAAGAGGAAATGACAAAAATGTCCATCAACGAATGAATGGATAAACTAATTGTTGTGTCCATTCAATTACACAGCAATAGGAAGGGATGAAGTGCTGGCACATGCCAACATATAGACAAACCTTAAAAACATGCTAAATGAAAGAAGCTTGTCACAAAAAGATCACATGTTGTGTGATTCTAGTCATATTAAATGTCCAAAATAGGCAAATCCATAGAGACAGGAAGTAGACTAGTGTTTGCCAGGGCTGAGGTGAGAAGGAATATGTCATGACTGCGAAAGGGTACCGGCTTTCTTTTTGGGATGATTAAAGTTCTTTAAAATTGATTGTGGAGATAGTTACACAATTAATATGCTAAATGTACTAAAGACCACTGAACTGTATGCTTTAAATGGGTGAATTTTATGGTATGTGAATTATATCTCAATGAAGTTGTTAAAATGAAGCCTGGGGCTTCCCTGGTGGTGCAGTGGTTGAGAGTCCGCCTGCCGATGCAGGGGACACTGGTTCGTGCCCCGGTCCGGGAAGATCCCACATGCCGCGGAGAGGCTAGGCCCATGAGCCATGGCCGCTGAGCCTGCGCGTCCGGAGCCTGTGCTCTGCAACCAGAGAGGCCAAAACAGTGAGAGGCCCGCGTACCGTGAAAAATAAATAAATAAATAAATAAAATGAAGCCTGATTGTTTAGTCACTAAATTGGTTAATCTACCGCTTGTCTTTTTTTCAGTATTAATATCTGAACTTGCCTATAAATTAGGAAACTGAGAGCAAAACAGGGAGATAAGAACGACTTAATAAATAAACTGGAATTAAACCAATGTCCTCATTCCTAATACATTGAACATAAACTACAATCTTCACAACTGAGATTCCTCCTTGTACTTCCCTCTCAGCTGTCACTAATATGTCTTCTAACTCAAGCTATAAAAACCAGAGTCCCTGAGGACAATTTTTAAAAATTACATTGAAGTCATACCTAGAAGTGTTTTTCTTCTCTCTATAACACTGAGATTTGGAATCAGTTGTGTCAGTCAAGGGTTGTTTGTCCCCTCTCTCTGATTTGGAGTTAGAAATAAAAGGATGGCAGCTGCAGTGAGACCCTCTGAAATAATATTATCTATCAGCAGAGTTTTTTTCTACATGGAAACATTTCATGAAAATACAATTTACCTGTCTTAATAATGTGAGAAGAAATCAAAGAAGACACATTTTAATTTCTAACAAAAGCCGCTTTTCCACTGTTTCAGAGCATGTGGATCTGCTTTGTGAAGTTACAGTTTCCACTTCATAGAAGAGGTAGGAATACAGGGGAAAGACACTAAAAATATTGTTGGCAAAACCCACTTCATAAAAATGTCAGTCTCTCTATAATCCAGAGAATACCTGTGATAGAATTTACTAAGACTACTTTAGAATAAAACTACACTTTTTGGCCACAAAGTGCCTTATAATAGCAAAATTTACTATATATTGAAATTCAATATAAATTCAGACCATTCTAGCTCTAGTTAATGAATTATCAAAAGGGCTTCATGTATTTCATGAAAATTCCTACAGCATAGAAGACATACAACATAAATGTCAATATCAATTAAAATAATCTTTTATTAGATGTCCCATAAAATTTTATAGTGGATTCTTAGGTTAATATTGGAGGTTTCTCTGAAAGGTTTTAAAATTGAATTATCACATTTTGTTCCACAGAACTGAAATCCCTTCCATATAACTCTATTTATTCTCTTTTAAGGTGAGATCACATACAACCATTTAAGGGCCCTGTTTCTCTCTTTTCCTGTTGAGTTTCTTTCTCCCAAATCCATCAACAATGGCATTTTTGTATAAATGAGTACTTTCCAAACCTTAAAGTACATATGAATCATTGGGGATCTTGTTAAAGTGCAGATTATGACTCAATAGGTTTGGAGTATGGCCTCAGAATCTGCATTTATTATGCGTTTGTGGTGCGGCCATTGCTGGTAGTCCACAGTCCACACTTTGAGTAGGAAGGGTTCAAGCCATATAATTTCACACTAATTGTTTTTCAACTCTTCCTTGTGTATTAGTACATCCAACTAAGAGCTACTTAAATATACAAACAATTTCTTTTCCATTTTCTATTTCCTCCATCTCCTAGCATAATGATCATTAAAATTGTCAAGTAGTTGTCAGTTGACTCGGCTAGAAGCAGGACAATATTGAACCATGAAGTCACAGTAACCAGGACAATTTACAGGTGAATCTGTGGCAACTAGAGGATCATTCTTCCTTATTGTCTCAGTGACATTCATAATTGCATCAAACGTGATGACTGACTCCAGTAAGTCTCTAGTAAGTGATGTCTTGGAGGCAAATAAATTCAGTGATGCAAAAAGACAGACTGAGATGACAAGAAACAGCTGTATGCCTATGGTTAACACTTAGAAATTCTGATGATGTAGCCAAGCTTGAAGGAAAAAAAAAAAAAAGACAATTTTTCTGTGCCCAGAATGAAGAAGCAACCAAGGAAGCAAATAAGAGCTGATGCTGTGGCAATGCATTTGGGTATTAGAGCAGAGGCAGGCCCTTAGAGGTGGCAGCAAGGGTTGACACAAACCTAGTGACAGGCCAAGTGATCTCTGGCAGGCATAGTGAGGCCCTGCCAAGATCTCCCTTTAGGAAAGAGCACATTGCCCTGCTGCAAGGAGTGTCATGAGCTGAGAGCCTTCAGGTGTTATTGAATTTCATCAGGCTCCCCTCAGCTTTACGGCCTAGAGTTGCTGCAGCCAATGACTGAGCAAGCCTTTGGTCCAAAGGCCTGGCCATTTCCATACCACGTGGGAGTCCTTTAATGGGCCACCTTTGTCCTGAAGCCCCCTGTTGGACTAGCGGACTCGATTAGATCTGTACTGGAGTCAGATGCCTCCTTCTCCCAGTTGGAGTCCACCCTTTTCATTTCCCAAGTGTTAATCCCCAGTAAATTGTTTACAGTCCTGACTCCATCTTAGCATCTGCTTCCTGTAAGACTCAGCGGACACTTGACCATCAGTACCTGAGAAGTGGGGAACAAAAACCATTTCCCTGAAAGGAACATCCCCCTTTAGTCTAGGTGTGGCCATTATTGATTGAATTACTCAAGCTTCATTACACCCTCATTCTGACTGGAGGTGTTGAAAGCAAATCAAAAGAAAATAAATTAGAAACAAAACTGAAATTGACTACATTTCCTAGATTCCACACAGCAAGGGAACTGGGAAATGGTTTACCAATCATTGCCCTCACATGAGATTGGAAGGTGGAAAAGATTTGGGCTCATTTTTCAATGACTTTTGTAAGCAAAGCTGTAGAATTGTGTTTTCAGCTACATCTGTCTAGTGCCTGTTCTTTAGACTTTCTGGGATTAGAGAGGCACTGGTGGTAGTGGCAGGGGTGCCAGCAGTAGCTTCATGTTTCTACCACAGAACCGATGGTGATTTCTGACTGAGGGTAGGATGAGTTTTTTAGTCTCGGGGTGATTTCTAGAATCCACTTCTTCAATTCGTCAAGCCTAATTCATTCTATTAAACCCTTTTCTGTACCTTACACTGAACTCTGATTGATATGCCAGAGAAACAATAAGAAAACATACAAACAAGATAGGACCATAATGTTCCCCTGTGAAAAATGGAAACTGAGCCAGCACCATACTCATATGTAGGAACACCAAGTCAGAACTTTAACAACACAGCTCATTCACACCCATGCCCTAGCAAAAGCAAAAATTATTCTATAGGGAACCCTCCACAACCCATGGCAGACAGAAATTCCACAGTAAAAGCAAATTGTGCTAAAGGCGATAGGACTTTAAAAGTTCCAAACCATACCAGGAATCATATTCCCAAGAGGAAAGGCAGGAAAAGCAACAAGCAGGAGATAACAGCACTGCTAAGAGCTAGAAAAGTTAAGACGATCAGAAATATTCTTATTACAGTTAAAAAAATCAGAAAACGTGAGGAAAAAACTAAAACAATATGGAGGAACAAAAATCAGATCTGAATACTTACTAAACAGAAATTCTAAGAGTGAAAACAGTTAAATGATAATGTTAAAAAAAATGTAAAATCATGACTCTCTTACAAATATAAAAATAAACGTTTGCTTAAGAGTTTAATTCATGAGAAAAACAGACAGATGTTAAACTACTTCAAAAAAGAATACTAAGAACAGATACATTTATAGGTCATAAATGTTAAAACAAATATGCAAAAGGGGGCAAACCAGGAAGAAAAATGGGAATGAAGAAAGGAAAATGTGAAAGAAAACTATAAGAATTGCAAAAGAAGAGTCCAAATTGTCATCATTCATAGATTAAATATTCATCTAAATAAAAATTCAGAAGATTCTGAATTTATAATTAGAAAAAGTTTAGAAAATTTATACAGAGTTCAGTAAATAAAAATAACATTTATAAAATAGGATCATTAGAAATTAATTGGCAATTGAAAAATAAATTTGAAGTATATAGGAATAAATCTAATAAAATGTGCAAGAATTTTTCACTTTTTTTTGACTATGGAGAAAATATAAAATTTGATCAAAATACATAAAAAGGCCCAACTACATGCAGTGTTAGACCATATTTATTTTCTACATTAATCTATAAATTCTATACATTTCCAAGCAAACTCCCAGAAGATGCTCCCTGCATCCTGCCCAAAAACACACCCAATTAATTCTGACCAAGTAGACTTAAAGAGATACCTGCTGATGCCTTTTTTTTAAAAAATTGCTTTCTCAATAAAAGAGATAGATTCAGCTGGCATTCCCAAACCCAGTGCCTTGATTACAGATGTGTTGTCTGGATGTGTGTCAGTCAGCTTGCATCCATGAAGCTCTATTTGTGAGAATTAAAAAGGATCTGGCCATAAAGAGAAATAAAGGAATTCTGGGGAGGTAATGGAAATGTTCTATATATTGGTTGTGGTGGTGGTTACACAACTGTATGAATTTGTTAAAATTTCTAATACTGTACTGTACACTCAAAAGGGTGAATTTTACTATATGCAAATTATACCTCAAAAAACATAAATAAAAAATAAGATATGATTTAATACCTATCACATGAGAAATGTCTAAGACTGACAATCTCCAGAATTAAAGATGATCCAGGGACCTAACGAGCCTCATAATCTATCTGCTGGTGGCATTATAACCAATCTAGAAAGCAATTTGAAAATACTGAAGTTAGTTGAATATAAAATTATCTATGACTCAAAAATTTCCCTGCCAGGGTCCAGACTAGAAAATCTTATACCAGTCCAAAAAGAAATAAGTACACAAATGTTCATTACAATTTTTTTAAATAGTAAATCTTGAAAACAACATAAACGTCCATCCACATGGAAAAAGATACTGGTAGGGACACAAAAATCTTGAAGACAGTGGTTAACTCATAGAAGGAGAGAAGCCAGTGGAGCTGGGGAGGGGCACATTTGAAACTTCACCCATAAGTAAAATTTTATTTCTATTAAAACTATAAGGAAGCTAAACATTATTCTTTTTTTTTTTTTTTTTTTTTTTTTTTTTGCGGTATGCAGGCCTCTCACTGTTTTGGCCTCTCCCGTTGCGGAGCACAGGCTCCGGACGCGCAGGCTCAGCGACCATGGCTCACGGGCCTAGCCGCTCCGCGGCATGTGGGATCTTCCCGGACCGGGGCACGAACCGGTGTCCCCTGCATCGGCAGGCAGACTCTCAACCACTGCGCCACCAGGGAAGCCCCAACATTATCCTTTTTTATGAATAAGTTAATTTATTAATATTAGAGTTCATTAGTGAATAACAGAATTAACTAATGCAACAGAGACTATGAACTTGTACCAAATTTTGTTTGGTTTTGTTTTATGAGATATGCAATAAATCAGATCTTCCACCTGTTAACATTTTGTTGCTGATCTTTCTTGCAATACTGCCTAATGAAAAACAGCTAATTAATATGCTTCTAATAATTTACTGAACCATATCCCTGGCACTTAAAAGCAATACTCACAAATAGCTAGAACCATGAGGCATGGGCATGCTTGTGACTTCCAATATTTAGGGAAGATTGTGAATTACATATAGTGTCTAATGAATTATTTATAATGCTAAGAAATGAGCTGAAACATTCATACCAGCCATGGAGAAGAATGAACTGTGATAGCTCTTGAGGCAATGGGCAAAATCTCGCTGCCAAGCCTACTTTTACTTTGAAGTTCTTTGCAAGCAATTTGTGGCTTATTCGGGTTTCAATTTTTTATCAGAAAAAATTAAGATAGCCCTTCTCAGTTTCCTCTGGGTCTGTGATGGTCAATATTTTGTGAAAAAAATACCATCTTACCCAATATTCTCCACTTATTCTATCCATCATATTTCTTTATCTCAATATATTTGACATGATTTGTTCCTACAATTGACAGATGGGAAACTAAAACATGTTTGTGTTAGAACTCTGGATGGATTTTTTTTTGCAGGGGGAGTATAGCTGCTTTACACTGTTGTGTCAGTTTCTGCTGTACAGCAAAGTGAATCATACATATGTATACATATATCCTCTCTTTTATGGATTTCCTTCCCATTTAGGTCACCACAGATCACTGAGTAAAGTTCCCTGTGCTATACAGTAAGTTCTCATTAGTTATCTATTTTATACATAGTAGTGTATATATGTCAATCCCAATCTCCCAATTCATCCCACCCCACCCCCTTCCTCCTTGGTATCCATACATTTGTACTCTACATCTGTGTCCCTATTTCTGCTTTGCAAATAAGATCATCTATACCATTTTTCTTTATGACATCTGTGTCATGGCTGCATGCCTTGGAAGTCTTACATTATTCTCTGCACTTTTCTATATGTTTGCAATATGTCATGGAATGAGGGAAAGAGAAGAAAAAAATAAAGAGGAAGGAATAGAAAGGAAAATAAAGAGAAGAGAAAAAAAAAGAAATTTTAAAAAGAGAGAAGTCAGTGTCACATTTTAGAAAATAAACCCGAAACAACTTGTCTTATCCAAATGCTGGTCAGTGGCTCATTGGCCCTTTTCTCAGTAAAACGTATCTCAAGAAAAATAATCAGTAAGATTTTAAAAAGTAGAGAGAGAGAGAGAATGGAAACTTAATTACAAAGAAATTTCAGAAATGCCATGATCAAGGGGGGATGCACCATAATATGTTAAATCTCAGCCCTTTGGTTTTCAAAGATCTTTAGAAACCATTAGGCAATTAATCACTTCAAGGATCCTTGGAGAAACAAAATCCAATCTTTCTCATTTCAGAAATGGAGAAATGAGGTTAAAGACAATAGCATTTGCTCAGGTTTGCAAAGGAAGTCTGGTCAATGCTAGGATTAAAGCATTCTTCTTATGTTTTTTGAGATTTAAGTTCAAATGACTTTGCAATGGTTTCATTTCCACTTATTTGGCTTTTCTTACATAAGAGGATAACTGAATGACATTATTTAATGTCCTTTTTTGTTTTATCTTTTCTCAAATGCTTTTTGGGAGTGTTCCAGCACTTCCATAAGTGTGTCTGTTACAGTATTCTAACTATGTAACATTTTCATTTGATGTATCATATCCTGGTATTGATATTATCACTTCCTAAAGAAGTAAGATTCTGTTAAATATTTACTCTTCCATCATAAAAATAATAATACCCCATGATGCTCTGTGTCTGTTATGCCAACACACGTCTTAGGGGTAATTGGATACTTAATGGAGGATTTAAAAATTACTGGCTGCAACAACATCAAGTTGAGTTTACTGTTTCCTACGAGAAAGTATTAATCCCTTAATGCACTATATACCTATTTGCCTCTTCATCACCTTTAGTTATGATTAAAGGTAGATTTTGGCATTGAAGGAAACTAAATTCCCAATACTTTTAATATGGAGAAAATCTAGGTTTTTTTTTTTTTTCTTAGTATACACACATACACAAGGCTTAATAAATACGAATTTTAGGTAAAAATATTTTAGATATGTTTTGTTATCTTATTGAGGCACTGCTTATATTCTATCCTCTAAAATCTTCTTAGGCTAGGAAAGCCATCTTTTTTCAATGAAACTTGACCCAGCAGGATATTTGAAAGCCAAATGTTAGAACAAACAGTTTTTTTGTTTGTTTTTTTTGTTGTTGTTTTGCGGTACGCAGTCCCCTCACTGCTGTGGCCTCTCCCGTTGTGGGGCACAGGCTCCGGATGCGCAGGCTCAGCGGCCATGGCTCACGGTCCTAGCCGCTCCGCAGCAGGTGGGATCCTCCCAGACCGGGGCACGAACCCATGTACCCTGCATCGGAAGGCGGACTCTCAACCACTGCGCCACCAGGGAAGCCCAGAGCAAACAGTTTTTAGGCAATTAAAGACCTAGGCCTTGATGGTTTGGTCTGGGAATTCAACTGGCTGTTAAATAATCATCTAATTGAGGCTGTGGATAAAACATTGGAAACTCAAGCAGAAATAACTTTCCTGCATCTGGAATTGAGATGAATTATGCGTCCATAAAATATGAGGCAGATATCAAGTTACTCATTATGTTACACAAAGAATCAAGGAAACAGAGCAAGCAGTGCAGCTAGTTAAGGGAATCCATGAAATTAAAGCTTATCTTTTTGAAAATCAACTTCGACTAGACAGAGAATACCTATCATTATAAGTACAGTAGGTAAATTGTGATTTGAGTGGAATGTATTTGTATATATATCCTTAGCTGATATAATATATTTTTGTAAATTTTCACAAATTAGGCTCTCTAAACAGGGCTGATTAGGTTTATTCTCTATCATTATCTCAGTGGCTCAAAAATGAGATAAATTTTTTAAAATGTGCCAGGGTGAGGTGGGGTGGCAGAAGGCCACTGTTGAAGAGAGACACAGGCTGGCCAGGGAAGGTGGCTGAAGGTGGCCTTGGACTGGAGATCTGGGACATATCAGTTCCAAAGGATGAGGAAAATAAATGTCTGTCTTGCCTTTCTATTCCAAAGTAGTCCCTGACATTCTCATGATCTTATTTCTTTGGAAACTCCTAGTTTAAAAGAGAAAACATTGGATTAACTTCCTTTTACCATAAGCCTGTCCATCCCCCCTTGTTCTGAAGAGCTTTTTATATTAAGAATTGATTAGGCCTGGTTCAGGTAACATCAATTGTTCTAGATATTTTACAGAAATTTAATGTCAGCATTTCTCATAGGACTGGAATTTCCCACCAACTTCTAATGACTGGCAAAGGAAATTCAAAATTGAGAAAAAATTATCTTTCAAAGAGGAACTTTCTGGTCTTAGGCTAGCTACATTCATACTCAGCCTTTCTAAGCCAACAAAAAGGTAATCTAGAGAAATACAAGAATGTGTAAACTACACCTACACACATCTACGCATATATACACATTTGAAAACAGGAATAAGTGACATTTTAGTTGTGTCACTAGGGACATTTTATTGTAATAACAAAGAACTTGTATTCTAAAATGATAATGAAGATAATCATAATGATAGTAACAACAAAAGACAATAGTAATAATACACAATACAATAATAACAAATTCAGTGTTTTACTGAGATACATGTACATTTCTAGACAAAAGCATTATACTAATTGTTTGCAGCTTCCATAGCTTTCATTCCCACACAATCTTCTCTACCAACCAGGGGGACATCATGAGAGCTGTGTCTGAAATACTCTCTCAAAACTACTGTTAGAGGTTCTAATTGGAAAAGGGTTTGTTTTGTCCTTTAAGAGGGAATAAGAAAAAATGAAATATAATGCCTTTTCCCAGGATTAAAGTGACTGACACACAGTCCAAAGACCATTTCACAACCACTGTGAGCCTTTTACTCCTGATGAATAAGACAAACTAAAGCTATTTGACAGATGAGAAAATATTAAGAGTTAAGTAGAAAGTGAGAAACAACAAATGCTTGTTGACTCTTGACCCTTCAAGATTCTTACAATTTCCTGATACTGTTTCAGTAGCTTTGCTGTGGGAACCAAGAGAAAGCATGAGTCAAGTCTTACTTTGTCATCATCCACAGAAGAGAGCAAAGCCTCCATTTCTAAGGTCCATCCTTACAAGACGGATAAAACCATATTGATGTTTTGCCTCCATCACTGTCAGAGGCAAAAACAGATGAGTATGATGCAGGTCCTGAGGGGGAATAAACAATAAGAGCAACCTGTAGATTAATGCAATTTCTTGGAATTTAGAGCATAGGATATTCATGGCCTCTCAGCAATTTCTTCAGTTAAGTCATTACCATGTTTAAAGGAGATGTGGATGACACTGCTGCTTGCTACACACTGTCACATTCTCCACTTTCTTATTTAGTGGCAATGTTCTCAGTTAAAAATGCTCACTTCCTTTATATTATATAATTTTTATATTTTATAAAGGGCTGTTAAAATTATCTATTTTACATTAGGTGAGCTGTGATAGGTTGTACTTTATGAAAAACTGGCCCATTTCATCTAAGTTGTCAAATTCATGTGTATACAGATGTTTTTATGATATTCTCCTTATTATTTTGATGTCTGCAGAATCTGTAGTGATATTCCCTGCTTCTTTCCTGTTATTAGTAATTTGTGTCTTCTCTCTTTTGTTTATCTTTGTCATTCTTGCTAGAGGCTTGTCAACTTTAACAATCTTTTAAAAGAAATTTAGTTTTGTTGCATTGATTTATATATATATATATATATATATATATATATATATATATATATATATATATAGGGGTGTTCAATTACATTGAGTCCTGCTCTTGTTTTATTTGCTCCTTCTTCCTTCTTGCTTTGGGT
Organism: Leucopleurus acutus; assembly: GCF_964270905.1. Lineage (NCBI taxonomy): Eukaryota > Metazoa > Chordata > Mammalia > Artiodactyla > Delphinidae > Leucopleurus > Leucopleurus acutus. The sequence goes on from NC_139158.1 coordinate 53,921,606, forward strand.
TTATTTTGACTTTATTTTTTGAGCTTCTTTCTCTTGAAACTTCTCTTTGACTCAAAGATTACTTAGAAATGTGTCATTTCATTTCTAAATATTTGGAGATTATCTTTTTGTGATTGATTTCTAGTTTGATTCCATTGTGGTCAGAGAATGTAGTCTGTATGATTTCAATTCTTTTAAATTTGTTGAAGGTTGTTTTATGGCCCAGGATATGTTCTATCTTGGTATGTGTCCCACTGGTGCTTGGAAAGAATGTGTAGCCCACTGTGATTGAGTGGAACATTTGAAAAATATTGTTTAAATCCTATTGGCTGATGGCAGGGTTTGAATTCTTCTATATCTTAGATTTTCTGTCTGGTTGTTCTATCAATTATTGAAAACTGGGTGTCGAAGTCCCTAGCCATAATTGTGAATTTGTCTATTTCTTTTCTCCCTTCAATCAGTTTTGCTTCACATATTTTGTTATCTAATACATGGGACAAATTGGATGAACCTTAAGGACATTATACTCAGTGAAGAAAGCCAATCTGAAAAGTCATATAATATATGATTCCATTTATATAACATCCTCAAATGACAAAGTTAGAGAGATGGGAAATAGATTAGTGATTACCAGGAGTTAGATATTTTGAGGTGGGCAAAGAGAGGAGAGTACAATGATAAAGGGATAGCATGAGGAAGATCTTTGTAGTGGTTACATAAGTTTACACGTTATAAAATGACATAGAACCATGCACACAATGTACCAATATAAAATTCCTGGTTTTGATATTGTACTATAACAGTATAAGAGCAATCATTAGGGCAAACCGTACATGGGACCTCTATATACTATAGGGGGTGAAGTATACATGGGACCTCTATATACTATCTTTACAACTTTCTGAGAAGATATAATTTCAAAGTAAAATGTTAAAAAAAAACAGGATGCCAGTTAAATTTGAATTTCAGATAAAAAATGAATAATTCTTTAAAATACTTAGGAATAAACCTACCTAAGGAGACAAAAGACCTGTAAGCAGAAAACTATAAGACACTGATGAAAGAAATTAAAGATGATACAAACAGATGGAGAGATATACCATATTCCTGGGTTGGAAGAATCATTAATGTGAAAATGACCCATACTACCCAAAGCAATCTACAGATTCAAAGCAAACCCTATCAAAATACCAATGGGATTTTTCACAATTTGAACAAAAATTTCACAATTTGTATGGAAAAACAGAAGACCCTGAATAGCCAAAGCAATCTTGAGAAAGAAAAAAGGATCTGGAGGAATCAGGCTCCCTGATTTCAGACTATACTACAAAGCTACAGTCATCAAGACAGTATGGTATCAGCATAGAAATATAGATCAATGGAACAGGATAGAAAGCCCAGAGATAAACCCATGCACATATGGTCACCTTATCTTTGATAAAGGAGGCAGAATATACAATGAAGAAAAGACAGCCTCTTCAATAAGTGGTGCTGGGAAAACTGGACAGCTATATGTAAAAGAATGAAATTAGAACCCTCCCTAACACCATATACAAAAATAAACTCAAAATGAATTAAAGACCTAAATGTAAGGCCAGACACTTTAAAACTCTTCGAGGAAAACATAGACAGAACACTCTATGACATAAATCACAGCAAGATCCTTTTTGACCCAACTTCTAGAGAAATAGAAATAAAAACAAAAAGAAACAAATAGGACCTAATGAAACTTAAAAGTTTGCACAGCAAAGGAAACCATAAACAAGATGAAAAGACAACCCTCAGAATGGGAGAAAATATTTGCAAACGAAGCAAGTGACAAAGGATTAATCTCCAAAATATACAAGCAGCTCATGCAGCTCAACATCAAAAAAAAAAAAAACAAAAAAAAGACAAAAAAAAACAAGAAAAAAACCCAATCCAAAAAACAGGCAGGAGACCTAAATAGATATTTCTCCAAGGAAGATATACAGATTGCCAACAAACAGATGAAAGGATGGTCAACATCACTAATCATTAGAGAAATGCAAATCAAAACTACAATGAGATATCACCTCACACTGGTCAGAATGGCCATCATCAAAAATCTACAAACAACAAATTCTGGAGAGGGTGTGGAGAAAAGGGAACCCTCTTGCACTGTTGATGGGAATGTAAATTGATACAATCACTATGGAGAACAGCATGGATGTTCCTTAAGAAACTAAAAATAGAACTACCATATGACCCAACAATCCCAGTACTGAGCATATACCCTGAGAAAAACATAATTCAAAAACAGACATGAACCACAATGTTCACTGAAGCACTATTTACAATAGCCAGGACATGGAAGCAAACTAAGTGTCCATCGACAGATGAATGGGTAAAGAAGATGTGGCACATATACACAATGAAATATTACTCGGCCATAAAAAGAAATGAAATTGAGTTATTTGTAGTGAGGTGGATGGACCTAGAGTCTGTCATACAGAGTGAAGTAAGTCAGAAAGAGAAAAACAAATACTGTATGCTAACACATATATATGGAATCTAAAAAAAAATGGTTCTGGAGAACCTAGGGGCAGCACAGGAATAAAGACACAGACTTAGAGAATGGACTTGAGGACATGGGGAGGGAGAAGGGTAAGCTGGGACGAAGTAAGAAATTAGCATTGACATATATACACTACCAAATGTAAAATAGATTGCTAGTGGGAAGCAACTGCATCACACAGGGAGATCAGCTCAGTGCTGTGTGATCACCTAGAGGGGTGGGATAGGGAGGGTGGGAGGGAGATGCAAAAAGGAAGGGATATGGGTATATATGCTTACATATAGCTGATTCACTTTGTTATACAGCAGAAACTAACACAAAATTGTAAAGCAATTACACTCCAATAAAGATGTTAAAAAAAAGTGAATAATTCTTTAGTATAAGAATACCCCATGTAATATTTGGGATAAACATATACTATTTATTGATTGTTTATCTGACATTCAATTTAAATGTACATCCTGTATTTTATCTGGCAATCCTACCTGGGATACCACATCTAATTTCTTTGGATAGAGGTAGAGAACCAAAAGATAGCATTTCAAAGTACTTGAGTCTGGTAAGCTAAGGGAAAATAACAGATGAATGGTCAACAAAACCTACCCATTTGATCTATGATCATAATCCTTTCTCCCAGCCTTCAGCCTAGGTTGGTCCAAGATTGAATTTAGCAGCTGGTCTTCAGTTATCAAATTCTCAGCTTTTACTCTTGAAAGTTAAGGCTCCAGACTGAAGAAAAAATGCTGGAATGAGTTTCCTGTCCACCCTGATGCTTTCTAGGGATCCAAAAATACAGGAATGGACTTATCTCTTTCTCTAAGCTTTACTTTGGGCATGGAGTTCATTCGGGCTCCAAGTTCTCACCTAGAGCCCAGCAATGCTCTTGTATGGGAGAACATGGACACCACCCTCAGAATCCCGTGGCTCCTCTCCAGAAGCCAGGCTGGAGCTGCAGGGGAAGCTACCATCCCCACAGCATATGCTAGTAACATTGGAGAAGCTAAGCCCAAAAGCAATGCAACTGACCCAGAAAGACCTACATCATGAGGAAAGAGAGGGCAATAATAGACATTGTCCATAGGTCTAACACAGGAAGAGCTTATGTCCTTTGCAACAAAGAATAGAGCCCTTGCCAGGTCTTCCCTGGCAAGAGGACAATGGGGATGACATGAAAAGGCACACTTCTCCAGTCCAGTTTCTGTGAACCAGACTTCTGGGTACCTGCCTGCACGGCTGACTTCTCAATAGTCACATACGCCTCACAACCGGGGATCACAATGTAATGTCAGAAAAGGCCCATGTCCATGGTCAGCCAAGCAGCTGGCCCATGCACATTTAGAGACTGGCTGCCCATCCAGAAACATTCTCAGAGATATACCCAAAATAATATTAGATCAGATATCTAGGGACCCATGGCCCTGTCAAGCTGACACATAAAATTAATTCATCATCACAGCTAAATTACTAGCATAATTTAGGAAGGAAAGACAGGAAGGAAAAATGGGCTTGGATCCTTGATAGCAATAGGGAATGAGCATTAAAGAAAAAAAAAATTAAGCTCTCTAGCTCCAGTCTTTTCTCTATGTGAGAAAAATAAACCCATATTCGGTCACTGGTATTGGATCTCTGCCACGTGCAGCTGAACACATTCCTAAAATATGCACTAAGTCTTTACAAACATAATGCCTACACCCTATACCCCATGCCCATGACAGACATCAGCAATGGATCCCAGATCTCCTTCCAGCTGATTTTAAGTGAGCCCTCTGAATCTTTATAACATAGTAGTCTAGAGACAGGCAACAAACTGATAAGAGCTGTTATGCAAGACGAAATCTATTTACTACCTTGTCTGGTAGTAACTACCAAACTGGGCTTACTAAACTTGTCAAGAAACTAAATTGTGAAGTCTCAGACATTCTCTTCTATCATTTCCTATGACCTGGGAAGCCCTGGGAACAGTTTTCTTTTTCTCTAAAACTTTGCCACCACTAATGCCATTCAATTTTTCTTTCTCCAATAATATTTGTGGGGTGGGATCTGATATTTCCTGACTCTCTTCTGCCTTGCTACTTAGCTGTCTCCAAACACCTTCATGTTTTAATGCTAATCCTGACACAAGAAACAGAGGGGGCCTCTCCTGGGACAGCAGGAGGAGGTGAGCAAACCATGTATCAATATTTGCTTATTCATTAGTGAAGTTTGCATTCAGATGCCTGTAACTGTGTCAGGAATGCCACATCTATTTCTTTGACAGAACGTTTGTTCATGACATTCCCTTTCTGGAAACATGCTTTGCATTTCTTATCCCTCAAAGCCCAGATAAAGGACCATTTGACTCTCAAAATACTTTCCAGCCTTCTCATCTCCTGATGACAATCCACTCCTCCCTGCATGGCTCCCACTTTGCCAGTGTGAACTACCTTGTTTTGTTATTTACCTGTGCAGATGCCCTACTTCCCTTGGTAAGATTTTAGCTTCTTGGTATCTCTTGTATAGCAACTGTGTTTCCAATCTGTAGCTCAAACATTGTTGAATCATAATGGTTGTTCCAATAGTACCTTCTCTGATTCCAAATATTAACTGCCCTCCATTCTGTTCCCCTGAGTCTCTATCTTTTCGCCTTCTAAAGGACAGCCTTTTTGTTGTTCCAAGACTATAGCAAGCTTTGTCTTAACCCAAAGTCTTGGCCACTCTTGTTCCATGAGTCTCTTTGAACCCTTGTGGCAGTTTCTGTTGGTGACTTAACCATGTTTCTCTGGATATTTTTTTTCCAGCAATTTGTTTATATTTACATGATACATTTTAAAGCAATGGCTACATTTGTAATACATATTAGAGAACGTAAAAAAAGTTAAGAACTAAAATGTATGTCATACATTTGTATATTTAAATTTTTTTTAACTTTTTATTTTATATTGGTGTACAGTTGATTAACAATGCTGTGTTAGCTTCAGGTGTACGACAAAGTGATTCAGTTATACATATTTACAGAGGCAACTCATTTGCACACAAATGATTGCCAACTGCCAGTCTGTGCGTCTCCACATGAAGACTTTCTTCAAAACCAGGAAATTCTACTCTGCCTCTCAGATCTGGAGAGTTAAGGCTCCAGACACAGTCCCCAACGAATAACTGATGAGAGTTGGTTATAAACACCTCAACTCTCTCACTCCCTGGTGGGGTAATCCTGAGGCCCGTGTTCTACTCCACTTCCAGATTTCTCCCATAGGACTGGGCCCCAATTGTCCACAGATAGCTACTTGATTCCACACCCTGTATTGGCTGTCTTCCCTCCCCATCCTATTCCCCACTCTTCTCTTGGTATTTTGTGGCATCACCTGCCTCCCCAAAAAAACCTGCTAGCACTTGAATCCTTTTCTTAGGGTAAACTTTGGGGGAAACCCAAATTTAGATACCCTTTACTGCTTTTGTAACATATACTTATCCTTCACTTCTTATCTTAGAGATCATTCCTTCATTGAGGACATCTCTAAACATCCATGCTGGTTAGGAGTCCCTGGTACAAATTTTCATAAGATCATTTACTTTTTCTTCTATAGCACTGATAACAAGGCAATAATATAATTCTTTGTGTAATTATTTGTTTAGTATCTGTAACATCCATTGTCATATCTTAACACAAGGCATAGCACAAGGCATATGCTAATTTGACATTTAATTAGCATATATAAATTGAATGGATAAATAAATGAATAAACCTGGAACTGCAACTCCTGTCAGTTCTACCTCTGAAGTTTATGTCCTTCCACTGTCTCCATTTCCATCTCCAACATGTTTCAAAACACCATTTCTGAAAATATTGTAGTGCTTCTCAGAGTAATCTGCCTGCTTCAGTCCTGTCCTCGACCAACCCAGATGTCACCTACAGTGGCCTCCCATTGCACTTAAATTCATGCTCTTTATTCTGACCTACCCATCTGTATGATTTTGTACCTGATTGTTCCTTCAAGCACATGTCCTGCCACTTCCCCTTTTGCTTCCACTGCTCAAACGCACTGGTTTATACTTCCTTCTGGAATGTGCCAAGCTCTTTCAACTCTCAACACCTTTGTTCTTGATCTTTTTGCCTGGAATCCTCTTGTGTGCCCCCTCCTCCTTGTATTAGAAGAGGCCTTAGTGAAAGGAATATCAATTAGGATGTGGATAATAATCAGTCAATAAATGAGAGGATATGTAAACACCCAAGGAACTGTCAAGGGACAAGGGGAGGAATTTATGATACTGGAGTCACAGAAATTTGAAGCTATAGTCATAGAGGGACATACTACTACCAGAACTTCTGAACCTGCTTCCCAAGGTCCATGGGAAGAAAAAACTCAAGTTCCTTCTTCACCTATTCTTTTATGTCCTAGTAGAATCTCATTGGTTGAACCAATGGGAAGCCAGAAAGGAAGAAAACCCAAGTGATTCTCATCACAAGAAAAATAAATAAATAAATTGTACATATGTATAGTGATGAATGTTAACTAGACTTATTGTGGTGATCATTTTGCAATATATACAAATGTTAAACCATTGCATTGTGTGCGTGAAATTACTATCATTGTTATATGTCAATGATACCTCAATTTAAATAAATTTGAAAAGAAAAGAAAACGCAAGTGATGAAGACTGTAAGAGTCAATTCCATATGGTACAAGGAAGGAAAAAGTAGTGTGGGAAAGATATGTAGGATGGCAAATTAGCAATGAAAGACCATTAGAAATCACGCAACTCTTGCACTCAGGAACCTGTCTTACTCTGCAGGTGTGGAGTTCAGCAATCCTTACTGATAGGGCAAAATTCTTCTGCATAATTTTCCTAAATTGTTTAAATTTTAATCTCTGGCTTTGTCCAAAATACTTTTATTTTGATGTTTTTTAAAAGACTACGTACTCATAGGACAGAATTCTGTGCCAGAACATGGAAATTCTCTCAAGGTTAAAAACTGGGCCCAGGGCTTCCCTGGTGGTGCAGTGGTTGAGAGTCCGCCTGCCGATGCAGGGGACACGGGTTCGTGCCCCGGTCCCAGAAGATCCCACATGCCACAGAGCGGCTGGGCCCGTGAGCCATGGCCGCTGAGCCTGCGCGTCCGGAGCCTGTGCTCCACAAAGGGAGAGGCCACAACAGTGAGAGGCCCGTGTACCACGAAAAAAAAAAGTATTATTATAATACATTTGAAAATTTACATGAAATATAATAATCTCTAGAAAAATACAACATATGAAAATACCTAAAAAGAAATTAAAAAATCTAAATACTCCTGTGTCTGTTAAATAAATTACATCTGTATTTTAAAACCCTCCCACAAAGAAACTCCAGTGTCAGATACTTTTACCGGGAAAAGTTATAAACATATAAGGAAGAAATAAGTCCAATTCTAGACAAACTCATTAAAAGAATAAACAAAATGATATTTCCTAAGCAGTTTTAAGAGGCAAGCATAAATTTAATAACAAAACCTGCTAAGAACAATTATAAGAAAGGAAAATTACAAGACAATCTGTCTCATAAGCATATTTCAAAAATCTAAACAAAACATTAAAAATTCATATTCAGTGAGATCCAAATTCAGAAAATAGTTTATGATCAAGCTGGCTTTTTTCTAGGAATATGCGGTTTATGAGTAGAAATCAACCAATGAAACATATATTAACAAGATAAGAAAGAAATGTGATCATTTCAAAAGATGATACAAAATCTTACAGCAAGTATATGCTTATATATATGTCATAATTAAATACTGAAAGATGTTCATTGAGACCAGGAACAAAAAAGAAATTACTATGCCCATTTCTATTGAACATTGTGCTAAAGACCCTACAGAGGAGTAAACCAAACAAGAAAATAAGTAAAAGGCATGAGGATTGGGGAAAGTAATAATATTGTCTTTATTTAGAAACTACATAATAATTATTAATAAGTAAATTGATCATGACTGCCAGGTATAAGATCAATTTACAAAAATTAAGTGTTTTCAATTTATCAGCAACAAATTGATAAAATTAAGTCTATAAAAGATAACATTTATAAAAGGCTTAAAGGCAAATAAATTAGAATAAAGCTAGTGCAAAATAAGCAGCTCCTATTCACAGTAAAAATAAATATTGCAAACAGTAAATGGAAAAATATGCCATATTTACATATTGGACCACTCAAATTATTCTACAGATTCAATTCAGTCCTAATCAAAATCCCCTTAACTTGTTTGTGTGCATTTGTGTATGTGAGTGTGTAAGAAATATTCTAAAATATATATCAAAATGCAAAAGTTCAAGAATATGTAAGACAGCCTGAAAGAAGAAAAAATTTTGAAATCCTTACATTACTGGACTTAAAGACATTACTAAGATACAATATATAGCATAGAGTGGCATTGATACAAGAACATAAAAATAGACTAATGCAACACAACAGAGTATCCGGAAAAAGACATCCATGTATATGGACACTTGATCAAGAGAAAGGCAAAAGAGTGGGAAAAGGATCGTCTTTTCAATTAGTTGCATTGGATTAACTGGATATTTATATGGAAGAAAGTGAATTTTGACTTCTATTCCACACTATTTAACAATGAGTTCCAGATAGATTTTAAATCTAAATATGAAATGTAAAGTAATAACACTTTTAGAAGAAGCTATAACAGAATATATGTGTGATCTTGAAGTGTAATAGATAAAAATGTCTTAAATAAGATGCAAAAACACTAACCATAGAGGGAAAAACATAGAACTTTTACACTACATTAAAGTTAAAAACTCCTCATTAAAAAAGCATGAAAACAAAAGCTGCAGAGTGGGAGAAGATGCATACAATACATATAATAAACAAAGGACTTATATATGAAATGTATAGTGAGTTCCTACCAATCTATAGGAAAAATACAGACCACCTAAAACAAAAATGTTCAAGGGAGGCACTTTATAAAAGAGGACATCCAAATGTTCAATAAACATATGTTCAACCTCACCGGTCATTAGGGAAACACATTTTAAAACCATAATGCAATACTATTATATATTCTTCAGAATATCTAAAATTAAAAACTCTGACCATCCTGTGTGTTGACAAGAATGCAGGGCAAGTAGAATGTACATCCATCATTGGTGGAAGACTAGGTTGATAAAACTGCCTCAGAAAATTATTTGAATATATGCAATACCAGCAGAACTATGACCAAACAATTCCACTTATAAGTATACATCATAGAGAAATGCTCATCAAAAGATAGGTACGGAAATGTGCAAAAAAGTATATTTGCAGAAAACTCAAACTAAAAAAAATACAAATGCTCATCCACAATAAAGTAGCAATAAATTGTGATGTATTTATATAAAATACCATATGGCAATGGGAGATAATGAAACTACTAGTTCACAAAACAACTTGGAAGAGTATCAGAAACATAATATTGTGTGAAGGAGACCAGATGCAAAAGAGACCATATTATATGGTTCCATTTATACAAAGTATAAAATCAGGTAAAACTGAATTATCTTGTGAATAAAGTAGTTATCCATGAGGAGCAGTGGGAATAGTTACTGAGAGAGGTCAGGTGGCACTCTTCTGAGGTGCTAGTACTGTGTTATTTCCTGAACTAGTGGAATTTACAAAGGTGTGTTCACTGTGTGGAAATTTGTGGACTTGTAAATTTATAATCTGGAGGTTTTATATATATGTGTGTGTATGTATAAAATTACAATAACATGTTATCAAGGAATCAAAGCAGCTGGAATACTGACATATTGCTTGTAGAAATACAAAATGATACAACCATTTTGTAAAACAGTTTGGTAGATACTTATAAAGTTGATAGATAGATGATGGAGATATAAAATTTATCATTATGCAAAAAATGCCTCCAAAACTTAGAAGCTTAAAACAACGAATATGTATCATTTCACATAGTTTCTGAGGGTCTGGAGTCTGAGAGCCGCTTAGTTGGGTGACTGGTGGCTCAGGATCTCTCTTGGGTTTGCAGTCACCATGACAGCCAATGCTGCAGTCATCTAAAGGCTTGACTGAGATTGGAAACTCCGTACCAAGATGGCTTACTCTCCTGGCAGTTGGCTAGAGCTCTCAACTCACTGCCTATTGGTAGCCTCACCAATAGGAGGCCTCAGTTCCTTGTTCCATGGCATCTCCCATAGGGCTGCTGGAATGTACACACAAAATGACAGCTGACTTCCCTGAGAGTGAGTGATGCAAGAGAGCAAAGAGGAAACTGCAGTGCTTCTTACGCCTTTGTCTTAGAAGTTATACACTGTCAATTTTTCCTGTGAATTCTTTAGAAGAGAGTCAATAAGTCCAGCCCACTCTCAAAAGGAAGAGAATTAAACTCCACCTCCTGAAGGGACTATCAAATATTTATGGACATACTTTAAACCATAACTATACACACATACACACATGTTTTACTTCAATTAAAATTGTTTTTAAAAGCATTCAGTTAAAAAAAAGACTAAAATGCATTTAAGGATGACTATAAAACTACAAAAAAAGCTAGACTAAGAAACAATACACAGACTATTTGCAAATGACACATCTGACAAAGACTTTTTTCTGGAATATATAAAGGACTCTTAAAACACAATAAAACCAACAACCCAATTCTAAAAATGGGCAAAAGATTTGAAGGCACACTTCACCAAATAAGCTATATGGATTGGAAATAATCAAATGAAAAGGTCCATCATTAGTAAAATTAACCTAAGATTAAAACCATAATGAGAAATCAATACAATCTACCAGAATGGCTAAAAAAATAAAATAAAATACGAAATGGTATCAAGAAATCAAAGCAACTAGAATACTCATATATTGCAGGTAGGAATGCAAAATGATACAACCACATTGTAAAATAGTTCAGTAGATTCTTATAAAGTTAAACATATACTTAACATATCACACAGTAACTCCACTCCTTGGTATTTATGAAAGTGAAATGTAATCCTATGTCCACACATAAAACCTGTGCGAGAATAGCTTTATCCACGATCGCCAAAAACTGTAAATAATGCAAATATCCCTCAACTGGAGAATGGGTAAACAAATTGTATATCCATAGAATGGAATACTGCCCAGTAATATAAAGGATGAACTATTGATAAAATAACAGGATGAATGAATTCAAATGCATTAATGCTAAGTGCAAGGAGTCAGACTCAGAAGACTGGGAATCTATTAATAGGACATTCTAGAAAAGGCAAAACTATAAGAAAGGAGAAAAACACTGTTTGCTGGGATTTAGGGGTGACAGTAAAGGGTGAATTGCAAGATGCATGAAGACATGAAGAATTATTTGGTACAATTGAAATGTAGTATATCTTGATTGTGGTGGTGGTGGTGGTTGCATCACTATACATGTTTGTCAAAACTCACAGAACACTACACTAATAAGAGTGAAGTTTTCTGTATAGAAATTTTACTTTAATAAAAATATCAGGGAAATAATCTAGACAGCCATTATTTGTGTGCTTATTTCCCATGGACATGTACGGTGGGAAATGGAAAGGATACTAAACAGGAAATTAGGATTGTGATAAAGGAACTGGTGGCATCAGTCTGTTTGGACTGTTCAGAAAAGGCAAGCAGAATGCCTACACTCTATAATTTCTACATTTCCACAGTGAGCCCTGTGGTCAATGGCCTCAAACTGCTGACTATTTGCAAATATGATACCATCTTCACTCATCTCTGCTTTAGCACTTGATGTTCTCTCTGCTGTTCTCTCCACCATTTCCCACCTGGTAAAATTCTGCATATGCTTGAATAATCACCTTTATTGATATCTCCTAAGGATACTCTTCTCCTCACCAAGATATCTTCTCATTGTGTATCTATCACAGAACCTATTACCTCTCATACATTTCTTTTAACACGTTTATTTCTTTGCCCAGCAGCCTTGAATTCTGAACTTCTTGGAACTCAAAGGTCATAATTTCCACATTAAATAAAAAATCAATATGGTGTATTCCATGGTAAATGATTGAATAATGAAAAAGTGACTGAAAAGAAACAACTTGAAGCATGTTAAGATTACAGGAACACAGTTACTTGATGTATATCGAGATAGTGTAATAATATATCAAAAGTGATATGTCAAATTCACATGACTTCAGTTGTACAACAAAAGGCTAAGTGAACAATGATTCAGAGATAAGGGAGTATTAAATTCTCTTTATTTTTTTTAATTTGCATGGTAATTAAAGATTTTTAGAGAGCTTTGAAACATTTGTGATTTAAAACTGAAGACCAAAATATTCCCTTAAGTTAAAAGAAAATGTTATAGTATCAGTGTAATGTGGTCTCATAAAATGAATTTGGAAGTGCTCCATCCTCTTCAAATATTTGGAATAGTTTGAGAAGGATAGGTATTAGCTCTTCATTATATCTTTGTAGAATTCTTCTGTGAAGCCATCTAGTCCTGGACTTTTGTTTGCTGGGAGTTTTTAAATTACAAATTCAATTTTACTACTAGAAACATAATAAAAATTTTTCAATTTTTTGTCTTTTAATCTTTGTACTAGCTTATTTAAGTGATCCTCAGCCTTTAATATATATTTGCCTTTCTTAGTGGATCTTTCCTTTCTTATAGCTTCTTACTCCTTGTTATAGACTTTTATTTTTCCACTTAAAGAAAACTCTTTAACATTTCTTTTAGGGTAGGCTTGGTATGAAAGACATGACAAAAAAATTATAATTATAAAAGAAAGGCCAATACCTTTGATGAATATAGATGCAGAAACCCTCAACAATATATTAGCAGACTGAATACAACAATATATAAAAAGGATCATAGAACATGATCAAGTGGGATTTATTCCAGGGCTGCAAGGATGGATCAATACTCACAAATAAATCACTATGATAAAATACATTAAAAAAAGGGAGGATAAAAAACACTTAATCATCTCAATTAATGCAGAAAAGAATTTGACAAAATTCAGCAACTAAAAACCCTCATCAAAATGGGTATAGAGGGAACATACCTCAACATAATAAAGGCCACTTATAACAAACCTAGAACTAACATCATACTCAACAGTGAAAAACCAAAAGCCCTTCCTTCAAAATCAGGAAAAAGACAAGAATGCCCACTCTCACCACTTCTATTTAACATAATATTAGAAGTCCTAGCTACAGCAATCAAACAAGAAATAAAAGACATTCAAATTGGAAGGGAATAAGTAAAACTATCATTATTTGCAGATGACAATACTATATATAGAAAAACCAAAATTCTCCACCATAAAGCTTTAGAACTAAGAAATAAATTCAGTAAATTTCCAGGATACAAGATTAATATACAGAAATCTGTTGCTTTCTATACACTAATAGTGAACTATTGGAAAGAGAAAGTAAAATAAAGAAAGACAATCTCATTTAAAATTACATCAAAAAGAATAAAATACCTAGGAATACACTTAACCAAGGAGGTGAAAGACCTATACTATGAAAAATATAAAAGATCAGTGAAGGAAATTGAAGATGGATATCTTTCCAGAAATGGAAAGATATTCTATGCTATTGGATTGGAAGTACTAATATTGTTAAAATATCCATGCTACTCAAGAAATTTACAGATTTAATGCAATCCTTATCAAAATACCCATGACATTTTTCACAGAACTAGAACAAATAATCCTAAAATTCATATGGAGCCACAAAAGACTCCAAATTGCCAAAGCAATCTTGAGAAAAAGTAATGAAGCTGAAGGTATCACCATCCCAGACTTCAGACTATACTACAAAGCTACAATAATCAAAACAGCATGATACTGGCACAAAAACAGACACATAGATCAATAGAACAGAAGATAGAGCCCAGACAAAAACCCATGCACCTATAGTCAGTTAATTTATGAAAAAGAAGGCAAGAATATACAATGGAGAAAAGACAGTCTCTTCAATACGTGGTGCTGGAAAAACTGAACAGCTATGTGTAAAAGAATGAAATTAGAACATTCCCTAACACCATATACAAAAATAAACTCAAAATGAATTAAAGACCCAAATGTAAGACTGGAAACCATAAAACTTCTAGAAGACACCATAGACAGAATACTCTTTGACATAAATCATAGCAATATTTTTTGGATGCAATGCAAAAGAAATAAAAGCAAAAAGAACAAAATTGGATGTAATTAAACTTAAAATCTTCTTCACATCAAACTATCAACAAAACAAAAAGACAACCTACAGAATGGGATAAAATATTTGCAAATGATATGACTGATAGGGGTTACTATCCAAAATATGTAAACAGCTCATACAACTCAATATCAAAAAAACAAACAACCCCATCAAAACATGTGCAGAAGTCCTAAATAGACATTTTTCCAAAAGAAGACATACAGATGGCCAACAGGCACATGAAAAAATGCTCAACATCACTAATCAACAGAGAAATAAAAATCAAAATCAGATATACCTCACATCTATCAGAATGGCTATCATCAAAAAGCCTACAAATAACAAATGCTGATGAGGATGTGCAGAAAGGGAAACCCTAGTACACTGTTGGTGGGATTCTAAATTTGTAGAGCTACTATGGAGCTAGGTATGGAGATACCTCAAAAAACTAAAAATAAAACTACCATATGATCCAGAATTTCCACTGCTAGGTATATATCTAAAGAAAATGAAAACACTAACTCAAAAAGTACATGCACCCCAATGTTCATAGCAGCATTATTTACAATAGCCAAGATATGGAAGCAACCTAAGTGTCCATCCACAGATGAATGGATAAAGAAGATGAGATATACATATATACCATGTAATACTACTCATCCATAAAAAAGAATGAAATTCTGCCATTTGCAACAACATGAATGGACCTAGGGAGTATTATGATTAGTGAAATAAGTCAGATAAAGACAGATACTGTATGATATTACTTATATGTGGAATCTAAAAATAAAAAAAAGGAATGCATATAACAAAACAGAAATAAACTCACAGATATAGAAAAGAAACTGGTGGTTACCAGTGGGAAAACGGAAGGGGGAAGGGCAAAATAGGTATATGGGATTAAGAGACACAAACTCCTATGTATAACATAAATAAGCAACATGGATATATTATACAGCATATGGATATATAGCCATTATTTTGTAGTAATTTTAAATGGAATATTATTTATAAAAATATTGAATCGCTGTGCAGTTCACCTGAAACTAATATAATATTATACATCAACTATTCTTCAATTAAACAATTTTAAAAGATAAATAAATAAGGTAAAATTAAACTTCTCCATTTTTAACAACCACTTCCTACCTCAGCAGGTCATTGAAAATAAGGTCTTTTAAAGATTTCTAAACTATAACTGTGCTCTACTTTAAATAAACACAATAGTGGCAGCAGAGATTTATCCACAGAGAAAAGAACACACACACACACACACACACACACACACACACCCCTTATGAACTGATGGTTAACAAATAATTCATCATAAGATTTCTTCACATAGCAAACTCTACTCATCACTCTAAAATGTGGTTTTATTTATGAAAATATAATTTGACCACAACTTCTCCAGAATCTGGTAATTACATGAAGTTAGAGATACCTGCCCAACCATCCAATCTCACCTAGAAGTTGAAATACTGGCTTGTGTCCAGCATGCCATTAAGCATTCAAACCTGCTCCAGACTTTTTAATTATGTTTACCACAAGCTTCAATGATGAAGCCAAGTTATAGGGGGAAATATGCTATTTTTTAAGAAGACTGATTGCTATATTAAAAGTCTTTTGAGAAAATATTAACATGTTATGTGTGGCTTG
Organism: Leucopleurus acutus; assembly: GCF_964270905.1. Taxonomy (NCBI): domain Eukaryota; kingdom Metazoa; phylum Chordata; class Mammalia; order Artiodactyla; family Delphinidae; genus Leucopleurus; species Leucopleurus acutus. The sequence goes on from NC_139158.1 coordinate 53,937,918, forward strand.
GCAAAATAACTCTTTGGAGATATTTTATGTAATACTCAAGTCAAAATAATTTTAGGTGATTTCTCTAAGGAAGCAGCAAAAACACATTGCAAAAAGCAGAAAGGTTAGGAGTTCAGTTTTCAAAAGTTCAAAGATTGGCTGCTGTTAATTTGCATTTATTGGCTTCCTACTGCCATGTCACTCTTCTTGGCTTGCATGGGATGAGTTTAAGTTACCCATGAGCCTCCAGAATCAGAATATATATATATATATATATATATATATATATATATATATATATACACATTAGAGAGAGGCAAAAGCAAGACACAGTAGATATGGAATAAAACAAAAAGGAGGCAGAGAAAATGCTGGAAGAGACAGAGTGAAAGAGTGAGAAAGAATGAGAAAATACATAATAAATTGTGTTTGCATGGACAATAGCCCATATGCATATACACATACATAGTCTATCTATTAGTTTGCTATTGCTGTGATAAGCAACATCACAAACTCAGTGGCCTAAAACAATATACATACATACATACACATATATATATAATTTTATGTTTCGGTAGTTTAGAAGTCTGACATGTTGTCACCAGGCTAAAATCAAGGTGTTGGTGGGCCTCTGATTACTTCTGGCAGCTCTAGGGGAGAATCTGTTTCCTTCTTCATTCATGATTTGGCAGAAATCTGTATATTGTGATTTTAAGTCTGAGGTCCCTGTTTCCTTGCTAGCTGACAGGCTGTCTCCAGCTTCTTACAGGCCACCCACATTCCTCAGCTTGTGGCTTCCTTCATCTTCAAAGGTAGCAACTGTAGCAACCGCGAGATGATTCCTTCCAACGTCTCGTCTGTCTCAGACTCTTTAGCTCTCTCCTACTCTGTTTTAAAGGCCTATGACCCATGGACTCATTCATATAATCCAGAATAATCTTCCTTTTTGGGGTGAGCTGATGAGCATATTTAATCCCACCAGCAAAGTCTCTGTTGTCATGTTATGTTAACATGTTTCCAAGTTTAGGATATTAGGGCATGGATATCTGTGAGGGACTTTATTCTGCCTAACAGAGTCTATTTTAATAGAATATGTATATAAAATCTATTTGTTTTTATCTATATATACATGATGTGTTGATCTATTTTTTCATTCCCCTAAATGGACCTTACTACCCAGCATCTAATGATGACAGTTTAATGCAAAGCATAATGACTTCACAATGGTTCCAAGAGTAAAAATCATCAAAGGACTTAAGATAATTGGATCATCAAAGTAAATAATGGTAATAATCATAATTATTAATAATTAATAATCATAATACATAGCATAAGATGAGAATCTATGAGTCCATACAAAAATAAATAAATAAACAAATAAATGAAAGATGAGAATGAGTCCTTACTTTTTAAAAAAAAATTTAAATTTTATTTTATATACTTTTTCATACAGCAGGTCCTTAATAGTCAACAATTTTATACACGTCACTGTATACATGTCAAACCCAATCACCCAATTCATCATACCACCACCCCCACTCCCCTGCCACTTTCCCCCTTGGTGTCCATACATTTGTTCTCTACATCTGTGGCTGAATTTCAGCCCTGCAAACAGGTTAATCTGTACCATTTTTCTAGGTTCCACATATATGTGTTAATATACAATATTTGTTTTTCTCTTTCTGACTTACTTCACTCTGTATAACACTCTTTAGATCCACCCATGTCTCAACAAATGACCCAATTTCATTCCTTTCTATGACTGAGTAATATTCCATTGTATATATGTATCACAACTTCTTTATCCATTCATCTGTCGATGGGCATTTAGGTTGCTTCCATGACCTGGCTGTAATAAAGAGTGCTGCAGTGAACATTGGGGTGCATGTGTCTTTTTGAATTATGGTTTTCTGTGGGTATATGCCCAGTAGTGGGATTGCTGGATCCTATGGTAATTCTAATTTTAGTTTTTTAAGGAACCTCCATACTGTTCTCCATTGTGGCTGTATCCATTTACATTCCCACCAACAGTGCAATAGTGTTCCCTTTTCTCCACACCCTCTCAAGCATTTGTTGTTTGTAGATTTTCTGATGATGTCCATTCTAACTGGTGTGAGGTGATACCTCATTGTAGTTTTGATTTGCATTTCTCTAATAATTAGTGATGTTGAGCAGCTTTTCATGGGCTTCATGGCCATCTATATGTCTTCTTGGGAGAAATGTCTATTTAGGTCTTCTGCCCATTTTTGGATTGGGTTGTTTGCTTTTTTAATATTGAGCTGTATGAACTGTTTATATGTTTTGGAGATTAATCCTTTGTCCATTGATTCATTTGTAAATATTTTCTCCCATTCTGAGGGTTGTCTTTTCGTCTTCTTTATGGTTTCCTTTACAGTGCAAAAGCTTTTAAGTTTCATTAGGTCCCATTTGTTTATTTTTGTTTTTATTTCCATTACTCTAGGAGGTGGATCAAAAAAGATCTTGCTGAGATTTATGTCAAAGAGTGTTCTTCCTATGTTTTCCTCTAAGAGTTTTATGTTCAGTCTTACATTTAAGTCTCTAATTCATTTTGAGTTTATTTTTGTGTATGGTGTTAGGGAGTGTTCTAATTTAATTCTTTTACATGTAGCTGTCCAGTTTTCCCAGCACCACTTTTGAAGAGACTGTCTTTTCTCCATTGTATATCCTTGCCTCCTTTGTCATAGATTAGTTGACCATAGGTGCATGGGTTTATCTCTGGGCTTTCTATCCTGTTCCATTGATCTTTGTTTCTGTTTTTGCACCAGTACCATATTGTCTTGATTACTGTAGCTTTGTAGTATAGTCTGAAGCCAGGGAGTCTGATTCCACCATCTCCGTTTCATTCCTTCAAGACATCTTTTGCTATTTGGCCTCTTTTTTGTCTCCATACAAATTCTAAGATTTTTTGTTCTAGTTCTGTAAAAAAGGTCATTGGTAATTTGATAGGGATTGCATTGAATCTGTACATTGCTTTGGGTAGTATCTTCATTTTCACAATATTTCATAATATTTCCATTCCAATGGTATATCTCTCCATCTGTTGGTATCATCTTTGATATCTTTCAGCAGTGTCTTATAGTTTTCTGCATACAGGTCTTTTGTCTCCCTAGCTAGGTTTATTCCTAGGTATTTTATTATTTTTGTTGAAATAGTAAATGGGAGTGTTTCCTTAATTTCTCTTTCAGATTTTTCATCATTAGTGTATAGGAATGCAAGAGATTTCTGTGCATTAATTTCGTATCCTGCAACTTTACCAAATTCATTGATTAGCTCTAGTAGTTTTCGGGTGGCATCTTTAGGATTCTCTATGTATGGTATCATGTCATGTGCAAACAGTGACAGTTTTACTTCTTCTTTTCCAATTTGTATTCCTTTTATTTCTTTTTTCTTCTCTGATTGCCATGGCTAGGACTTCCAAAACTATGTTGAATAATAGTGGTGAGAGTGGACATCCTTGTCTTGTTCATGATCTTAGAGGAAATGCTTTCAGTTTTTCACCATTGAGAATGATATTGGCTGTGGGTTTCTCATATATGGCCTTTATTATGTTGAGATAGGTTCCCTCTATGCCCATTTTCTGGAGGGTTTTCATCATAAATAGGTGTTGAATTTTGTCAAAAGCTTTTTCTGCATCTACTGAGATGATCATATGGTTTTTATTTTTCAATTAATTAATACGGTTTATCACATTGATTGATTTACGTATATTGAAGCATCCTTGCATCCCTGGGATAAATCCCACTTGATCATGGTGTATGATCCTTTTAATATATTGTTGGATTCTGTTTGCTTGTATTTCGTTGAGGATTTTTGCATCTATATTAATCAGTGATATTGATCTGTAATTTTCTTTTTTTGTAGTATCTTTGTCTGGTTTTGGTATCAGGGTGATGGTGGCCTCATAGAATGAGTTTGGGAGTGTTCCTTCCTCCACAATTTTTGGAAGAGTATGAGAAGGACGGGTGTTAGCTCTTCCCTAAATGTTTGATAGAATTCACCTGTGAAGCCATCTGGTCCTGGAGTTTTGTTTGTTGGAAGATTTTTCATCACAGTTTCAATTTCATTACTTGTGATTGGTCTCTTCATATTTTCTATTTCTCCCTGGTTCAGTCTTGGAAGGTTATACCTTTCTAAGAATTTGTCCATTTCTTCCAGTTGTCCATTTTATTCGCATAGAGTTGCTTGTAGTAGTCTCTTAGGATGCTTTGTATTTTTCCAGTGTCTGCTGTAACTTCTCCTTTTTCATTTCTAATTTTATTGATTTGAGTCCTCTCCCTCTTTTTTTTTTTTTAAGGGACACAGGCCTCTCACTGTTGTGGCCTCTCCCGTTGCAGAGCACAGGCTCTGGACGTGCAGGCTCAGTGGCCATGGCTCACTGGCCCAGCCGCTCTGCAGCATGTGGGATCTTCCCTGACCGGGGCACGAACCTGTGTCCCCTGCATCGGCAGGAGGACTCTCAACCACTGAGCCACCAGGGAAGCCCCTCTCCCTCTTTTTCTTGATGAGTCTGGCTAATGGTTTATCAATTTTGTTTATATTCTCAAAGAACCAGCTTTTAGTTTTATTGATCTTTGCTATTGTTTTCTTTGTTTCTAGTTCACTTATTTCTGCAGTGATCTTTATGATTTATTTCCTTCTGCTAGATCTGAAGTGGGTCTCTTGTAGACAGCATATAGATGGGTCTTGTTTTTGTTTCCATTCAGCCAGTCTGTGTCTTTTTGTTGGAGCATTTAATCCATTCATATTTAAGGTAATTATTGATATGTATGTTTCCTATGACCATTTTTTAAATTGTTTTGGGGTTGTTTTTGTAGGTCCTTTTCTTCTCTTGTGTTTCCCACTTAGAGGAGTTCCTTTAGCATTTGTTGTTGGGTTGGTTTTGTGGTGCTGGATTCTCTTAGCTTTTGCTAGTCTGGTTTTGTGGTGCTGGATTCTCTTAGCTTTTGCTAGTCTGTAAAGCTTTTTTTTTTTGCGGTACGCGGGCCTCTCACTGTTGTGGCTTCTCCCGTTGCAGAGCACAGGCTCCGGATGTGCAGGCTCAGCTGCCATGGCTCACAGGCCTAGCCGTTCCATGGCATGTGGGATCCTCCCAGACCGGGGCACGAACCCGTGTCCCCTGCATCGGCAGGCGGACTCTCAACCACTGTGCCACCAGGGAAGCCCTGTAAAGCTTTTGATTTCTCCATCAACTCTGAATGAGATCCTTGCCAGGTAGAGTAATGTTGGCTGTAGGTTCTTCCCTTTCATTACTTTAAGTATATCATGCCACTCCCTTCTGGCTTGTAGAGTTTCTGCTGAGAAATCAGCTGTTAACCTTATGGGAGTTCCCTTGTATGTTATTTGTCATTTTTCCCTTGCTGCTTTCAATAATTTGTCTTTAATTTTTGCCAATTTGATTACTATGTGTCTCGGTGTGTTTCTCCTGGGTTTCTCCTGTATGGGACTCTCTGCACTTCCTGGACTTGGGTGGCTATTTGCTTTCCCATGTTAAGGAAGTTTTTGACTATAATCTCTTCAAATATTTTCTCTGGTCCTTTCTCTCTCTCTTCTCCTTCTGGGACCCCTATAGTGTGACTGTTGTTGCATTTAATGTTGTCCCAGAGGTCTCTTAGGCTGCCTTCATTTCTTTTCATTCTTTTCTCTTTATTCTGTTCCACAGCAGTGAATTCCACCATTCTGTCTTCCAGGTCACTTATCTGTTCTTCTGCCTCAGTTATTCTGCTATTGATTCCTTCTAGTGTAGTTTTCATTTCAGTTATTGTAGTTTTCATCTCTGTTTGTTTGTTCTTTAATTTTTCTAGGTCTTTTTTAAACATTTCTTGCATCTTCTCAATCTTTGCCTCCATTCTTCTTCCGAGGTCCTGGATCATCTTCACCATCATTATTCTGAATTGTTTTTTCTGGAAGGTTGACTATCTCCACTTTATTTAGTTGTTTTTCTGGTGTTTTATCTTGTTCTTTCATCTGGTACATAGCCCTCTGTCTTTTCATCTCGTCTGTCTTTCTGTGAATGTGGTTTTTGTTCTGCAGGCTGCAGGATTGTAGTTCTTCTTGCTTCTGTTGTCTGCCCTCTGGTGGATGAGGCTATCTAAGAGGCTTCTACAAGTTTCCTGATGGGAGGGACTGGTGGTGGGTAGAGCTGACTGTTGCTCTGTTGGGCAGAGCTTAGTAAAACTTTAATCTGCTTGACTGCGGATGGGTGGGGCTGGGTTCCCTCTCTGTTGGTTGTTTGGCCTGAGGCAGCCCAGCACTGGAGCTTACCTGGGCTCTTTTGTGAGGCTAATGGTGGACTCTGGGAGAGCTGGCGCCAAGGAGTACTTTCCAGAACTTCTGCTGCCAGTGTCCTTGTCCCCACGGTGAGCCACAGCCACCCCCCACCTCTGCAGGAGACCCTCCAACACTAGCAGGTAGGTCTGGTTCAGTCTCCTATGGCATCACTGCTCCTTCCCCTAGGTCCTGATGCACACACTAATTTGTGTGTGCCCTCCAAGAGTGGAGTCTCTCTTGCCCCCAGTCCTCTCGAAGTCCTGCAATCAAATCCCACTAGACTTCAAAGTCTGATTCTCTAGGAATTCCTCCTCCCGTTTCCGGACCCCCAGGTTGGTTAACCTGGCGTGGGACTCAGAACCTTCACTCCAGTGGGTGGCCTTCTGTGGTATAAGTGTTCTCCAGTGTGTGAGTCACCCACCCAGCAGTTATGGGATTTGATTTTACTGTGATTGTGCCTCTCCTACTGTCTTATTGTGACTTCTCCTTTTTCTTTGGATGTGGGGTATCTTTTTTGGTGAGTTCCAGTGTCTTCCTGTCAATGATTGTCCAGCAGCTAGTTGTGATTCTGGTGTTCTCGCAAGAGGGAGTCCTTCTACTCCACCATCTTGGTTCCTAATCCCACGAGCCCTTACTTTGAGCAGAATGCCAAGTAATGAATGCAGAAGATATAAGTTATACAGGGATTCAATATGTGGTAATAAACTAGTAGTAATAGTTTCAGGGAAATACCATGAATGGGTGTTAAATCTATTGGGTAATGAACAATAGGATATTTATAAATTCTCAAGTGTCTCCCCTCAAGACATTAGTTAACTACAAAGGGGAAAGAGTAACTTGAGTATAAAGAAAATTGTCAGTCATCACCTTAAGCAAATGATCAAAGGTATCATCACCAATATTTGGGAAAATGTGCATCTCATGCCTCTAGAAATGATGCTCTGAGAAGGACAAAGTATTCTATCTGTGGCATTTTTCCCACAAATCATAACATAAATTTAATTATGAGGAAGCAATAAACACATACAAATTAGGAGATAAAATTAATGGTCCACACTCTTCAGAAATGCCATAGTGATAAAGAAAGATAGCAGAACTGCTCCAGATTAAAAGAAAAGGAAAAGACAAGACCAACCATTGCAACAAGTTATCCTGGGTTGGATCCTGAAAAGAAAAACTCATTTATTTTGCAATAAGAGAAAGTATTGAAACAATTGGCAAAACTTGAATAATGTCTGTATATTAGAGACTATTATATTAATGTTAGTTCTTTATTTTGATAATTGTACTGTAGTTGTATAAAATAATATCTTCATTTTAGGAAACAATACACATATATTTAGAAGTAAATAAATGTTATGTATTACTCTCAAATTATTCAGAAAAAATATTAATATACATGTAGATAGCTAAATAAAATGGTAAAACAAATGTTTTAAAATATTAAAATTTAGAGAATCTGACTAAATGTGATATAGAAATTTTTTTCTAAGGTTTCAAGGTTTATGTAAGATTCAAATTATTTTAAAATCAAAATTAAAAATTAAATCATTAAAGAAGTTAATTGTTACTTTCACTCTATAGAATTATAATTTGAAATAAGTATCATTTGTGTGATATACTCAGAATTAAAGATAGATCATCTTTTAATTAGCAACTGGAATCTTATCAATGAGAATTGATTGAAAAAAACATTTAGTCAAAAATCTTCTATCTTTTATATAGCAACATATAATACATACATTTAATGTCATGTATCTAAGAATGTTTTTAAGGGAAGAAGAACAAAATGGATCCATTTGGTAACAAAGCAAGTTGATGGGCTGTGAACAGAAAGAGCAGAGTGAGAGTTATAAATCTGCTCTAGAGTTGGAACAGAAATCAATGTTTACCAAACAACAACCATCTTTAAGTTTACAATTTAAGGAAACCAGGAAATGTCAATTAACACAAAGTGTAAATGATTGATCAAGATGGGAGAGTAAGGGGACATGGAGCTCACTCCACCTACGAACAAATCAAAAGTACATCAACATGAGGAACAATTCTCACTGGAAACTAACTGAAAACTGACAGAAGGACTCCTTTACAACCAAGGCTGTAAGAAAGGTACACATGTAATCAGGTAGGAAGTGAAGAAAAGAAATTTGGTGGAGACTTGTGCCCCTGAGAGGTGACTCAAGAAAAGGGAGAATATGTTGGCAGACACCCACTTGAGGAGTGAGCAGTGAGCACCACAGATTGGGCATCCCAGTCCTGGGGTCCTACGCAGGCTAGATGAGCCCCCTTGACTGGTTGCAGGATGGCTGAGACTAACAGGAGGGTGGTCGGAAGCCTGGACTCTGCTTATAAGGAGTGCATGCCCCCTGGCTTGCCCCAAAGGAAGGGCAGAGAGGAGCCTCCTCTAGCAGCTACCAGGTTTCCCACAACTGCCTCAGCATGCACTCCAGCCTGAGCTAAATGAACATTCCAGCCCCACTCACTCCACATCACAATGTGGCACTGGATATGGGGCAGCCATGACCAGGGAGACAGAGACACAGAGGTGACCCTGTCCTGGGGAAGATTCTGGGTGGGAAGGCGGAGGCATTCTTGGTGCTTACTCAGGTAAGTGCATCAGAAAAAGCCCAGATCTCTAAAGGCACCCGATCCATCACAGCTTGCCTCCCGCAATGCCAAGAGTCCACATGAGCCCCACTTGCCCTGTGGTGTAGCACAGGGGACTTGCACCTGAGGCTGCATCTGACAGGAGTGATGAAAACAATTGCAAGCACCTGCACAGGCAGCACATTAGAGACAGCTCGAAATTCTGTTTGCAGCCAACACAAGCTGAGAACCTAAGCAAGCCCCACTTGCTTCAGCGTTTCCCCCTTCTGGAGCAAGGGTCCCAGTGCAGGGAGAGAGGAAAATACACACTTAAAGGGAAAAGAGCCATCCTGGGTCTGACCCTAAGGGCTTTTGCTCCAGCAACCTGGGATCAGACCCTATCCCCAGTAGGGTGGTGACAGCCACTGAGCAGAGAGGAAGTGCTGCCTCACACCCAGCTCCACCTCAATCTCCTCCATTTCTAGGAGTACCCCTGACAGAGGTAATAACTGCCAACACACTGTGACGAAAGATGTGACTTGCATCCATGCCAATTCAGCAAATTCATGTTCATCAAAACAAAATTTTTCTTTTAGATTCCATATATATGTGTTAGCATACGGTATTTGTTTTACTCTTTCTGACTTACTTCACTCTGTATGACAGACTCTAAGTCCATCCACCTCACTACAAATAACTCAATTTCGTTTCTTTTAATGGCTGAGTAATATTCCATTGTATATATGTGCTGCATCTTCTTTATCCATTCATCTGTTAATGGACACTTAGGTTGCTTCCATGTCCTGGCTATTGTAAATAGTATTGCAGTGAACATTGTGGTACATGACACATTTTGAATTATGGTTTTCTCAAGGTATATGCCCAGTAGTGGGATTGCTGAGTCATATGGTAGTTCTAGTTTTAGTTTTTTAAGGAAACTTCATACTGTTCTCCATAGTGGCTGTACCAATTTACATTCCCACCAACAGTGCAAAGAGGGTTCCCTTTTCTCCACACCCTCTCCAGAATTTATTTTTTGTAGATTTTTTGATGATGTCCATTCTGACTGGTGTGATGTGATACCTTATTGTAGTTTTGAATTGCATTTCTCTAATGATTAGTGGTGTTGAGCATTCTTTCATGTGTTTGTTGGCAATCTGTATATCTTCTTTGGAGAAATGTCTATTTAGGTCTTCTGCCCATTTTTGGGTTTGGTTTTTTGTTCTTTTGATATTGAGCTGCATGAGCTGTTTGTATATTTTGGAGATTAATCCTTTGTCGGTTGCTTCGTTTGTAAATATTTTCTCCCATTCTGAGGGTTGTCTTTTTGTCTTGTTTATGGTTTCCTTTGCTGTGCAAAAACTTTTAAGTTTCATTAGGTCCCATTTGTTTATTTTTGGTTTTATTTCCATTTTTCTAGGAGTTGTGTCAAAAAGTATCTTGCTGTGATTTATGTCATAGAGTGTTCTACCTATGTTTTCCTCTAAGAGTTTTATAGTGTCTGGCCTTACATTTAGGTCTTTAATCCACTTTGAGTTTCTCTTTGTGTATCATGTTCAGGAGTGTTCTAATTTCATTCTTTTACATATAGCTGTCCAGTTTTCCCAGCACCACTTATTGAAGAGGCTATCTTTTCTCCATTGTATATTCTTGCATCAAAGAAAAGGTGATCATATGTGCATGGGTTTATCTCTGGGCTTTCTATCCTGTTCCACTGATCTATATTTCTATTTTTGTGCCAGTACCATACTGTCTTGATTACTGTAGCTTTGTAGTATAGTCTGAAGTCCAGGACCCTGATTCCTCCAGCTCCGTTTTTCTTTCTCAATATTGTTTTTGCTTTTTGGGGTCTTTTGTGTTTCCATACAAATTGTGCAATTTTTGTTCTAGTTCTGTGAAAATTGCCATTGGTAGTTGGATAGGGATTGCATTGAATCTGTAGATTGCTTTGGGTAGTATAGTCATTTTCACAATGTTGATTCTTCCAGTCCAAGAATATAGTATATCTCTCCATCTATTTGTATCATCTTTAATTTTCTTCATCAGTGACTTATAGTTTTCTGCATACAGGTCTTTTGTCTCCTTAGGTAGGTTTATTCTGAGGTATTTTATTATTTTTGCTACAATGGAAAATGGGAGTGTTTCTTTAATTTCTTTTTCATATTTTTCATCATTAATGTATAGGAATGCAAGATATTTCTGGGTGTTAATTTTGTATACTGCTACTCTACCAAATTCATTGATTAGCTCTGATAGTTTTCTGGTAACATCTTTAGAGTTCTCTATGTATAATATCATGTCATCTGCAAACAGTGACAGCTTTACTTCTTCTTTTCTGATTTGGATTCCTTTTATTTCTTTTTCTTTGCTGAATGCTGTGGCTGAAACTTCCAAAACTATGTTGAATAAGAGTGGTGAGAGTGGGCAACCTTGTCTTGTTCCTGATCTTAGAGGAAATGGTTTCAGTTTTTCACCATGGAGAATGATGTTGGCTGTGGGGTTTTCATATATGGCCTTTATTATGTTGAGGTAGGTTCCCTCTCTGCCTACTTTCTGGAGAGTTTTTATCATAAATGGGTGTTGAATTTTGTCAAAAGCTTTTTCTGCATCTATTGAGATTATCTTATGGTTTTTATCCTTCAATTTGTTAATATGGTGTATCACATTGATTGATTTGCATATATTGAAGAATCCTTGCATTCCTGGGATAAATCCCACTTGATCATGGTCTATGATGCTTTTAGTATGCTGTTGGATTCTGTTTGCTTGTATTTTGTTGTAGATTTTTGCATCTATGTTCATCAGAGATATTGGCTTGTAGTTTTCTTTTTGTGTGACATCTTTGTCTGGTTTTAGTATCCGGGTGATGGTGGCCTCGTAGAATGAGTTTGAGAGTGTTCATCCCTCTGCTATATTTTGGAAGAGTTTGAGAAGGATAGATGTTAACTCTTCTCTAAATGTTTGATAGAATTCACCTGTGAAGCCATCCTGTCCTGGGCTTTTGTTTGTTGGAAGATTTTTAATCACAGTTTGAATTTCAGTGCTTATGATTTTTTTTTTTAATATTTTCCATTTCTTCCTGGTTCAGTCTTGGAAGGTTGTGCTTTTCTCAGAATTTGTCCTTTTCTTCCAGGTTGTCCATCTCATTGGCAAATAGTTGCTTGTAATAATCTCTCATGATCCCATGTATTTCTGTAGTGTCAGTTGTTACTTCTCCTTTTTCATTTCTAATTCTATTGATTTGAGTCTCTCCCATTTTTTCTTGATGAGTCTGCCTAATGGTTTATCAATTTTGTTTATCTTCTCAAAGAAACAGCTTTTAGTTTTATTGATCTTTGCTATTGTTTACTTCATTTCTTTTTCATTTATTTCTGATCTGATCTTTGTGATTCTTTCCTTCTGCTAATTTTGGGGTTTTGTTTGTTGTTCTTCCTCTAGTTCCTTTTGGTGTAAGTTTAGATCGTTTATTTGAGATGTTTCCTGTTTCTTGAGGTAGGCTTGTATAGCTATAAACTTCCCTCTTAGAACTGCTTTTGCTGCATTCCACAGTTTTTTTTCATTGTTTTTCCATTGTCATTTGTCTCTAGGTATTTTTTGATTTCCTCTTTGATTTCTTCAGTGATCTCTTGGTTATTTAGTAACCTATTGTTTGGCCTCCACGCGTTTGTGTTTTTTACGTTTTTTTCCCCTGTAATTCATTTCTAATCTCATAACGTTGTGGCCAGCAAAGATGTTTGATATGATTTCAATTTTCTTAAATTTACTGAGGCTTGATTTGTGACTGAAGATGTGATCTATCCTGGAGAATGTTCTATGCTCACTTGAGAAGAAAGTGTAATGTGTTTTTTTAGATGGAATATCCTATAAATATCAATTAAATCTATCTGTTCTATTGTGTCATTTAAAGCTTCTTTTTCCTTATTTACTTTCATTTTGGATGATCGGTCCATTGGTGTAAGAGAGGTGTTAAAGTCTCTCACTATTATTGTGTTACTGTCGATTTCCTCTTTTATAGCTGTTAGCAGTTGCCTTATGTATTGAGGTGCTCCTATGTTTGGTGCATATATATTTATAATTGTTATATCTTCTCCTTGGACTGATCCCTTGATCATTATGTAGTGTCCTTCCTTGTCTCTTGAAACATTCTTTATTTTAAAGTCTATTTTATCTGATATGAGTATTGCTACTCCAGCTTTCTTTTGATTTCCATTTGCATGGAATATCTTTTTCCATCCCCTCACTTTCAGCTTGTATGTATCCCTAGATCTGAATTGGGTCTGTTTTAGATAGCATATGTATGGGTGTTGTTTGTGTATCAATTCAGCTGGTCTATGCCTTTTTGTTGGAGCCAAGTTCCCTTCCATTCCTCATACCCCTCCCCACCACTTCCCTCAGGGTCTCCCCTATCCCCACTGGCCCTAACTGCGGGTGGGTCCTGCTGGGTGTAGGATCTCCTCCCCTGCACCAGCCACTCCTTAGGGGTGCTAGTCCTGGATGTCTGGCCTTTACTTTTGCTCCCCCTTCCCTCCCACTCCCTCAGAACCCCTGTGGCTGGAGGGGGCCTAGGTGGGCTGAGGATCAGGCCCAGGATCTCAACAGGTTCCTGGGGGTCTAAGTGGGCAGGGGAAACCTGGCCATGCTCCCTTTTGATCCTCTGCCCTCCCAATGGTTCCCCAATCTCCCCCTTCAGGTGTAGGATCCCTTCCCCTCCACCAGCCACCCCTCAGAGGCACCAGTCCTGTCTTGCCTCCACTTCTCCTCCCCCTTCACTCCCCCCACACCCCACATCCTACCTGGTCACAGGGGTTCCTTCCGTCCCCTTAAGTGTCTACCATTACCTGGTAGGTGTCCTAGCTGTGAGGAGACGTGAATTTTGCGTTCTCCTACTATGCCATCTTGACTCCACCCCCGTTATAACTTTTGATGGAGTATAATCTGTAAAAATACTGAATCTATATGCTGTACCTGAAACTAATATAGTAATGCAAATCCACTATAGTTCAATAGAAAAACATGTTTTAAGTGTACAAGATGAGTCAGGCAAATGAGAAGTTCACCCTATCTAAATATGTTTTAAAAATTCCTTTCCCAATTTCCTTCTCTTTGTCCATAGATAAGACTAACTAAAATAGAACGGACACTGGAGATTTATTAAATCATTTTGTATATCCTTCAAGGAGAAATTGATAATACCAAGTGGTGTTGAGGATGTGGAGCAACCAGAACTCATGCATTATTGGTTCAAGAAAGTAAAATAAAATGACAATCTCTAGGTCCATCCATGTTGCTGCAAATGGCATGATTTTGTTCTTTTTTATGGCCAAGTAATATTTCATTATATATATATATATATATATGTATCACATCTTTTTTATCCATTCCTCTGAGTGAAGTCAGACACAGAAAGACATATATCATATGATATCACTTATATGTGGAATCTAAATAAAAAGTTACAAATGAACTTATTTAAAAAACAGAAGTGGAGTCACGGATGTAGAAAACAATCTTATTGTTATCAGGGGATACGGTGAGGGGGAGGGATAAATTGGGAGATTGGAATTGACATATATTGACAATGCACACTACTATATATAAAATAGATAACTAATAAGAACTTACTATATAGCACAGGGAACTCTACTCAATACTCTATAATGGCCTATATGGGAAAAGAATCTAAAAAAAGAGTGGATATCTATATATAGATATAGATATATGTATAACTGATTCACTTTGCTGAAACTAACACAACATTGTAAATCAACTATACTCCAGTAAAAAAGTTTTTAAAAAGTAAAATAATACAATCACTTTGGAAAATTGTTTGGGAGTTTCTGGTAAAGTTATATATACACATATTTTATGACTTAGTTATTGCACTCCTAAGCACTTACCCCAGAGAAATAAGTGCATATGTTCTACAAACTGAGTTGTACATACATGAATATTTATAGCATAACTATTCATAAGAGCCCCAAACTGGAAAAAATGTCCAATAACAGGAAAATGCATCAACTAATTGTGGCATGTTCATATAGTGAAATATGACTGGGCATTAAAGAATGAATGACCAACAAATGAATATACGCAGTGACACAGATAAATCTCACAAATATTGTGCTGTGCCAAAAAAGTAAAATAAAAGAGGATATAGTGTATTACATGAAATTCAAGAAAAAAAATTCATGGTGATAAAAATTCAGAACTGATTTATTTGGAGGGAAGATGAATGCATTGATTGGAAAGAGCACAAAGGAACTTTCTGAGGTGATGGAAATGTTCCTTATGATATGGGTGACAGGAATGTACATGTCAAAATGTACATTGTCAAAACTCATCAAGCTGTATGCTTAAGATTTATTCATTTCCTGAATGAAAATTAAATGTCAATAAAGTGCTGTTAGCATGAATAAAAATCTGTGGATATCTAGCCACATGTTCTTCATCCCTTAGACTCAAGTGTCTTCATGACACTTAGCAAACAAGAGAGTTTATCAGACACTTACTTGCCTAGTAATTTAAGGAAATGCTACATTTACAAGAAGTTTCCATTGGAAAATAGTTACTATTGTTTATTAAAGAAGAAGAGCTAGCATATGGGCTAACTGAATAACTGACTGCAATGTAACTCAGTCATATCAACTCCTTATTGGAAGAAAGAGTTTAAAGAGCTATGACTCTTCTCAAAACTGAGACTACAAATCCCCAAGTTTCTTTTAAATATCATCTGGCCTGCATAGCAATGGGCTGCCTGGTCTCCAGAACAAGTGCCCAATAAGGTAGGTTTCTTAACAAGGAAAGAAATACAGGCGCTCTCACTGAAATATTTGCCTAGAGATATTTCTGTTCCTGAGAATGAAATGCAAATTTGTTTCCAGTAACCTGAGGTGGGATAGTGGTTTTTATGGTTTTGCTTCAAATCCTGATGAAAATTGTGAGTGAGTTCATCTCTTTTTATAAGGTTCTTTGGTGAGGTTTCCAACATGATCTAATCTTGCCCTGGAAAGTGAACTAAAAGGAGCTGACTGGTTATTAGGAAGAAGTTCACTAGCCCCACTTTACAGCCATCCAAGTGAATGTCTTCATGGAAGTCTCGAGGCTGCTCCTGTCCCAGCTGAGTTCAGGGACCTGCCTGTGACTTCAGAGGGACTTCCCAGGGCAGAACAGGGAAGAATCATACCCAAGATGTTTCACAGTGTAAGTGTGCTTGTCTTTCCATTACCTACTCCTATTTTCAGATCTGTATAAGTTAACTTCCCAAATTAAACCAGGTTAAAACCCAATAACCTCTGCTCACTCTCAGATACTATCTATTAGACTAGTTGGTTGCTTTTCCCTCCAATCAAGTGTGCTTTGGAAAGGTTTAATATTAGTACAATCTACCTATGTCATTTCAAGAGGAAAATAGATGTGCTGGTGTTGTTTTTTTGTGTGTTTTTTTGTTTGTTTGTTTTGTGGTACGCGGGCCTCTCACTGTTGTGTCCTCTCCCGTTGCAGAGCACAGGCTCCGGACGCGCAGGCTCAGCAGCCATGACTCACGGGCCCAGCCGCTCCGCGGCATGTGGGATCGTCCCAGACCGGGGCACGAACCCGTGTCGCCTGCATCGGCAGGTGGACTCTCAACCACTGCGCCACCAGGGAAGCCCTGGTGTTGTTTTAATTCATATTTTTTTTAAGATTCCACATGTAAGATCATACAGTATATGTCTGTCTCTGTCTGATTTGTTTCACTTAGCATAGTGCCCTCAAATTTCATCCACATTGTAGCAAATGGCAGAATTTCCTTCTTTCTTATGGCTGAATAATATTGTATTATATATATATATATATATATATATATATATATATACACACACACACACATATATATATAAATAAACACATATATGTATATTTATATGCATATACATATATTTATATGCATAACATATTCTTTATCTATTCCTCCATCATGAGTGCTTAGGTTGTTTCCATGCACTTAGGTGCAGATATCTCCTTGAGACAGTGTCTTTACTCCTAAGGATATATATCCAGAAGTGGTATATATGGTGGCTGTATTTTTCATTTTTTTGAGGAAACTCCATACTGTTTTCCATAGTAGTTGCACCAGTTTACATTCTCACTAACAGTACCCAAGGGTTCCCTCTTCTCCATTTCCTCACCAGTACTTGTAATCACTTGTTTTCTGATAGTAGCTATTCTAACAAGTCTGAGGTGATATCACTTTGTGATAATAATGTTGATGATTAGTAATGTTGAGCACATTTTATATATCTTGGATATTGACCCCTAATCAGATACATGATTTGCAAATATCTTCTCCCATTCCATGGGCTGCCTTTTCATTTTCTTGATTATTTCTTTTGCTGTACAGCTTTTTAGTTTAATGTAGTCCCACTTCTTTTATTTATTTATTTATTTATTTTAGTCCCACTTCTTGATTCTTGCTTTTGTTGTTTGTGCTTTTGGTATCATATCCAAAAAATTATTTTCAAGACCAATGTTGAGGAGCTTCTTCCCTACATCTTCTTCTATAAGTTTTATGGTACCAGGTCTTATGTTCAAGTCTTTGATCCATTTTTCTCCTGTTAATCTGTATTTTGTCAGTTTAATTTGCAAATCCCTAGGGATTGAACCCAAGAGGATAAAGGTTAACGTTTTATCTCTCCTGTACTTGGAATGTATGTGTTCACCAAGGAAAAGCAGAGAGAAGGCCAGATGTGAAGCATGATTAATAAGTCCCTTAAAGGAAGATTCTAGAAGTAGCCACAGAAACACAGGGAAGACTTTTAGGATGGCCAGTCCCTCAGGCTACTGAAGGAGAAAGAGAATATAAGGGTGAGTAACCCATCATCCAATTGAGGTAAAGAGGCAAAGCCAGAATGATCTAAGTAGCAACTGCCTTAGGTGTTGTGTATTGAAAGGCAAATATCTTGATGAGAGTCCCCTACTTATTCCAGATGCTTGAGCATTCTTTATCTAAAATCCTTAACTAGAACTTGATCATTTGATAATAACAATTTAATAGAGCAACGAACATCTTCATTCCTCCTCTGGAAGACAAATGAAGTTCTAAATTAGGAGTCTGGCTGTAAGATTGTCAGGGCAGAAATAGATAGTAAAGTCCTTCAAAGAGTTAGAACTGAACACTTGAGTTTCTTCATCTGCACATCCTTGTAGAAGATTTATTTCATTATTCAATGAAAAAAAGGTAATTTTCTTTCTACTTCTGTTTACCTTTGGTGCACTTGGCATTTGACTAGACATCTCAGGATACTGAATCACAGCTTTTCTGGGATTTGATGTTAACCACTAAAAAGCTAAGAAATGGTAGGCTAAGTACAATTTTGCTCCTTAATCCTAATGTCAATGCTATAGATAAAGAAGATAGAAGGAAAAATAAGATCTAAGTAATTATTCAGTGACTTCATCTTGAAGATAGGGCACGATGTATATACTCTGTATGCACAAACTACTTGAGTACTTTTTTAAACTTCAATTATTTTCTAACTTCATTCCAATCAGAGAAAAACTTCTTAGGATGGACGAAATATTTTCTAATTTCTCTAATTTCTAAATATTTTCTAATTTAAGTAATTTCTAAGTAAATATCTTCATCACTCTCTTTATGTAAACTTTAGAATAACTTTAGCTAATAATAACCATTGATCTTTAGAAAACTAATCTCCTTCTTAATTACTGTCATTGAGCTGTAAGTTATTAAATTTGGAGGATAAAATTTTGAGAGAAGTAGTAGACATAAAATTCTGTAGGGAAGGAAATTATTATTACTCACAGATCTCATTTGATAAAGCATGTCAATTGCCCTTATTTTAAAACAATCCATCCCTACCCGAAATAATTCAACTTCCCTTTGGATGAACTTCCTACTTAAATTTGGCTGGGGCAATTCCATTTATGATTTTTGGATCAGGTGTTGGAACTACCCAGTTTGGGAGGTTTTCATTACATTTTCCTGGAAAGAAAAGAGCTGGGGTTTATAGGGAGGGCACTAATTGTTTTTTAAAAAAGTCTCCCTTGCTTGCTGATTCATAAAGGGACAATCATTGTTTGCCTTAGATCCTGTCACTTAAGGTGTATAGAGAGCCTTATGTAGGTTTACAGGGCAAGACCTGTAACAATCTGAGTCAAAAACCATTTTCTCCTGAATCGAGTTGACAAAAGGACCTAGAATATATTATTTGATTTATCTAGAAAGCCGAATCACCAAGTTAGTCCAGTCTGTGATGTGAAACCAGGCAAAGGTATAACCACGCACTCAATAAAAACACAATATTGGAAATGAAATAATGAAAATAGAAAACACAGCTTATTCATTGAAATATAGTGATATCTACAAAGCCATCATTCCATCTGGAAGGTTATCATCAAGAGAACAAGAGTGACTAAGTGAGAGTAATTTGGTTTAAAAAATCAGTGTGGACTACATTGATGCTTTGCCCAAGAAAAGGCTGTCAGTGTTTGACACTATTTGTTCTTATTTGATCTTCAAGATTATAAAAGACTAGAACCTTAAATTAGCATATTTACATTGACTTGAGCATAGGTCAGTAGAGTTCCAGCTGCCTCATGTTTCCTTTAATAATTCCAGGAAGATTTATTGAACATCTATTTGGTGAGAGACACTATACCAGGTGTTACAACAGAATATATTAGGTTCTAATGTACCATCAGGAGCTAATAAGTAAGCTACATGAAATGTGGCCACTTTTAGACTGTGAGATGAGTGCAAAAGTGGGGTTTCCTTTAGGCTTTGCTTTCAGGAAGGGTGACCCAAGACACAAGAACTGAAGGCAGATGCAAGAACTAAAATCTTCCAAATGAAGGAAAATGGCAAGAGCCAAAGGGTGGGAAAAGTAAGGGAGAACTTATTGGATGGCCAGAGTGAAGGGTTCATAGAATGGTTATGGACATTGAGGCTGCAAAGTCAAAGAAGATAAAGTAGAGGACTTGGAATGCTCTACTTAGGAATTTAAAAATTGTTTTTATTTTTAAGTGCAGTACTTTTCAGAGCCTCTAACAGGCAAATGTGTATTGTGACTCTCTGAGAATGTAGCATGCCATAATCTCAATTTTTTGCTTCATGAAATTTTGGGTATGAGGTACAAAATGACCCTGACCATCTATGAATTACACTTAGGGAAACCCTATTTTAGGGAATTTGAAACTGCTTCACAATGTGAGAGCAGTAATATTTATCAACAGAATCAGACCAGCCTAAAAAGTATTTGGGGTTTACACTTGTTATAGATGATATAAAAATGACCAAATCCAAAGTTGGAAGATAATTTGGAGTCTATCTGGTGCTACCTGATGCTTGAACAGCCTCTAAAAAAGCCACACTATTTAATTGTCCAGCCTCTGGTGACAGGGAGATAAACTGAAGGAACCCATCTATTTTTCAAGCAGTTTATTATGTTGAGCCCAAATTTGCCTTCTTAAGCTTGCTAGGTCCTTCTTTGGGAGCAATCACTAAAAGCCTGAACCTTCTCCTACCCAAAAGCCCTTTATGTACTTTGAATCAATTATCTCATTTCTTTTTTCCTAGTTCTTCCAATTATCCACCACATGGCATAGTTTCTAGGCCCTCATCAGCCTAGTAATTCATCCCTGGATACTTCACATTGTCACTGTGTCTCTTGACATGAGATAGTTAACATGCATCCTTCCCAGTGTGGTCTGAGCTAAGATTATAATGTTCCAAATTCTGAACATTATGCATTTCTTAGCACAGACAAAAGCCATTTGGGTTAATTTGGATCCAATACCACTAAATTATTATTATTATTTTTGGTGGGGCCACTCCGTGCAACATGCCGGATCTTAGGTCCCCAACCAGGGATTGAACCCATGCCCCCTGCATTGGGAGTGTGGAGTCTTAACCACTGAACTGCCAGGGAAGTCCCTCCACTAAATTATTGAAATAATTTTTGTCTAAACTTCTGCTCACCCCAAACTTCTCCAGCCTCTTCCTGTGTTGTTGATTTTCAGGATTTACAGTAAAGTTTATCTCGTTACCAGTGTCACTTCTTTTTTTTTTTTCCCCCCTGGCAATAGTCTTTTTGATCTTAATTCTGCTACCTTTCCAGTTTCAGGTCAACTTAAATTTGATCAGAAGTCTTCCCCTAAGACTGGATAAAATATTAGATAGAAAAAGACTAAATATAAAACTTTGAACTGGGTACCAGACATTCCTTTTCAAAAATGCAATTAATCCATTGGTCACTCAAATGTTATTATATCTACATTGGTCACTCAAATGTTAGATACATTTATATATCTAAAAGTGATCACCTAGCTTACATGAATTGCTAGAAATAGGTTCACTCAAATCTACTTATATTACACCTGTCCAGTTGGGCCAAGTAAAGGAAGATAAAGTCTAGTCAAGATAAGATAACACAGCTAGTCAAAACATCTGACTAGCTCCTCACTTTATATCACTAAGAACAGTTCTCAGAATTTGCCTTTTCATTTTGAAAACTGGTATATCTGTAGAATTCTAACTTTTCTCCAGGTCTCCATTATTTGGCAAAGTTTACTGGCAGCATTTCTGCCATCTTGCCTCCACGTTCTCTTAATATAATGGGTCTTTCCTCACTTGAAACTACCATGTCTTTATTCTTTCCCTGAATGACAATTTTTTTCATGTTGGATCAGGAGAGCTTAGCTGAGCATCATATTTTAAACCAGTAATACTCATCCCAAAGGAAAATAAAGATGCATTCCCTTATATGTCTTGCTCTGAATCAGGGTTTCTCAATTTCAGCACTACTGACAGTTTGAATTAGATAATTCATTGTGAGAAGATGTCCCATGCAATATAAGATGTTTAGCAATATTCCGGGTCTCTAGGTGCTAGATACCAGTAGCTACAACGCCCTCCCAAGCCAGGACAATCAAAAATGTATCCAGATATGGCCAAATGTCCCACAATTGGGGGTGGTGGGGTGGTGGGATTGCCCCAGTTAAAAACTACTGATCAGAACATAAATAAATAAATTTAAAAGAATAACTTTTTGCCTATGTTCTTTCTCCCTAATGTGTACTCTTTTTATTTAACTCCATTCAGACTAATTCAGTCAATGAATGACATATAATTAAACTAGGGAAATATGCCTAGAATTCTTGGTTTAAAAAGAAAAAAAACCTGGTTATGGTTTTAGAGCAGAAAATTAGAAGGCAAGTGTTACACATCCAAATAAAGAATAGAAAAACTTAAAGGTTAAGAAGTATCAATCGTGTCTTAGGGCTGCTCTAACAAATACCATAGACTGGGTGGCTTAAACAGCACTTATTTCTGGAAGCTGAGAAGTTCTGGAAGCTGGGAAGTCCAAGATCTAGGTACCAGTCAACTGCGTTCATATGAGAACACTCTTCCTGGTTTGTGCATAGATAACTTTTAGCTGTATCCTCTTATGCAGAAAGACAGAGATCATCTCTCTCAGGTCTTTTCTTATAAGAGTAATAATCCCATACATTAGCGCTCCACTTTCATGACCTACCAAATGCCTTACCTCCATATACCTCCAAGTACCATCATAATAGAATTTAGGGCTTCAATGTATGAACTTTGGGAGGGAACACAAATGTTTAGTACATAGTAAATAGTGAACACAAGAATCATGATACAAAGCGATTCAAATGTATCCTTCTTGATATGCACACAGGGCTTTCCAAGATCACATAATTTGCAAGCTGGTTGAATTTCCTAACCCTTCCAATGGGACCAACAGCCTTCAGCTTCTTCCCCTCTTTCCATCCCAAGGTCTTTTTTGTAGCTTTTATTTCTCTTTACTGTATCATTCCATAAGGAAGGGCAATGCTTTCCCACGGATACAAAGTGTCCCAAGGACACCAACAAGAAAGAATACAAGAGAAATGGCAGCACACCCAAACCCTTTCTTTGGGAGATATCTCAATTGGAGCATCTAACGCCCCCTAGTGGCAAGATAACCTATTTCTTTCAGCCTGTATTTCAGGCTTATACTTCGAGCTAGGACTTATTTTCAGGACTGTTCTATATCAACTCTGTCAAGGAGCCGACAGAAGGATGTCATTTTGTTTGTTTGTTTGTTTGTTTGTTTGTTTGTTTTTCTGCCAGGAAAAAATCAAGCAAGAGTAAAGTAAGGCATTGCTTCTTTTGTGAAAAGATTATGCTGATTTTCTTCAGTTAGAAAGGTGACGTGTTTGACACGTTCATGTCTTTGAATCAAGAATAAAATTAAGGTCCAGTTTTGATCCAATGTCTATGTTCTCATTTTTTAATTACAAAATTAAAAATACGCTCATAAGAACCGACAGGAAATTTCATGGGTCTCATTAGACCAACTCTATTCTCTTTCTTTAAAAAAGGATGTTCTAGTAAATTCAGAAAAAAATCAAGGCCACTGTTCCAGTTGTGGTAAAGCTGAGCCTATCAAATGTCAGGTTCACTAAAAAAATTAAGAGCTGACAACAAACTGACTCTTTTCTTATTGTACTATCATGGGTTCTGCTCATGAAATGGAACTTGACATCTGTATATTGGTAGATTAATGTGAGAGAAAAAAATCCTTGCTTTGGAAGATTTTAATTTTTATGGCTTCTAGTCATTTTAATACAAACCTGGCAAAAGAAAGGAAATAAAAAATTGGGGAAACATCCTTTCTGAATTAAATATGTTAGTCTGGGTCAGTGAGAATTTCAATGCCTGCCAAAATTGATTTTCAGTGGCATGCAGCATTTTCAGTGAAGAAAGGATGGGGTTTCTGAATGGATTTAGCATTGTTTGAAAGTTTATTTCGGATAGACTATGACACTTGGAGCATAACTTTGATTCCTTGTGCTTTAATAGATTGATCTATAAAAGAAGATGTCAGCCAAAAGCCTTTATGTCCAAGGCTACATGTTAGGCACTGGGAAATAACATCAACAAGGACCCCTCCCTTCAGAAATATAACAAAGGCTCTAGTTATGAATGACAAGTGCTTCTCTTCAGGGAATGAGTTCTTCTCGAAAACAAATCCATCCTATTGGGAGGTGGCCTAAGAGATGAACCTTGCTTTGACCTAAAAGAGTTAATTCACTATAATTCTAGATTGTCCAAGAAGTACTTTGGCAACATGGAAGAAAGATACTGTATAAATTCAAATAATGAATATTATTATGAACCAGATCAGAACTATACAAACAATCCCTTTTCACAAAGGCAGAGTTTTCATATATCAATCCCCAGCTCCTTCTTTGCCAGGGATAATTCAATGACTACTGACACCAGAAGCCTCTGATTGTATGTGCATGAGACCTTGGTTTCCAAATCCCTTAAATAAATGTCACATCTTTGCACAAGTGTTGGCTGGCTTTGAGGCACCAAGACCTACTGAATTCAAGGTGTGGTGGAGATCCCACCCTGCAAGGTGCATTGGGACTCCATAAACCACTTGCCTCATCCTGGCTGAGGAGTTTAGAGGAAAATCGGCAAGCATCAAAGCAGGTGCAACTCTATCCTCTGATGTCTAAAGTCTGGGGTGGGGCGACAGTGCTCTAGAGTATTCTTTTGTATAAGTTTTATGGGTTTGGAAGTACTCTTTACAAGCATCTTTCCCACCCCAAGGCAGATACAGGCTCACACACTAAACAGTGACCCTATTCAGTCTTCTGTCTTCCACTCTATATATTCTGGGTATATGTAAGTTGTAGGAGAAATCTATGTAAAAGAGATATATAGACTAGAAATGATGAGATCCAGGGTTGGAGTTTTAAAGTAAAAGCTAAAGAAATGAATACTTGGAGACTCAGAAGACCATCTGCCTTTAAAAAGCAGCCTATTCAGGAAAGGGAGTGTTGAGTTCAGGGGACTAGTTTGACTTTTTTAAGGTTATCAAGCAAGAACTGAGTCCATTTTTGGTACCACTTTTTGCATAAACTGGTCCAAAATAAATAACCAGCACAGCTGTGGTGCAGAAAACCTCCTGTGTAAATTATTTTCATGTGTGTGGCTTTTTAAAATGAATTTCCGTCAATCTTTCCATGGCTTTTGGTCCACATTAGTCCTGACTATAACTGTATTTTTCTGAAAAGTTAAGGGAGGTAACTATCTATCAGGGACCATCTCTATTATGGCTTCTTTTGTTACTGTTGTTTGGTTTGGTTTGTTTGTTTTCGGGTTGGGTTTGAGGCTCAGCACATATTTTCTCAATACTCCTAATATACTATAGAAGTTGGTTTGGTTTGAAGCAATGCAACTGATTAAATGTGGGGAGTTTCCCACCTCTCCCACTCTATCTCACTCTACCTCCCCTCTGGAACACTTAGATTCTCGGCTTTACTATTTATAGTCTCAGGGAAGCTCTTGCTTCTCCCACCCACTATTGCTCCAATTTGAAACACATGCAGGGGAAGAGAGGAAGAGGAGTCTGTGGGAGGAGAGGTAGAAGAACCGCACCCACTGTGAAACCATCATGCCATCCTGCTTGCATGTGGTTAAACACCCAGAAAGAGAGGGAGTTTGCTGAGTTTCTTTTCAGTACATCCATACTCACCGGTCCAAAGACAGTTTGGTTTCTTATTGTCTGACTCATTCTGACTTTGACATAGATCAGTTTCTTGATCACGATGGAGGAAAAACCAATAAAGTGAAATGTCTCAAGACATAATCTCCAATGCTTAAAATAAAGAGGAGAGGAAGGGAAAAATAAAACCTTTTCATAATTTTCACAGGAGTTATCACATTCTGAAAGTCCTACATCTGACCCTATGAAAACCTAATCCCTAAAGGTGGTACCTCATAGCAAACACCACACACACACACACACACACACACTCACACACACACACACACTTGAAAAGGGAAGGCGGTCAGATGGTTCATACCTTAAGACCACTTAAACATTTTTCTAGAAGGTGAGAAGGTAAGAAATCAGAGAAAAAGTCCATAATAGTATTTTGGCAATCTCTCCACTCTATAAACTCTATCCATAGGCAATCATTGGCTTGTGCCAATTTTGCATAACTAAAAATGACTTAGATTAAATATTAGGGGTGGATGTTTGGCAATGGCTAAGCCTATGTTCTTTTTACCTTTTAATAGCAGATAAAGATGTCCGTCAGGTTGCCTTTGTCTTGTGTACTTTCAACAGTTGCTCTGGCTTCCTTCATATCATTTGTTTCCTTGAAACTTTGAAGTTTTGCACCTACCTCCATGACTTTTTCTTCATGTAAGTAAGTGGCTTAAGTAAGAGTCATGTGTATAAAAGCTAAAGAAAAAAATCAGATAATTGGTAATCATTACTGCCACAGACAGCAGGTTAAAAACTGGGGAGGATGACGATGTTTGATGTCAAAATGAGAGGCAGAAATCTGGGGTCAAGTGGTCCTGGGTTTAAATTCTGAATCTTCTCATTCCTAGCTGTGCGATCTTGGGCCAGTCATCTCAATAATCTTCCTAAGGCTCAGTTTCCCCAACTACAGAATAGTATTGACAGGAGTGTGTACTTCATAGAAGAGGCATAGGATTTAAATCATATACTGACTTCACCCCAAAACTGATATTTAGTTTTAAATTTAGGGAGGGAAATCAACCACGAGACTCTAAACTGATTGTGAGCAGTTTCTCCAACTCTACAGTTTTAAATCAAGATGTTCTTGAATTGGGGTAGTTAAGTAGTTAAGACTCCATGCTTCCACCGTAGTGGATGCAGGTCCATCCCTAGTCAGGGAACTAAGATCCCACATGACATGCAGTGTGGCCAAAAAAAAAAAAAAAAAAAAAGATGTACTTAAATTCAATGTAGTGACTTAGTGATGTACTCCATTCTCAAAATCAGTCGTGCAAAACAACATCTAACAAATATCAGTAACTACTGTATATTCCAGTATACTTTTTAGGAGAGAACATGGTTATAAACATAGAGCCACCCAATTAACCTTATCCAAGAATAAGAAAGACAAAAATATCATGTGTATTTCTGTTTATTAGTAACTACTATTGAGACAAAGAGCCCTCCTCTGGGGTTTGGATGATTTCCAACAGGAAGACCAAGCCAACCCTCAAAAATGTCAAACCACAAAGGAGTTTCCAAAGTTGATTGGTAACAGCTGATCACACATCCTACCCATCCGTGGCCTCCTTCCCCCACCATACACAAGAAAGAAAGGAAGGAAAAGTAAGCACAAAACACAAATTATATCACTGGACATGCATTTGTCAACTTCATTGTGCTATCTTCTCTTTCTCCAAGACCAATTTGGAACGTTATTAGGTCTGTTAATGCTTCAAGCACTCCTGAGATATTAAGTCCAGTGAAAAGCTGGAGGACCAAAATACATCTTCTTAGGAGAAAACAGCAAATTGAATCCTAATCTTCAAGTTAGTTTTAATTGTCACTGAAAAATGTTTCTTGAAGTTCTGTTGTAACACTTGCTCATGGTTTTTGAAGTGTGGCCAATAGTATAGAATCTATAGTTTTATTTGATGAACAAAGAAAATAAAGTCCTGGGAAAAAGTTAAATTCACAGGGCCACAGCCATCTTATCAGTATTCAGTATTCTTAAGAAAAACTGCAATTTTAGACTCTTTTATAAAAGTCATGGTATTTTGGCCCTAAAGTTACAGGTTCAAAATGATAGACATCTGATTATATTCCATATTTATTTCCACATTTAGCTGTTTCCCTCAATATTAAATCAAGATCAAGAGACATATTACTGAAAGTGATGGACTGATCAGCTGATAGAAATGAGGTATATGTTTTGCTTTTGCTTAGTTTTTCCATGTAATCAATGCATCGGCCTTGCTTCACCCATCACCAGGGTCCTGTCAGGATATATACCAACCTACAAAACAGTTTTTCAAAAGGATCCTGTAAGAACCATTTAAAAATCCCTTCTCCCATAAAATGAACTTACAGCAGAATATTCTGCTCTCACCATTTACCTTATATATTTCTCAACCCTGCATATTTGAGCACGCACAACAGTTCATTGCCCTCCCATATTTGTGCTATTGGTTTGATATGATGCCCTATAGAACCACTTGATAGAATAATGCTTTCCGATTGCTTTTTGGGAGAGCCACCAGTGATCCTCTTATCACACTGAGAAATATGCTATCAAAGATGGGGCTAGTTTCATGCAGATATGGAATAGTTTTTTCTCACTATTTACAAGTTTAAAAACAATGCCAATCAACTACTTTTAACTTTTTTATTAGGCTTCTTATTCTATATATGTCTGCACCCCTTGAAATTTTTAAAGTATGCAATCATAATTAATATATTCTTTAATTGAAAGTATGTAACATTATTACAAATACTATTATTGTATGATCTATGTAAGTACATATTATATAATTTAAACTTTTAAAGTATGAAGGGTGTATATGTGAATGTTGGAAATACTTTGGGAAGGTAGGGTCTGATTCCTAGCTAGATCACTTTCTGTTTAGATGCTGTCTTGCAAATTAGTTAAAGTGAGTGCATTTTACTCTTCATTGGTTGGTAAAAATGAGTATGGTAATGGGTAACCTTGTTATAAGGATTAGTGCAGGTCAAAAACGATGCACTTCTGGTTTGTGTTGTGTCGTCAGTGGTAGACATTATTTTTCTACTGTAAAGCCCCATTGCACCTGGTGGCTTGTGATACCTAATAGCCATCTGCATAGTCACTGCTTTTTAAATTCAATGCAAAATTTGCTAGTGCATCGACTGAAACCACAGTACAAACTCACCAATCATTTGCGGCCTTTCCTTTGCAGTTCTCCAGAGATTGCTAGCAGCTATTGAATGATGTAGTCTATGACTCTGGTCAGGACTCTTGGATGTCATTTTTCTTGGACAGGAAAGCCTTTATTACTGTTACTTGTTTTTCTGCCTGGTTCATAAATAGGACAAAAGCTGTTCAAGCTTGAAGAACTGTTCAAGTACACTCTTGTCCTTTTAAATTAAATTAAAAACAAAATATAATGAACAAAAATACCTATCAATTGAGTTCTAAATGACTAATTTCTAATAGTATTCACTAATAAAACTCAATAGCATTCACTAATAAAAGAAACTGTGTCTTGGAACAGATTCACCCAATCATCATTTTTGTTAGTGTCCAGAGAGCCTAGTCCATGTCTATTTTTTAACAATACTCTTCCTATAGGGACACTCTCTAAGTTATTTTCATGACTAGTGTTAGACCTCAACATCTAGTTCAAATAAGTTAAAGTGTTCTCTGAAATATATCATTAGGCAAAAGGTTTTGGGGAAAAAATTAAATGGAATATCTTGGCAGGTGGCTATGTTTCTCCACTGAAGGATATGCAGGAGCATATCTAGAGGAATGAATAAGCTTTACCCAATAAACAAGAGTTCATGCACGATTTAATACTTAATTAGAAAGTCTGTAATTAAGCTGTGAACATGTCTGGAACTTTGATATGCATTAACTTGGAGAAAAGGAGAAAAATCCCCAGACACTTGAAGAGAGAAAAAAAAAAAATCAGAATAGTACAACAACAGGACAATGGGGATCCCATTAAGAAAAAATAATAGGCACCTCAGAGGAAAGAGTCTCAGATATGAATAATTGAAATAATTGTATGATCTTGTCAATAGGCACTTTCAAACGAGTCAAGCTATTTTGAAGGTGCCAAATTATTTGTGTGGCATTTTTATGTTTTATTTGCAGCATAATTATCACCTATAAGCACTGCTCTATCTACCTGTTGCGTAAATTGATGCAACATTTCCTCTTTTTTATAAAAGCTTCTTTAAATATAAGAAGAAAACACAAGCTATGCATCAAAATTTACACTGAGACTCTTAGGAGGAAATTCTCATAGAAGTGTGACTGCATTGCAGTCAGTACAAGGAGAATCTGGTTCCCAAGATTGTACTCAGAGTTTAAAGCAGGCATTGACCCTTATTTATGATTTGGTAGCTTTTCAGCTAATATTATGAATTTATGCTTATAATTTGTGTCCTCCAAATTCTCTCTCTCATTATATACACATATGTGTGTTACATATATTATGTAATATGTATATACACACATACATAAATACATGCATAAATATATCCTTCTATAATACACTTATGAGTTTGTTTTGGTGCTTAAAACTTTAAAAATTATGCACATTACTAATATTATATATATAAGTTCTCAGTTTCCCTATGCATTAGTTATGCTTATGGTAGATGATAACAATTAATAAAGATTTAAATTATTTCAATTGTTAGTCATTATTTATGTGGCATAAAACCCAGCATATTGCATGGGTCCACTGAGTCCTCCACACAGTAAGTAGTATTTTCCACAGTCCATTCTAACTTTCAATGTGCATTAAATGTTGCCCACACAGAGGCGAAAAACAGTTGTGTACCTAATAGAGTGGAATTTAAGAGCCGAGAAGAAGCAAGTGGATAGTCAATGACTCCTCTGGTTTGAAAATAATTGAAGCTATTAATTTTAATTTCTGAGCTTAAGTGGTGGTCCTTCACGATCCTGGGGCGAAGAAGCTGATTTGAGTCTCACACTTTACATAGGTTAGCTCAGTCCTCATCAGATTAATGTGAAAGACTTTCTATCAGGATTGCCTTCTGCTCAGTGAGACCAGTGCTTCTCCAACACACACTCATACTTACACAGCCACAGTTTTCCAGCATTTGAAAGACTGCAAACAAATTATTCCAGGTGGGATAAAAATTAGTAAAGTAGAGTTTGCTTAAATAAGCTATTTTTTTCTCACTCTCCCACTAGTGGTTTATAAGGCCAGGTGCACATTCTCTGAGTGGGTGTCTATCCAATTTGAAAGTAGATCAGCTAGACATGAATGCAAGTGCTTAGAACTAGAGCTGAGGGATGAGCCTCAGAAATCTCTTGATCTTAGCAAGGTAGTGGCAACAATTTTGTTTATATCAAACATGAGACCAAGACATAGGAAAGGAAAGCATCCTTAAAAGATTAGACCGGATCAGCTGAAGAACAGCCTACGATGTCCCACTGAGTGCCACCTCTGTACCTGTTCTAGCCCAAACTCACTAGTTCACATTACCTGACACAGAAAGTGTTCTGAAGTAATGAACAGGCTAAAGGATGGAAACTTTTGTAAATGCAATTTTGTTATTTTTTTCAAGTACTACTAATAACTAAACCAAAAAAAAAATTGCCTAGTAATTATCCTAGTTTAAGTAAGAGTAGTTACTAATTATTCTAACATGTAAAGTGGTGCTTCAAAGTATATGAATGTGTTTGAAAATGGTTGGTTCTCATTACCTTGTTCATTAGCCCTTGAATTCTGTTTCACTCATTCTTTAATTAAAAAAAAAAAGTTAATGGAAAGCCAATCTCTTACCAGATATTAGAGTCAGGGAAATTTACAATGACCCTTCTAACCTCTTTTGCATTCTTAGTTAGCTCAGGTAATTGAAAATCTTTCAAAGCCCAACTGTTACACATTTAAAATTAGAATCTTTTGAATGTATGAGATGGTTACACCTTCAAAATAGATAAGAAGAGTCTGAGTCATGTAGTGAAAGTAAGCCCTTGGCAAGGGTTTGGCTCTTTAGCCCTGGTCCCTAAGTCTATTCCAATTCTGTGCATCAACAACATTTTGAAAACCAATCAACCAGCCTAGAAGTAGCTGAGATATCTTTACAATGTTATGCATTCATGCTTTTATTTATTCAACAAATATTTGTAAAGCACATACCATGTTGCCAGTACTAGATATACAATGGGATTTTAAAAAGGAATAAGTGTTTAAAAGTGTGTGTGTGTGTGTGTGTGTGTGTGTGTGTGTAGGATGGTGGGTGTGCAGACATGCAAGCCCTTCCTGTAGTGTGACAAGTACCTGAATAGATGCATTTCAGGGACTCAACAAAGGTAGCTGTAATTCTCTGAATTAACAATGTCAAGTTTTCCTACGAGAACCACCCATGACACACGTGAGGCTGTGTATCCCCAACGATGCTCACTCTTTCATCTCTCACTTACCATCCACTCAGTTGGGGAGGGGTGTAAGGATGAGCGAGATAGAAACTACTTTTTTATTATTTATTTTGAGTCATAAATGAGACAGGAGAACAAGGGCAAGACCAGGAGGACCCAACCCTTCTAAGTAACATATTGGGAGTTGGCTTTCCACTTGGCCTACACTCTTCATGGGTAAATTCTGAGACTTGATCTCTCTTCAGCCTTAATCTCTGAAAAGCAATCAGTCCTGTTCCTACATGAGACATTGGACTGGAGCATAAAAGACCAGCACATCCTTGGCAGGAAATCAGGAATTAGGAAAAACCCTAAGAGTCCAAGATCATGCCAGCAGGTCAACTGATAGATCCTATGTGGCGGGAACCACTGGTAGGGACTGGCATGTCTGGGGGTAGAAATGGCCTCCAAGAAGGACTGAATTCTTTGCAACAGTTAGGAAAACCTCCATACAGCGAGCTGTGCTTCTACCCCAAGGGCAAAGCGTACCAGTGATGAACTAGAATACAAACTCTACTTGTAACACCATTGATAGTTTCTATCATAAGACCTCTGTAGTTCAGGAACTCTTTGACTTGGAGCAGATGAAATTTAAGAGAAACATTTCCAAAGCCAAAATGAGTAATGATAGACATTATTGGCCAGTGAGAAGAAAAAGTCTGTTGAAAATTAAATGGCCTAAGAAACATTTTTCATGATAATCAGTTACCTGAGTTAAATAGAGTTTAATGTTATTTTTTAACTGAAAAAGTCATCTGTCATGTGGAGAGTATCATCAGCTGATAATGTGATGCAGAGACTACCATTTGGCTTTGGCTTTCATATCTACTTAGTCTGCAAATAACAGCTATTTTTTCTTTAAATTAGAAAAATGATTCCATCCAACTTGTACTCAATACATTTTTCCACCTGTCAAAGACATGGATGATTGGTGACTCTCTCTTTGCAGTAGGAAAGCACACAGATTTTCAGAGTTAGTTAAACAATAAATCAATGCCAATTTGTTATTTCCATGATGACAGAGAACATGGAAGTGAATATAGTGATCTGGAAGGAAAAAGAAACATCCTTTTGATTTCGATCGACTCATCAACAAAGTGGGTGAATAAGGGCCAAAAGCATAAAGCTTGGGAAATAAAGGATTAAGTAAGGAGATCTGGTCTTGAAGTAATGAAATATGAAGTGTCTCGCCTCATGCTGCTGACCTATGGATAGCTTGAGGTGGAGGTAATGAGTACTCTTGACTCCACGCTGTTAGTGTAAACAATCCAATGGGCTCAAGTATCAGCCATTTGAATAAATCAGGAGACAGAGGAAGTGATGTTTATGAGCTAGAGGTGTGGACTGTTTCTTAAACAACCATGGGTACACAGATCACAAAATGAAAACCTGATATAATGGGAAGGAAAAAAGAAGGAATGGCATGGGATAAACTTGAGGGGAGAGGTTAGAAATCCTGAAATCTAATTCTGTGATAGAAAAAAAAAAAAACTTTACCCATTTGAGACCAAATTGATAAGGCTTACGTTAAAAAGTTAGTGTATCACTGTTTACGTGAGGTTGCCAAAAATCTATATTTTTTTGTAAGACACTTTTCAAAGTTACAAAGTCAGTTTTCATTTATCTCTGCAAATAAAAGGATATTGTGTTGAAAATTTGTCCTACTAAAGCAAATTTTAAAAACAATTTACTTTTTAAATATTAAAAATATTATGATATTTCTATTTTACTAAATTCAACATAAGATTATTTATAGTTTAAGAAAAGAGTATGTAAATATCCCTAGTATCAAGAGTGGCATGGACTAGAATACAAATATGTTGTTAATTTCCTAAGTGAATAAATACTGAAACATAAATGCATATTATTAAGTGAAACAAGCTAATCTGAAAAGGCTATACTTTGATTCTAACAATATGACATTCCATAAAAGGCAAAACTATGGAGACAGTAAAAAGATCAGTGGTTGCCATGGTTGGGATGTAGGGGGAGAGATGAATAGGCAGAGCACAGAGAATTTTAGGACTATGAAAATACTCTGTATGATATTATAATGATGAGTGTATATCATTATACATTCTCCAAACCCAAAGAATATACAACAACAAGAATGAATCCTAAGAAAAACTGTGGACTTTGGGTGATTATTATGTGTCAATGTAGGGTCATCTTCGGTAAAAAAAAAAAAAGGTCATTCTGGTGAGTGATGTTGGAAGGAGGAAGCTGTGCATGTGTGGGGGCAGGTAGTATATGGGAAATCTCTCTACCTTCCCCTCAATTTTGCTGAAATCTTAAAACTGCTCTAAAAATGAAGTCTCTAAAATAAACTCTGTAAATAAAAAAAAAATAATCTGTAAATAAAGACTCTCAACAAACAAGTAAATGCAAAGGAGGTAGATGGAAGCAAGCAAGAAGCAGGAGTGTGTAAGAGCTGATGGCTTTGTTTCAATCCATGAAAAACATGCCAGATTTTCAGGGGAGACTAACAATATATCCATTCGTACATACTAAGAATGAGAGCCCAAGGTTCATTTGATTTCATCAATGATCCTATATGGTATATGTAATTTGGGGCTTCATTCTTGCAGTTGGTATAATACAAATTGTAGTTATGGCCCTCTGCTTTCTAATTGGAGTGCTAATGTTCTTTTCATTGGCAGGTTCTGAAATATACATTTAGCCCTAATTGGAAATACACTTAAATTTAATCAGTCACCTGCATAACTTGTGGTCTGAGAGCTGAAGTATCTAAGGCTCTATTTCTAATCAGATTTGGTCTCTTCAGTTCTCTTTCTACACATCTAGTTCCTCAGCATCCCTATTTCCCATCAGTTCAAATTCAACACCACTATAATCTAAATCTAATCTAATCACCACTATAATCTAAATCACCATCTTTCCTTGCACCACAACAAGCTGTCCCCCAGGGAGTGCTATCCATCTCCCTTACTAAGTCTGCCCTCCCCTAATCAGCACCAATACACACACCAACAAATATTTTGCCAAGTTGTAGTTATACTTCTTTTTGCTATATCACCTATAGCTGCCCTTCACATCCTGTTTCCAGGGCCATCACTCCATTGTTAATAGCCATTTAACTGGTCTCATCATCTCTAATCTCTCCAGCTCTCATTCTCTCTGAGATTCTCTTAGAAAAACCATTCTTTCTAAATCATGGTTGAGATACACCAGTCTTGAGATCTGACACTTCAGTAGTTCTCCATTGCCTACAGACAAAGCTTCAAAGCCTTTAACTACTCTTTCCCACCCAATTCTCTATTATCACCTCTTTTTACCCAACTCTCTAGTCTAGATTGATGACACTTTTCCTTCCCAAATACAATTTGTCTTTTCCCTCCCCTGTGCTGGGACTTCAATTCCAAATACCTCCACCTGAAATGCATCTCTACTTCATGAAATCCAGGCCATTCTTAAGCCCCAGTTCTAATATCTGCTTCTCGATGGAATTCTGCTCTAGTCACCAAGGCTGATCTCCCTTCTCAAGACTCCTAGTTAGTATTTTATCTGTATCTTTCCAATGGGATTTATCACATTCCTCTCTCTAATACATTTGCTTGTGAATGCACCTTATTGCCTCTTCTCTTTAACCAGGTTGTGAGATTAGATCCTATCTGATTCATTCACCTTGAAAGCCTCCCAGTGTTTTACACATAGTAGGAACACAGTAAATATTTGCTGAGCAAAGAGCAAGCAGCTACATGGAAAGCCTAGAGTTTAAAGACCTTTTATAAATTTTCCATTACAGACTAGTCACTAAAAGTTTGATCCCCTACTCATGAGATTTTAAAGAATCACATGATGAAAGGTCCCCATTCATTCCAGGCTATTATTATTGTTCTTTTGAAATTGAAATATAAATCTCTTTTAGGAATAGATTTGGTAGATGTGATTAAAAGCAACTTTTAAAAGTGTGACACATAATCAAAATTCACTGTATGATTGAAAGGCACCAAAATATTAAAAATTAGCTAATTTTATCATAACTTTAAACCAAATCTCAAAAAGGAAGAAGAAATTTCATGTTTGGATTGGTGCATATAATTAAGTTTGAATACCTAAACACTGCTTGTGAACTATGTCATATCTAACAGAAAAACTGTGCTGCGTTGAAGTTTCAACTGCATATTTCTTCAGTCAGACAAACATTCTGTTTATAAAATATAAACTTACAAACAGGTTTTCAAAACTTGCCATTTTAGAAAAGTTCATTTAAAAATGTTCTCTTTGGGGTTCAAGAGAAAAGGTGAATCACTTCAGCAGATCATTAACTGTGTTGCCTTTGAATGATAGAACAATGTTTTCTGTTAATTATCTTAGGCCTCTGTTTTTTTCTGGAAATTAAAATAGAAAGATTTGAAATTATGTATTTGTGGATATAGTGTTATCATTTACGGCAGTTTTCTTTTTCTTTTTAAAACCCTCAGTGAAAGAGCAATCCAGTTTAAATAAACCACTTATAAAGAAAAATGCACCCTAAAAGTAAAATTGCTGTCTAAGGTTTTCTAAAGGTTTGATCGAGGTTCAGAGGCAGGTTAATGTAAGTGTCAAACTTCCATTAAGTTGACAGTCTAACAAACCCATCTTGCATCTGGGGAAAGACAAGCTCAGTGCAGTCTACCAACCTCTAACTCTGATTATCTTACAAGGTGCCGCCTTCTGTTTCCATGGTCCTAATTTTGGATAAACGGCTCAGGAGGTAATGATCCTTCAATCTTTAGGAATATATTCCTAAGTAGAGGTTTAAAATATACATATTTCAATTATGGCAAAAGTTCCACAAATAGTAAATAATTATTTTAGCGGTTCAGTTTTATTTTGCTTTGCCAACTCATAGAAAAGCACAATGCCTAGACCTCCATCTTGATTCCACCACTTATTAGTAGTAATGATATTCAGCAAGTCACGTGACATCTCTGCAGCACTATAAAGTAAGGATAAGAATAGTTCTTCCTGTATAGGCTGTGATGAAGTTTATATGCAGAAATGCACACCAAACAAATGGCACAAATTTTGAACCACAATAAGCACTCAGTTAATTGTCCTTTCTAGTGTTGCCATAGTTATTGCTGTGTTGTTGTTGTACTGTTATTGCTGTGATTGTTGTGTGGTCAGACTCCTTTATTTTACAGAAGAGTAATGACCGAGAGAGCGTGTTCTGATATCACACTGCCCAAGTTTGAATCCCAGCCCTTCTGCCTACCAGCTGTGTGACCTTGGTCAACTTAATTAATATCACTGCCTCAGTTTCCTAATTTGTAAAATAGGCATAATAGTAGTTATCACCTCTTAGCATTGTTAGGCAGATGAAATGAGTTTATTCATAAAAAGCAATTATTTAGGATAGTATAAGTGCTGAATAAACACTGGCTATTATTTACACAATATCATTATGATTCCTGCCACCACCATTGTTATTATGGGCAGACCTACACTGCATAGTAGAGTAGTGGTTAGAATTCTGGTTGATAAATGATAGGTGCTCAATGAACATTAGTTATCTAAACGTGGCCAGCATTTGCAGCAACATGGATGGACCTAGAGATTATCATACTAAGTGAAGTAAGTCAGACAGAGAAAGACAAAGATCATATGATGTCACTTATTTGTGGAATCTAAAAAAAAAATGATGCAAATGAACTTATTTGCAAAATGGAAACAGACTCACAGACATGAAAAACAATCTTATGGTTACCAAAGGGAAAAGGGCAGGGAGGGATAAATTAGGAGTTTGGGATTAAGATATACACAGCACTACATATAAAATAGATAAAAAAACAAGGACCTACTGTATAGCACAGGGAACTATATTCAATATCTTGTAATAATCTATAATGGAAAAGAATCTGAAAAAGAATAAATAAATAGTCAATAAATTTAAGAAATAAATAAATAAAGGTGGCAGGAGGAAAAAGGCCATTTTGATGCAGCACAAAGGCATGGTAACAATGATTTAAACTTTCCTTTAAGTTCTTAGTACTTAAACAAACAAACAAATCAGACCTTTGACTGTGGGATGTATAAAGAAGGAGAACTTCAACTCTGTCCTATAAAGTTGAACTGTAAAGTCCATGGCATTTCCTCACCTGCAGAACCTTTTGTCTTACAGCAGGCTGACGTCCACACAACTGGCTTGAGCCAGTTCTCAGCTGACACTCAAGGCTCTGTCTGCATCCTTTCTCCTGAAGCAAGCTCTTCCTTAAGCTCTTCCTGATAAGAAACTGCTGTACTAAGATTAGGAGGATCAGGAAATGGAGAAGAGAGAAACTGTAACAAAGAAGGGATCAAAATGAGAGGACCATTTGTAGTTGATTGTGAGCTTTGTCAATGTGGCTGGAAGCTTGCCTTTCAGTCCACGTAGACTGTGAGGAACATCATCTATACATTTGCAGCTTGGAGAAGAAAAAGGAAGGAGACCATTACTGGGAATTTTTTTTCTCTGCCATTTCCCTCTTTTCAAAGTGATATCATAACTGCTGTGTCGATTGGGAGAAAAGTGGATATGCATTGGCTGTATAAAATTGATGAATATTCAAAAGAGTTTCAATCTTGTTTGTCACAAATTTTCATTTAGAAGTGACCCTATCTAAAGAAAAATTAGAAAGAAACTTCTAAGGTAAAGCAATAAAAAAACATATAGATTATTTGGGCAGGGAATACTTTTGTATTTTACTTAAGATATTACAGCAAATACTGAGACTGTTCTAGTCTGGACAAAAGGAAATAGACTTGTTTCTACCTGTTCCTCCCTGCTAAATACAGGTATAAACCCTGAAAATAATGCAAGGCAACACATAAGGAGAGCCCTGAGAGGTGAAATGAGAAGGGAAGACCGGTGAGAAACCCGATCACGAAAGGGACAGCGCAACAGCAAGGCGTCTCTTAGATATACCTGCCCCACTGACCCAAGAGAAGAAGGCAACCAAAGTCCGCTATTTCTCAGCCCCCAACCTAATAACAGAAGGTCCCCCCACATAGAATCATTCCTCCACCAGATTGAACAGGAAGCCTTCCAATAAAATGATGTAAGCCCAACACCACTGGTAAGAAAAGTACAAAGAAAGCCCTCCTCAAAACTAATGGCCTGGCCCAGGAACCAAGCTCCTTCTCCACTGAACTGGAGAGCCCAGTCCCTTACAAGGAGGGTACCAGCACAAGAGTATCCCAGGACATCAAGCACCTGGTCTGGGAAGACTCTTTGTCCCTTGAGACTCACCTCATTCATCCAGAGACATTGGGAGGTCAGGTGCATTACTAGCAAAGAGAAGCTAACCATAAGTGGTCTAGCTGGATAACACATTTGTCTCATGGGCCTGAGAGTCCCCTGCCCCTCAGGGAGACAATGGGGTAACTGGACATTAGCAGTAAGGAAGGTCCCACAAGTGCCTGACCAGGAAACCTCTTGGTCCCTCAGGCTTAATTTCTTTTCCATACCTAGGGGACCAGGTGTCCTGGCCTGGGGATAACCCTGAGGTACCAGAAGGGACAGTTCCCCAGAAGCACCAGATAAACCAAGCAAGCCAAAATAGGATTGCAAAGACTCTGGAAATTAAATTATCATTGCAACCACAACCCACAGAAGTAGGTGGACCTATATGCTAAACCTAAAGAAGATGACTGTCTACTAAAATAAAATATGTAAATAGGGCCCAGATTCTCCAAACATAACAGCCAAAATATCCAGATCACAATGCAAATCTCATCTGTCATACGAAGAATCAGAAAAATCACAACTTAAATTAGAAAATACAACCAACAGATGCCAACACTGAGATGAAGCACATGTTGGGATTATCTGATATGCTGTCATAAAAATGCTTCAACAAGCACTTACAAATTCTCTTAAAACAAAGCCAAAAAAAAAATGTCAACAAAGAAAAGAAGTTAAAAAAACAAACAAACAAAAACCAGTGGAACTTATAGAACTGAAAAGCACAGTAATTGAAGTTACAACAACAGCAACAACTGGCTGGATTGGTTCAGTAGGAGAGAAGACGGAAGAAGACAGAATCTATGAACATGAGGACAAATCAATAAAATTTACCCAACCCAAAAAACAGAGAAACGAGCTAGACCCCCCCCCCAACTCAAAAAATAAAGAACAGAATATCAGGGATCTGTGGAACAACAAAAATGAAACAACATTCATATCATCAGAGCTGCAAAATGAGAAGGGAATGAAAGTGGAGCTAAAAGGGAATTTGAAGAAACAAAGGCTGAAAATTTCCAAATTTGATGAAAGACACATGTACAGATTTAAGAAGGTGAGTGACTCACCAAAGAAGATAAAACCTAAGAAATCCACACCAAGACAAAACAATTTAATTTGTGAAAATTAAGAGAAAGTAAAAGATCTTGAAAGCATCCAGAGAGAAATGATGTATTACCTGTAGAAACACCAAGTTGAATGACAAATTTCTTACATGGAGTCCAGAAGGAAGTGATGTAACATTTTTCAAGTGCTAAAGGAAAAAACTATTAACCACAAATGCTATACCCAGTGAAACTTTTTTTTGTTTTCAGAAATGAAGAGAAAATAAAAACATTCTCAGGCGAAGGAAAACTAAAATAATTTGTCACTAGCAGGCTGTATCCTTAAAGATTGATAACAGAAGTTTTTCCAGAAGAAAGGCAAGCATGAAAGAAGGAATCTTGGAGATGAAGAAGGAACAAAGAAGTACAGAAAGAGTGGAGGCATGGGCATGTAGAGTACCCTCCTGTTTATGACTTTTACAAATGATATCTGATAATTGAATCAAAGTTTGTAATACCATTTGATACTCAAGACAATATTGAGAATAGAAAAGGAAATGCAAGAAAGTTTTCCAAACTTCACTTGAAGTGGTAAAATGTTGATATTAGTAGATTTTGGTTAAGTCACATATGTTGTAGTTCCCAGAACATCACTAAGAAAACTGAGATAGGGTGGGACCTTAGGACTTGGGATCCTTTACTAGAATGCTTGCACCTGGACAAATGTCTCCACAAGCAACAAAATACAAAGAAACTATAAGGGGCTAAAAATAACTGCATGCCTGCCCAGTTGGAGCAAATTATGAGCAATGAGATATAAAAAGGCCAAAACCCAACTGCCACTTCTGAGGTGTCAGGAGTAAAAACTGCACATGATCCCTGCACAGAGCACCACAAGGGGGTGGGCAGACCACCCAAGCCTCCCCTCCAGCCTCACCCATTGATCTGCCTCCACCTTTATCTCATTTAAGAGACCACTTCACCCCTCCACCTCTGGGAGTGAGCAAGGGCATCTGTTACTTGTTCTTGCTCCGTCATGCTGCAGCGCGAGTCCCAATAAATAAAGATTTGCCTGAATTTCTCATCTGGCCTCTTATGAATTTCTGTTGCTTAAAGAGTCCAAGAACCCAGGTCAGTAACAAAACTACTCAAAGAGATACAGCCAAACTCAAAACACCATAAATAAATCAAAATGGAATGCTTAAGTAACCCATAGGAAGGCAAGAAATGTGAAGCAGAGGAACAAGAAACAGAAGAAACAAATGGCGAAAAAAAAGTGTCAGGCTTGAGCTTTAACACATCAATAATTACCTTAAATGTAAATAGTCTTAAAACCAATTAAAAGGCAGAGATCAGCAGAGTGGACTTAAAAAAAATCATGATCCAACAACATAATGTCTAAAAAAACTCACTTCAAAAATGATGACATAGTTAGATTTTAGTAAAAGGATGGAAAAAGATATGCCATGCAAATACTAATCAAATATTTTTTTTTAAAGTAGGAGGAGATGAATTTTAATTTAGACCAAAGAAAATTACTAATGACACAAAAGGACATTACACAATGATAGAAGAATCAATACACTAGGAAGAAAAAACAATCCTAAATGTGAACCCACCAAATAGCAGCGTTTCGAAATACATGAAGCAAAAACTGATATAGCTGAAACTGGTAGAACTATTATACAAAAAATCAGTAAGGATATGGAAGAAATGAATAACAGAATCTAAGTGAAATACAGGGCACAATCTACCCAACAGCATACTATATATTTTTTTCAAGCACAGATAGAATATTCACCAAGATAGTTCATCCCAAGTAATAAATTACTCCTCAACAAGTTAAAAGAAATTGAAATCATACAGAATATGTTGTAAGATAATGGAATAAAACTAGAAATAATAGAATGACAACAGAAAAAGTCTATAAATACTTAGATACTAAATAATGTACTTCTAAATAATCCATGGGTCAAGGAGGAAGTCTCAAAGGAAATTAAAAATATATAGAACTGAGTTGACATGAAAATAAAATATATAAAAATGTGAGATACTCCTAGTACAGTGTTGTGA
Organism: Leucopleurus acutus; assembly: GCF_964270905.1. Classification (NCBI taxonomy): domain Eukaryota; kingdom Metazoa; phylum Chordata; class Mammalia; order Artiodactyla; family Delphinidae; genus Leucopleurus; species Leucopleurus acutus. The sequence goes on from NC_139158.1 coordinate 53,980,095, forward strand.
GGCAAATTTATACCACTAAATGCTTTCATAAGGAAAGAAAAAAGATCTCAAATCATTAAGTTTTCACATCAAGAACCTAGAAAGAGATGATAAAAATATACCCAAAGCAAGCATAAGGAAGGAAGTAATAAAGATAAGAATAAAAATTAATGAAATTGAAAATAGGGACAATTATAGAAAAGATGAAACAAAAACGGTTCTTCAAAAATATTTAAAAATTGATAAACCTTTAGGAAGACTGCCAGAAATAAAATGAGAGAAAATACACACTACCCATATCAGGGATGAAATAGGGAATACAACTATAGATCCTATAGTGATCCTGTAGTTCTTAAAAGGATAATAAGAGAATATTATATGGAACTTTACTCTGATAAATTTGACACCTTAGAAGAAATTGACCAATTCCTCACAAAACACTAATACCAAAACTTAACAAAAACAAAGTAGATCATTTCAATAGTATTATAACCACTAAAGAAATTAAATTTCTTATTGAAAAGCTCCTGAAGAAAATCTTCAGACTCATGTGATTTTACTGGAGAATGTTACCATTTAAAGAATTAACATCAAATTTATATAATACCTTCCAGAAAATAAAAGAAGAAATATTTTCCAAGTCCTTTTATAAGACATTATGAACAAAATTGATATCAAAACTGGACAAAAACAATAAGAAATACAAAAGCCAAACAAAACAAAAAAACTATAGACCAATAGCCTTCACGAATATAGCAAAAATCCTCAACAAAATATCAGCAAATTAAACCCAAAAATGTATAAAAAGAATTGTACTTTGTGACCAAGTGGAATTTACTCTAGGTATACAAGGCTGTTTCATCATTCATTTGGAGACCAATGTAGTCCACAATATGAACAGGTTAAAGAAAAATCATATGAGATCACATCAATTAACACAGAAAATGCATCTTATGAACTCTAACATTCATTCATGATAAAAATTCTCAGCAAGTTAGGAATACAGGGGAATTACCTCAACTTGAAAAAAAGCATCTACAAAACAACTTACCATTAATATGATATTTAATGGTGAGAGACTGATTCACTTTACTGTATACCTGAAATTCACACACCATTGTAAATCAACTATACTCCAATAAAAGTTAAAAAAAAAAAAAAGACTGCAAGTTCTTCCTAAAATCAGGAACAAGGCAAAGATGTCAGCCCCCATTATTCTTACTCAACATAGTACTGGAAGTTCTAGACAGTGAAATAAGACAACAAAAATAAATAAATAAATAAATAAAGTATATAGATTGGAAAGGAAGAAATGAAACTGTTCCTCTTTGCAGATGACATGATTATTTACATAGAAAATCAGAAAGAATCTACAAAAATTTCCTAGAACTAATGACTTCAGTGAGATCACTGAACATAAGATCAATACACAAAATTCACAAATCAATCCTATTTCTGTATAGTACCAATGAATACATGGACATAGGAATTAAAAACACAATCCCATTTGCAATCACTTCAAAGAAAATTAAATGTTTATGTATAAAGTTAACAAAACATATACAGAAGCAGTATGCTGAAAATTACAAAAAGCTGATAAAAAGAAATAAAATATAGTTTAAATAAATGTTCATGGATTTGATAACTCAACATAGTAAAGATGTCAGTTCTTCGCAAATGATATGTAGGTTTAATGGAATTCCCATCAAAATCCCTGCAAGATATTTTGTAGATAAAGGTAAGGATATTCTAAAATTTGTGTGAAATGGCACAGATCCTAGAATGGCTAAAACAGTCTTGGCAAAGGAGAGTTAAGTGGAAGCAACCACTGGACACACTGTTTACTCTGGAACCACAGCAATCAAGACAATGTGGCTCTAACAGCAGGATAGACATGTGGGCCAGTAAAACAAAGTAGAGAATCCAGAAATAGATTCACACAAATAAATCTAAATTCTTACAAAGTATGAAAACAATTCATAGGATGGTATTTACAACAAACAGCAATGGAGCAATTGGACATCTGTTGGCAATAAATGAAGTCAACCTAAGTCAGACTTTACACAAAAATTAACTAAAACTGAATCATAGACTTAAGTGTAAAACATAAAGCTATAAAACTTTTAGAAAAGAACATTGGAGAAAATCTTTAGGATCTAGGACTAGGCAAAACATAGTTACATGACACCAAAATCACAATCCATGAAAGAAAAAAATTTGATAAACAGGATCTCATCAAAATTAATAACTTTTGCTCTACAAAAGATCCAGTTAAGAGCATGGAAACAAGCTACAGACTGGGAGAGAATATTTGCAAACTATGGATTAACAAAGGGCCAGTATCTAGAATATACAAAGAATTCTCAAAACTCAACAGTAAAAAGCAAACAATCATCTAAGAACATGAACAACATGAGGAACCCTCTAGTGATGGAGCTATCCTGTACAAATTTTAAAGTTTATTTTTATTTATTTACTTTTTTATTGAACTATAGTTTGTTTACAATATTGCACTAGTTTCAGATTTAGTTATATATATATATGTATATTTGTTTTCATATTCTTTTCTACTATAGGTTAAGATAGTGAATATATTTCCCTGCTATACAGTAAATCTGTTTATCTGTTTTATATGTAGTAGTGTGTATCTGTTAATCCCATACCCCTAATTTATCCCTCCTCCCCCTTCCCTTTTGGTAACCATACATTTGTTTTCTATGTCTGTGAGTCTGTTTCTGCTTTGTAAATAAGTTTGTTTGTATTATTTTTTAGATTCCACATGTAAGTTGCCCTGTACCTTGGCTGCAATGGTGAAGGCACAAGTCTTTACACCTTCATACACGTGCATGTGCACACGTACACACTTATACACACCTTATTACACATTATTACAAGTAAAACTAAGAAGTCTGAATAAATTCAGTGGATTATATCAATGTCAATAGCCTGATTGTGATGCTATATTATAGTTCTGCAAATATATAAAGAACTCGTACAACTCAATAACAACAAAACAAATAATCAGATTTTAAAATGGGCAGAGAACCTGAATAGACATTTTTCCAAAGAAGACATATAGATGGCTAATAGGTGCATGAAAGGATGCTCAATATCACTAATTATCAGGGAAATGAAAATCAAAACCACAATGAGATACCACCTCACACCTTTCAGAAAGGCCATCATCAAAAAGACAAGCAATAGCAAGTGTTGGTGAGGATATGGAGAAAAAGGAATCTGTGTGCACTGTTGGTGGGAATGTAAATTGGTGCAGCTATTATGGAAAACAGTACAGAGTTTCCTCAAAAAATTAAAAATAGGACTACCATATGATCCAGCAATTCCACTTCTGGGTATATACTCAAAGGAGATGAAAACACTATCTTCGAAGAGATTATCTTCATTCTCATGTTCCTTGCAACATTATTCACAGTAGCCAAGATTTGGAAAAAAACCTAAGTATCCATCAATGGATGAATAGATAAAGACAATGTGATATATATGCACACACCCACACATATATACATTTATAATATATAATTCAGCCATAAAAAAGATGGAAACACTGCTATTTGTGACAACATGAATGTACATTGAGAGCATTATGCTGAGCGAAGTAAGTCAGATAAAGAGACAAAACTATGATCTCACTACATGTAGAATCTTAAAAAACTCAAAGATACAGAGAACATATTGGTGGTTGCCAGAAGTGGAGGAGTGAGGGTAGGCAAAATGGGTGAAGGAGATCAAAAGGTACAAACTTCCAGTTATTAAAAACAGACAAACAAACAAAAAACTCTGTTGCTGTGTTTAGACCCAGATGGAAGCAATAATACAAGAATTAGATACCAGAGGTGCCTCTGTTTCTGCATTTAGTTTAGCTGCTTCTCAGAGCACCATTCAGCCATGGCTAGTTTGCAGGTAGTCATGAGAAATGTATGGCTGGGTCCATAAGGAGAACTCTAGGGTAACATACAGGGAAATGAAGCTGTGGTGTGGATAACAGAGCCATGCCCAGGGCCCCATAGTGGGGACACCACTCAATAGCCTATATCATTGGTCACCTGATGCATACTCTACGAGATTTATTTCCTTTTAGGATTCTTACAACCACGGATTTCTAAACCTAGTCCTTGTTTCTTTCATCTTTTTCTTTGTGATGCAGTGTTGTGATTTGATGTGTCACATAGAAAGACGTGTTATAGGTGTTCAACAAAAAATTGTTGGGTGCACTGAATTCAATAAATATTTTTTTAAAGAAGCCATATGCAGTGTGTCTAGATACACCATGTAGAAACAAAAACAAACCAGACTTAATTTCTTTCCTAATAGATAATGGAGTAAGTAAGCTGTCAGCTTGGTAAAAATTCAGTGAAAGGCAAAATTAAACAAATGATATAAGTAGATGAGAGAGGGAAGATTTCTAGCCGTAGGGCTTGGGAAAAAGCTTCATGAAGGAAATGAAATTTAAATTGAACCTTAAATGAGGGGTAGGACTCAGGAGGCAGAGAGGGTGAAGGTGCTCCTGAAAGAGAGAAAAAAGTCAGTAAATTCAGCCCTGAAAGGACAAGTTCAGAAAACTCTTCTTGGAAGAGAGTGTGTGAGGGGCATACACAACAGGCACAAAGAGAAGAAAGGTTGAGAAGAGTATTTGAGATATGGCATTAAGCATGCTTATCCATCACGCCAAGGAATTTTGACTTTAAAAGAATATGATGAAGGGAATCATTTTTAAAAAAGGGTATCACCAGATGTATGGCCTAAAGAACCTAACCTTGCAGTGTTATATAGAGGTGGTAGAACTAAAAATGACTGAGAGGTTTTGGGACTGAATGATGAGAGATTGGATATTTTTAATGGAGTGAAGAGCAAATTTGGACAAATGTGATTTTTTTTTTTTTGGCCTAAAATATGTGGGTTATCTTTAATTGGCTAAAAGTCAAGTTCTCTTGATTTCCCTTCCCCATCTTCAGTTAGTCACTCAAGCAGGTATGAACTCTTCCTGATGTCCCTGGATGCCTTGGGGTAAGGGAGGCAGCCACCAGTAGGATTTCCCTGGCAAAGAATGGTGAGCTCCCTGGCCATCACTCCTGTCTCCTCCCATGACCTGCTAGGTGGGACTCCTGCTCTTGCTGGTAATCCTAAGGGTTCTTTGAAACATGGATGTGTGAACTGAGTTAAGATTTATGGGGCAGGATTTAAGAGGTTAGTTGGCTACCGCATCAGCATGGATTAGTTTATCTAATTAATCTTTGATGAAGCCATTGTCACCAGGAGGATCAGGACACTGAAAAATAAAAACTAAGTAAATGTTTAATTAGAAGAAAGAGAGAGAAGCTTAATGGGCTTCCCAGACTCTGACCAGATTTTGCTGGGTAGCAGGATTAAGTTTTATTCAAGTGTGCTCCAAATGGAGGCTAGAAATTCTGAGCCAAAAAAGCTTCAAAAGGACTCTGCCCATGCATGGCCTTACACTGGCTCTGACTTGAAACCAACTGATGTTAGTAAAGGCAAGAAATTGGAGAGGATGTCATTAAAAAAAAATCTTTGTCCAGTATCAATTTCACATTTATATTATAAAGAAAAGAATAATGATGAGAATTAAGAAGAAAGGAAGAAAACTAGCTTTCCATTTCTCATAAAGTTTTGAAAAGTGCCCGGGCAGGACCTGCCAGTGAAGCAGCATCTCTCTGGGCTACATTTGGTCACAACGTGACTCACAGGGGTCACCTGCATCAGGACAGACTCCTTTCTACCCTGAGTCCAGAACCAAATAAACAAATAGTGTACCAACTTTGGAGAGACACACGTCAGAGCTAAACATGCAATTTGGAAAATTATATGTGGCTAATTGCCCGGAAAAAACCTCTTAGCTCTTCACAGTGATTCATAGAGAAGATGCTGGAAGTCTCATCAGAAAGGTTTAGAACTTTATCTTCCCAGGACAAGGGTGAGAAAAAAATTATTCCAGGGAACATAGGAAAGAGCGGGCACAGAGGTTTTCCCAAAGGGAACAGCACTGAAGGATAAACAAGAAATGCTGCCGTAAACCCTTGACTTAAACTTCTTGGGCAGCTCAGAGTCCTCCAAAGGCAACATCTTTCTTCTAATCTTAAACTTCCTTGATATCTATCTATCTGTCTATCTATCTATCTATCTAACTTTCTATCTATCCATCTATCTATCCATATATATATATATATATATATTTGTAGTCTGAATAACTTCAGATTATTCACCGCTCAATATCTCTGTATTATAAATGTGGCATTGTTATGGCTTAAAAAAATATGTCTATAGATATCAAGTGCATTCTTATTATAAATTCAGAACATTAGATTTACAGGTTTGAGCCCTGAGGTTTGTATCTCTATCTTACCAGGAGGCAGCAATATTTCCAGAGACATTCTTGTTAATACAAGTTTCTTCACCTAAGCTCTGACTCCCTTAGCTCAAGGTGGTGGCACTGTTTTTAGCTTCAAATCAATAATTTCTTGTCTTTCCCACTCCCCTTTTCTGGCATATTTACATCACTCAAAGGAAAGGTACCAAACAACCCCCCCAAAAGTGTAGCAACAGTGGGTGAATACTGTTCTCTTTCTAGCCTGCTTTCAAGAAAGGCAAGTTACAAATAACTGAAAATTTCCAAGGGCCTCAAATCAAACCTGAAAAGCCAACATCAGCCAGGCACCGGCCTCTGCTGGCTACTCACCAGGGTCACTGCTTATAATTCATTTGTCTTGTTAGAGCTCCAGCAAAAGATGTAGATGATAGATAGATAGATAGATAGACAGATAGGCAGATAGACAGACAAACAAAAGTAAGTACACCACCTTCTTGATGACAGGCATTGACGAAAACAAAATAGAACAAAACTGTGCAAATAAAATTATGAAAAGAGTGCTGGGATGTTAGCCAAAATCATCTAGTCCTGGTGATTTTTTTGCCTCCCTCTGCCATGACAAAAATAAAGAAAATGAATAAAAACTGTCATCTCTTGCTCCGTTAGGAAGGCCTCCACATTCTAGTAGTTGAGGTTAAAACTAGAAAACATTTACATATTCAGAGCAAGTGGAGATAGCTAGAGTTTTAGCCCCAAATCCCACCCTTTTCCCATCTGTGATCTGCTTTTAGCCCCAGTGAAAAGCATCTCCTTGGAAAACCAGATTCTGAAAAAGGCTGTATTATGAATCTTGAATCAAAAGCTCAAAGCCTGACCAATAGAACTTTCTGTAATGATGGAAATGTCTTGTAAACCTTGTTGCCCAATATGGCAGCCACTTAGCACAGGTGACTATTGAGTATGTGGAATGTGGCTGGTCTGTCTGAAAAATTCTTAATGTTATTTAATTGTACTAATTGAAATGGAAATAGCTGCACGTGGCTAGGGGCTGCTACATGGGACAATGCAGAAGCAGAGGACACCAGCTGGCTCTCTTTGATAGTGTCAACTCCAAAGATACCAACACCCATCAGCCCCATTTTAAACACCTCTGGATTAGTAAGGAAGGGCTCACCAGTAGTAGATGAAAGAATTAGTTAGAATTGCAATAGATTTTCTAAAACAATGTAATCATATTACTTTGATATACGATAACTGACACAAAGGTAGCCAGTTTGCTAAAGGTCTAGTCCTGCTTTGATAACAGGATCGTTATTATTTGCAATTAGCCTTTTAAACACCCCAAACTGGACCTGCCTTGCTTACCTTGCAGTTTCAGTGTCTATACACAAATGGCCTTGTATGGTACTTTTATGTTCTCATAAGCCAGCTTCTCTCATACTACGCACTTCTTCAAGGGAAGGCTTTGCCCACTAATTGCTGAAAATTCATCTGGACAACTGCTTGCTTTGTCTACGGCCACTGTCTTCTTTCTTGGTTGATTTGGTTGAGCTCTTAGTAGTATATAGTATTGTTGGTGACTTTACTTTTTTTTCATTTTTTGTTCCATAAACTTGTAGCAACCTCCTTGATTCCAACCTTTTAAACTAACTTTCTTTATCTCTTCCATCTATTCTTGACCCATGTTAAGCACAAGATTACCTAGAAAGTAGGTTCTTAAACTTTAGGGCACCTGGAATCATCTAGAGGACTTGTTAAACACAGATTCCTGTGTCCTAATCCCAGAGTTTCTGATGCAGTAGGTCTGGGGTGGGGCCAGAGAATTTGCATCTGTAACAAGTTCCTAGGTGCTAAGGATGCAGCTTGTCTGGGGAACACACTTTGAGAACCACTAACCTAGACTTTAGGAACTCTTCTGCCTACCTACCTGAACCCCACAGCTGGTCATTTCAGCATGGACCCAGAAATGCCCTTTACAAAATCCATGCATATGAATCAGTTGGGATATTGTTCAAATGAAGAGTTGGAATCAATGGGTCTGGAGTGGAGCCTGGGGATATGCATTTCTAATGAGCTCCCAGGTGATACCCACGCTGCTGGTCCACACTCTGAATAACATCACCCTAGTCTTCCTCACCTTAACTTTCCCCTTTGCTCATTTCCAACTCTCTGTCATCCAAAGAAACAAAATCTGCCAAGGAACTGGACTCTTCACATTCATGGTTGTCTTCCTGCTTCTCGGCACTGGAGCTGCCACTCCCCAACCCCATGTTCAAAGCAGACATCAATGATTCATCGTGGCAATCCTGAAGGCCAAGTCTGAATGATACCTCAAAACCTTTCTCAACACAGCATGAACCAGGCAGCTACTAACAAATCCCAGTAGAGAGGAAACTGTCTCTCCTGGTTCAAATAAATCTCCCAAAATGATTATACTAAACCTCACCAGAGATTAAGTTTTTACCACCTTTTAATGCTAATAGACAATCATACTTTCTATATTCCTGAGAAAATTTAGTTCATATGGTTCCTTCTTCCAAATAACCTTGTTAATTGGGATATACCCATTTCTTCCTGTAGTTTTCAATCATCATTTTTAATTATCTCCTGTCTTGCTAGAAGTTATATTCTACTTTATTAATATTAGATTCTTTACCTTCTATGATGATACCCATCCTATTTAATGTCTTCAATATTTTCTTTTTTAAAATTTCTTTCTCCCTTATCTAAAAATAAGTTCATGTCTCCTATCTCAAAAACAGTTACCCTTGGTGCTTCCACTACAACAAAATGCGTGTCATTTCTCTCTTTGACTTTCACCCCTCAAAAGTGGAGTTTATATTCATTCCATGATCAAAGCAGCCACTCATTCCTCAACCTCCAGAAACTGGTTCCTTTCCCCACCATTCTAGCAATGGTGTCCCAGAGGTATTTTCTTGGGAAGTTCAATGACTTCTCAGTTCTCAATGCAGTGATTTCTATTGATTAGATGCTCTGAAGCAAAACCTTTGGTTTCCCTCTGGCTCCTGGCTCACCATTTTATTTCCCTGGCTTCATTTGTCCTTCTACCAACAAACATCTAAAAACCAAAATGGAGTTCTGCCTCTAATATGCTACAGCTTTCTCTCTGCAGTCTTCCTCAGAAACCTCATCTAGTTTCATAGCTTCAGCAAATACCTCTCCTGTGGGTAAAAATACCCAAATCTATTTTTTACTTTAAGTTTCAGTCTGCTTTCCCGAAGGCCTACTGGAAATCTCCACATGGATTTTCTCAACATGTCTAAAACTGATCTCATCTTTTCCTCACCTAGGTCAGTTTCCTCTTTGGGTTTCTTATTTTGTTCTTCAAATTACCTAGGCTCAAAGTCCTAGAATCGGCCTGGACCTGCCCACAGTCACTCTCTACACCCAGTAAGTTCTCAGGTCCTATAAATACTTCCTTCAACATGTTCCTCTAAACATTCCATTCTTTTTTATCATTGCCAATTCCAACTCAGTGTAGGTCTCTCATTACTTAATCTTCTAAGCATATTTTGCCTTTTTCAATTCTCTCCATGTCAGTTAATCCAGGAGGCTACCATAATGGAATTTCCCCAAACTTTTCCTTCTTAAGTCACCTTCATGTTCCTAAAGCCCCCATCATACTGTCATTTCCTACAGCAAAAAAAAAAAAAAAAAAATCTATAATCCCATTCAAGAGACTCTGTAATGAGAAACATTCTCTCTATCCAAACTTGCCTCCTTCAACCTACCTCCGTGAATTCTCCACTTCAGCCACGCTGGTCCACGTTTTCTCAAAACATGCCATCATCTTTGTGTGCACCGAACACCTCACCCCACCTCCATGTGCTGTGAGTTTCCTATGCCTTACATTCCTCTGTTACCCATCCCAAACTCCAGCTTCTGGGTAGGCTTCCTTGACTAATTTTGCCCCAGTATGCTTTGTACACCTAAAGTCTTGTTTGAACAATGCAATTAGCACTTAGCTTTTCTTTTCTTTTTGTTTGTTTGTTTGTTTTTGCGGTACGCGGGCCTCTCACTGTCGTGGCCTCTCCCGTGGCGGAGTACAGGCTCCGGACGCGCAGGCTCAGCGGCCATGGCTCACAGGCCCAGCCGCTCCACGGCATGTGGGATCCTCCCGAACCGGGGCACTTACCCGTGTCCCCTGCATCGGCAGGCGGACTCTCAACCACTGCGCCACCAGGGAAGCCCTTAGCTTTTCTTTTCTTGTATTGCTTTACCTTTTCCTATGAATCCTGAATTCCTGTGATTCAAATCTCCTTGAATGAAGACCTCTGTCTTTACATCTGCTATGCCTAGAATGGTAGCCAAGAATAGATCAGCAATGTCACCAGGTGACTGAGTTAAAAGTGTCGATTATATTCTAATTTTGTCCATTTTATGGATTGGTGTTAGAATTTCTATGCAGTGCAATTTGAACTTAACACTGATTGCCCTCAGGGTGATAATTTTATATAATGTCCTGCAAAAGATACACACACAAGAGCAGGTAGTGCTTCCTCTAATAATGAGGACTCCACACAGTCAAAGGCTGCAGTGGAACTAAATCTTGTTTCATATTCTAGCTAATAAATGCTTCTAAATATTTTCAAGCTTCCCCACCATCACTAAGGCTTAGAGAGGCTATTTGTCATACTTGCAAAGCCTTCAAATGAGGCATGATTTCCAGAAGAAAGCAGCTGTGTAAAATTGGCCTGCAAACAGAAAGACGGCATGTCTGTGGGACACCTAGCCTGATGTCAACAACCAAAACCTTCGCTGGCATTAGTAAATGTTTTATTGGTTTAATATTAAATTAACTGCCCCTGCATATGGAGTACATTATGTTTAATGGCATTCTGGTATTGGAATTGCAGTTTGCTCTTATGCACCTGTAAAATTAGTATTTCATACTATTCCACTAAAGTTTGTAAAGCTTTGTTTGTTTTATATGCATTTTCAGAAGCTTGACATAGGCAATGGAACTTGGACTTGGAGAAGACCTGATGGGCAAACTCTTATTCACCAGCAAAGAGGGACTTTCTTTTTTCTATCTACAGCACACACTATTTGAAAGAAAGATTATAAGGTTTTTATTTATATTGAGTCATCATTGAGCGATTATTGCACTTTGGTTGCCCTTTGCTTTGCCCAGGGAAAGTCTAGCTGGGAAGATGAGTAATTGCAGGTTTACTAAGATCAAACCTGAGGACCATTCTTCAGGCTGCTCCTGTTTAAATACCTCAACTGTTACTAAACCTTGGGTAGGAAGTCATTTTTGGGTTTGCCCAGACATTTTAAGCCTACAATTAGAGAGGATTATTTACAGATAGTGTTCATTTAGGGGCAAAATTTCCCTGATCATAAAAGTGTAAAAGGAAAACCTGAAAACAATGAAGTTTAGATTCTGTGCTTCTCTTCTTAAAAGTGATGCTACAGCTAACCCAGAACTCACCTTTCACATTCATTCAGCTAATTTACAGAAATAATTGCCATCCTCTGATTCTTTTTTTGGCACTGGGAGCAGTTTGAACTATGGGATTCAGTAAAAACCAAGCTTAATAAATTCAACTGGAATTGTGGTCACTCAGCCTTTATCTTTATAGGACTCACTTTTTAAGGTGAATTATCTAGAGCCTTAAAAGTTGCCCATTCAAAATCAGATCTTCATTCATATATAACAATGTGTTTGAGTATCTGTTTTCAGTTTTTCTGGGTACATCATCTAGATAAATGCATAGAGATAGAAGACAGATTTGTGGATTTGTGGTTGCCAGGTGCTGGGGGGAAGGAGAAATGAGAGTGACTGCTTCATGGGGTTTCTTTTGGCAGTGATGAAAATGTTTTGGAACTAGACCCAACATTGTGAGTGTACTAAATAAATCCTACTGAACTGTACATTTAAAAATGGTTAATTTTGTGTATGTGAATTACACCGCCATCAAAAAGAGAAAAAACTGGGTCTTCGTCATGGGCTTGCTGGACATATGGCTTGCAAGCCCCACTCAGGGCAAGTCTATCGGTGTATTGAGCTTCACTAAAAAATAAGCCCCAGAGCCTATCTTCTGAAAGAAACAGAGGGCATGCAATGATTTCTTACACATTATTACGTAATCACAGTTGCCTACTTCTATTTAGACCTCTTGCTTCTGTCTCTATAAAGACTCAATGACCATCCCTCCCCCTTCTTGAAGATTTTTCCACCAGCCTCTGATTGTATTCCCACATTGTGCTGCTTTTCTTCACTTCCTTTCATTTTCTGACTACACCTAAAGAGCTGGCATCCCTCGGGCTCTGCAAGAGCCCTCTTCCCTTCCCTACAGAATTTCCAAGGACTTCTTTACCCCCAGCCTGGCTGCTAAATTCTCCCAAATCTGGGCCTGCAACTCTGCCATCTCTCCTGGTTCCAGATCTATGTGGCACTAGCCACATGCATGTCCAGAAGTTTATCATTTCCCAAATGAAGCTTATTATAAAAATAGCTGACCTTCATCTAGTTTTCAAAAAGAAACCTTTAGACAGCGCTCTCACAGACATTATCTCTTTAAATCTTCACAACATCCTTGTGAAGTAAGTAATACTGCTTCCTCCCCACCCCCATTTGCAGCTAAGGAGGCTGAAGCTCATAAAGGTGAAGTGCTCAAGGTCACTGAGTTGATAAATTGCAGAGATACCCACTGTTCAGCTTCCCAGGTCCTACCCATCCCCCCTGCATGATAGGGATGACTTTATGTCTCATCAAGAATGACTCCTTCTCCTACATTTGCAAACTGTCTTTACGACATCACTCTCTCTCCACCCAGGCCCTGAAATTAATCTTCCAAGTCATTCTTGAATGTTTTCTCGCTCGCTGCCAACATTCAACCAAGCTTCACCCTAAACTTTTTTCTATACCCATGGACACATTCATCCTCTCTTTTTGCCAGACTACTTCCAACCTCTCTTTTTTTTTTTTTTTTAACATCTTTATTGGGGTATAATTGCTTTACAATGGTGTGTTAGTTTCTGCTTTATAACAAAGTGAATCAGTCATACATAAACATATGTTCCCATATGTCTTCCCTGTTGCGTCTCCCTCCCTCCCACCCTCCCTATCCCACCCCTCCAGGCTGTCACAAAGCACCGAGCCAATATCCCTGTGCCATGCGGCTGCTTCCCACTAGCTATCTACCTTACTACGTTTGTTAGTGTGTATATGCCCATGACTCTCTCTCGCCCTGTCACAGCTCACCCTTCCCCCTCCCCATAACCTCAAGTCCATTCTCTAGGAGGTCTGCGTCTTTATTCCTGCTTTACCCCTAGGTTCTTAATGACATTTTTTTTCTTAAATTCCATATATATGTGTTAGCATACGGTATTTGTCTTTTTCTTTCTGACTTACTTCACTCTGTATGACAGACTCTAGGTCTATCCACCTCATTACAAATAGCTCAATTTCGTTTCTTTTTATGGCTGAGTAATATTCCATTGTATATATGTGCCACATCTTCTTTATCCATTCATCCGATGACGGGCACTTAGGTTGTTTCCATCTCCGGGCTATTGTAAATAGAGCTGCAATGAACATTTTGGTACATGACTCTTTTTGAATTTTGGTTTTCTCAGGGTATATGCCCAGTAGTGGGATTGCTGGGTCATATGGTAGTTCTATTTGTAGTTTTTTAAGGAACCTCCATACTGTTCTCCATAGTGGCTGAACCAATTCACATTCCCACCAGCAGTGCAAGAGTGTTCCCTTTTCTCCACACCCTCTCCAGCATTTATTGTTTCTAGATTTTTTGATGATGGCCATTCTGACTGGTGTGAGATGATATCTCATTGTAGTTTTGATTTGCATTTCTCTAATGATTAATGATGTTGAGCATTCTTTCATGTGTTTGTTGGCAGTCTGTATATCTTCTTTGGAGAAATGTCTATTTAGGTCTTCTGTCCATTTTTGGATTGGGTTGTTTGTTTTCTTGTTATTGAGCTGCATGAGCTGCTTGTAAATTTTGGAGATTAATCCTTTGTCGGTTGCTTCATTTGCAAATATTTTCTCCCATTCTGAGGGTTGTCTTTTGGTCCTGTTTATGGTTTCCTTTGCTGTGCAAAAGCTTTGAAGTTTCATTAGGTCCCATTTGTTTATTTTTGTTTTTATTTCCATTACTCTAGGAGGTGGGTCAGAAAGGATCTTGCTGTGATTTATGTCATAGAGTGTTCTGCCTATGTTTTCCTCTAAGAGTTTAATAGTTTCTGGCCTTACATTTAGGTCTTTAATCCATTTTGAGCTTATTTTTGTGTATGGTGTTAGGGAGTGATCTAATCTCATACTTTTACACTTACCTGTCCAGTTTTCCCAGCACCACTTATTGAAGAGGCTGTCCTTTCTCCATTGTACATTACTGCCACCTTTATCAAAGATAAGGTGTCCATATGTGCATGGGTTTATCTCTGGGCTTTCTATCCTGTTCCATTGATCTATCTTTCTGTTTTTGTGCCAGTACCATACCGTCTTGATAACTGTAGCTTTGTAGTATAGTCTGAAGTCAGGGAGACTGATTCCTCCAGTTCCTTCTTTTGTTCTCAAGATTGCTTTGGCTATTCGGGGTCTTTTGTGTTTCCATACAAATTGTGAAATTTTTTGTTCTAGTTCTGTGAAAAATGCCAGTGGTAGTTTGATAGGGATTGCATTGAATCTATAGATTGCTTTGGGTAGTAGAGTCATTTTCACAATGTTGATTCTTCCAATCCAAGAACATGGTAGATCTCTCCATCTATTTGTATCATCTTTAATTTCTTTCATCAGTGTCTTATAATTTTCTGCATACAGGTCTTTTGTCTCCTTAGGTAGGTTTATTCCTAGATATTTTATTCTTTTTGTTGCAATGGTAAATGGGAGTGTTTTCTTGATTTCACTTTCAGATTTTTCATCATTAGTATATAGAAATGCCAGAGATTTCTGTGCATTAATTTTGTATCCTGCCACTTTACCAGATTCATTGATTAGCTCTAGTAGTTTTCTGGTAGCATCTTTAGGGTTCTCTATGTATAGGATCATGTCATCTGCAAACAGTGACAGCTTTACTTCTTCTTTTCCGATTTGGATTCCTTTTATTTCCTTTTCTTCTCTGATTGCTGTGGCTAAAACTTCCAAAACAATGTTGAATAATAGTGGTGAGAGTGGGCAACCTTGTCTTGTTCCTGATCTTAGTGGAAATGCTTTCAGTTTTTCACTATTGAGGATGATGTTTGCTGTGGGCTTGTCATATATGGCCTTTATTATGTTGAGGAAAGTTCCCTCTATGCCTACTTTCTGCAGGGTTTTTATCATAAATGGGTGTTGAATTTTGTCAAAAGCTTTCTCTGCATCTATTGAGATGATCATATGGTTTTTCTCCTTCAGTTTGTTAATATGGTTTATCACATTGATAGATTTGCATATATTGAAGAATCCTTGCATTCCTGGAATAAACCCCACTTGATCATGGTGTATGATCCTTTTAATGTGCTGTTGGATTCTGTTTGCTAGTATTTTGTTGAGGATTTTTGCATCTATGTTCATCAGTGATATTGGCCTGTAGTTTTCTTTCTTTGTGACATCCTTGTCTGGTTTTGGTATCAAGGTGATGGTGGCCTCGTAGAAGGAGTTTGGGAGTGGTCCTCCCTCTGCTATATTTTGGAAGGTTTGAGAAGGATAGGTGTTAGCTCTTCTCTAAATGTTTGATAGAATTCGCCTGTAAAGCCACCTGGTCCTGGGCTTTTCTTTGTTGGAAGGTTTTTAATCACAGTTTCAATTTCAGTGCTTGTGATTGGTCTGTTCATATTTTCTATTTCTTCCTGATTCAGTCTTGGCAGGTTGTGCATTTCTAAGAATTTGTCCATTTCTTCCAGATTGTCCATTTTATTGGCATAGAGTTGCTTGTAGTAATCTCTCATGATCTCTTTTATCTCTGCAGTGTCAGTTGTTACCTCTCCTTTTTCATTTCTAATTCTATTGATTTGAGTCTTCTCCCTTTTTTTCTTGATGAGTCTGGCTAGTGGTTTATCTATTTTGTTTATCTTCTCAAAGAACCAGCTTTTAGTTTTATTGATCTTTGCTATTGTTTCCTTCATTTCTTTTTCATTTATTTCTGATCTGATTTTTATGATTTCTTTCCTTCTGCTAGCTTTGGGGTATTTTTGTTCTTCTTTCTCTAATTGCTTGAGGTGCAAGGTTAGGTTGTTTATTCGAGATGTTTCCTGCTTCTTAAGGTGGGCTTGTATTGCTATAAACTTCCCCCTTAGAACTGCTTTTGCTGCATCCCACAGGTTTTGGGTCGTTGTGTCTCCATTGTCATTTGTTTCTAGGTATTTTTTGATTTCCTCTTTGATTTCTTCAGTGATCACTTCATTATTAAGTAGTGTATTGTTTAGCCTCCATGTGTTTGTATTTTTTACAGATCTTTTCCTGTAATTGATATCTAGTCTCATGGCGTTGTGGTCAGAAAAGATACTTGATACAATTTCAATTTTCTTAAATTTACCAAGGCTTGGTTTGTGACCTAAGATATGATCTATCCTGGAGAATGTTCCATGAGCACTTGAGAAAAATGTGTATTCTGTTGTTTTTGGATGGAGTGTCCTATAAATATCAATTAAGTCCATCTTGTTTAATGTATCATTTAAAGCTTGTGTTTCCTTATTTATTTTCATTTTGGATGATCTGTCCATGGGTGAAAGTGGGGTGTTTAAGTCCCCTACTATGAATGTGTTACTGTCGATTTCCCCTTTTATGGCTGTTAGTATTTGCCTTATGTATTGAGGTGCTCCTATGTTGGCTGCATAAATATTTACAATTGTTATATCTTCTTCTTGGATCGATCCCTTGATCATTATGTAGTGTCCTTCTTTGTCTCTTTTAATAGTCCTTATTTTAAAGTCTATTTTGTCTGATATGAGAATTGCTACTCCAGCTTTCTTTTGGTTTCCATTTGCATGGAATATCTTTTTCCATCCCCTTACTTTCAGTCTGTATGTGTCTCTAGGTCTGAAGTGGGTCTCTTGTAGACAGCATATATAAGGGTCTTGTTTTTGTATCCATTCAGCTAATCTGTGTCTTTTGGTGGGAGCATTTAGTCCATTTACATTTAAGGTAATTATCGATATGTATGTTCCTATTCCCATTTTCTAAATTGTTTTGGGTTCGTTATTATAGGTCTTTTCCTTCTCTTGTGTTTCTTGCCTAAAAAAGATCCTTTAGCATTTGTTGTAAAGCTGGTTTGGTGGTGCTGAACTCTCTCAGCTTTTGCTTGTCTGTAAAGGATTTAATTTCTCCATCAAATCTGAATGAGATCCTTGCTGGGTAGAGTAGTCTTGGCTGCATGTTTTTCTCCTTCATCACTTTCAGTATGTCCTGCCACTCCCTTCTGGCTTGTAGGGTTTCTGCCAAGAGATCAGGTGTTAACCTTATGGGGATTCCCTTATGTGTTATTTGTTGTTTTTCCCTTGCTGCTTTTAATATGCTTTCTTTGTATTTAATTTTTGACAGTTTGATTAATATGTGTCTTGGCGTATTTCTCCTTGTATTTATCTTGTATGGGACTCTCTGTGCTTCCTGGACTTGATTAACTATATCCTTTCCCATGTTAGGGAAGTTTTCAACTATAATCTCTTCAAATATTTTCTCAGTCCCTTTCTTTTTCTCTTCTTCTTCTGGAACCCCTATAATTCGAATGTTGGTGCGTTTAATGTTGTCCCAGAGGTCTCTGAGACTATCCTCAGTTCTTTTCATTCTTTTTTCTTTATTCTGCTCTGCAGTAGTTATTTCCACTATTTTATCCTTCCAACCTCTCTTAACTGGCTTCCTAGTTCCCAGCTGTGTCCCTACAGGGCCCCATATGACTATATGCCATCATCCATCCCTAGCCCAGAAAGCCTTGCTTAATCAACATTGTCTATCAGACAACATCAAGTGTTCTAGCATGGTGTTCATGGCATGTGCATCTTACTTTCCAGACCCATCTATCAGGATTCCTTTCAATGTCTCCATCTCAGGGACACTGAACTCCCTTCTGTTCCCTGAAACCACTGCATTTCACTTTCCTATGCCTTTATTTGTGCTTCTTCTTTTTTTTTTTAACATCTTTATTGGAGTATAATTGCTTTACAATGTTGTGTTAGTTTCTGCTGTATAATAACAAAGTGAATCAGCTATATGTATACATATATCCCCATATCCCCTCCCTCTTTTCTGCTTCTTCTTGAATGTCCTTATTTACTCTTTTAACTCATAAAATTCTTCAAAATTCATTTTGAACATTACTACCTTTGTGAAATATTTCCTGAGTTCCCATAGCTGGCCCAGAGAGAATTAGTCAATCCTTTTTTGGTAGTCAACAGAAAATATTGTGCATATTATGTATGTCAATTTCCTAGGTCTGCCTAATGAATGACAACAATCTTTATTTCTTACAACAACAGAAATTTATTCTTTCACAGTTCTTTAGGCCATAAATAGAAAATCAAGGTATTTGCAGGGCCACACTGCCCCTGAAGATTATAGCAGGAAATCTGTTCTTTGCCCCTTCCAGCTTCTGGTGGCTGCCAGCATTCCCTGGCTTGTGGCTGCATCTCTCCTTGCTTTGTCTTCACATTGCATGTCTAAAATTGACTTTATTCTGTCCTGACAATTGAATAAGTTTGCTGGGTGTAGTAGTATGGTTTGAAAATAATATTTGCTCACAATTTTAAAGGGTTTTCCCATTGCATTCTAGGTTCCATTATTGCTATCTGATACCATTCCTATGACTAATTATTTTATATGATCTCTTTTTTTTTTTCACTTCTTGAAGCTTTGACCATTTTCCCCTTATCTCTGGTTTCTCAAAATATCATGATGATGTGGCTCTGGTGTGAATCTTTTTGTATATTGTGCTGAATACTTTGAGGGATAATTCAATGCCCTTAGTTCTCAGAAATGATTTTATACTATTTGATTAATAATGTCTCCACTATTTTCTCTGTTCTCATTTTCTCAAACACTTACTAGCTGAATGTTAAATCACCTGGAATAATCTGACAATATTCTTACAATTTTTGCCCCATCACTTATCTCCTTGTCTTTTTATTTCTATTTTCTTGGTATTTTCCTCAATTTCATCTTCCAACACTTCAACTGAATGTTTAAAACTTCAGCTATCCTATTTTTAATTTCCATAAGATCTTATTCTTTGTTCTATTTTTAACATTTTAAAATGCAGTGGTTACAATATCTCCATATATCTTTTTGAGATGATTAATAATAATTTCTTTAATGTTTTCTTCTCTTACCTGTATTGCCTCTTCTTCCTCTGATTTCTTTTTTCCTGTTTGTTTTGGGTTTTATCTTCTCTGTAACAGGATTTTCTGAAATGTTTGATGTTTTTTACAGCAAAACACGAAATAGTTGAATAGAAGCTTTATGTGTTTTTATGGGGTTTATGCACTTGTAAGGTTGACTCTAAGGTGACCAGATGAAAAGATGGCTAGATCATCTGGAAGGCCAAATATATGTATCTGCTGGTCTTCCTGGGGATTGCTTGGCTCCCAATATTCTGTCTGGGAAGGGGTATATCTAAGGCCAGGACTAGAGGCAGGAAAGCTGTTTCTCACCTTTTGGTTTGCAGACTTTTACTTACCTATTATGATCAATAGAACACTATAAGCTCATCCTCCTCTGGACCCCTTATTCTTAATCTCTGAGATTGCCCACTTCTTTAACTTATTTTCAAGCAAATCTTATCCTTTCCAGCTCCCGAATTCACACTTTCTTCTCTCCTCCTACCAATTCCTTGGCCCTTTTCTGATTTGCAAAGAAATTGGACATCAACTTCCATACAACCATCTCCCAGTCCTGGCCCCAAAGTCATGTTGATTTAATTTTCCTCTTTTCTAAGTCATTTCCACCTACTTCATACACTTACTATCTGCTACATGCAAACATTTGCCTTTTTCTCTGCCTACTACCTATTTAGGGTTCCAGAAGTCCCGATTTATTCAAAAATTGAGTTTCCCACCCTCTATTTTTTTTTCTTTTTGAGAAAGTCTAGAGAAGAAGATGCCAGAAAATGCTTTATTTATTCTACCTTTGTACATAAAAGCTCTCATTTACTCAGGCCGAAGCCCTTTCTCACTTATCTTTCAAGACCATCTTTTATACTCTTCACTTTCTTTTTTCCAACAAGATAGCCTGGCCCATCACCACCCACAAACTTTTAGAGACCCAGTTTTTTCCTCTAAATCCCATCTTTGAAACTTAATTCTCAGATTGAAACAACATTTGGTTCCTTATTTCCTCAAATAGGATTAAGCTGAGTTTTTTCTCTATTTGCTCCAAATTGCCCCCAACTTTTGAAGTTATGTCTATTTCTTTACCTTGATGATAAATAACATCAATACAGATTGAAAATAGGAAGATGAACACAACACTACTGACAACAAATTACTCAAAGGAGGGCAGGAAAAAAAGAGATTACTGGATATACAGCCTGACCGGTCACCCGTTAAACACTGCACTGATTCCCACAAATTTTCCCTTGGCATTTTAAACTTCTAGAAATGCAGAGTGGAGCACTACAGTATGGTTGCTCAGTGAGTTCTAGCAAACCAAGCAGGCCTCAGTTGGTCTGAGTACAAGTTTCTGGGATAAGTTTAATGATAAAAATAGACTTCATTTCCATCTATCACAATTATGCATTTTATCCATTGCTTTGAAAATCATACAAGGCAAATTATGCATCCCATAGTGTCAGTAATAAAAAAATGAATTAAGATATAGTCTATATTATTAAATAGATCTAACAGTTGCTTTCATTAATTTATAGATTTATAATTAGCCCTCAGAATACCATTGTGGAGTAATTTTACTTTTTTGAATGGACAAACTGAGGCATGAAATAATAAAGTGTTTTTTAAAAACGCTGTTGAAAGAACTGGGAGAATTAAGAGGCTAATCTGGGCTTGGCTTAATCTCTTATTTATCAGCCATGAGATCTTCCACATAAAATATTCTTTATGGTATAGTTGAGCTTACAACTCCAAGATTCTTTTCACATTAAACTAGATACTTAAATGTAAAAATCATCTATTTCTTGATATCTATAATTCCCACTCAATAACATTAAACGTATTTTAATTAAACCAAATTTATTTGTAAAAATGCCTGATAGCTTGAATGTTATATTTTACACTCTTTGAAACTGCTGGGGTAAAAGTAATTAAATTTGGTTACACATTTAAACAGAGACCTGGTTGTGTATTTTAAATGTGTGCCTGTTTAAAAGAACACTTACAATTATAATGATTCAAATCCAAAGAATAATTTGTTGAATGTAAGACTATACCATGCACTTCATAGTTGGATAAAAATCACTGGATCCAAAATCATTCAGCTGCCTGCCTGAGCCAGAATCTGGATCAGATTTTTGGAAAATGTGGTCTATCATTAAAGTTCTGAATTGAAACTCAGTTAAGAAAATATAGACGAACTAAAAATCCAATGTGAAGAAGAGAGGAAGAATATTATTTTAAAATGATAAAGGAGTTGTGTTACAGTGGAAATGGTTTAGTTCTTGATTGTACCATAAACCATCTCTCTCTGAACCTAATGGCCACTCAGTACTGCCTACTCCAGCACACTGCCAGAAGCACAGGACAACCCTGCTGCCTCAGGAAGACTCTCAGAAGATGGGGAAGACCGGCCACTTTGCTCTCATGCCCGCCTGTCCCAGCCTGAGACCTGAAGACTGCAACCTGCTTTACTCAGCCCTCCTAGTGGTAAACCAAGAGTCCCTTCCCCAGTCAGTGGGCACAGCCTGGATTTCTCTCTGGAGCTTAGTGATTATCCTATCCAGCTCTTTTCAGCCCCATTTCTTTAGAGGTGGCACCCTGCTCCATGCACTAGTTAAGATCCTCTTTCAGTGTCTCCATTCTTGATAGATTTCTTAGACAGTCAGCAGAGGTCCCTGTTCAGCCTGAATGGATTCCTTTGGACCACATTCTCCAGCACAGCACCATCATCTGTTACCTGATCGATCAGGAAATCTTGCACACAGCTCCCACCTCTGACTCACTTCTCTAGGCCACTTTCCACAGCATGGCCGGAATGGTCTCAGCCACTTCTCTGCCCAAAATTCCTAAGAGGTTTCCCATTTCCTCTCTGGATGAATTATAATACCTTAACTCCTTCTTTGATTTCACTTCCTGTTTTGCCCAACATAATCTGTGTGCTCAACTCCTGTTGGGCTATTTACAGACCCCTGAACACAGGTCCCTCCTGCTCTCTAGCCTGTGGAATTACCAAAGCTGTAGACACCTTAGCCTGTGATGCCCTTTGCCCTGGCTCTAGGTTGCTTTTTCTAAAAACCACTTTCCCTAATACCAGTTCATCTATAACTTAACACCTTTTAGACATTTAAATTTTTGAAATACATTCTATGACTTTTAAGCCACATTTTTGATACTTTAAGATTTTTCTCCCCCAACTTGTCTTAAGACTCAAGTGAATTACTTTTGCATTTTTTTAATAGCAGGATTTTATGAAAGATGAGATTTTTTTTTTGCAGATGTCTCTTGTGGTTGAATTTATTTTTGAACACCTTAAGAACATTCAACACTTAAAAAACTTTTTAAACTAGCAAGTGATACTTCTTAGCTGTGTACAAGATAAAAATCACAATAACTACTTGTCTTTTATATTATTTAGGCTCTGTCACTAAAGTCAGTAGCCAATGTTTGACCAATATTTTGGTTGATGAATATTCTGGGATGAAGCCAAGAAAATGTCTTGAGATATAGAAGAGTCATGGGAACAGTCCTAAAAAAATGAAAGAGAGAGTGAGAAATGATTTCACCTATTATGCAAATGTGTAACTGCACTAAGTACACATTACTAAATACCAAATTTCAAGGAAAGCTTGAAATTCCAGATGGATTGACTAGTATTTAAGGAAACATTTTTGTGTTTGATATATTTTGATTTTCACTATAGCACCGTGAGACAGGTCTCTTATTATCTTCACTTTAGAGAAGAGGAAACTAAAATTCAGACACACACACATTAAGTGAAATGCGTGTCACACAGCTATCATGGACGGAGGCAGGATTTGAACCAATATCTTTCACGAAGCTCACTGCTCTTTCCACTATGTAGTCCATATGTCTTGACATCTGAATGACGTCATGAGTTCATGAGTCCAAGTGACAGAATAGAAAATGTCACCCCTGATGTCTTCTTCATTTTTTCAGAGTTGGATAATTCGGAAGGAAAACAGATTTGAGAGAGGTCTGGAGCCAAAGAGGGAATTGTGTCAGGAAAACTACAACAATACTGTGTAACAAACCACCCCAAAGCTCAGTAGCTTAAAGCAACAATAATTGATCACAGCTCACACAGAAGTGCAGATCAGCCGGGACTTGGCTAATCTAGGCTGGGCTTGGTTGAGGCAGAAATGTCTTTAGCCTGTGGTATCAGGGGAGATTCTGCTTCAGGGGCAGTTCAATGGAGGCAATTCAGCTACAGGATGAGAGTCTTGCTTACTCAGATCTTTTCCCTCTGTCTTATTCCATAGCTCAAGCTAAAGGGGCAGTTGTGATTTAGGGATGTGCTTCTTATGACAGCGTAGGAAATGGAGGAAGGCAAATGTCGTGAGCCTGAAGGCCAAGGCCAGAGACCTCATTGTTACTTCCGCCTGTAGGACATTGGACAAAACCAGGGCTGAGTCCCAAACCAAAGGGAGAAAAAGTGGACTATGTCCTCAGTGAGGTGACCTCAAGGCAGAGTTGCAAGAAAGGTAAAGAAATAGAGCGAGATATTCATTCTGCTCTCTAAGAGGTTGCTCTCTAAGTAACCTTTGATTTGAAAATCTGAGATGAGGTACATACTTTGACAGTGAAAATAAATTCACCTTTCTTCCTTCCATCCATCCTTCCATTCATCCATCCTTCTGACAAATGTCAGCCTACTGGGCCAAACAGTGCTACAGGCACTGGAAATGTAAAATGAATAAAAAATGTTATCTGTCCTTCAGATAAAACATGAACAATATCTTCGTAGCATGTGGGAACTTTCATACACTAAAGGGAGAGTAAATTGGAACAATTTTTCTGGATGTTAGTTTGGAATATAAATAGGAAGTTTTGAATAAAAAGTTCATATGATTTGACACAACCACTTTTCATCTCAACATTTCATTTAAGAAAATAACTGAAGAAGTATACCCAGGTGTACATACAGGGATATTGATCAAATGTTGTTCAAAAGAGCAAATATAGGAAAACAGCCTAAATTCATTAGTATCCAATGAACTTCTGGAAGGAAATACACCAAGTATCAAAAGTAACTATCTCTGGTTGGTAGGATTAGAGATGATATTTTTCTTCTTGTTTCTGTTGGTTTCTATTTTGTCTACAGTGACTAGGGGCTATTTACATAAAAATGAATTAAATTAAAAAGATGACTAATCCAATGCAACTTGATATCATAGTTTGATTATCACTAAAACAGAAAAATCAGGGTTGCCAATGGACACATTAACAAATAGTTAAAATGTAAAGTGTAATTTGGATCATGATAGCTTGCTGTGTACCAAGTACAAAGAACCTAACTCGGTCCTGGGAAGGGCGAGTCCGAGGGAAACTTGACAGAGGAGATTCTATAGGATCTAAATCTGGAAGGACATGTGGGAGCTTGCCACGGGGAGGAAGGGCAGGGAGGGTGTGTTCCCGGTGGAGGGTAATCCTTTGTAGAGGTCACGAACAGTTAAGGATGTAGAAAGGAGGACAATTCACATTTCCGTCATTATTCAAAATCTTTAGTGAGATTGAGGAACTGAGGAAGACTTGAATACGTTTATGAATTCTCACTAGAATGTACTTAAGTCATCACATCAGTACATGTTTGTCATTCAGGAGGCACCACTGAAGGAAAGAAGAATGTGTTTTATTCAGAGGAAGTGAAGGATCTTAGATTATGCTATTGAGGAAATAGTTGTAAATTGCGTTCACTTTTTCACGGTCCTTAACTAAAGGTTTGACTCAGCCTTAAAAAGCTGAGGTAGCGGGCTTCCGTGGTGGCGCAGTGGTTGAGAGTCCGCCTGCTGATGCAGGGGACACGGGTTCGTGTCCCGGTCCTGGAGGATCCCACATGCCGTGGAGCGGCTAGGCCCATGAACCATGGCTGCTGAATCTGCACGTCTGGAGCCTGTGCTCCGCAATGGGAGAGGCCACAACAGTGAGAGGCCTGCTTACCACAAAAGAAAAAAAAAACTGAGGTAGCTACTGAAAAGACTGTTGATTTGAATAATGCTTTAGATTTGAAAATGACAGCTCTCTCATAAACAAGACATTTCTTCTTGGGAAGGCAGGATAGAGTTTTTTAAAACCATTGGGAGGATGTGGTCCATTGACTGATTTCCATTTCTGGACTTATTCTGGATTTATAACCATATGATTTCATCAGATTTGGGCTTGAGAGGAGAATTTCTGCCAGGCAGATATTTTAGACAGGACCAGATTGACGGATATCATCAAATTTCAAGATTGTTACACTTTCTACCAACTATCATATTCATCCATGCTTTGCATATGCCCACTGTTTTTTTTTTTTTCCTTTTCCTAGAGCTTTTTTATGGTGATTATTTTCTTCTGTTAATGTAGAAATTTGAATTTCCTAAACTTCCAGTTTTTCAGAGTCAAGCATATTTTGCTTCCCTCCTCAATCAATAACACTAACGGAAAGAATATGAATTCAAGACCAAATTTTAAATTGTGCTATAAATTTTGCTACAATTTCATTTCTATTCTAGAGGATTTATATTTGATTTCTGCCTAATTATTTCATGTGTATATCTTATCTCCTCCTTGCAAAAGGTTAATTATTTCTTTCAATGCAGAGCCAAAGCACATACATGTTTTGTCTTTTTGTCCCATTCCCTACCTCTGCTAACAGACATATATAGCACTAAGCTATGTAATTTAGTGAAGTTGATGAATCTGGAGAAACTCATGTACACTCCAATCTCCTTGCTCTTCTAAAATATTTATATCCATATATCTTGCATTTTCAACATTTTAGTAAAGTTTTCAACTTAAATTTCTACAGTAAAAATCATTTGCCAGGTACATTTGCACCTAAATCTTACGTTATTTCTTGACGGATGTAAAGAGAGGTTAAAATAAAATTTTAAAATATACACACAGCATACGTACAAGGAAAGTAAGTTAAAGCTCTTTGTTTAAATGGTCTTTCAACTACATCTATATTTCAGTTGTTTCTGGTTCTCTTTAGACCAATAGTTTCTAATCTTTTCTGGACATTACAATCATCTGAGAAGCTATTAAAATACCCATAACTCCACCATTGTAAAGCAATTATACCCCAATAAAGATGTTAAAAAAAAAATACCCATAACTCAAGTCTCACCCCAAAGCAATTAAATCTGTATCTCTGGGGGTAGGATCCATCATGAGTATTTCACACATCTCCTCAGGCAGTTGTAGGGTCAAAGTCATACTTATTGAATCAGACTTCTCCAAAAATAGTAAAGGTTTTGATTTATTCAAAGAAACCTAATTGATAGTCAAATTAATTTTAGGCTCAATATGATTTGAAGAATATAGTGAGAATTGCCAATTAGGCACAAGCTATGGAGAGAGCCAACAAGAATTTTAAGACCCAAGGGTCAAAAACTATTATTCCAAAGAGTTTACCACTTCGGCCATAGCAGTCCACTGTTCTTTCAACTTAAGGCCATAACACCCAGACTATTCAGCTGCCCATGTATTTTTCTGACTCCTTTACATCTGAACAAAATGGCTAAATTCAACGGATGTTCTGTTTTCAGATTAACCAGGTGATCTGGTATTAGACTCAACCCTCCATTTCAAGATGGACACTGGAAGCCTGTCACAGCATCCCCTCAACCCAGAGCCCTTTCCCAAAGGGTAACCTCACAGCAGATCTGAAAGGGGGCTGGTAACTCTGCCAACACAGTGATAAACCCAAGAAGGAAACTGGATTCCCAACTTGAGATCTTGACCTCTGTGCCATTTTGTTTAGTATGAGCACTTACTTGTGTTTTTCCTTCTCAAATACTCCCTCTTCTGAGATGACATGTCCTCTGGCTTCAGATTACAAATAAAAGTTTTTTTGACCCACTGTTTTCCATAACAGTTTTATCTAATATCTTTTGAAATATTTTAAATGCTAACTAGTAATTGTGTTTACATCATCTCTGAGAATGGCACATAGTTCAGAGAGAAACAGCCAAAACAGTTCAGTGCTTTTGGCTTATTGTTTGACTATCTGAAAGCATTGCAGCTGGAAAGAATTCCATTAATTTGTGGCTAGCATCAGTACATCAGCCTCAAGAGCTTCCAAGTAAACAGAGGGAAATTGGCATGGCTATCTTGTGGCAAGAAGCAAAGAACAGAATGGTACAGAGTTTTCCAAGAAGGAAACATTAACCCAGATGTGAACAAGACAATGAATGAATTGTTCATCGGAACTTTCAACCTTTCAGCTGTGAGAGGAAATTATAATCACCAATGCATCCAAACACTCAAAAGGAGACTTAAACCTGAAAATTATCCACTGTGGCCCAGGCACAATTATATCTCATTGGTCCATGAAGTATAGGCATCCCAATTTAACTCAGACACTTAACTAAATTAAACTTCTCTTTAGGGGAAACCCAGAAGACTGTGTGGTCCTTTGACACACACACACACACACACACACACACACACATGCACGCACACACACACACACCCTACACTAAAAAAACAACTGGCATTTATCTTGAGTCAACTCTTCATCCTTATTGCATAACACTCCCTTCACTCCTAATCAAAAAGGTAATTCTTCTTCTAATATAGTAAACATAATTTATTTGCAAATCTACTAGAAAGGATTACAGCTATTTTAGGCTTCTGACTTCACGAAGTTTTGTAGTACCATAACCTTTTTGTCCTGCCAAACTACAGAAGTGTTTGTATGTTCTTTGCCTAGATGCTAAAGTTCTGATGCATGTGTTTTTTAAAATTGAATTATAGATGATTTACAATGTTGTATTAGTTTCAGGTGTACAGCAAAGTGATTCAGTTTTACATACATATATTATTTTTTTCAGATTCTTTTCCCTTATAGGTTATTACAAAATATTGAGTATAGTTCTCTGCACTGTACAATGGGTCCGTGTTGGTTATCTATTTTATATATAGTAGTGTGTATATGTTAATCCCAAACTCCTAATTTATCCCTCCTTCCCCCCCTTTCCCCTTTGGTAACTGTAAGTTTGTTTTCTATGTCTGTGGGTCTATTTCTGTTTTGTATATAAGTTCATTTGTATCATTTTTTTTAAGATTCCACATATAAGCGATAGCATATGATATTTGTCTTTCTCTGTCTGGCTTACTTCACTTAGTATGATAATCTCTAGATCCATCCCAAAAAAAGCTACTGTAAGTAGCTTAAATAATTTTACACAGTGACCAGATAATCAGACAGCCTTCTCTGTTCTAGGTGTTCAATTAGTCTTTGGTTCTCTTGGAATTTCTGTATCATGTAAATCCTAAATCAGATTGTTTTAATGTTCCTCTTTTTAACTGGTTGTGTTTTTGCATCACTCATAGTTCAGCCAAAGTGTCCCCTCCCATGAGCCATCAGGAAAGTTCCTTCTGGCACATTTAGTTTAACTGATCAATAATGATTGAAACTGTTTTAATATCACTTGTATGTATCTTCCATAAAAATTGTTCTGATGTCACGTTGCTACATATAATGCAAAAAAAAAAAAAAAGACTTGACTATATTGTGTAACCTCTGGAAACTGTTCTAAAGTTATTAACTGTTAAAAAAATCAAATCTATAAAATATCTCTACTAATTTTGACCAATTGAAAATATATATGAATTATTTTAGGAATGATTTTAGATATGTGTAAGGACATATGTAAAATACATTCATGTATATTAATATAGAATGTTCACAAAAACAAAACCAATGAGTTTTTGAGAAAAGGAAAGAAAAAGACTACTGCAAATATTATAGCTTAGGGAAGAGCCAATGAAGCTTAAGTTATGCTCAGGTAAGTTAGAGCATAATGACTGATTCTGATAATACCTAATATATTATTACTTTATTTTTGAAAACAACATTTTATGCACAAGCTCCTAGTTATAAACGTAATACCTCATGGGCTCTTGGCCCATAAATATTTCTGTAAAACTGCTCTTTTAAAGTGAACAGAATGAAAATCCGAACAAATTGCATATCTTAGGATATTTTGATATAAGAATTCAAAGCTGTAGGCTTAAGTTATTCCACTTTATTTTTATGAGAAAGAACCTCAGTATGGTAAAAGGGAATTCTCTGCCCTGTTCTCTTCAAATTTTGGCTTTTGCCAAATGTGGCAAGCCCATGTGAATCAGATGGTAAACTCAATAAGTATGTTTCCAATCCGTTTACACTCAATTAATAAAATGTTGATTTGTAGAAGAGATTTCATGCCCAAGAGGTTTTATGGGGGAAGTCTTAAATCTGACTTTCTTCTTAGAAATTGGACATGACATTTTTGTCAGAGAATGTCCAAATAATGGATGGCTATTGCAGTTCAGGAATCAAGGGCAACATTTCCAAAATTCTATTTTATACTCAAAATCTCATATTTCCAAAAACTAAACCAGGTACCCACGTGCCAGAGGAAACGTGCTAATGGTGGATTTCCTTTTGTGATCCCTGTATAAATTATGAATATTGGTTTTTGTGTAGAAATCATAACACATAATATCATGAATTTTCATCTCAAATTTTGATATAAAATATAGCCTAGGACTACTGGAAAT
The DNA here is from genome assembly GCF_964270905.1 of Leucopleurus acutus. Taxonomy (NCBI): domain Eukaryota; kingdom Metazoa; phylum Chordata; class Mammalia; order Artiodactyla; family Delphinidae; genus Leucopleurus; species Leucopleurus acutus. The sequence continues at coordinate 54,010,255 of NC_139158.1, forward strand.
TAAGACATTTTTCCTCTTGACATTTCACAGGGAGTGAACCTCCCTTGTGTGTTTTTCCTTAAGAGTGTATTCTAAGGTGTATTCTAAAGCAATGATTTTCAAACTTTTGACTGGCAGCCAATGCAAAAAAGCAAAAACAAAACAAAACAAAACCCCTGCATTTTACTTTGACACTTGGTACACACATACATGTATATGTATAATTGAAACATAAGTTTAACAAAACAAAACTTCCCTTCATTACAAGTATTATATTATCTATTCCACTCCATTTATTTCTGTTCTTATTCTGTTTTATTTTTGCATGTTGGTTATGACCCACTATATTAATTTTATGAACCATCCATGGTTCCTCATCCAGATTTTGGGAAACACTTCTCTAAGAAGAATCTTGGCCCTTCCTTCCTCTGTGTTGGAGTTGGAAAGTCCTTCTTTATTCACTCATGTCCTCATTAGGCTCTCCATTATGATTAGGACCCCAAAAGTGTAAGTACAATCCAGGCCCTTAACAGAAAATGCAGGTGGAAAATCACTGTTGTTTAATATATAAAATCTTGCCTGTGAGAAGCTGTCTTTGTGGAGATTGTCTGAAGGACTGGCAGACCATTCACAGAAATGGTTCACCTTTGACCCGTGGAGGAAGCCACACCAACAAAATTCATAAAGTGGTTTTCATCAAGGTTCCATCAGCATATGCCTCCAAAAGTTGCTGAGAGAATCAAGTCTCAGGAAGAAGTGTATCTAATTTAGGGATGCTCTGGTCCAGGGCATCTCACACTTTAAAAAATGTGATTCTGCATTTTTAACAAGCTCTGAGGTGAGGTCAGTGCTGTTGGTACAAGAAACACACTTCGGGTGACAAGGGTCTATAAGAAATTATGTTGTTCCTGAAATTAGGCATTTCAATTTTTTTGGGGGGCTCTTGAGATAATTTGTTTTGGATATGTATCAAGAATTGTTATTTTCTTGATCAATTGCTTTGCATTTGGGAAGAAGTTGTTACATTTTATTAAATTAGTGTCATTCCTGGATGACCCATACATTCCATTGATTTTCCACTGATTTATTTTCTTTTTCTTTTTTTGCTTTCTCAGCTCTTAATAATTTACATTCTGATTCCGCCTCACTTGTACATATTTTTAAGAAATATTTCATATATTCAAAAAACAAAACATGGATGAGAAAACATTGTTCAAGACCCCAGGATCTATAGGAGAGCTGAATCAGTGTCCACAGACCCACAGTCTGTGCTGCAGTGGATTTCTCAGTGGTGCATCTCATCAGCACCAAGTCCTGCTGAACTTTTCATGGATGCCAAATGAGAATTTCCCTTTGACAGAGGCCAGCATGCCACCTGGCCTGTACCTGAATACTCGAGCCTTGAGCTTCTAGAGTGAGAGAGGGAATGTGGAAGGAAAAGTTTCATTTTGCCTTCATTTGAGGATACTGGGCATTCAATGAAACTAGCTTGAGATCCCTATTTCCCAACCACCATCATGGGAAAACACCTGTCCCTCTGTTAGATTTTAAACGGCAGCATGATTACAGCTAGGCAAAAAATTATGCATGCCTTTGCCCAGGATGTGAAAAAAAAAAAATCACCTATGTATTACAGTGGTAATTGCTTTGTTTATAATTCTCTGCTGTGGTTATAATATCTGCACAAAGAATTAAATTTAAGATGACTTTTAAGTTGAGTCTGAATTAATGGTAAGGATCAAAAGCTCATAAATTTAAATTTTAACAATAAGTAAGATGTACAGTGGTGAACAGAGAAAAAATTTATTTGTAGACACAAACCTCAATGGTGTCTTAAATTCATGAACTTATCTTTCAGTTGCAAACTAAAAGGTATTTCCATAAGTGAAACATATGTCAGCCATGTTTCTGCACTTTAAAAAGAAATACCATATTAAAATATGCACATGGGAATCATGGAACATTCCTCTGAGTGTACTTGGTGTAAGTCAGATTCTTATTTAATTCTTGCTGATTCCCACACAGATCAATGTTAGAGAGATGCTACCAAGGATGTGACTCTAAAGAGAAAGAAAATAACATGTCCAGCTTGTCCTTTTTAGCTTGGAGAAGGGAATATTTAAAGGAAAATGAAAAGCTTTTATGACCTAAAGTGCTTTCCCCATAGTGATCAGCAAGCAGCTGATCCTGTTCTCCATCGAAGAAGAAATGGGAAACAGGATTAGAAACAAAAAATAATTTATCACAGTGGAAGCAGGTGGCATTTGGAGCCGCTGGACTCTGGTATCTTCTGTGAATGGTCAACCTATAGGCTGGTTGCTCCTTCTTGGTAGCATGACAGGGCTATGGCACTGGCAACTAGGATACCCTTGGGAATAACTCTCCATTTCCATTTTTACCAAAGAGGTAAATTAGACTCAAGATCTAACACTTGGCGTTTCTAGATAAAGTACCACCTGAAGTTCAACAAAATCCAGGATAGGATGGATCAACAGCTCTCAGAGGGTTAGGTTTCTGTTTTTATTTATTATTTTTATTTTATTTATTATTTGTTTTAATCAGCAACATCTCATATTTCATATCACTCATCCACACGCACACGTGCAACGTGCACCTGCACGAACACAGCCAAGATAAAACAGTTTCCACATGAACTTAAGAAAACTTTATAAATGCTTTCCATCTATTTCCTCATCTGTAAAATGAGGGTGTTGGATCAGATTAGATCACCTTTACGATCTCTTCTAGCTCTAAGGATATATCAGCTCAGTGCCGTCAGAACAGGAAGCGAGCATGTGGGGAAAACTGCATGTGGTTCTTTAAGACAGGACGCCACAAGCCCCAAAGAAATGTCATCATGGCCCTATTTTGACATCTCTAAGTTTCTCTCTGGCCCTTAAGCCCAGTGAATACTGCATTGTAATCCTTCATTTTGTGAAAGTTCACAAGGTCTTTTGAAGCCTAGCCTTGGAACTGGCACACCCTCACTTCCACTGCATTCTTTTGTTCAAAACAAGTCACAAAGTCAATCCAGACTCAAAGGTTGGGAAAATAGACTCCTCTCTTGATGTGAGGAGCTACAAATTCATGTTGTGAAACACCTGGATGTAAGGAAGGGTGGAGAATCAAGGGTATTTTTGCAATCAGTTTAACCCATGCATCATACAACCATTACAAAAAAAAATCTGCATGCTGCCAGTAAATGTCTTCATCTTCATTAATAGGGTTTCCAGCCTCGTTTTTTAAGTCCATGAGGACTCACATTCCATTCCAAATACAGGGGTATGTATGGTTGTAAACTGCCCAAAGTCAAACTCATGGACTCACTTCCTTTTATTGTTCAACCTTTGTAAGCTAACCATAATATTCTCCACCCCTGAGTGCTCTTGACTGGTGGAGATGATGGAGTAAAAGTCATCAAATCTTACTGTCCAATATATCTCTCTGCAAACTAGGCAAAGATCTCTATATCCTGACCATTTCAAGATCTCAGTCTTCTATAAAATTAATGGTCAGCCAAGGGATGTGGGAAGGAGTGGTAAGGGAATTGTTCTAAGCCCCACTTTGATTTCTGTAAGGAGTCTTGTGCTTTCCTTAACCTCACACATTCATTGGTGTCTGTATGGTAAATCTTCCATTTTTCTTTTTGAATTAAAAATTGGGCTTCCCTGGTGGCGCAGTGGTTGAGAGTCCGCCTGCCGATGCAGGGGACACGGGTTCGTGCCCCGGTCTGGGAAGATCCCACAATGCCGTGGAGCGGCTGGGCCCGTGAGCCATGGCCGCTGAGCCTGCGCGTCCGGAGCTTGTGCTCCGCAACGGGAGAGGCCGCAACAGTGAGAGGCCCGCGTACCGCAAAAAAAAAAAAAAAAAAAAAAAAAAAAATTAAAGTTCCCAAGGGAAATTATGCAATGGGAAATTGACACTTCAGTGAACTTGGCTCACACATTTTATTGATTATGGTAAATCTAATTATTGCAATAAAGCCTGGGCAAAAATATATATATATATATATATATATATATACATACATACATATATATATATATATATATATATACACATACATACATATATATATATATATATATATATATATATATATATATATATATATATATATATATATATATGCTTTCATACTCCAGTGGTACATGTTTCTTTCTATTAGGGCAATACCTGTCTGATTAGAGTCTACTTCCTCAAAAGTAATAAAAAAGTCAGGAAGTCATTCCAAACTGAGTTTGCCTTAAATGTCTCACAAAAATCTTGATGACTTTTTACCTATTTTTTGTGGACTGATAGACACTAACTATGGTAACACTTTTAACACTCAAACAAGCATTCAGCTTAAAATAAAATGCATGAAAATGTTAAACTGAAAAAAGTTACACTCTTGATGCTACTTAGAACTCTGGATTCTAGCCTCTTTTTTGTCTTCTACTTTTTTTTTTAATTAAAAATACTTACGTTGTGCCTGATGCAAATTTTATGTTCCTTGTGGCAACTGCCCTGTGCTCAGTGACCTGTAAAAAAGGCAGACCCCTGGACTTAGAAAGCTTCATTTCACTTCACGTCCTGGGTGTGTGTTTCCTCTGCCCTCTGGCCTATCTCTCCCCCACTGCCCCCATCTTCAGCAGGTCACATCGAGAGGCCATGCCCTGAGGTTGGAAAATAAGGCTGACAAATAATGTCCACCAGAAGTGAGGAGACCTCTTTCCTTCACCAGTGTTGGAGGTTTAATCTGCTCTAAGATCCAAGTTCTTATCCACCTTTGAAACACAAACCATTTCCTTTTTTCCTCTAATCATTTTTTTTTCTGGAATAAAACAGAAAAACATGATGGAATACAATTTTATTGCCTTTATGACAAACAAACAAAAGAAGAAAACCCTCTCAGCTATTCTACTTACCCTGATGTGAATGATCAAAAGTAAGTTTTTAAATTCTGAAACCTCTTCCAAGGAAAATATCTGTTATGTTACAGATCATTGATTCAAGATTCAGTTAAGATAACTTTAACATTACTTCTTCAGCCAGTCAAATGTTCTACCACAACAATGTTGCTTTTATCTGTTTCTCAAAGCGGCATTTCTTAATAAGGTGAATAATAAAAAAATAATGAGAGCAAGCTGACATAGAAATAAAGTATAGGGTACACTTGTATTATGTGCATGCAAAGAGGTATGTAGGAAGTCCAAAAGCATAAATGCACTCCACTCCTCGGTATACCATGTGTTAATTGTGAATTTTTAAAGAAATTACTTAGTTTTTTTGAACCTCAGTTACTCTTGCATAACAAGGAAATAATAACAAACATAAATGTAAAATAAGATAATGAGAAAAGCATTCTGCATGTTTTACACTGTGGTAAAGCAGTATAAGAATTTTATTTGCTGGAATTGGAAAGTATTGTGAGCCCAACAGTAAGGCCCTGACAATGGAGGATAATTTTAAATGGCCCAACAGCAACTCAGGCCCCGGAGACACACTTCACTATGCAAAGTCAAGACAAAACAGATTCTTCTTATGTCTATCATGAAAATACTGGATTCTGCAAGTACATTATAGAAGTCACTCAATACTCAGTTTGACCTTGGAGGCGCCACAGAGATAAAGAAGCAGATCTTGGTTTATATCATTCCAGTTAAGGGAAAAATAAATGATGTAATCATATTTCCCTGTGTATTGGCAGTATAGACTGCAGTTCTCAATCGCTACTTTTTGATTGTTTTTAATTGGCATCTACATCTGGTATGCAAAAAGATTCTTAATAAAGGTTTTGGACAAATTATAATCCAATCTTAAATATTGTTTTTTAACAGTAATTTCTATTAATTTGAGTCATCTTTTTTTCTTCTACTTTCTATCTTGACATTCTTAAGGCAGGGCCATATTTGAGACTCTCATAATTCATATGGGTTCAAAGTTTTGCCACATTTATTCCTTTTAAGGGTGCTACAAATGTAACCATAGAAAACTATTGTTTTCATAACTCAAAATTCCACAACATTTACTGGATATGGTGCAGTGATAGTGAAACATCCTGCAGTTGTCAGAATTGGATGTTGACTTTGAAGAGGAAATTGAATATCCTTTTGAAGTTTAAGATGAGGGTGACAGTCAAAAGTCAATGTCAAATATGTTGTTTTTAATTCCTTATACTCCAATATAAATGGAAAAGAGAAGTTCTATTAATTTCCTTTGAGATTCAAATGGAAAATAAAACAAATTTGAGATGACATTTAAAATCAGGAAGAGCCTACTTGAGTTTTTGCTAGAAATAAATTATTTTCTAGAATGTGAGTTTGTCAGTGAATCAGTGAATCTTTTCTCTCCATTGCCTTGTTAACCACAGTTACCGTCAATGCTCTTTGAATTTTATTTCTCTTCTCATGAAGTTTTCTCTACCACCATGTTGGATAATTGGTCACTGCAGCAGATCTCACTGCTCCTCATTGCTTGGCAACAGAAAACAAGAAACTAGTTAAAAAATTCCTGCTTCCTCTCAGCAAACCAAAGGCTGATACTATTACTGTGACCTGGAGTATCAGGAAACAAATCTAAACCTAGAGCACTGGTATCCCTTCCTTCCCCATCTAAGACACTGTCCCACCTCCCATAAGATGCCAACAAGACCCATCCACTCATTTATTATGAAGCATATGACCCAGATTAAAATACATGATGGCAACTTGGTCAGGGAACCACCAGTGGTCCCTCTATGGTTCCTCCTGTGTGAATTCTATTGCTTATTTCTTGGAACTAACCAAAGTAAAATGACTTAATAAAACCTTCGTGGCAGAAACAGACAAACTAATAGCCAGAGCATTTCAACTAAATTGCCCTGACAGAAACTTGTTAGTCTTCAAATCCAATTTATCTTTCAAATCCAGTTGCTCCCCTTTATGCAGAGTTCTTTTTAAAGATTTTTGGAGGTTTGAGACCAGAGGAAACCAGCAGGACACAGAGGAGTAGGGTAATCACTCTTTAAATAAGCAATTACATCTCTGGCATTGTTGAAATAAATTCTTTCCTCGCGAAGACTTAAACCTTGTGTCAAGTGAGGAGGCCAATGAGAAGTTTCTGTTTCATGAAACCACCTAAAAGGACACACATAGCTGGCAGGCTCTTGACCCTGGCATTCAGCTTCAATGTTGTTTTGGTGGCAGGTCTTCTCTTTCAGTTCTGTGGTTTTGCTTCCATATTAACTATTTTGGCTGTAGAGCAAGATGAGAACAACAAAGCCCTAACGCTCTGTGTCGCAGCATCTCCATGTGTGCCTCCACTTTGTATGTTAGGTTGGCCGTAGGCCTCACCAGCCATGAGGAAATGATGATTTTTTTCTCAGGAATTGTTTTGGATGAGGAAAGAGAGTCCATGACTTCCTTGTTAATTCATTCTAAGACCCTGAAGTGATTATTTAACTTCTTAGAGCCTTACATTCTAACTTTGGAAAATAAAATCAAACACGTTTCCTCCAGCCCATGTGCTGGACTGTTGTGAAGTTTGATTGAGTTATGTAGAATGTTTTAGAAATTATAAAGATTTATGTAAATAGAAGAAATGATGATATCACCTGGTCATATTCACTTCCTGTCAATGTTACATTATTTAGTCTTCTTACAAGGGGTCAGCCATATTCTCGTGATGTTAAAATCCCATTAGAATTCACTATCTGAAAGAAGCAAGCCCTTTTTTGACATCATGAAATTTCAGCAAATTCTGAATAGTTTTTACTCACTCTGAAATTTGTCTCTACAACATACATAAAATATTTATAAACTAAGTATTTCAACCCTGCTTTGTCTTTCTTTCTGTTTAATGTACTTAAACTAATATTTCTGTTAGTCTAAGAACCATTCAGTTTCCTTAGATTAGAAGCCCTTTCAACTGCTCATTCACACTCTGATGAAAATTCAGTAGTTGATATTTCTACATCACATTTCTCTTTCTCTCTTCCTGATCCTATTTCCTCATTTTCCCTCATAGTCTCACATACCTGCAGGATAGATACAGCATTTTCTCACTCACATCTAGGAGCTCATTTCCTGGCAAGAGGTTCAGGGTCTCATTTCAGAGTCTACACCCCAACCCCCAGCCCGTTAACAGCTCCTGCTCCCAGAAGCCGAATTAATCTTTGTAGTTGCATATAATACAGATTATTCACAGGTGCGTTCTTCCCAGATTCAATACTGGGGGACCTCATTTGAGTCATATTTCTCATTAATTATTGAAATAAGAGGAGGGGTCATTCTAGATCATTAAAGGACTGAAGTGGAAGAGCAGGTACTAACATTGCTCTGGATGTGAGAGCACAGGTGTGCATACTTCTTCCTTCACTACAACAAAAGTGTATATATATTAAGAATGCTTATTTTAGGTGTAAATCTGCCTCTCAAGTTCTCCAACCCATAAGAATATTTGACATGTATGCTTTATATTAGTTACCTCAGTCACCTCCAATAAGAGGCGATTCATGCAGTGTTCTAATTCAACACCCAGGATCTTTTATATATGCCTTAGAGAGCAAACAGTATTGAGTCATCCAAGCTTCTTGATTTTGCAGCTTAGAGGCATCGGTGGGTAAACTGCTGTGATATCAAGTGTATGCATGGGGAAAGCATATTGTTGAAGATTTTTATAAGGAATTAGTCAATGTAATGGCGGGCTGTAAAGAGATTGTTACACAACCTCATTACATGTTGTAAACACTTCATCACATGACATCTTTCTGTGTCATAAATGCATCATCAGAGACCATTAGGTTCTCTAAGAATGACTTCTCACACCCATTCATCATACAAAAATGAATAAATGCCTAAGGAAAATGTAGTCTGTGAAGTTTTTCACAGCTATGATAACTCCATCTGTAGATTTCTTATGATGTTGTTATATGTTGTTACACAGCCTGAAGATAAGTGTATTTTCTCTTTGCTCTGTATTCTTACAACCAACTTTAGCTAAAGGTAATAAAATCTGACCTGGATAGTTTGTAAAAGAATATTTAAAGAAAGAGGAGAAAAAGAAGAAGAAAGGAAAAGAGGAGAGGGGAAGGAGGAGGAGAAGGAGAAGGAGAAGGAGAAAGAAATGGAAAAGAACAATTTAAAACTATTTAAAATAATTGTGTACTACAGACCTATCCATGTTAGTGGGCACATGTTCATTCTCTTTCAGACATGTTTGACTTTAGATGTGTTTTATGATTAATTTACATAAAGCACTACAACTTGTCACTCTCTGTGCTTAGTGTTTCAATTTAATTTCAGTTTATTCTCTAGGGCCACACATTGTATATTGTCATTAATTCACAGTTTCTCCCTTTTTGCACCACTCCTTCTCAATACCCAGTTTTTACAATGTGGGACAGAGAAGGGCATCTATAAAATAAAATCAGACTAAAGAAATGGTTTCCAAGCTTGTTCTATGAAGCCATGCATTATTCTTGGGTCTCCAAAGCCTCCAAGAGAGAGGCTGGTGGGCAAGGCAGTCTCAAGGTCCCCCTCCTACCTCAACCACAGAAGTTCCACTTTCATCTGTTCTCAAATTGATGAAAACAGATGAATATCAGAGTGTAGAATCCACTGACCTAAGTAATAGTCATATTTCTTTGGGCTTTAAACTCTCAAGATCTTTTATTTTTATATGATTACTAGGTATCATCTGGGAACGGTGGTAGCAGGCAAAAGGAGCTTTCAAGGAGGGCCCTTGGCCTATGACTCCCATTTATTAATGCCTATAAATTTAGACTTTTGAAATTATCATCAAGTGAAGTCATGTATAGCCATTGTGCTTGTGTGTGCCCATGTGTATGTGTGTTGTGTTAATTTCTTAAACAAAAACATTTAAACATCCCATAATTTCTGTGACCCTGAATTGGCATTGCCTCATTTTCAAATGTATAGGGGTCTCAAACCATGGAAATTGCTTACCCACTTCTTGACCTCTAGGGGGTTCTGATGATCAACTAGCAATACCCCAGTAAAATGCAAGCTATGCCTTCCATCTTCAAGTCTAGGAAATCATCTCTGGGGGTTGTGAACTCCTTTTGAGAATCAAAGCACTCTCCAATACCAACTGGGCTCTTCTTAAGGACTAAGAACTGTGCAGATCACTTTTTGATCCCAACAACAGCCTATTATTATTCCTACTTCGCATAAGGAAAGTGAGGTTTAGAGAGGTTAAACAAGCCAAAATCACACATAGTAAATGGCAGGGTCATTCCAGCACAAGCAGGCTGCTTCCAGATACCAAGAGACTAACTACTGAGTTCCATCTGGATTAAGGTTAATACAAATTACTGCACTTTTCACTTTGGAACATATTGGAAATGGCCAAGAGTTAACCCAAGAAAGGAGAAATTTGCTTCTCGTTGTTTATGTATTTTTGCTTTATGTACTCTAATTGAGGATGGTAAAATGAAACGAAAAATTAAATTTAAAATTAATTTTCTGAAATTCATGAAATAAACAAGTATAAATGAAATTTAAATAATTAAATGTCTAAATGATGTTTTTGGTTAAATTTGCAATTATTTAAGCTTCAAACTCACTAAATCTTTTGAATTTATATGCATCTGTGTGTATATATGTGTATTTTATGTATAGATACATGTATGTGCATATATATACAAAATTTACCTATAAATATACATATATAAAATAACCTAAAGACATAGTAAAATAACTTCTTTAAAAAATGCATTTAGATGTAGCATGGAAACTTATGACTAGGAAGAATCAAAGGTCAGAATACATAAAGAACACCTACAACTCAAAAAATAAAGAAACAAGCAACCCAATTCAAAAATGGGCAAAGGACCTGAACAGATCTTTTTCCAAAGTTGATATACAAATGGTCAATAAACACATGAAAAGATGCTCGACATCTCTAGTGATTAGAGAAATCAAAATCAAAATCTTGATGAGACACCATTTCATACCCATTAGGAGAGCTACTATACAAACAAAAGCAGAAAACAGTAAGTATTGACAAAGATGAGCACTTGTGCACCGCTGGTGGGAATGTAAAATGGTACAGTTGCTGTGTAAAAGAGTTTGGGGTTTTCTCAAAAAAATTAAACATAGAAATATCATATGATACATCATTTCCACTTTTGGGTATACTGTATGCCCAAAAGAAGTGAAAGTAGGGACTCAAGTACTTGTATACCAATGTTCATATCAGAATTATTTACAATAACCGAAAGGTAAAACAACCCAAATATCCATCAACAGAATGGATGTATATGCACACAGTGTGGTATATGCATACAATGGAATATTATTTAGCCATAAAAGAAAAGAAGTTCTGATACATGATACAGCATGGATGAACTGTGAAAATATTATAAGTGAAATAAGTCAGAAAATAAATGCAGTAGGTCCCCTACATACGAACCTTCAAGTTGCAAACCTTCAAAGATGCGAACGTGCGTTCCATCAATGTCAGGCATGAGTGAAACTGCAGCTTGCCCTCCATTTCCTATTGCTAATGATCCTTCAGCTCTACCATCTGCCACCTCCTCTCCCTCCTCCAGTCAGTAACTCTTCTTGCCTGTTCACTCGGAGTCAGCCCCTGTATGCCAGCTGTTGTACTGTACTACTGTACATTTCAAGGTACTGTACTGTAAGATAAAAAATGTTTTCTTTATTTTTTGTGTTTGCTCTTATGTATTATTTCTGTGAAAAGTATTATAAACCTATTACAGTACAGTACCATATAGCCTATTGTGTTATTTGGGTACCTAGGCTAACTTTGTTGGACTTACAAATACTGTCTAGGAATGGAACTCATTCGTATGTAGGGGACTTACTGCACTGTAAATTCCACTTATACAAGGTATCTAGAATGGGCAAATTCAGAGGGAAAAAGTAGAAGGGTGGTTGCCCATTTCCAAGGGCATGGGGATGTAAGGGTTTATCATTCAATGGGTACAAAGTTTCTTTTTAGAAATGAGGAAAAAGTTCTGGAAATGGATAACAGTGATAGTTGCACAGCTTTGTGAATGTACTTTAATACTACTGACCGTATACTTAAAAATGCTTAAAATGGTAAATTTTATATTACGAATTTTATATTGTATCACAATAAAAATAAAGAATTAATGGTGAATATTTGTTCAAAGTTTTCTTTTAAATAATCAAAATTATATCCTCTAATTCATAAGCTTATTATTTTTAAAAATTCTGGCCATATAAATGGCCACCATACTTCTAGGTGAGAAGTTCAGCTCTTTACTGAATAAAGAAGTCTTGATCTACCTCATACAGTCTCCTTGCTTGTTCTCTGTACATTAAGATTATAACGTTACCATGAAAAGGAAATACTATACCCTAAAAATAGATTCATTCAGTATGCACTGGGCATAACACATTTCTAACTAGGTTCTTCCTTCACAGCACACTGGAGAGAGAGAGAGAAGGAGAGAGAGATATTGAGAAAAACTTAGAAACGAATCACATTGAAAGTAAATAGCCTTATTTTCCATGCATCCTTAAATTTGAAGAGCTAAACCCAAAGGACTGTATGGTGACAGAAATAAAGTTTGACTCAACAGGAAAAGCCTGACTCATTAAACTCAAAACCCTGACTCTTACAGAAGGTGTTTGGAGGCAAATCCTTGATATATTGATTCCCTAGAAGAAAAGAATAGATGGGGAATGATCTCACACACCCAACATGTAGTGAAAGGAAAAAATGAGTGAATCCATCACTATGTTGATATTTGGAGGAGCTGAAAATATGCAGTGTTACTTAAGAAATAGTCTTAAATAATTTCCAACCAGAATTTATAGGACCCAGAGGTAATTCCACTCATCAAGGTTTTTAGCTTGCTTTGTAACACTGCCCAAAGGCCCTAAATAACTGCATGTCTTTTGACTCAATGTGGTTGTACAATATACATAATGATGGGAGAAAATAATGTACTAAAACTGATCTGTGACCTGTTTCACCTCCTAGCATATTTTTTGTGTCCCCAATAAAGGGAACAGTAAATACCTTTTTCTGTGGCTTCTCTCACAAAATGGGAAAGAAAAAAAAGGAAGTGGGTAGAAAACTTTGCTCCCTGCGTATGTGATTTAAGGGGATTTGCTTCAGAGCAGACTTCAATACCCTGGCGAATGGACAGAGGCAATAAACCAGCACAAGGCAATGTCCAAACCTTCCACTCACACACATGCCCACACATTCACTCTCTCTTGCCGTTTTTCCTCCTTCTGCTTGCTCTGCAGCTTTTCTGTACTAATCCATTGATCGCCTGCTTTAGTGTGCAGGGAACATATACCCTCTCATAAAACCTTTCTTTCATGCGAAGAATCCTCATCAAAGCATGAGGAGCGCTCACTGAAGTATTCTGAGGCATGTAAAGGTGACAGTGATCACAGAGACCACAATAAGAAGGAATCAACTCCTAGCTTTACTTCTAGGTAAAAGAGGAGAGGTTTACAGGGCCTCAGACTAGATTTGCATTCTCTGCTTTCCTTTCTACCTACACACCCAAATTAGAGGGTAGCTAGAGGAGCCTCCCTCACTGGGAAGAGGTGATAGCATTGCTGTGGGCATTTTTGCAAGAATGTTTCAGAGGAGGAAGGGGCTGGGCACAGGGCAAAGGAACTCCGGGGCGTGGAGCGGGGCGGGGGGTGGGGGGGGTTTGTGCATGTTTCAGGAGTTCAAACCTCTTCCACAAATTAAGTGAAATATTTTAAAAGGAAACAATATTCCTTATGTTTTATTTGTTTCAGCTACTTGGTTACAACTCCACACGGGCCCAATTAATGGAGGAAATAGAGTATTTTATAAGCCCAGGACTCTCCGTCAATCTGTGACCAAGGAAAATTCTTTGCCTTAATCACCATACATTCCTATCGGATAGCTTGTTATGTTGCCAAAGTAATTATCCCAAGCTTAAGAAAAGATTTTGAATGGTCACTCCCCGAAAAGTTTTAACGGTTGGGTAGTAGACTGCTCCTGTTCATAAATTAATATTGAAGTTTGTCCTCTTTCATAATATTTGTATGTGTATTTTTAAGTAACTCTTAATACTGTACTATTTTATGTGTATTTATGTGCACACACATGTGCACACACACATGGGCCATTGAAAGCCAAGTTTTCTGTAAATCTGAGAACTGAAAGGCAGCATGGATGCCCTGAAAGTTCTGTTTTCAGGAAATGAATTCTCTTGCTCAGTCCAGATGCTATGCTCACCAAAAAAAAAAAAAAAAAAAACAGCTTTTAATTGATCATGCAAATAACAAAATGTCCTGGAAACTAGATATGTTAAAAAGTAAAGGAAAGAAAGCAAAAGAAGCAAAAAAAAAAAAAAATCATTCAATTTCTCCAAATTTTAAGGAAAAGAAAACCAACTCTAAACATTTCTGAATGGAGAAAAATATCCAAAGTTAATGGGAACAGAATGCTGGAGATTTCCATCATAAAGACTTTTTCTTTGCGTTCTCTTCCATCAGATGGAATAATGACAGACATTTCACAAAATTCCTAATATTCTCAGAGTTTTCACAATTCTAATCTTCCAAAATAAACTGTTTGAATATTTTTTTCTTTCTGAGAAGGATCATCTTAAATATATGTCTTTTATTTTCCTTCTGTCATACACAAAGAAAACCAGAAAGAGAGATCTAAAGTTAGTACCTAATGAAGGTAAAGGGTCAGCAATCCCAGAGTGATTGAGATAAGCAAGGGTGTCATTTTGAGTGTTACCCCCATATGCATTCATCCCAATTTTCTATTCAGACACCATAAAAGGCAGCCAGTCCAAGTTCACCAGCTGAAGTATATAGACTGTGTGAACATTCCTAATCTCTGAAGAGCATGGCAAAATAAATAATCATTCGACCCACTTTTGTTTCTGCTTTTCCCTTCCCTCCACACCTATAAATATAGTTTATTGTATACATAGCTTTTAGGGTCAAGTATTAATGGTGAGAACCATTAAGAGGGCAAAGGTCAGTGGCTTCTGACTTCAGTGACCCTTAAATTTAATCTAGCGTGGTAGGAATAGAATTAAAAGTGATGAACTTGCAAAGTGTGATAAAACCTGCTTTACTTACACAATTGAGCAGCAACAGAGGAATGAAAGAAATTTAAACAATAAAAATGAACTTTGTGATCTAATTACAGCCCCAGAGTTAAAGGTGAACATTCACAGCCAACTGCCATGCACGAAGGCCAAACTCTGACATCTTTAAAATATCATGTGGTTCTGGGATCCAGCCGCCGTTTCGGAATTTTATCAAACAAACACTGATCTTTATTTTTATTTAGCTTTATGTCCACTTCAATAAGAGAGATGACAAGACAGCTTTTTGGAAAATACAGAAATCAATTTCTTCAGCCCAGTTGAACTTTATCATTCAAAATAAATCCTTCAAATCAGTCATATTTACACCTATTTTTTTATCCCTTTCAACTTGAGAAACTCTTAGTATTCTAGTCTTTTCTTTTGCTCACCTTTCCTCCACCTGATTTTATTTAAATAATTAAGTTATTTTCCCTTGTGATTTAAAAGATAATTTCAATTTACTCATTTTTTAAAAAATACCAGCAATGCATTCTTTCTGATTTTATATTACTATCCTTTCCCATCAATAACTCCTTTCCTGAATTTTTTAAACGTAGTTTAAAAAACCAACTTTCAAGAGGCTGATTAATTTGAGTGGTTTTCAACTTTTAATTTTGTTAGGTTTTTTAAAAGTTGCCAGAATGAACACTGTGGTGGTGTGTGAAATCAGAGATATCAGTATAAGTTCATGGTTTTACATAAACATATACAGATGGGTAGATACAGAAATAGATACACATGTTTTTGTATATATGGGTTAGTATACATATATATTTTCCCTAAGTAGCAATAAGGCATTAAATTTCCATATGTACCTGGGTCTGTTCCATGCTTACTATTCTTTTGCATTGAGTAATTTGTCTATTCATGCTTCGGTACCACACTATTTTAATTTTCTAGGTTTTACAAGTATTTTTTTAACTCCTGTCAGGGCTACTTTCCCCTTGCGTCCAGATTCTTCTTTGAATCCATGGGCTGTAAACTTGGGCTACATAAAGGGCCAAGAAAGAAACACAAATGAATGATACTGACAGAGTTTAAGTAATAGGTAGTCGTGGAGACTATGGAAAATAGGAGAGTTTTCTGCATGTCCAAACTAAAGGAAATAGCTGCTCTTCACCTCCAGCCAACTGCTTCCCAGTGGGAATATAGGTCCAGTATTATAAGATTTAATTTTTCAGGATGAGAGAAAACAACAGATTTTTATGAGAAAACTCCCAATTTTAAAATGTTACCTCATTGGCAATGAACTGCAATTTCTTTCAGTTTTATGTTAAGCACTGTGCTGAGCCAAAAAGTAGAGCCATATGTAAGCTATGTATGGCCCAAAGATTTCTAGTTTGCACACTCAGCTGTGCACAAGAAGCTGCTGAGGAGTGATATAAACAGAATTTTCTGTTGAATTTCACCCCAAATTGTTGAATAAATCAGCTTTTCAAAAGGCTCATGCACTCATCTCAAAGATGAACCAAGGGAACAAAAATGTCACAGGTTAGAATTCAAATGTGTAAATAGTTCCTATTCTCAAATTTCCAAAGGAAAAGGTATTAATTATCCTTATGAATGTTGTCTGATTGCTGTCTCAGAGTGTTTATTACACAAAGTGAAAGTGGTTAATTGCAAAATAGCTTTGAATGGAGTTTTAGTACTATTTATGATTTAAAATGAAATGTATATGTGTCTTAAGCCATCAATACATGGGAAAAGAGAGACTAATTGTATTTTTTATTTCAGATTATTTTTCAAATATATTTTAAAAGATTTTCATTGTAAACCATGAAAACAAAAACTGAATTTAATGATACCGTATGGTACAAAATATAAAGTATAAAATCTCTTTACCTCATTCTCACCAAAAACAGATTCTTATGAATCCTCTTGCATACATACATAAGACAAGCAAGTTAATACACTATATCATCATGAATATACTGTTCTGTATCTTGCTTTTTTTCACTTCCATATCAGTTGATATGGAACTGCCTCATTCACTGTATTGATGCAAAATATTCCATTATAAGGATTGTATTTAATTAATCCCTTAATCAATGGATATTTATATTATTTTTAGCTTTTGCTATTTCAAATAATGCTGAAATGTTAATCACAATGGCCAAGATATTATGGAAACAATCTGTGTCCATTGACAGATGAATGGATAAAGACATTATATATGTATGTGTATATAATGGTATGTATATATGTGTGCATATATGTATGTCTAATGAAATGTTAAAAATAGAAGAACACAACATGGTTGAACCTGGAAGTCATTATACTAAGTGAAACAAGCCATACAGAAAGTAAAAAACTGCATGATCAAACTTATATGTGGAATCTAAAAAAGTCAAATGCATAGAAGCAGAGAGTAGAACAGTGGTTACCAAGGATGGGTGGCAGGGAGGTGGGGGAAATGGGGAGATGTTGGTCAAATGGTACAAAGTTGTAGTTATGAAGGATGCATAAGTCTATAGATCGCATGTACAGCATGATGACTGTAGTTAATAATTACTGAATCCTGGAGATTTGCTAAGATAGTAAATTTCAGGTACTCTCATCACAAACACACACACACACACACACACACACACAAATGGTAACAATGTGGGAGGATTATATGTTAATTAGTTTGACCATAGTAATTATTTTACTATATATAGAGAGAGAGAGATATATAAAATCATGTCATACACCTTAAATATATAGTATTTTATGAAAGAAAGTTAAATTATAAAGTTACATCTTCTGCAGTAAAAAAATATACTTAGAAACTCCTGTTTAATTTCACATAATTTATGTCAATAAAAACAATGCTTAACTTGATAAGAAACAGTGCTGAAATGAAGACCATTTACATGCACATGCAAGTGTATATGTTGGGTAAATCCTTAAAGATGTAAAAGCTGGGGCAAAGGATGTATATAATTCAAAACTTTTATATTTATTGCCGCCAAATAAGATAAAATGATTAAATATACAATTTGTATGGCAGATATTAAATTGAGCATTTTTCTGGAAATTGATTCCATAGGTTTAAATTTATTATTTAAAGATGAAGTATGGCTATTATTAATTACAGATATATTCCTGCTTAAAAATCATGTGCTATAATAATTCTGCATTTAATTTTGAAAAGGTATTTATTATCATAACATTTATGCTTATTATCAAAGAAATTAGAAAACGTAGATGTAAAAAAACCCCAGAAATTTCACAACATCCTACCAAATAACCACCAGTAGCATGTTTTCTACACATACTTAGTAAACATACAAGTACATGTATTAGTAGATATGCTAAATTGACCAGAATGGTCCCAGGATATAAACTATTTCATAGAATTCACTAGCAAAGTCATTATAAATATCTTTAATTTTTTTTATTTGTAAAATTATTTTAAATGTCACAGTTATTTTCCAATATATAGAGTCACACTGTAGTAAGCCAACCAATTATGTTCAGTAATTTCTTAGTTTCGAATTCAAATTTTTCCTTGTTATAAACATGACATTAACTTTCTGAGAGCTGGGACTGACTTTGCATGTTGAGATAGTTCCGTGAACATAGTAGATGCTCAATTAATATCTGCTGTATGGGCAAAAGAAACATTAATTAAAATACAATGAAAAATTTTGTTTCTGCTAAACATTTACTATTTCCTTAAGATAAAGGCCTAAAGTCCTGGGGATTAAGACTTCCGAGATCTCCTCTGCCAAGATAGACTCTCTCAAAGTGTTGGAGACCATACCTTCCTTAACCTAACCCTCATTAATATTGAACATTATGTCATCTTCGTGTGTACAGTACATACAAATACATGTTTACACACACACACATATACTATTAGCTTGTAGTGTGGTAAGTGATATCTCAATTTTATGTGTTTTTCTTTTTCAAATTAAGAACAAATATAAAAAATTACAAACGATTACAAAATTTGTAACAAATTTTGTTTATCTGCCATCCTAAAATGAACACAATTGGGTCATATGTGCTTTAGTTTTGTTTTTTTTTTTTTTTTTTTTGGTATGCAGGCCTCTCACTGCTGTGGCCTCTCCCGCTGCAGAGCACAGGCTCTGGACGCGCAGGCTCAGCAGCCATGGCTCACAGGCCCAGCTGCTCCGTGGCATGTGGGATGTGGGATCTTCCCGGACCGGGGCATGAACCTGTGTCCCCTGCATCGGCAGGCGGACTCCCAACCACTGCGCCACCAGGGAAGCCCCTTTAGATATTTTTAAAAATAAAACATTACAGTCAAAAGTGAAGTCCTTTTTACCCCCCTCCTCAATTCTCTCCTCCTCTTCCCCCTTTCTCAGGTGGAAGTATTGTTGTAAATTAGTATGTATTTGATGTATGTTTTTCTATTTTTATCTCATGTATATGAATTCAAAACCATATATTGTATTATTTTATGTTTTCAATTTTTACATAAATGGCTTTTATGCTACAACAACATTTTAAAAATCTCAGCATTGCTTTTCTTTCTCCCATGCCATAAAATAGATTTCAGATGGCTATACTACAGCTAACTTACCTTAATTTTAAGTTAGTTGATTATTGTAAAGTAATAATAGACCTATTTTCATAATTTTACTTTCTTCTTGTATAAGCTATCCATTGCTCACAATTATCTTCTGGCATTTAGTGTAACAATCAGATGACTGACACAATCTTGAATTTTATAATTTTATATAAACTTGTCCTTTTATATCTTTTCCATATCTGGATGCTTGAAGAATTCTTTAAAGTCCTCTCACATTTGACAGGGTGAAACTAGTGTGGGCCCCTTTGCACTGATTTTTCCCAGAACATGATAGTTATTCATGAGAAGGAAAATGATGATTTCTATTGTTCTGGAAACTCTCATCCTCAATATACTTCTTATCTGCTTTGTTTTGATTTGTAATTCTACCTTATCATACATCCCTTTCCTTGTAACAGTTGCTTTTAATTATCAGGCTATATGCCAGCTTCATGGAAAGCATGTCTTCTTAGATTCTATGAAGGATGCAAATTTTCTGAAATGTAATTATATATATATATAACTTGCTTACCTTCCCACATCTGGAAACATGGGACTTTGTGCCTTGTCACAAGATTTATATTTTGCAAAATATATGAAGGTTGCAGCTGGAAGCCTTAGGCCTCAGATTCTGGAATATACTCAATTATCTAGCCCTAAGTATTTCAAATTTCAGCCATGTTTTTACCATGTCCACCTGCACATATCAACAGTCCTTCTGGAAACAAAAACATTTAAAATCTCCTGGTCTTGAGTCATTCTTTGAGGAGACTACACACTGTGGATGCAGTTTCTATTTCTTCAATTATTTGGATCATTCTTTCTTACAAGTCAATCAAGAGGCCCCTTCCACTTGAAGATTTCATTGTGTAACATAAAAAAGGAAGGGAGGCATGAAACTGAAATTTATATATTTTGTACATTTTAAAAGAATTGATTTACTATCATCCTCCAAAACCTATGTAGCAATACCCTCATGTGAAACATTGGAGGGCATTGGCTTTAAGTCTGCTTCCCACCAAGCATTTCAGTTAGAAACTTTCATGTTGTTAGTGTTTTCTCACAAAGAGAACCCCCATCTTGCTTCTCCCTAAGGCCAATTTTTTCACACCTTTTGTGCTGCCTCCCATCATACCCAGGGATGTGCACACAATGAAAAGACTATTAGGTGGGCATTTACAGCCACCATCACCTTGTTACTGAAATGCCCCAGGTGTGGGAGAAAGATAGATATCACTAAGCTTCAGAGACAGAGGTCCATCACCAAGAGCTGCAAAGATAAAACCTGGAAGAGTCAGAGTTGGCTTAAGACTGACTAATTATCTTTGCCCTTACCCAACCAGTTTATCTTGGTCCATTGAGGAATTTATCTTCATTTTGTCTCTTGTATTTAGCTTGTTTGAATAGGAAATGAACTGCTTGAATTTCATGGGGCTGAGTGTTAAACCTGAATGGAACCACATGGACTAACTGCAAATCCTGAAAAGCTGACGGTGACTCAAAATAGGAGATTCTTGAGTATTGCACTTGTAGCTAAAGACAGAAATACAATTTATACCAAATTAGCTGGTTTAAAGTTATGTAAGTTATCCACATGAATTACATATGGCCTATAAATAAAATAAGAGGTGATCAACAGTGCCCTTAAAGAAACCAGGCAGTGTGCTTAAAAGAAACTTTAATGACTTTTACCTCATATATAAATGGGTTTCTTTCCTGGGAATTGGGGTTTTGGAGGAAAGTTCTTTATGTGTTGGCTGTGACATGCCATGTCCCTACAGAGTCAGGCCACTGGACAAGAGGAGAAGGGCAATTTTGACAGAGAACAGGGATATCAATTGTGTTATTACCCCAATACCAAGAGACTTTTTTGCAAGGGGGTTTGGCTCCATCCATCCCAACAGTGTAAAGATTTGAAGCTCAAAGTCTTCCTCAAGATGGCTGCTCTAATGCAAAGGGCAAGACTGTTTATGTTCTTCACCAGGGTAACTACAAATAACAGGACAGAGAACTTGTGTATTGAAGTGACATGAGAGGCAAAAGGGCACTTTCTCTTCCTTAAAGGAGAAAAGAACAATTGCTCTGTGGGTAGAAGACAGAGGAGTCAATGCCTAATGGATTGTCCAATTGCATCCCCAGAGCATAATCAACTATTGTGATTGATTATGGTCTGACAACTAGAAACTAAAATAACCCTTGTGCAAACAAGGGGCATATGTTACTTGCACTACAAGATACAGGCAAATGGCAGGGCTCAAAAGATTTATCCAGCCCAGGAGTAGCAACCACCTGATTTATTTCCCGGTATTTCCAAGAGATCCTCCCCTTTTCTGCAGACAAAAGATCAAAATGAAAGATACTACTTCCATGTTGAAGGAGATGGATGTGTTCTTGCCTCTCATGACTAAAGATGATCAATTTGAACAATCCATTTTAAGCCCCTTTAAAAACTAATCACCTCTTCTCCTCTCTATGACCCCCAGACAAGCAAGACCTAACAAACTCCCAAGCATGTTAGTACCAGGCAAAGAGACCCACCACCTCTTCTGTCCCCTACATAGAAGCCTCTTCTCAATAACCTTTCCTCTGAACTCTTGCTCAAATAGTTAATACCTATTGTACAATACATCTGATTTCCAAAGTCTGATGATAGGTCTCAAAGAGCAAAACTCACATTCATATTTCAAAACAGAGTGGTTTTTAACTTTATCAAGATTATAGCTCATAGAATCACAGAATTCCAGAGTTAAGCCAACCTCTCTCATTTGACTGTCAAGGAAGCTGAGGTCTAGCACAGTCAGATGACTTGTTTAACATCATATAATCCTAAAAATAGAAATAATAATTGTTAATATTCACTGTGTGTTTACTACATCTGGCACTATTCTAATCACTTTTGTGAGAACTACCTCATCCTTCATGACAACCATTGATTGAGGTACTGTTATTATATCCATTTTGCAGACAAAAAAACTGGAGCATAGAGAGCTTAAGTAACATGCCCAAGGTCCTCCAGCAAGTAAAGAATGGAACCAGAACCAAAACTCAGGCAATCTGAAACCAGATCAGAGCCTCGATCCTAATTTGAAGTGTAGCAGCAGAGCTGGGACTGGAAATGAACCTTTGTTTCTCCCTCTTCAGTCTGCTTTGTGTCTGCCATATGCCATCCCAGACCTCTGAGCTCAGCTGAAGTAAGAACATTTCTGTTAGGAGCTGAAGAGACCTGAGATCTCATTAACCTCGCTAGTACTTTTTCAAATGTCTTCATGGGTCCCCATAAGTATTATTTTATTTCTGGCTCATAAACTTTCCACGAAGACAGGACACTGCATTGGTGAGGCCACTAAATCTTTATAATAACAATATTATGCTAATGGAAATGATTCCCCCAAAACCATCTGGTGGGTTTACCTGGCAATTACTTTGAGATGTCATGGTGGATCTTAAAGCATAAAGAATATAGGGATTCATAAGTTTCTCTGAGCAATGGAGTTTTCCATGTGGTAACAAGCTGGCATGGCTGGACTATTGGATTTAGACATAAACAGGATACTGGAAAAGACCTGGGGAGCGCACACGGCAGCACTCAGATTAGAATTCAGGTGGAAGAGTAGAAAGCATAGGTATTTCCAAGCCCAAGGCTTTCTACGGATAGAGTTTGTTGCCAATATTTTGATTGCATTATGAATTTCTTTTTAAAATGGCTTGCTCTTTAATATCAAATAATAAAACATAGGTATTAGAGCCAATTTATTCTAATTATTTAGAATAATTAGAGTCTTAAGTAGGCAGCACATGTTCTGAGCAGAACAATCTCTCCAAACAACAGTGATGTCAGAAGTTTTTGGTTTAGGTCTATTTTCTCTCTCTCCTCCCTGTGGCTCAAACGCATGGCGTAGTTTCCCTTCCTGGAGCCCAGTTATCCAGTAACTCCTGAAATGGCTGGAGAAACGTTAGCTGCCGCACACATTTAACCTTGAAAGCACAACAATCTGGGATTTTAATTCAAACAAATGCGAAAATGGATTATAAATGGGATCCAGCTGCATTTCTAATAGTGAAGAGGAAAAAAAGAGCTGAGACCTAAAAGTAAGAAAAAAGAAAATGAAAGCACCTTGCCTCTCTTTTCCTTGTGGCCTCTCTGTGCTGCAATCATCGCCCTGCTTAAGGAGGCCTCAAGAAGGTCTAAAATGTCTTAATTATATTTAATTAAGTTGTCATTTGTTACTTAGCTTCCTGAAAGTTCTGCCTAATTAAACCAGGCCTCATTTTCAGATCTACCTGGAGCCCAGCATTTGGTAAAGGAAAAAAAAATGGTTAGCCGAGGCTGTCTTCCTGGAGACTTCCCATCCTGCTGCCGACACTACAGTTTATATATTCTTAGCACAGACATTGGCCAGCACAACCCAAAGCTTCTGCAGGGGTGTTGACAGAGACAACTGCTGCCAGACCCCTAATAATCCTTTACTCTTTCTCACAGTAGTTTTCATAGCAGTCAATATTTTAATATGAAAAAATTATGAGCAATTCATTTCAAATCATTAGCACCCCACAAAAATGGAATGATATTACCTACAGGCTGGATCTGCAGGGAAATCCAACCCTCTTAATTCAAAATTCATATCAATAGATAGTATTCCTGTCATTATTTGTTGAACATCAACTTCTACCAGATGATTTAACTAAGTCTGGAATATCCCCTACAGGGCTACTGTGTATGACCATGCAAGTTATGCTTTGCACAACCATAGAGGGCTCCATCCATGACAGAGTCATCATTGGTCTGTATTTTTACTTTGTTGATTTTCCGGCAGATGGCAGTAAAGTGTCTTGAGGAAAGGGCCCTGATTTCTAATTCATGAATTTGACCTAAGTCAATGCTGACCCATTAATTTTTCACTGGCCTGAATTTTCAGCAAAGGATATTTTTCTGTCAAGTGAAAACACTATTTATTAATAAATCCCAGTATATAATCATAGGAAACATCAGGGGTTTTCACACTGACATACAACTCCTGAATTTATTTAAAAAACAAAACCAAAAATGAAACAAAACCTTCACCTCAGAATTAAACAATTTTGAAGGAATCCATTACATGGGTGCAATGCTCAACAGAATACACACCTCCCCTTTCTGTTTCTTTGACTTCGCATTTAGAAGCCTCTGCTCCTCCCCTATCTGCTCACAAGAATCAACAATACAGGTCAGATACTGAATTTGCCTACAATGGCAAATGCTTTCCAAACATTTCAGCAAACAGTCCCTAAGTTTGTCTACTCCCTTCCAAGTATTGTTTGCTTCACCTGCAAACATTTCCAATGTGAAATGTTTATCCCATTCATTGTGGAGACGCAATAATTTGTTTGAGAGGAAGCTTAACTAGATAGCAGACAATTTTGCAAACATGCCAACAGATCAACTGTGACTCAAAAGCCTCCTGTTCTTCTTTCCTATCTCCTTGAGATGTTCCTTTCTGGAATTTTAGCACATATTCTTGTGGGGTCTCTAAGACGCATTTACATATCTTTTGCACAGGCAGGACTGTCCAGGCCATCTCCAAAAATATGTGCATGACCTATAAAACTATAACCTCTAGGGATCAGTTGAAAAAGCACAACCCAAGTCCATGTGTGTGGCATTGAGAACCCACAGCCCCCAAGGTCCCCAAGACATTTCTATTCAAAGACACCCACAATTCATTGTCAACAGGAAATAAACCAGGAGAAACAAAAATGAAGACAAAGACCAAAAAAAGGTAGGAGAAAGGGCCAAGGACATCAGTAGATAAGTTTCATATATGTTAAATACAGGGCTGGTATTTTAAAGAAGGAAATTTAAAAGATGTCAATAACGCTGTGACTGAAAATCAAACCCCTTTCCTCCTTTTAAATGAACTGTGAAGTTAATCTTATTAAAATTTCTTCTAATGAAGACTAAAACATAAAGATGATGAAGAGGCAGAGGAAGAGGAAAAAAGAGATAGAAAGGAAGGAATGAAGCAAAGGAAAGAAGGAGGGAAGGAAGCTAAAGTTAAATTTGGATAAAAGTTCTGGAGGACCCCATGCATCAAAGCCATAAACAAGGCAAGCTCTTTGCCTCATCAGTTTCACTTCCAGTAACTTATGCTATAGAAACAGGAATATGCAGGAAACAGATACATAATTTATGTATAATAATGTTTCCTGCAGCATTGTTAAAATAGTGACTATTGTTGGATGTCCAACATAACTGAACTATGCTATAAGCCCCTGCCCACTCTTCCTCCCCCACAGTAGCCACCCTGCCCACTAACTTCATCCACTTCATAGGCCACGTTAGAACCTTCACATTTCCAAGTACCTCTTCCTCAAACGCTTTGCCCCATAACTTCAAATAGCCCTTCATTCTCATCCATCAAACTCAGCTTTATGTCACCGTATGCTTTCCCCATTAATTATACAACCCAACATTCAGTGCAGTCACTTCACAATAATTTTGCCCATTGTAGTTGCTTATTTACGTTTTTGTTTGAGTGTTTATTGCCCAATTCCTCCATGATGGCCAGGACCATATCCATTAAATTGTACCTGGTATCCACTATCACCTGCCCCATAGAAAGAGCTCAAACATGTTTGTTGAAAGAAGAAATCTATAAGAATATTAAACATGATATTGTCATTTTAGGAGGTACATAACTATGAATAGCCATTACACATGATACTGTAGGAGATTATTGAAGAGCAGAGAAATAGTAAGTGAGGAAATCACAATATAAACTGATACCTATAATATTGTCAATATTTAAATTAAAAAAATTTCTTCATGTACATTCCTGAATTTTTCATGTCTTCTACATTAAACATGTGTACCATTTTTAGAATCAAGGGGAAAAGTTTCAAAATGTCTCTTATTTAATTCTATAATCTACTTATATGCTCCCTATTTCCCAAGGTCCTAAGTGGTATGAGGATCTTATTAGAGTAGCTTCTCGGTTGATCTATGCAACCATCTACATTGATGATTTTGATATTTTTATTAGTTACCTGTTAATGTGTGACAAACTATCCCAAACCTGGTAGCAGAAAACAACAAAAATCATTTTGTTATCCTCTCACGGTTCTGAGGGTTGACTGTTCTCAGTAGGAAGTGCCTGGTGAGGGTTTTTCATGCTGTTGCAATGGCAGCTGGAATCCAAGAGCAAGCATCCCAGTGGAACTAGGAAAAAGTTCTATCACCTTTATGATCAAGCCTTAGAAGTCACAGATCATCACTTTCACCTTAGTCAAATGCTCATAGATTCAAGGGGAAGAAACATAGACCCCACTGCTCAAAGTCACATTATAAAGCAGCATAATGTGGTGGCCAAATTTGGAAATATAGTCAACAACAATCTCTTCAAACTTTAATCTGTAATTCCCCACAACTATCCTAAATCCTCATAATATATAAGGAAAACTCAGTGGAACATTTTAAAAAGCTGACATTTTTATGTCATATATTCATAGATATTATTGATAAGCATTAGACAGCATAATTAGCACTGAATTAGTTGTCTGGAGCCCTAGATTTTCATTCAAGGACTATCGTTGTCTAATCTTGCATCTTTTACCCTCATTTTTATAATTTGTCTACCAAATATCAGCTTGTGCTTTCAGTATAACAAGGTAGTTTTGAGAATAGAAAGAATGGGGAAAACGTAGCATAATGAGTTCTATAAAGTGTTACATTCAGGAAATGTTATAAGTGTTACATTTTGAAAAATTAGGAAATTTGGGGTTGCTGCACATAATGTGCACATCAGAAATCTACAAAAGATGCATAAGAATTCAGAAAATCAAACAAATAATGGTAGTTTTAGCCTTTCCACATTTTTTTGAACAGGGAATCATTTTTATTCTTATACAGCATCTTACAAAACTCCTGTTCTGTAGAACTTCAGTTGGATAACACCAAAGTACTATAATGTATGACAAATTTTTACTTAAAATGCTGTGATATGCTGTTTCCATTGCTCAGTACATTTTCTGTGAGAAGTGAGCAAAGTATGTGCACATAGGCATGATATATGTCCTTCTGAATTACAATTTTTTAATCTACTAAATAAGGAGAAGTACAACCATTTTGAGTATATGATATAAAGATGAACATCAATATATGTAATATACCTAGAATAATATCTGAAACAAAATAGATCCTCAATTGGTGATAATTATTTATACAGAAAGAAAATAAGATTTTGCCTCTGAACTCAGAGAGCATAAATAAATGTTATATAAATACAATCAAATGGTCTACTGCTTATTTTCATATCTGCCTTGATAAATACAATCAAATATTAATCAAATGGTCTACTGCTTATTTTCATATCTGCCTTCTTAAGTACACCATGCTAAGTTGATATTCATTTATCACTTTTTAAATGAACAGAATACTAGAAAAATTCCGTCTGCTAGCCTAGAAAATTGGTAATAAAATTTTTTGTCTATCTTAGGCTCTTAGTGGATATCAAGGCTCACGGTGATATTAAAACCACAAATCTAGGACATGTGCAAGTGTAAGATTTCAATTTATATCCCAGGCAAATTGGTAGAATCCAGTCCAGGGTACTGGCCCAAACCATGAAGCTGCTGGGCCCCTGGTTGACATAAGGAAACATCTACAACCCATGGTGTCTCTGAAAGATGGGTTCACTATTAAAAAGTATAAATCATAAGAGGAAATTAAGCATTATTTGGCAGAGTCACTGGAGTTAGCATACAAGACAATTAGCACCCTAAAAATGAAAAAAATTGTAAAACAATCTAAAAGTCTACAGAATAAATGTGTTTAAAATGTTTAAAGAGCCAGAAGTAGAAACAGCAAATAAGTATCCTGAAAAAAGAGACATTTTATGAATAAAGAACACATATACTTTAAGAAGCACTAAATGGAAACTCTAGAAATAGAAAAGGGCAATGAACTCAGATAAAAAGCAGGATGCAAGATACAAATTGGTAAACATACAACAATGCAAAAACCAATAATTATACACTTTCTAACTTAAAGGCACTTGAACTCAAGGAGGGACTAAACAACAAAGACAGGGAAGATGGGAGTGAGTTGATCAGTATTGTTCTTAGTTCCTTGTGTTGTTCTGGATGGCAATTGAGATATTGGTAACTCTAACTTATCACATGAATAAAACATGTGCAAAATACAAGGGTAACCACATCAAAAAAAAAAAAAAAGTATAACATCCAAACTAAAGGAAGAGGAAATAAATGAAGAAGTCAATTATAGAAATGAAGAAATCTCAGTAATCCTGATAGAAATCAAGGAATAACAAAAAATATTCAAGATAAAGAGAAAACCTAACATTAGTTGGTAGAAGTTAATCAAAATATAGCAGTGGTCACCATATATGAAACTTCCTTGTAAAAGGGCAGATATCTCAGAATGTACTTTTTCACATTTCAAATACAAGTTTTTACAAACGATACCCCAAAAGGCATTGCTAGTTTTCCTCAGCTTTATTGTTGTTCTTAGTCATTTACTTTTCAATCTGGTACATCCAGTTAATTCTAGACATTCCCTGCTTAGTCAAACATTAGAGTTTGAATGAATTCAATATACAACAGGGCTCCCTTTTAACTTATTACATCACAGTTTTTAGATACATAAAGAAGACTCATTGGGGTTTAATCTATCTCTGAAATGAGGACAGATATTCTTACTCATTTCACAGAGTGGTTGAACTTAGAATAAAGCGGGGGAAATGGACACAAACAATGGTGAAGTCATAAAAATCTCATTTTAAAGTAAAATATTCAAAACCAAATAACCCAATTAGAAAATGGGAAAGAGACATGAACAGAATTTTTATATAAAAGGATATACAGATAACAAATATGCACATGAAAAGAAAATTCAACATCATTAGCCATTAGATAAATGCAAATTAAAACTAGAATGAGATATCAATAAACACCTATTAGAAACTAAAAATGGTCTTACCATGCACCCTAGCAATTGCAATCTTGTGTTTATCCCAGAGAAATGGAAAATTATGTTCTTGCAGAAATTTGTATATTAAAGTTCATAGCAACTTTATTCATAAAATAAATAGATATCTTTTAATGGGTGACTGGTTAAACAAAGTGTGATACACCCATACTATGGAATATTATTCAGCAAAATAAAGGAAGACATACTACTAACACAACCAACAACTTGGATCCACCTCAGGAAATTATACTGAAAGAAAACAGTCAATCATATAAAGGTTAGTTACTATAAGATTCCATTTATATAACATTCTTGAAATAAAAAACTTATAGAAATGAAGAACAGATTAGTGGTTGCCAGGGGTTTGGAATGGGGGTAGGAGAGATGGTTATAAAGGGAAAGCACAAGGAAGAAAGACCTGTGTATCTTGATTCTGGTGGTGATTACAAGAAGCTACACATGTGTTAAAACTGCATAGAACTACACACACACACACACACACACACACACACACACCCCACGAATGCATGTACAACTGATGAAATGTCAGTTTCCTGGCTTTGATATTTACTATAGTTATATAAGATGTTAACACTGGGAGAGGCTGGGTAAAGGGTGCACGGGACTCCTCCTATACATTTCCTTGCAACTTCCTGTGAATATATACTCATTTCAAAATGAAAATTAGAAATCAAAAAAAGGAAACTATTGTTTCCTCCTCTTCTTCTTAAGACATTGTAAGGTTAGCTATGGCATTGGGCTAACTGGCATCAGATACCAAAAGTAGCCTTTGTCACTCTCTCTTCTTTTCCTCTTACTCTCCTCTGGAAACAGACCAATAGGACTACTCATCAGGACCCCTTAATTTAGTTCCCTTTGAAGGGTTTTTAAATCTATTTGTGTATTCTAAAGGAAAAATTCTATAAAATGCTGTCTTTGGAAAAATTTTGAAAAAATTTTAAATTCTAAATGGACATGTTGGGGAGGAGGCATGGGATGGGCAAAGGCAAAGGAAGAATTGATAAAGGGAAAAATCTGTCATGACCAACCGGTTTTTGGAAAGTTCTATTAAAGGACTTAACCAAGGACGTTCTCCATATTTGATTTTTCTCTGCCATTCTCACATTCTTGCACTTTTCCTTTTTTTTTTTTTTTTTTTTTTTTGCGGTACGCGGGCCTCTCACTGTTGTGGCCTCTCCCGTTGCAGAGCACAGGCTCCGGACGCGCAGGCTCAGCAGCCATGGCTCACAGGCTCAGCCGCTCCACGGCATGTGGGATCTTCCCAGACCGGGGCACGAACCCGTGTCCCCTGCATCGGCAGGCAGACTCTCAACCACTGTGCCACCAGGAAAGCCCGCACTTTTCCGTTTCTTTCCCCAGATATCCTTCAATTTTTACTTATTTAATTCAAGTATCATTTATCTTCAGGGGAACCCCCTTGTGGTGACAGGCTTGCCCCTAATTTTCCCCCTATTGCTGATCACCCAGAGGCTTCAATCATTTCTTCCCAATCATCCTTGATACTCACTGAATTGATAACTTCCATTTAGCACTAGAATTGTTCCAGCCCCACACTGGCTGAACAAGGTCCTGCTCAAGCCTGTCCTCTAACTCCATCTTCTTAATGTCCTCCTCTCACTAGGCTGAGAGTGTGAGCATCTGTTTAAAAAGCAAAAATAAAAAATACAAAACTCAGAACACTGCACAACCCCACCTCTTGTAGAAACTGAAAAGAAGGGATTAAAAGACCCCAACATGAGACTCCAGGGAACACCAGCATTCTCGATTGCATCTCTAGTCCACTTTTGACTTAGGCTCTAAGAATACTAACTAGTACCTCTTTTTAAAGCATGGTTAGCTTTTTTTTCTCCACTATATATTCCATGTTTATAATAAATCATTATTTTTCCTATCACAGATTAATTTTCTCACCTCCTGCACCAGTTCCTTCAGATCTGGGTCCTTCCCCATTAAGCTCTCAGCACTAGTGTTTTGTATACTCCTTGCATTCAATACATGGACGTCATACCAGCATTTCCTCACAAACACATTTTCTTGACCCAGCATCTTCCCCCATAGTTGATTGTTGATTTTTGTCCCATTCAGAGATATTTAGACAGCAAGAAACAGATATGCCTCAAGCTATCTCAAGAAAAGAAGGTATTTAGAACCTCACAGAACTCAAATGTTAGGAGGTTATCAGACAGTCTTCTGGCTGACTGGAAGGCTCTCTCCTTTTTATTGTATGGTCTCTCCTCTCAACCTCTACTCATCTCTCAGCTATGAAAACTAGTTTGGGAATTTTTTTTAAATTTTATTTCCCCCAGAACTTCAACTTGAACATATGTGACTTGGGGTTGCTATAACCGAACACTGAGCTCAATCTACCTGAACTTATTGCTTCTTTCTTAATTTAGGTTTCCTCAGAGGTGGACTCTGAAACAGTATTTTATTTGAGAGGTGATCCCCAAAAATATTGATGAGGATGTGGGGAAGTGAGACGGGAAAGAGAAGACAACCAATGGCATATGTATCAAGCCAGTCGCTATTGTGGGTGACTAGAACTTAGTCTTGCTGGAAAGCTCTGGAAATCAGCGTAAAACATGCACGTCAGAGCTGCTCCAGCCAAAGGGCAAAAATGCTGAGATGTTTATACATCAACTCCCATAAGTTATTGGGCAAGAGCACTTCCTCAGGACAACAATTGTCTGATGCTTCTGGCCTGCTGTGACCATGGACAAAGCTGCCTTTGGCTACTAGAAAAACCTTCAAACTTTGGCACAGGTAGCCATAGTTCTCTGCCATGGTAAGGTCCCAGGGCTTTGGATAGCACATGACAGCATCTGATATTCACTGCTTTTAGTTTCTGTGTATCTTAGTTCAGATTTGAGGAAAATATGATTGGCTCAGCTTGGATTATAGGTCCTTTTCGGTCCAATGAATGTTAGCCACTGGAGCAAGGTCATTTGATAAGGACATGTGCACATAGGCCTATCCCTTCAGCAGTGGCTTTGGGCCACCACCAACGAAGGTGAAAAACCCTGGGAAAACTTCCGAATGTGTCTAAGAATACAACACCCTCAGCCGCCATAACTAGCTCATGTTTTACCCCCTCTTTATCTCTTTGGTTGCCAAGTTACCACAGAGAACATCCATACCTGCCTTCACAAACAAGGCAATATTCTCATGAAATGATCTGCCTACGCTCTGCACAGACTGTGTAATTACTCACGTGCATGGCTACACACTCTCTTGTGAAGCTCTCAGAATCTAAGTTCCCTTGGGCAGGATTTCTCTTCTCTACCATTTGCGGCAAAGATCATCTTAAAGAAAAACAACACCTTCCCAAAAAAAAAAGAATCCTATAAAAGAAAATAGTAAGTTTGACCACTGTCTTTGAGCCAAGCCCTGAATCCATTCCTGTCCAATATGCACATGGACCTTCCCCATGCCCTTGAATATTTTAAAGTGCCTAAAGTTAATTTCACTCTTTTCAGCAGTGGTTTACATGTTTGATGGAAAAAAAGACTGGAAATTTCATTAGTGCAGAAGGAGGATCAGATAAGCAAAGAGGAGATAGTTTCCACAGTTTACCTCTGTTATGGGTAAAAACATAAGCAGGTCTGACTATCAACAGAAACTGACAGCAGTGCCATGTTATACAGCTTCTTGTTGACAAATGAGAACGATGATATGAGAGAAAGACATGCCAAAGATACCCAAAGTTTGTACTGGAACAAAGGAGCTCCCTTGGGAGGGCTTGCAGTTATGAAAAGTACAATGACATCCTTCTTGACCCTGGGTTTAAGACTTCCTCTTAAGACAATCATCTCGATAATATTGAGCTTTCCCTGGGCAATGGTGCAAATTATTTAATTTCATTGGCTCCACAGGGTTTTAATCATCTCAAAATTTCTTAATACAAGTGAAAGTGAGTTGTCCCTTATGTTATTAGGCCCCCAATGGAAGACAATGATCTAAAGGGAACTCAGCTTGTAAAGTCAGATAAATCCGAAGTTAACAGCTCCAGTACATCTTCCTAAGAGGGAAGGGTCATCTTTAAGATCTTCATCCAAAACTTACTGTTGAGAAATCAGCTAGAAACAATTTTGTGCTGCATTAGAAGTTTTAATCATCTTAACAGACTTCAAAATGTCCTTATAGTTTCAGAAAAGTTAGTAGTTCAATATCATCTGAGCAAAATACTTCATTTCAAAATAATTTTCTTGTCATATAGACAATTTAACACTTCTTAAAATAAAATTTCTCCTACATCTATAGGTTACTCAATGAGTTTTGAAATTTTTATAACCAATATTTTACCCAGCTGAACTTCTCAGCTCTCCTATTTATGTGCTCTTATACATAATTCATTTTTCAGGGAATATATTGGAGATAATGCCAATGCAAGTGAAACAAACTAAAATTTAGGTTTCAGTTCTCTGAAAAAAAACAAGATTTATTTTTCAATTCTCAGATCTTAAAGAAAAATCATATAATACCTGTTACCATCACAGTTTTTCTGCTGCATTACCTAGAATAGTAAACTTTAATAAAACTTACTTTCAAAACAAATAATAAAAAGCTCTGGTGTTCACTCTACTGGAATTCTGCATTGTAACCCAGCAGAAAATTTACATCTAACTTCTTTACCAATAAATAATAAGATTTTAGGTTAAATCCCATATTCTTTCATAATTGTTAATGTTTTGGAGTCTAAGATTTAGAAAATTGAGATTGACAAAGACCATATAAATAACTATATTCCTTATACATGTTTTCTTAATTTGGGGAGAGGGTCCATTGATTCAAGCTTTCTCATACATGCCTTTCTAAATATGTTTCCTTTCTCTGGAGGTTAGTCACACTGTCCCCTTGTGGCACAGATACACTTTGTGTTCATTTGTTCTTGAGGGACTTTGTACCAGGGACTTATCTAATGACTGAGGATATAGAACAAGACACGTAAGACACTCTTCTCATGAATTTTATATTTTCATGGAGAGAGATCAATAACAAATAAATGTGCAAGCAGCATAATTTCAGATAAGTGCAATGAAAAAAGTAAACATAGATAGAAAGTAATTTGTAGTCAAGGGGGAGGGGCAACTTTAAGAGTGGCAGTTAGGAAGGATCTATATCAGTCAGGATAGCAATCCCTAAAATGTCAATGGCTAAAATCAATAAACATTTAGAATTTCTCGCTTAGGCAGAGTCTCGCATGGGTCTAGGAGAGTCTCTCAGTGTCCCAATCACAGAAAAATAAAACATTGTAAAGCTTCAAACTGGAAAGAAAATGATTCTTCCTGGAAGTTGCAAGTGTTACTTCCACTTCCACTGCATTCACCAAATCATGTCACCCAGTGTTCTCTAATCTCAAGGGGCCAGCAAGTTATGATCAATCCCAGAAGGAATCAGAGAACGAAAACTGGAAATGTTGACAAGGGGCTCCTGCACTTATTCTGACACCAGAGTATGAGGAGGAGTCATTACTGAAGACTCTGAGGGAAAAGCATATCAGCCAGAGGGAATAGCAAAGGTGAAAGTCACTGGTGGGAATGAGCATGGAGTGTTGAAGAGTGGAGATGAGAGGATGATGAGCCTGGAGGAGACCAGGAGCAGAGTCTGAGGAAGTCATGGGGCACATCGTAATGGCCTGGTAGCCCTACGAAAGGGTTTGGCTTGTATTCTAGGTACATTGGGAATCACTCATAATATTTCAAGGAGAGAATGGATAGATCTGAATTACACTGTCAGATCATACACATCTTCCCGTACAATGCCTCTCTACCTGTCAAGTCCAGCTCAGAGGCCTTCTTCTCTTTGAAGCTTCCTCTGGCCCTCTCAGCTAGACTTGAGCAATCCACTCTCTGTTCTCTCTCTTCTTGGCTTAAGACTCCATTTAATCAATGATGGATTTACCTCTCTTTCTCTTCATTAGACAGTAAAATCCTTGAGGGCAGGTATCTTATCTTTTTGTTTCTTTTATCCCAGGGCCACTTGTGATACTCATAACACTGGAGTATGAGAACTCCTGAGAACATTCTCCTGAGAAGGAATAAACTCTGAACCTGACTCCAATGCTCAGAGTCATGAAGGACCACAGAGCTAGAGGGGAGTTTCAAGACCAGTTTGTACAGTGGCTTCCAAATGGTTAAGGACAGCAGTTGTTCAGAGTCATCTACAAAACCCCAAGTGAGAAAGAATTCTAAGTGAAGGGGGCTGTGTAGGGAGTGGAGTCCTTCTCGCTTTCCCTACTTGTCTGCCAAAACTGAGGGGGCTGTTGAGATCTTCTGAGGTTTCTAAGGACTGCCAGAGATCTGAGGCTCACAATTTTAAAGTTACTGATTTAACCCATCACCTGTATTTCTTCAAATGAAAAAAAAAAAAAACCTGAGAGAAAGCTAGGTCAAATGAGTTCCTGGAGTCACAAAAATAATAGCATGGTACAGTCATGTCACGGTGCCTATGAAACTCAAAATAGTTGAGGGCTGAACCTCCTTGCTCCCTTTGTAAGCAGATCTCTCGGGAGTAATGCACCACTCCCCTTCTGGGTCCTCAGAACTAACGTTTAGAAATGGGAGGCAAGATATTCTCTGGGCAAGGCCAGGACTTTGGAAGTCCTCTCATTTCGTGTTCTGACAGGTCACATGCTTGTTGCCACTCAGGCCCCCATCTATTCACTCAGGATTTTGCCAGAGGGAGGTGTCTGACTCCGTTTTCTGGGCCTTTCCCAATCCTGTATGTTTGCTCAGATCTTTATCCAGCAGGGAAGCCACCCTCCCACCCTAAAAATAGAAGAGAAGAAGAAGACTTACAGAAATACATCAAGATTTCCTCCCCCTTCACAGCCTGAGAGAAGTGGGCACATGCCCTAGACCTAGTTGTCTCCACGCTCAAATGAGAATGGAGAATTGTGCCTCCATGTGTCTGGAACCACCCCTCCTATGCAATTATTTTCAAGTTGGACCTACCTAGTTTGAAAAGTGCCTTATAAACAGAATCATAGTCGTGTATTAACTGCATCCTATATGTTATCATGGCCATCATCCACTTTATCACCGATAAACTGTTATATAGTAGAGCAGACATGACAAATTCTGAGGAGATATTTTTTCCTCTTCATTTTCTTGAGGGAAGGAGACTCTATTACCGACTCCAACTACTTCACACTCCACCCTCAGTCCAATGTCGTCCTAACTCAGAGTAAAGATAAAAAAAAAAATCCTATTTTCCATCCAAAGATTTTAACTATAAAACTTTGCATCAAGATAGTGAAGTGGGATTTGACAAAGTTTCTGCTTTCTCAGGAACTTTTTCTGCCCAACTGTGATCATTTAGGCAGCCTGGATACCAACTGTTGTTACTCACACAAAACCAAGGACGTTGCCACCCATTAAATTTTTTTCAGGTGGTTAGAAAAGTCCCCAAATCTAAATACCACCACAAGGATCAAAAGTGACTTCAAGAGATTACCAGGTTCAGACTCTGTTTTACCGAAGAAAGTTATAGAATCACCAGGATGGAGAGCTAGTCTGTTTTTGTTTTTGACTGGATTTTACAACTGTGTTCCCTTGGCCACAGGTTATATAAAGATCTTTTCATGCAGTACGACATTAACTCCCCACAATGAATTTGTAGGTCAGGACAACTGTCTTCCACCTGGTACAAGGCAGAAAACTACCCCAGGCAAGCCTCCTAAGATCTTATGCTCTTCACCATCATACCAAGCTGCTGCCCTCAGTCATCTTCTCTAACCAAACCTCTCTTTGCCTAATCTGACCTCCTGCCTCGAAGCAGGAGTGGAGCAATGGTTTCATTTATCAGTGCAGTGGCATTTTCTAGAATTGCCGCCAACTCATCTTCATTGTCTAACCTAGACTTCCTATAATGTAGTAAAATAAAGGCTCAAGTCCTAACGCAGCAGAGACCCAGGTAGATGTCTTTTCTCTGGCCCTTATCAGAATTTGGTCACATTACTTAACATCAGTGAGCCTCATTTAGCAAAGTACTTGAAACTAGGAGATACTTAAAAGAATGACAGCCATTATTATTATGCATTCAGATATTGCCCTTTAATTGTAGACTGCTGGAGTTCACAATATTTGCACACTGTGTGATGTAAAATTTCAAAATTAAACTAAATTCTTATTGAATTCCTAAGTCATTTGATAGCTACATGTATCATATATGACTGAAATAATATCTTGGTCAGAAAGAGGCACCCGTATGATGTTCTACTCATTTCAAAACCAATATCAACATCCTCCATATTAGAAACAAATCAGAAGATTGAATCTTTCAGGAATACACAGTGGTCAGTGCTAAAAAAATCAATCACCATTTGTTACATTAACTTATTTAAAATGTTGTATATCGTTCATTTATCACTATATTTATAGCCCTGTAGTTTTTAAATCACATGATTTTATAATAGGCAGTCCTTATTGCCTTTGGTATAAATTCAGACTGTAGTAGTTTAGATTATTGTTCACTAAATATTCACTCTCTCCTTTGCACCTCCAATGGAATTGGCTTTCCCCACTTTGACATTGGATTTGATCAAATTACTTGTTTTGGCCAGTGCAATGTTAGTGAACAGGACATAACCAGAGGCTCAAACTGTGCTTATGTTGGGACTGCTATCTGGCATTTTTGTCAGTCACCATGAGAAGAGCAATATACCCTAAATAGCCACCTGTCCAAAGAGAATGTGAGATTCATGGGGTAGACTTGATCCAACCTGAAGCTTGGAACAAAGCCCAATCCAACCCAGTTTAGACTAACCCAATCCCAGCTAACTCACAAATACATAAGAAAGAAATGACTAAAAAAAAAGAAAAAGAAATGACTATTGTTGGATGTCTCTTAGTTTTTTTAGGTATTTTGTTATGCAGCATTATTGTGGCAATAGCTGACTGATACACAGGATCTACAAAAGACAGTATACTAATCAGAGCACTTTCCATTGCAAATAACAGAAACCTAACTCAAATTGTCCTGTGTAAAAATAAATCAGTTAATTACACCTGTCACTTTAGGTAAAGCTTGACTTAGATCCTCATTTAATGATATTCAAATGGTATACTTTTACTGTCTCTCAACTCTGCTTTCCTCTGGCTTGGCTTCATTCTCAGACAAGCTCCCTCCATGCGGCAACAAAGATGGTCTCCAGGAGTGTTAGGTTTGCCTTCTACCATTATATCCACATTGGTACCGGTATTTCTACTTCTAGATATCTACATATCTAGAAGAAGGACAGGACCTCTTTTCTAAAATCTCTAGCAAAACACCTAGGTCTAACACTCCCTAATTGGATGGTAGATCATGATCGATCTGATTATTGGTCTAATGGGTCAGGTATGTGTTATGTAGCCATCCCAGCCCAGGTATGGGCTGGTGGAGGTGGAAAGCGAGTCAGTTCCATCCGAACCTCAGGGACTGAAAGGGAGGAAGGAATGGGTCCCCAGGGAAGAATAACACAGTTCCCAAAGTGGTACACAGAAGCAAAGATAACAGTAGATCATAAGAAACAGAGCTATTTAGTACTTGAATTTTTCCTGACTTATGTAAACCACCCCTACTTTAGAGCTTCATATGCAAAGTGCGTCAGGCCTCTGGAGACATTGCTCAGGCTGTCCCAGCATCGGTTTGAGCTCCATGCCTCAGCTTGGCTGTTCTAAACGGCACTCTTCATTTCACTTGCCCTGGTATTTTCCTAGTGTCTTGGCCTATTTAGGTTGTGGTTGTTTGGTCAGAACAGAAGGCTTTAGTTCTCTCCACACTAACCAGAGGGAAATGATCAGACTTAAGACACTAAAAAAAGCTAGAATTCAACCTCTGCCAATTTTGCATAAACTAATCTAAATGTATAGCCAAATCTTGGATTGAAAAGCAGCAAATTATAATTCAGCATCTCTGAGCTGTTCTGGCCAAGCACAAGAAATGAGCCTCCCTCAAAGCATGGTTTTCAAACCAAGCCTGGATATTGGCCACCAATTTTGTAAAGAGCTCTGCCTTCGTGACTTCTCAAGAGTTACTCTGCCAATAAGTTATCACTCTATTTTTAAAACAGGCACAATATCACTTTGAATCAAGAATCATCAATGCAAATTAGCCTAGTACTATTAATAATAACCATCATGAAATTAGTCCTGGGTGAATCATCCCACGGGCCTGGATACCTATGCCGCACTGCTGCTCCAGAGGCCGGCACGGATGCAGGCAAGTGAAGATCAAAGCATCAGCAGCCAGTTGGTTTCTTCTCACTGGTTGGAGGAGGTACTGACAGCCTTTTAGACAACAGTTGATCATTTTCTTCCTAAAGACAGAATCATATCTTAATTCCCTTTGTTTTCCTTCCAGTACTTTAGCCAGTTTTGCACACAGTAATATGGCAAATCGAATCTCCCTATGATGTTTCTCTCCCCACAATCAAACAAGATGAATGATTCAGTCCCAGAGTAGATGAGCTACGCTTTTTGTTGCTGAACTCTTTTAATAAATAAAGAACAGCGTAACCTAGGCTCTAAATGATAACATGTGTAAAATATTTATTGGCTTAAATAAGCACACAGGTTTAGAGACAAGGCAGCCTTCATTTTCAAGTTTTTCCAGGTCCAAACATACCACTGTAGGAGGTGAGAGACCATTACGAGTGTTTCTAACCACCCTCTGAACTTTTTAAAAAAGTCCTAACTAAGACATAAATAGATTTAAGAGAGGTGTTTTTTTTTTTGTCTGTTTTTTTAACGAATGAGGTTTATATCACTGGGTATTGGAAGAAGCAAGGAGTATTTGCAGGACTACTCAAAATTTTATCTGCTATACCCTCCATCAACCACTTTTTAACACCATATTCCAAGAATGGTTATTAAGAATGCTAATCATAGGTCAAGTCCAGGATATTCTTATCTCACAGAAGAGGAAGATGAGATTCTAAATCATTCAGGAACATCCCTGGTTCCTTAGTTATCATCCAGGATGAGAACTTAGAGTTCTCATACCCTTTGATAGACTTAAGTTCTTCCCTGACAGAGGGCCAAAGGATTACAGAGGGCAATTTCCCAATGACCAAATTATTTTTATTTTGAACAACACTAATAAAAATTATAAAGTGCTGGCTTAAATAATTCTTACTGTTTACAAAGACTTTCACATGACTTATTTATCAGTTAAATGATTATCCCATTTAAAACATTAACTAGGTAGTCTACATAGAAAAAAACCAGGTACAGATAGGCATCTATATATACATTTACCTCACTGCTCACACCCTCATTATGGGAGTAGTGGAGTCACTATCTTGTCTTTGAAAAATACCATGACTTCACATGTATACTAGTTCATCCATCTTGTGAGATAGGTGGATATTAACTATCATTAAGACCCTGATTTTGAAGTTAGAAAAACTGAGACAAGCCAGTCATTCAATAAGGCAACCAAGATTATTAATAGTAAAGGAAGGAGGCCAGGCTGCTGGCAGTCCAGTGTAGAGAACACCCCTTCCCAGTGGAACAGGACTGGCTGGTTGATTACAGACAAACCCAGCAGGTGGGTCAAGATAGCAGCTGCTCATACAATTGTCTCTCCTTCCTGCTGACATACTCACCCCATCTCAGCACCACCCCTGCGGGAGCTATCCGCTATTAAGTTCTCATTACATATGCCAGGCATGGCGCCAAACATCTTGTACATCCTATGTCATCGAATTCTCACAATAACTCTATAAGCTGGGGCCATAATTTTGTCTATTTTATAGATGGAGAACTGAAGCTCAGAGAAGTTAAGCAACAAGCCCAAGATCACACAGCCAGTAAAGTTGCAGAGCTGGGATTTGAACCTATTCTGTGACTGCAAAGTTTGTTCCTGTCCCTTGGCCCCCATAAACTTCACTGCCCACCTTTGCTGCCCACATTCTTCCTTCCTTGCTCTCCTTTCCACCACTTTCCAGAATCAGAAGGTATAAAAAAAATAGCTTTTCCTGACAAGACCTCCTCTTCTCAATTTTATTCTGATGAGAATTTTTTAACAGAAACTCTGGGGAAACTTTAAGTCTCATTAAACTCACTTTATGTCAATCAGTAACTCCCTGAGTTAATTTAACACACACAATGGCTATCAGCTTACATCCCTGGCCCCTGCTTAGGTAGGTCTTGCAAATAAACCAACCTCATACCTGCAGATAATACTAACTCTTGTAGCAAGCTGGCCTTTTGTCATTGTTGCAATATTAGTAAAGAGTCAGGCAGGACAACTTGTGAGTGAGAGTTCTGTAAATGCTGCTTTGCCTACAAATGCTTATGCAAAGTAACATCAAAGGGGATGGGTATCTTCTGGAATATAAAACTGCTTAGAAAAGGGGAGTTTGGGGATTAACACCAGGAAAAATATGTGCAAAAAAGGGAAGAAATGATAAGAAACACTTTGTGCTACAAGATTTTCAGTGGGTTTTCTCACCCTTTTTTTATTGAAGTATAGTTGATCCATGATGTTGTATTAGTTTCAGGTTTACAACAAAGTGATTCAGTTATATATATATATTATATACATTATTATATAATACATATATATGTATTTTATATATATACAAATATATATATTCTTTTCAAGATTCTTTTCCATTATAGGTTATTACAAGATACTGAATATAGTTCTCTGTGCTATACAGTAGGCATCTGTTATTCATCTATTTTATATGTAGTAGTGTGTATCTGTTAATCCCTCAGTGGGGTTTTTAGTTGTGTTTTGCTTTGTTTTCTTATTTTCCCCACATCTGCTGCCTAGCACGGGCTGTTTTCTGTTTCTCTACATTTTAGGAGGGTTATTTGGATGTTTAGCTCTGGACACTGGCCCAACAGAGGTAAGCAGCAGCTCTTCTAGGCCCAAGACAAATTCCAAGTTCCCCTCTCTCCTACTTTCTATAGCCCCCCACTTGCCCAAAGTCTAGAACCACAAAATATCTAGTTGGAAGAATCATTTA
This sequence comes from Leucopleurus acutus, assembly GCF_964270905.1. Lineage (NCBI taxonomy): Eukaryota > Metazoa > Chordata > Mammalia > Artiodactyla > Delphinidae > Leucopleurus > Leucopleurus acutus. Next base: position 54,052,784 of record NC_139158.1, read on the forward strand.
ATCTCCAAACCAAGATTCTTAACCTTTATTGTGCCAGGGAGTCATTTGATAATTCACTGACTGCTTCTCAGAACAATGATTTTGAATGCATTGAGTAAAATGTATAAGATTATTAAGGAAAACAATTATATTGAAATAGTTATAATAATATTTGTAATTGTGGTAAAATAATTGTTAAATAGAAAGATCTAGTAGTGGGTCTAATCTTTACCACAATTTCAAAGTAGTGATTCGAGCATAAAGAAGTTTGAGATACCTGTGACAACTAGCTGTAATGTGATGTGTGACAGAGGGCTGATATTATCATACCATGGGGATTTGTCCATATTTATAATTGATGGAAAAGTTATATCTCAACTAAAGCGTAAGAAGCAGAAAGAAGTAATTTTTTTCCTATCTAAGTTCACGGACACTCTAACTGCTACCCATGGATCTGCTGATGGATCCCAAGATAAGAACCCCTTTTGTAAAGATCTACACACTGGTTATTACTCTCCCTTAAATGTTTTCACCGCATGAGTTCTGCACCCTCTCTGCCCTGCACCTTGACCTGAAGAGCAACCCTTTCTAAGTGAGGAGCTTATGCTTCACACCTGGATTTCTAGCACCTGTCAGTAAGATTGTTTTAAAACAATCTTTACCATTGATTATGACTGAATTGATTATGACTGAATCTCTAGGAAACCTGAAATGGCAATTTTTTGTTATTCTTCTCCAGCTATTAAACTTAGAGTTTTGGAAATAGAAGTCAGCCTCCAAAGGGCTTGACAGTGAAAAAAGTCCATCTGCAGGTAGCTGGATTAAACCAAACCAAGGCTTTGCCTACAAAAATGAGGTGTAGGGGGCTTCCCTGGTGGCACAGTGGTTGAGAGTCCGCCTGCCGATGCAGGGGACACGGGTTTGGGACACGGGTTTGTGCCCCGGTCCGGGAAGATCCCACATGCTGCAGAGCGGCTGGGCCCGTGAGCCATGGCCGCTGAGCCTGCGCGTCCGGAGCCTGTGCTCCGCAACGGGAGAGGCCACAGCAGTGAGAGGTCCGCGTACCGCAAAAAAAGAAAAAAAAAAGAAAAAATTTTCTTTCAAAAAAAGGGAAAAGAAAAGGTCAAGAAAATAGCAAAGAGAAAGAGAGAAAGACAGAGAGAGAGAAAGAGAGAGAGAGAGAGAGAGAGAGAGAGAGAGAGAGAGAGAGAGAGAAAGGTAGAAATAAAAGGAAAGAAAAACAAGGAGATTTTAATAAGACTCTTAAAATATGACAATCCAACATTAGAAATCGCCCTGTCTTCATTGTCATTGTTATTTAGCATTAGTCAGCACACAGTTCTGAATGTCAGCTTTTAGCTTTGCAGCAGGACAGGGTTTGAGATCAGTCTCCCTAGTATGAAGAGGACGAAGAGGACTGTGCAGAAAATCAACCAACACTCAAGTGAAAATTACACTCCTTATCTCAGAGGAGTCTATGAAATTCGGGCAACTTCAAGTTTGAGGGCCAGCTCTCAAACACAGTGTTTTTGGAAAAGACTATCTTAAACATATATATAGCTATGCAAATTCCACGTTTCCTTTCATGCTATTTTCGGATTGTTTTTCAAATTAAACATTAGACTCTGCAGCACACAGAGGATGTTAGATTAGAGGGCCGGGTGAGTTCCACAAGGTTTGGGTTTTCCGCACTTGCCTAGAAATAGCTTTTCTCTGGGTGGGCCAGGTGAAATGCAACAAAGTTATTGTTACCTCACTTCCCTTGGCTTTTTGGGTGGAGAAGCCAGATGAACGAGAAAAAGAGAAGAGGAAAAATAAAGGAGCGGCCAGGGAGAGAGAACAAGGGAGGGAGATGCCGTTTTGGATTCAATGAGGTCAGAGGGATCTACCATCAGATTTTTGTTGTAGTTGTTTAAAGAGCAAATAAAGAACAGGTTTTTTAAAAAACTGGGCTTATAACAATGATGAGAGCAGAAATGTTCGCCTACCGCATTGGACGTCAGTGCTGGTTTGCCCAAGATGTGACGAGCAAGTGCAAATAGACCCCACGCATTCAGGTCGCCACTGGCTCCGTCCCGTCAACCAGCTGGGGCTTTTGGCTGCACTGAGTTCATTTACACAACAGCAATGAGCCTTGGCTGGGAGTTAAAAGAGAAACTTTCTGCTCGAGTGCTTAATATTGTACCAAAAATGAATGCACCATCATACTTTTTCAAGGACTCCTTCTACAGTTTCTCCATTAAATTATATAACCTGGCACAACTAGTCGGGTTTCTTTCATTTAGAAGAATGTACCAGCAGACTTCTTTCTAGCTAGAGGAGAATGCTTCTAATTATGTGACCAGTTCAGTTACTGAAATACACTGTACTATTAGCCAGGTGATTGAAGAGCGGTTTTGACAAGCTCAGAGCCTGTCAGGGACAGGAACATAAGGCCTTAGGCCAACATCCAACTCTTTCCTGCCTACCTAGAGCCACTATCTGAATAATTCACGGTTTCCATATGGGGGGGAGGGTGATGTTTACATATTTCACAGACCTTATTTTTAGCAAATTAACAATAACTGGAAAAGAAGCAAGGGCTTTGTACTTCTGCAGAAAAGCAGGCTTCCAAAAAGCCCTTCCCTCCGTCTCCTGTTATAATTTATAGTATGACGAAGCTATAAATCAGTCATCATACCAGTTAATTTTGTTTTCAACAGCTATTACATCTGCTACTTTTGCTTCAGGACATGAAGGGACAAACACAATTGTTATCAAGGAATGAATTGTGTAGGATAAGAGCTTTGTGGTGCTGCTTTCTCCAGGAAGATATTGATGGCAGGTGATTCTCCGGGACTCATACCACCTCCTCCAGCAGCACCCGGAGAAAGTCCGCACTGGCTCAGAGTCAGATACAGATGCTCAAAACCACATCTTTCAGAGATCCCCAAACAAGGACATTTCCCTCGGCCTCTGGCCATTCCTCATTTCCTTGGGTTGTTGCTGCTTCTGTGACGTATTTCACAAAGCTTGAGGCTGGAAACCCCCTCCCAGGGCGAAAGCTTGCTTCTTTCCCTGTGGTGATCACCTCCTAACTTCGAAACGCCTTCTTTCTGAATTACATGCATGCCTTGTTTACCCCTTTCTTTCTGTCTTAAGCACAGTTTTGAATTCCTTTTACTCCATCTGCCATCTGGATCGGCACAGCCTGGGGCCTGGGTGGTAACTGGCTTTAGACGAGGTCATCAGAGTGCTGAGCATTTTTATATCCAAATGAAAAGGGTTGTTCTCTCAGCAAAGCTGAACAAGTGATGACATTCCTTGGGCTAGAAGGAGTCAAGCTACACGGGCTAATTTTGACCCCAGGGAGTGACTACAGTTTCCCAGCTCTCTTCACCTCCCTTCCCACCCCCAAAAGGCCTTCATGGTAAACAGAACCCTGGGTCTCCAGTGTCCCTGTCCTGTACGAGAACATGGCAGGGGCTCAGTCAGGGGCGCTGGGCTCCCTGCTGGGAAACACCTTCAATCCCAGCTCCTCTAAGCCCCTCCCGAGCAGCGCCTGAGAGGGGACTTCATTTCTGTGAGCTCCTGTGTCCTCATCTGCAAATCAGGAGGATGAACTCCTGGGTCCCCAAGATCCCCCCTCTCCCCATTACTAACCCTAGTAACCCACAATGAGACCTACAGGATAGATTGAACAGACATGTTTGTTCTTTTTCTCTATTTTTGACAATATTTGAAATGTTTCTGTTTTCATTTTTTTAAATCCTATTTTCTTTATTTCCTGCTCTGAAAGGGTAAGGCAGGAAATAACATGCCTACTTTAAAGAAAGGAAAAATGTTAGCTCCCACAATAAGGTGAGATATAGACATAGATATAGACATAAATTCACTTATTTATTGAGTTCTTAGTAGATGGCAGATATGTGCTAAATACTACACAGTTGCAATTGCTGGATTACTTGTATACATTCTTTTGTTTTGTTTTTTTTACTTATATACATTCTTTTTTTAAAAAAACTTATTTATTTATTTATTTTTGGCTGTGTTGGGTCTTCGTTTCTGTGCGTGGGCTTTCTCTAGTTGTGGCGAGCAGGGGCCACTCTTCATCGCGGTGTGCGGGACTCTCACTGTCGCGGCCTGTCTTGTTGTGGAGCACAAGCTCTAGATGCGCAGGCTCAGTAGTTGTGGCTCACAGGCCCAGTTGCTCCGCGGCATGTGGGATCTTCCCAAACCAGGGCTCGAACCTGTGTCCCCTGCATTGGCAGGCAGATTGTCAACCACTGCGCCACCAGGGAAGCCCTACTTATATACATTCTTAATCAGCCTTACCACCTAATCAGAGCAAGCAAATCGTCCCTGATGTGTCCTAGAGATAGGATCTGGTGTAAACATCACTGGGCTGGGATTTAGGAGACCTGAGTTCAGAGCCAAGTGCCTCTCTCTCTCTCTCTCTCACTGGGACCTGACTCTCAACCAAATACACTAATTTTGGGCTCAATCACTGAAATGAATCTGTCCAATTCTTTCCAGCTCTTAAATTATACCATCTGCAAAAGACTATTGCAAAATAATATTCAACGTCATTAGCCATTGAGGAAATGCAAATTAAAACCACAGTGAGATATCACTTCACACCTGTCAGAATAGCCAAACTAAATAACAGTAACAATACCAAATACTGGAGAAGAGGCAGATTATACTAGATCCATTCTACACTGTTCGTAGAATGTACCATGGTAGAGTCACTGTGGAAAACAGGTAGGCAGTTTCTTATAAAGCTAAACATGCAACTACAATACAAGCCTGCAATTGGACATTTATTTCAGGGAAATTAAAACTAAGAGTCACGTAAAAACAGTATATGGCTATTCAAGGAAGATTTATTCATATTAGCTTAAAATTGGAAACAACCCAGATGTACTTCAGTAGGTGAATGATTAAACAAACCATGATATATTCATACAAGGGAATACTACTCAGCAATGAAAAGGAACAAGGTACAGATACACAATCTAGTGGATGAATCTCCAGGGCATTATGCTGAATGGAAAAAGACAATACCAAAAGGTTATACACTGTATGAGTCCATCTTTGTAATATTCTTGAAATGACAAAATTATAGAAATAGAAAACAGAGTAGAGGTTGCCAGAGGTCAGGGATGGAGGAGGGGTGAAGTAGGACAGGGAGGTGGTGATGGAATTTTTCTGTATCTTTTTTTCAATGTCAATATTCAGGATATTGTACTTTCGTTTTTCAAGATGTTACCATTGGGGGAAACTGAGTCAAAGTTGCAAGTTAGGCAGTACACAGGATTTCTATTATTTCTGATGACTGCATGTGAATCTGCAGTCATCTCAAATAAAAAGCTTAATAAAAAAAATACTACTGACTATTCTGATAGTATTGTGTTTCCTTGTTCCAGCTTGAGCCCTAATGAAAATCTGGGGGAAGTCTGGGGAAAAATAGGCAAGAGGTTGACAAAATGACAGCAAGGTTCTTGCCCAGCCTTTGAGCCCCCTTTGTGATGCCAAATGCTAGGAATGTGTGTCTGCCTTCAGCAGCTGTGTGAAAGCTCAGGACTGAGCAGAGAGACCCTCTCAACTTTTAAGAGGCAGGTGGCCTCTCCAGGGAGAAAGTGTCCCTTAAAGATAATGCAAAATAGCCCCAAGCTGAAAAGAACTTTTACTGTCCTGACCATTTGAAAAGCTATTGACAGGCAGGGCTGTGCTAATGAAGTTAAAGTGCTTTGCTTCTGCTGGCGGAAGCAGCAAATCTGGTTCTAATGGCTTTTCTTCAGAGAAATCCAGGTGCTGTGCACACAGGACCCTCACAGAGGCAAATGCAGACTTATTGAAGCTAACACTCCACCCCTTTCTAGTGACAATATTGCAATAAGAGATGTAAAGGCTGAAAGGCCTGACCAAGAAGGCTCACTCGAAGTCTACGGAGGGAATACTGGAGGTAACAGCAGTTAGCATTTATCCGGCACTCACGGGGCACTATCTTGCAGTATCTCATTTAATCCACACAGGAACCTGAAGAATTGGGTGTAATTATCTTTATGGTTTACAGATGTGGAAGTTAAACTTCAGAGAGGTTAAGTGACCTGCCCAAGGTCATAAGGGACAAGCTGAGATGTCGCCAGAGGCAAAGCTGAGTTCTCCATCCCTGTGTAGGAAAGCAGTCTTCCGGATGGTGTGTAGTAGAACAGATCTGCTTGAATGGGGACAAGGTGTGTCCAGAGACATGATCAGGTACATTTTATAGAGAAAATAAATAATAACCGACTTTTTATAGCCATTCAAAATTTACAACAAGGACCTATTGTATAACACAGGGAACTCAGCTCAATATTCTATAATAACCTAAATGGGAAAAGAATTTGAAAAAGAATAAATATATGTATATGTATAATTAAAACACTTTGCTGTACACCTGAAACTAACACATTGTGAAACAACTATAGTCCAATATGAAATAAAAATAAAATTCATCTCAAAAAACAACACAAAAATTTACAACAGCTCAAGTTACTATGGCATAGAATTTGAATGGTTCCTTCTATCAAGTTCCCAAATTTAATAATTACTCTTTTGGGGTGTACAGCTTTGATACCTAACACTCACCTCCAGAGAAGGCTCCGGAGTGGCTGCACCATGTGGTGCCCTGAATCCTCCCACCTTCACACTGTAATATTCCTGTGATTATGACCTTGGTGCCCATTTGGGTTAGTATCTGGGAAGTTCTTTATTTAGCATGCACATATAAAACCTATACCTTTGTTTTAGATATAATTTGGTCTTATTTCACATTTTTTCTTCTGCCTACAGAAGGTATGTGTGACTACTTATTATTGGTATTATTATCATCTATAAATAGTTGCTCCTCAATGCAAAAAATCATTTTATTGTATTTCTCTATTGTTGCTTAACAGTGATAATTAAAGTCTGACCCTTGATAAAAGTACAGTAAATTACAATTTTCTTTAAGAAATGAAAAAACAAGATGTGTTTCTAAAAACAAAAGTTAAACACTATTTAGTTTAATTAGTTAATTAAAGAGAACCATAGCTTTCCATGGCCTTAGAAAACGACTATTCAAAATAGTTACTGATTACTGAGGAGTGTAAATATTTTATGACCTTTTCATAATTTTAATTATTAAGTTCAATAAAATTATATACTTCAATAATTTCTTGGATGCTTACTCCATGGTTAACTTTTCAAACTTTCTTATGACTTGTTTCAAATATTCTGAAGAAAGCAGGCATTTAAGTTTTTTAAATCAATTATCTGGCTCTTTAAAAGCCTATGTTTCCTTTCAGTAATTTATATTTTAAATTGACTTTAATTTGTACAAATACTTACTGTGAACTTGTAAAATCAGGAGTTTGGCAGGCTATACACGGCAATCCCTTCCTTCCAAAAAAAGATGTAACTCACTAGCTAGGCAATCCATTGAAGACTATCTCAAATTTAGATTAGCGTAGCCTGGTAATCCTTCTCATCCTCGTTTAAATGTCCTACTTGTTAGGAGAAGTTATCAAATTAAGCCTTGGTGGCCAAGCAAACTACGTCAGCCGCTACCACAAAGCATCCAGTTTACCCAGGGGGAAAAATATTGGAACATTTTAAAACATCTGCAAGCACAAAATAAGAAAGTATCAGATCAAAGAGAGGAAGCTAGTTACAAGGTCAGTGGAGCAATTAATAAGCAAATACAAGAAGTCTCATAAAAGTCCAGAAACGTTCATTTTCCTTTCCTGCATGAAAACTGTCAAATTCATGCTTGGGAGCTATAACAAAGGAAATAGAAAAGGTGCCACTTTTGAATAATAGAGTTAGTAGATTGGTGTCATGCTAGGTAAATAAAGACAATTGATTCCAAAGATTATTCCTGAAGTATGGATGACTCTTTGGAAATCAGTAACCATGGTCAGTTAATGGCTTTGTTGAGAGTCTCTGGCAAGAACTCTTGAAAGAACATTATTCTACAGAATAATAACAATTAGAGTCATGTTAGTAAGTTAACTGAAAATTTTTAAAAAGCAAAAATGTACTCAAGAAGAACTACTCAAAGAAGTAAATGAATAATTTGAAACACATTTAAAATATTATAGAACAGCTGGAAAGTTTGCAGCTGCGATAACACAAGTGTAAAGGTTTACATCAAGAGTTTGTTTTGAAAACTGCAAGATTCCAGTTTCTTATTGTTTTATTCACAGAGAAACTCACTGTTTTGAGAATTCACATCACATACAAATGACAAGTTACCAAACTCATTTCCCCATCAATTTCTTGATCCAGATACTGAGTGATGTTTCAGCTTACTAACCCCAGGCAACAAGAGTATATATTTAACTTCCAGTTGTGTAACTAAGGAATCAACATATATTGATTGAGCAACTATTATGTGTACCTACTGAGTCAAGCACTAAGAATAGAGTGATGAATAAGACCAACGGGTTCCTGACATCATGGAAGTTACATTTTTTTTTTTAGCAGCAGAGACAACCTTAAAGACAATTAATTACAATTGTGGTAAATGTTCAGAAGGGGAAGTACCTGGTGATATGAAAGTGTATAATGTGGTCCAGATATAGCCAAGGGCATCAGAAAAATTATCCTTAAAAAGTGACATTTGAACTAAGGCCTGAATAAAATCTCAGGGAGATCAACCAGGTATTGAGCAGGACAGGGTGGCTGGGGGTGAAGTTGGGGAGCACTCCAGGCAGTATTAATTCTAGAGACACTGTAATGGCTCCATGACTGAAAGGAGCATGATTCACTTATAAAACGCAAAAGAAAGTCTATGTAACTATGGTCATGTGGAAACCTCTAGCAAAAGATCCAGGACTTGGATCACAATGGCAACAGTGGTGATGAAGGGAGGTGAATGAATTTGAAAGCTATTTTCCAAGTTAAATCAATTAGGCTTGGAGATGGCTTAGATGCAGGAATTCATACAAGGAGATGAAGGTGTCAAGGATGGTTTGGGGATTTCTGGGTTGCCCAGCTAGACTGGTGTCATTCGGTGATGAAGTCACATATTCAGTTTTGAACATGCTCTATCTGAGAAAGCCCCAAATAGAAGTGTGCATTGGAGATATAAATTTAGGAGTCACTGATGTAGAGATTACTGAAGTTATAGGCATAGTAAAATAACCTAGAAACAGAATATGGAGCTAAAAAAGGAGAGTCTGACTCACTCCTGAGGACTTCCAACATTAAAAAACTTAGCGATATTTATCTAAGGAGAGATGACAGAAGTGGAAGAAAAGGCAAGAGATTAACAGCATCACCAAAGTCAAGGGAAAACTTTGAATTAAGCCAAAATCCCAGCATGCCTCACAATTCCAGTAAATGTCTCTTTGTGGTTATCTAGACACATGGTTTAAACAGTGCTTGTGACTATAAATAAATAGCATTTTTGTTCACTTTTGGGTTTGTTTTTGTTTTCCCCAGGAACTATAATTTGGATGAAATCTCTGAAGGAAAATATATCCTAAGTTCACAGTCCAATATGGTAGTCACTAGCTCCCTATGGTTATTTCAATTAATTAAATTAAAATAAAATTAGGTTAAGAATTCAACTTTTCAGTTTCACTAATGACATTTCACATGCTCAGCAGCACATGTGCCTAGTGGCTACCATTTTGGACACTGTAGATGTAGAACATTTCCATCCTTATACAATAGTTCTGTCTGATAGCTCTAGTCTAAGAGAATCCTATGTCCATGAGAAGACATGATTAAGTGAACCAAAAGTGAAGCAATGTCCCAGGTATTAAAATATTTCCCCCATTCCAGGAAGTCAGGAGGGAGAAGAAAGGATGGCAAGGGTCAGAAAAAAAACAGGATGCAGCATTTGCCTCCATTATAGATGAGAGGACTGGGACGGGTGATGAATGTGTTTCAGAATCTCTTCAAAGGGGAAAGGGCAGAAAGTTAGTCTGAGGGACTTTCAACTAGAGACCAAGGAATGCAAGGTCTTTAAGTTCAAGCTCTGACATGAGCGGGAGAGAGTTCCTTCAAGAAGGGAGATAACCCCCACTATAGGTGTCCTTTTGACACGCTTGCCTAAATTAAGCTTCACCTTTCTAGATAAGTTAGAAATTCTGCCAATACAACCTGTTGAAGGACACATTTTAACTTTAAACCTTATGCTATGAGACCTAGAAAAGGACATTAATAATGCTGATGAAAGGAGTTTTCCTCACTCTCAAAAACTCATGGAAGATATGTTTGGATGAAGTTTTTTTATTTAAATTCCAGGCATTTTTCTTCTCACCCATCTTGCTACAGCCAATGTTCTCTCATATTAAGGGGAAGAGATAACTGAATACTCCAGAAACATAGCTTCAAATATTGAAATTAGAGTGTTTCAGGAAAAAAATAGTTTTTAAATCTGATATCGCTGCTCACTCACTGAATACTATTTATGAGTGTACCAGATATGAAGAATTGAGTTACTTCAGTGAAACTATTTTATTGAATATGGGTTAACATGTTTGTAAGTCATTAAAAAGTATCCCTATATTTTGCCCAAATAGCAATAAGTGTAAAGGCCCCATCCTTGTTTTAGAAGATATAATAAAAACAGCAACAACAATAATTAACATGAAATGAGCCCTTACTATGGGCCAGGTTCTTTGTACTTATTAGCTCATTTAATCGTCACAATAATCATATGAGGTGAGCACTGTAATTATCCCATTTTACAGAAAAAAATACCAATATTAAGACATTTTAATAGGATCAGTATAATAGAATAACAGAGATCAAATTTCCATACCTAAACTGATCAACAGAACATTGATTCAACTATTCAATTGAGCAATAAAACTAGAAATGACTGTGGAAGAAAACTTCCATGTGGACCAGACTGGTTGTGAAATGGAATTTTTAGGAGTATTTTTCAAAAGAAAAATTTGCTAATTCATGTATTTAAAAATAATTTATTGACTGGTGTATACTGGGCACTGGACTATAGGCTGGAGATAAAAAGCTGAATAAGATAAAATATAAACCCTACATGTATACAAAAGAAAAAGGCAGAGAAAGGGAAGAATGTTCCAGATAGTTGTGTCAAAAAAAGACTCTCAAAACAGTTGTGTGACTGATCCTCATTCTCTCTCTCTCCTTCCCTCTCTCCCTCTTTTTTCCTCTCCTTCTCTCTGTCCCTTTCTGTCCTTGCCTCTTTATCTCTCATTCTAGATACTTCTACATACTTCTAGAAAGATATGTGGTTGTAATGAGATAATCAGTGCACCCATATGTCTTCATTTGTCTGAGACCGTCTCAATTTATACCTACTGCTAAGGTACAGTTATAAACAGTGCTTCACTTTACTCTCAAAAGTGTCTTGATTTGGGTGATAAATAATATGATCATCCTACAAATAATATTTGCTTTTGTAGAAACTGAAACAGGGAACAGGGAGGTATACACTTTGGTCAACATACCTACAGTTGATCATCTTCCAGAAAAAAATTTTTAAAAAATTTGACTTTCTATTACTGGAAGGAAGTTTTGGCAGGAAACTGCTTTCCACTAAGTGAGAGCAGCCAGTGCTTAGGCACAGGTGGCAGAAGCAGAATTAGAAGATGGAGAAGGCCAGCCTGGAAGATAGCAGCTTCCACAAATGTCCTGTTCAAAAGATCAAGGTTCTAGTTTCCTAAACTTTCTCAGCAAAATCTCCTCCAAATCCTTGATGACTCCAAGTAAGCCATCACCACCAACCCAACTCTTTCTATAAACTCTGCCTCTGCATTTCCAACCACCTATTCGACATTTATGTCCAGTGCTCCAAGAGTATTCAAAGGCATCATGTCCACCTTGAATTAATGATGCCCTTCCCCCCCAAGTTGTTCTTCCTCCTGCCCATCCCAATCTCAGAGAATTGCAGGTCTTTCTATTAGTCACACAAGGCAGAAAGGAAAATTGACCTCATCCTTGATACCGCCTACTCTTTCATTTTCACATTGGATAAATGATCAGTTTCTGTAATACCCCCTCCTTTCACAGTTCTTTCTCTCCAGACCTACTGTTAGTTTGGGGTCTGGAGAGAAAGTCTCTGTTAGTTTGGAGTTCCCTTAAAGCTTCCTTGAGACCAGGTTTAGGGACAAGTAGTTTATCTGAGAGGTGACCCCTGGAAGAACAGTGAGGGTATGGGGAAGGAGGAAGCAAGTTACCGCTGTGGGCAGCTGGAGCTCACATCCATCAGTGCCCTCTGACAGGCTGTGCTGAATATACCTCAGAAAATCCCACCTGGAGGTGAAGGTGCAGGAGGATCTTTCCACCGACTCCCATCCCTCACTGAGGCTTATTCCTCGAACATTATCTCTCTCAGCACCTTCAGACTCTGCATGCTGGCCAAGCATCCTCTTTCTGTCAGAGAAAGTCTTTAGAAGAGAGTCAGAGGAAGCCTTTGGTGTGATCTGGAACATTATTCACTGCCTTCCGAGTGAGTGCATCATGCTGGTCTCTACACCCTTACCTAGGGCTCTCATGATGTCAGGCCTAGATTCTGGCAAGGGGGACCTAATGTATCTCCTTATCTCCCATCCTTGCAATTCCTCTTCAACCTCCACACAGCAGCCGGGGATGATTCTGAACACAAAATGTGGATGTGATCATGTCCTGCCCATCACGGAGTCTTTAACAGCTCTCCAAGGGCTCAGAGAAATGCTTCAAACTCTCTCGGCGGGCTCCTGCCCAGCTCTCTCTGTACCTCCTGCCCACCCCCCCACCACCGCCACTTCCACACGGTGCTTTTTTAATCCTCAGCACCTTGCATTCTCTGCCGAGAATCCTCCCTTTCTTTGCTCGTCCCTCCCTGGCCCTCACGTCCCCTTACCCCAGCGCTTTGCCCACTTGGTGGACATGTTTTTGTCCTCTGAAACTAGTTTTTATATCACCTCCCCCATCAAATCTTTCTCCACCCCTCATGTAAGTTAACCCTGTTACGTTTTATGCCCCCAGTCACGTGTGTCACGTGTGTAATTCTGACTGAGTCCACCACATTGCAGAGAGCCCTTGAAGTAGCACCTTGCACAGGGGTTCTTAGTATCTGGGTGCCATGAATCCCTTTGGCAGTCTGGTGAAGCCTTGAACCCCATCTCCAAATAATGTTTTAAATGCATAAACTAAAATGCATGGGATTATAAAGGAAATAAATTATATCGAAATATAATTATTAAAATATTTTCCAAAAAGTGTGGTATAGCAATATATATGCTTCTTTATTAATACATTAAACAAACTACTGTGTTTTCAAGTATGTAGTGATGAATATATACAATAATATTAATAAATAATCATAATGTGATATAAGAATATATCCTTGTATTACTGCTAATGTGTTTTATTGCCTATATTTATAATTGAAGGAAACAATGTTCAGGTAGAGGTTAGTAAAAATAAATGTGCAATGTTTCCTTCTCAGTCCATGACACAAAGAAAGACTTGTATCCATAGACCCCATGTGGTTCAGTGGACCCCAGGTTAGGAAGCACACTAGCAGCGTGTACCTGGCTTAAAAAAGGTGTCCAAATGTATTTGCTGAATGAGCTGCCTCTCTTTGTATGTGCTGAATGAATGAGCTTCTGGCCTGGATTTCAGATTGCTCTTTCTCTAAATTTCCATGATTTTATGCTTAAACTGTTCCCCAGGTTTCTCCAGCTTGTGGGTGTAAAAGCATTACATTAATTGTAATGTCACCTTTTACTGGCAAATTTTCGTGCCCCTGTGCAACCCAGTATAATGCAGACTCCATGTCAAGTTTTCCTCAGTCATTTCTGAGTCCCCACATTTGTTTCACTTAAACTCAGAAATAGCCTGAACCTGTCTTCCTCCCTGGCCCCTCTTGTTGATAAACACAGCTGGAGAAGCCACTGAGGACCGTGACATTTAGCGTCTGCCGGAGCTGATATTCATGGCGAGGGTGATGCTTCCCAGCACTCCCTAACTTGGCAGCCCTCAGGGGCTGTGGTGAGGCCTCAGTCTCTTTCGTGAACATTCTTACTGAGATGGAGAGGAGGCAGTGTCCCCATCTTTGGGGCATGTTTTGGCATCTGACCATCAAGTGAGTGTTGCTTGGTGCCCTCATCTCAGTGTCTCTACAAATCAGCGTCTTCATTTCAGTGCTGTGCCAGAAATTTCTACCTCCCCCACCGGACTCCTCCACAGCCCACCCTGCTTTGTGTCCCAAGACCCCAGTGTGTGTGGAGTGAAAAATTAGCTCCCATACCCTCCAGCTGGTACTCCTTGCTCAGTGGGCTATGGAAGGGCAGGAGAGAGGAGAAACGGGAGTATTCCTTTCCCGGCTCGCTCTCCATCAGTCTGTGGTTTGAACAGTCCTCCACTAATGGCTCCTGTCAGGCAGCCCCCTCCCAGCACTTGGGCTCCTCTTCCCGGCCTCTTCAGTCCTGCAAACAGCAGTGGCTCTCTGCCCTGCTTAGACCTAAGGAAATTGCCATCCCTTTTTGGTCTCTTATAATCTGCCCACGCTTTTGTAAGTAGCCCCTTCCCTAAACTCTCCTCAAATACCCCCCATGTGAGTGTGCCTTCGCTTTCTCCTCCAGGGATAGAAGCGTGTATCCATGCATCAGACACACCCAGATACGTCTGAGTCCACGGCAGATCTGCTACTCACCCCTGGTCCTCCTACAAAGAGATTTTGACCACCCTCCTTTCTGTCTACTTTGACATTGTATTTATTTAGTCATTCATTCGATAAATGATCCACATTTTTTTTGTACTTTAAGCTGCCTGTGCTCTTCTTAACTGTCAGGGAGCACACAGATTACAGAATTTGGAGAAAGGTAGACATTTTTGTCAATTACCGAGAGAGGAATCTTGGGCAAGTTACAGTCCAACCTCAGTTTCCTCAATGGCTCAGGATGCTGTTGTGGAAATTAAATGAGCCAAGGTGTGAAAACATGCCAAGAGTCACATGGCACTGTGCAGAGGTCATAGGTCAGACTTCTGAGGAAATCCACTCTCGAAAGATATCTGTGTAGAGTCATTGCAGAGTGTTCTCAGTATTAACACATGTCGGGGAGGGGGCACAGGACTGCACAGGGAGATAAGATGCGGCAAAAGCCTTAGCCAGCCCTGAGGGCAGCTCTGAAGCTGAAACAGTCAGTCCTTCTGCGTTGTCCCACTTGTAGGTGCTGTCCATCTTACGCTGACATCCACCAGTCATGGATATGGGCTCCCCTGAGGAAGGGGACATAACTTTGGGTGTGAGGCTGCTCTCCATCTGCAGGCAAAAAGACCAGAGAGGTACGAAGCTGAGGGAAGTTAGCTGCCAACACTTCCGGCAGCTGGGGGATGAATGCCTGGGTCCTGGAAGGGGCATCTAGGCCGGACGCCACACTATCCACTGCCGTGAGCATTAACTAGCCGCCGGCTACCCCCATCGGCTCCTTTAATTTGCATCTCTTAAGGAGTGTGAGGGCAGGATACCTCTGGAGAGCACCAATATCAACTGGGATAACCAGATAAAATGGCTTTTTGGGTAGTGATTTCTCAAAATTGATTTGCAAGGCTAGAGGTAAAAGCCATCGGCACTTGAAGAGAGGTTCTCAAACCATCCTTCTTAGGGTAGGGTGGGGAGAGATCAGAGGAGATATGTTCTTCTCATTGATGAAGAGTTCCAAGCTCCAGCTCCATGCTTGATTTTATGTATGGGTTTTCTAAAGATTTGTCTTCCAAAGAGCATCCTCCAAGTGCACATATGTTACCCAGGATGGGAGGAAAGGCCTTCATTTTTCTTCAGGCTGTGGCTACTGAGGAGGACGCTAACAGGCCTGGACAACTTGGCTGTGTCAGCAGCAGGCTCTCTGCCCCTGCTTGCTCCTCAGGACCCCATGGTACAATCAAGGCAGCAGGCTGGTGGGGCTGGACGGACAGGGATGGCATATGCAGGAAGCTTGAATCGAAGAGCTCACAGTATTAATTGCCCACAGGGTCTTGTGTCTCAAATCTCCACTGTCATGAAGAACAGAGTTCACAAAGACTCAAGGCCCTCCCCGGAACCTTACGCATAGCCTTCCACTCAGAATGGAAGCAGACCCATGGGAAGCAGCACCTGCCCAGGGAAGGGAAATGCTTGAGGAAGTTACAAGCAGAGAACGCAGGTTTACAGTTGGTTTATTATATACGTATGCTCTGTTCTCTTTCCGAACAAACAGTGAAATTGGGACTGACAAGTCATCTCAAGGATTTGAGTGTTGGAACAAAAGGGTGGGTAATTCACCTAAAACTAAACAAAATCAACATTGTAAATCCACATTATTTTGTCCTTAGGCTATTTGCTTTTGTTCTGCCCCATCCAGGAACATCCTCCTCCCTTTTTTTTCCTTGCAAAGTTTGCTATCTTCTAAGATCTAGCTGAAAGCTCTGTCACTAACTCTTTCCCAACTACCCACACCTACACCTGCCTCTCTCATCTAAAATCTTTCATTGTATTTGGGTCAAGAATGTTCAGAGTCATCATTACCAACATAGCTGACATTTATTAAGTGCTAAGTATATGCCTGCACTGTGCTAAATACTTTACATGGATTAGCTCATTTATTCCTCAAAACAAGTCTGTGAGGGAGGTCATTTTATTAACTACATATTACATATAAGAAAGTTATTGGCCCTAGGACTTTTCCTTCTCTCTCTCCATACCCTTAACCATATGAGTTCTCCCCACTAGAGGTGGAGTGTGTTTTCCTTGACATTTGTCTTTACACTCAGCCATGTGACTTGCTTTGGTCAATGGGATATTCATATCCGTAGTGAGCAAAGTCTTGGAATGGATTTGCACAGGGAGCTTTTTTTCTCATGCTGCCACCGTTGCCATGAAAATATTATGCTCCAGCCAGACTACTAATCCAAGTGGTATAACAGACATGGAAAGCAGACAAGAGTCCAACTGTCAACATGTAACCCATGTCAGCTAGATCTTCAACTCGAAGCACAGCTGCCTGGCCTAGATCTGCTGAGTCCTGTGTAGTCACGTGAGCAAAAATAAATGATTGTTATTTTAAGTCACTGAATATTGGGTGGGTTTGTTACTCAGTGATAACTAACTGATACAGGCACTAAGAGGTTAAGTTACTTGCCCGAGTTCTCACAGGTAGTAGGGGAAGAAGATTCCAGCACAGATTGGTTTCAATTCAGCTCTCATCTTTTTATCAACTCTGGCTTCCATAATTACACCACCACTTTCCCCTCCTCCTCCTCCTCCTTCTTCCTCCACATCAAATTACATTTACTAAATGTTTACTATGTGCCAGACACCCCAAGAAGTACCATCTGTGTATTATCTTATTGAACACATCAATAACCCTCTGATGTAAGTACTATTACTGACCACAATTTACAGGAGGTTCAGTGAAGTAAGTTGCTTGCCCAAGATCACACAGCTAATAGTAGACAGAGCCTGCATTCATTTCAGATCTGTGGCACCTCAGAGTGTTCCAAACTGCCATGCTTTGCCATACACTGCTACCTTTTGAGAGAAATCAAAACCATCATTAGAGAAAAATGTTAATGATAAGACATTCTAAGAACTTCTTCTTGCCCAAAATTTTCTAAGAAGCTACCTCAAACCCTAAAAGGATTGCTTTAATTTTTTTTTTCTTGCTTTGGAATAGCTTTATAAATATTAAACTTAGTTTTTAGGTATCTTGGGAGTTTGTTTTAAACTATTATTTCAGAAATGAGACATCTGGAGCTTTGAGAAATAAATTTACCAATTCATCACATGCAGCAAACGAGTAGGATATCAAAGGCCATGATCCTGAACGCTCAACTTGAGGCTTCCACTTGGGAGGGAGATGAACAGCAGCTCAGCTGTACTGATAGACATGGAAATTTGGTGTCCAACTTCTCCTTACACACACATTTAGCCAAAATTCCTTTTTCTACCCTTACTTTCACTCTCACATCTAGAAGTATCTGAAGGCAGGGCCGATTTCATGGGTATACAACCTGTACAGAGACACAGGGCCCCACACTTAGAAGGTCCCCATGTGTAGTTTAATGCTTTATTGTCACCATCTTTAAATCCTTAATAATTTTTTTAACAAAAGGCTCTGCTCTTGTATTTTTCACTGAACCTGCAAACTCCATAGCCTGTCTTGTGCAGGTATCTAGTGCCTCCAGTAGTCCACAAGCCCAAGAAGCAGAATATTAAGAGGAGAATTGAAGCACAGTCATGACTCAAACAGATCCAGTGGTACCTCCATGCAAATCCAGCCCCACTAACTCTGGGTTGAGGTTGAGGCTAAAGGTGGAAGAATTAGTGGAAAGTCTAAGAAGCAATAAGCTTCCCTGAATAACTCATTTTCCCCTCTCTTGGACTATGTCATGCCCTTAAAGAATAGAAAGGGTGAAACATAAATTGATTGCAGTTGGGTTTCATCCTATTGCTTCTTAATTTGGCTATTCCTTCTCTCATGCTTACGTCATTCTTCCCACAAGTCTATCTTGCAATGAAGTTATTCCAAATTCTCACCATCCTAGAAGCATCTTATCTACATAATACGTCATCTTGAATGAAGAACACTGTTGTGATCCATGAAACAGCTTATCTACGTAAGAAGTCATTTTGCATGAATAACACAGAATAATCGTGAAGTTATTTTAGTATGAACAAATCATGAGTTAGCTCCTGTCTCTACTTTGTCTCCACCTTTATAAACACCAGAGTTAATATAGGGCTTTATAATAAAAAATATCAGGGCATAGTAAGATTCATACAAAATGTCAATCTTAATATCACAGGGGTATGAGCAATCTAATTTTCCCTCTGCCCCAACCTTGTTCTTATGTGTGAAACAGTAAGAAATGGAGAGATTAAGTCAATAGAAACACAAATGTTGATCGTGGAAAAAAAAAAAAAGGTGACTTTTTACCCCACGAGATAGGACAGACTAAAACCTCTATAAAGGTAAACTAATAGGAAACCATAAATGAATTTGTGTTGCTACACAGAGTCATCTGAAAAAGTTTTATTAAAAATACCTCCAAAATATATTGCCTTTTGTATTATACCAAGTGGAGCTAGAATGAGGGAGGGAATTTAGGAAATGTTGAACACAATTTTATTAGAAGGGTTATTCCCTTGATTATAATAAGCAGAGAAATAGAACTTATTGGTTTGGTTATTTGAAACACGCACATGCACATTCTCACACAAATCCAGATTTGAGCAGGGTAAATGTTCTTTCCTTCAGCTGGGAGTGAGCTTGAAAATGTTTTATTACTATTACAGGAAATCCAATTTAAGTATCATCTTTTATGAAATGCTCTCATTGTTAAGAAGCACTCTTCGTTTCATTTTCTGCTATTATGATGGTAAATACTGATTAAACATGGGGGATTGTGTAGCCCTCAAATGATTTAAAATCAGAGGTAGATAAGACATTTTAGAATGTCAAGGTATTTTGCCAAACACAACATGGGGAGAGGGAGAAGAAGAAAGGCATGCTCTTTTATGTTTCATTCCGTAAGAAGAACATCTAAAACATGTATCGATTTAACATGGCTCAGAAATTAAAGTTATGATATCAATAACATACACCTAACCACATGTTAGAATGAAGAAAGATTGTATCTTGGAATACAGGAGTCTTCCTTGTGCAAATCGCATTAGAACCAATAGGGAGTTATTCATGCATCCAAATCCCTCTCGTCCTTCCCCTCCCCACCCCCAGACACAGACACCCTTGTTCAGAATGATCCGTATATTTATCTATTTCACATAAATCAAGAATTTAATAAAAAAATCTACCAACACGGCCATTTGAGACATGAATCATGAGTGCTGTATGTATAAATCATATAGACCTTAAAAGCATTTATGATACAGCCCCTTTCATGCAAACCGCCCAAATGTTTTAGAGACTTAAATCATAGAGAATAAGGAAAATATAGTAAATAAAATGGAAAACCAATGGTTAACCAAGCTAATGAACAAAATGCCTAGATGTCTCTCATCTCTGAATGGATTCCTTAGAAATTTTAACTAGAACAGGATTTTCAAGGGGCCATTACATTCAGCAAAGTAATTGAATATGTTCATAGTCAAAGATTTCTTTGAGAAATGCTTCTGGAAAAAAAATTTAAAACTTCTATTAAGAAAATAAAGGACAATGGATTCAGAAGAACATGTCAAAAATAAAAAGAGAGAGTTACTGAAAAGGGCAAAAATAGTTACTTGATGTTACCAATGTGTTACACAGAAAACGTATTGTTTACAATCCAATTCCAAATCTTCCTTTTAAAAAAACGTGTTGTTTTCTCTGAGTAATTATTTTTAATTCACTCCCTTTGCCCAGAAGAAGGCCAATTGCACTATAAAGCCAAGTTTTCAATTATTTACCATAAGAAATAGTAAGCTCCTAAATTTTGTAAACTCTTAAATTGCTGGTGATCTGCATATCTTGTTAAATTATCAGAAAGAAGACCTTTTATCTCACTGGATAAGGGTGCAAGTGCTTCCCATCTTTTTTTGTCAACAACATATGTGCATATGTTTATTTTTTTGTTATTTCCTCTCTATCTGATTCCCTTATTTCCTGAAGCATTTAGCTATTTCTGAGCTGATTTTGTTTCTATGTTCATCTATTAATTTTTTGTCTCCCTCACTAGACTGAGCTTCCTAAGCACAGGGACTTTGACTATCTTTTGTCATTATAAATGTACCTAATTCCATCTAGCACCACAGGTGCTATAGGTAAAACAGATAGATAGATAGAATAACTAATTGAGTAGAATGAATCAATAGTTGGGCAGCAGCTATAACTGGTCAAGGACCATCTTTTTGGATGCATCTAGTTTCGCAAGCAGAAAATGAGGTTCTTAATCTGTACTGTGCACAGCCCTCAGCCAACAGCCTCTTCAAGTGTTGGCTTAGCTGCAGCCCTACCCAGGGTAGCCAGGTCCAGTGACTGATATGTGGAAGTACAAAGGCCAGGCATCATAACCAACTTGGGACAGCTTCGAAGGGTCATTTAACTCCAGAGCCCCCTGTGAGCTTGACCAAAGCTGCTGACGGGCCTGTAGCATAGCTGGACTCTTTCTCTGCAATAAGCATCCTGCACACTGAACCAGAGTCCAATTTGCAAAAACACAGAAAAGCTGACAAGTAGAAACTCAGGGACAAAAATGACTCAGGTTCCTTCTTTTGGCCATGAAGTCAAGCACCTTCACCTTCTGATACTCATGACTACCAGTCAGTTACAAGGACAAAGGAAGCATTGGAACGGGTATGACACAGCTGTAGATTTCAGAAGGGAGATGGTGGGTCTGGGTTATGAGTAGACAGGATATGCTCTTAGGCCCAAGGCTGCAAGGTCTAAGGTCAGAGAATGTGGCCCTTGGAGTCAATAACCAACCTGCCTCATCCTGCCTAGTTTACAGAACTTGCTGGAAGACCTCTGCTTGTAAACAAGCACCTATATCTGGCCTCATCAGAGAAACAGGGGCCTCTTACGAGTGTCTCTTCAAATGCTGCACCTGCCCTAGTATGTCCTCAGGCTCTCCTTCTAGTTCCCAGGGCCTCAGTTTACCCACCTGCACATATTTTCTACATTACTTCAAAGAGGTGCTGGGAGATTTAATTAATGTTTGTCAAGCATGTCTTTTATAAAAGGAATCATGTGCAGTGAGTTCAAAGTCATCTTGGCCCTGCTGTTTCTTTCATGAGTGCTTAGAAGATTTTTCAGCCTTGATAAGAACTTGAAAAAAAAATTACTTGCTCAAGTGTTTGGATTTGGGTATTCACATTATGATGCTCTTCGTATTTTCTTCGGATACCACAGGAAAATGAATAAAAATCAGTCAAACGATTGCTTCCATGAATGGCACCACTATTCTCTATGTGGTCAAGGTTTAAAACCTGAGAATCATTCTACGGTTCCCCTATTTTGTCACTGCTCCCCCTGCCACATGCAAACACACTCATGCATCACCAAAGTTTAGCAATGATTTCTACTACTTCAATATTTTCCTCTGTCCCCTCTCTTTAGTTCCCCTGAAGTCACCAGTCTGGTGAATTGCAGGTCAGGCAAAGCCCGCACAATGATGAGAGCATTTCTTCAAACATATATATCTGTTTATGTCCATCCCATGCTCAAGTCCCTTATGGGATTCCTGGTGCTTCAGTCTAAAATCCAAAATTTTAGGAAGACCTTCAAGGTATGTCATAATATGGTCCCTACATTTCCAATGTCATCTCCCATCACCCCTGCCAACACACACAGCTCTGATTTGAGTTCTCCAAGGTTTTAACATCATCACCTCTACAGCTATAGACACAATGCTTTAGTCCTCCTTCATCATCTAAACCTTGATTTTCCCTTTCTTCATCAGTACTTATCATACCCCTGACCCAACATATACCCCAACTTTCCTAACCTATGCATACATTTACAATGCCTGGATTGTAGAACAACCATTTTCTTATTCAACTTATGTACTAGTCTGTAAATTCCATAAACCAGGGATGATATTTTTCAACTCTGTATCCCTAATGTTCCTAGCAATCTAGAGATGTTCAATACCTATTTATTGAATAATAAAAATGATGAAGCAGGGAGAGGGAGATGAGTTCAGGCATTTCTAAAGCCATGGATTTCAGAAGCATCCTTGTTTCTAACCATAAATGAACAAGTAAACCAAGAAAGGGGACTCTTGGTTTGTTTGTAGATGGACAATTCCAGAAGAGTTGAAATAGAAGGGGATGGGAAATCTTCTCATTATTTTAATTTAAAACTTTCTAAGAAAAATTTTTGCAAAATATCATCAAGTTTCACTGGCAACATACAAGGATGGCAGGCAGGGGAATCAGCTAGTTTATCAAGAAGGGAATAGCAGCTGATTAATTCACTTGCAACTAAATTCAATGTGGGCCCAATCAGTGTGGGCTGCCATTCAGAATGGGGCCCTCATTTATTGTAGAAATGAGGAGGAATAGAATCTAGATTACAGCTGTGCTCTAGGCCTCAGGTTTCCAAACCTGGCTGACCATTGTAATCTCGGGAAGTGGTTGAAAACTACAAATCCCCAGGATCCATTTGTGACCTAATGGATGAGAATCACCAGGGGGACAGCCCAGGAAATTGTATTATAAGAAAGGGCTTCCAATTGATTCTGAAGATGAACCAGTTTTAGGAAACATTGACCTATGCTTCATTCATTCATTTATTCATTCAAAAATTGACTTATTCACTGGTTCTTCACCCACATATGCATGTACCCAATGAAGATTGAGAATAAAAAAGAAGGGAAAGAAAGAGGTTAGAAAGAAAGAACAGCCCCTCATCCTCTTTCCTGATACACTCTTTTGTCTAGGTCTGTTCTTCAAGCTGCTCCTCATTTTCATTGTTTTTTTCTTTTAACCCTTTTTCTATTTCTTAAGGCTGAGATGCTTCAAAACCACAAACCCTCTTTTCTTTTTCCAGGATTACCTTCCCTAAACAGTGGCCTGAAGGTCAGTGCACGTTTTCCCAGTGTCAGAACTTTCCACAGCAAAATATTCACAAATCTATGAGCAATTATACTCACCTCTATTTTCCTTTCTTTCTTCCCTTGCCCCAGGTTGGCACTGAGGTTCTGCAGCCAGAGTGGTCTGAGGGAGGAGGGGGGTTATTACTCCTGGAAGAGGAAACCTCAAATTACAGTGAATAAATGAACACTTCACAGGCTGGTCCTGAGAGGGTGTCAACACTTGCTTTAATCATTTAGATAGAAAATGAAATGGATGAGTCATAAAACTCATGGGAGGTTCAACCTAAAGGGAGGAAAGCTGGAGTAAGGAGGAAGAGGACTTTTCAAATAATTAAGGGAACCTAATAGAGCAATGTCTAGTAAACAAGACTTGTACCGGGTAAGGTTTCCACTTCTTACCCTTCATGAAGATTTCCTGCTTCCCACCAAGAAGCTGGGACTCCACCTCTACAGAATTCCAACACATGTTGATTATGTAGTTGAGCACCTAAACTCTCATTCTCTAGTTAAAAACCTGTCAAAGAGAGTGGAGGGTAGCACCAGGAGCAGGAGTTATGAGATCATGGACTGTACCATAGGAGACATCCTGGCGAACAACCACTGCACCTCCCACTTTGCTGCTGAGTTTCTGGCTTCCTTTTAAATGAGAGATGTACAACAAAGTAGTTATTTTCTTTAATTTTTATTTTATAGTTGATTAACAATGTTGTATTAGTTTCAGGTGGACAGCATAGTAGTTATTTTTGAATGGGTAGTAGTAATTATCTTTCTACTTGAATGAAAATAATTTAACCTAATCTTAAAATTTTCTAAGGGAGAAAGTTTAGTGTTTAATCAATATAATCCACTCAGTTTCCAGAGGGATAAGAGGTCCAGAGAAGGTAAAAACCTGCCCAGATTCACATGGTCAGTTGGAAGTGGTCCCCATACAAAACTTAAATATCAAAATGCCTAATTCAGTGGGAGGTGGTGCTTGTCAACTGCTATATGAGCCATCCATGTGAGAAAACATAAGTAGCTAAAACTCGTGTCTAGTTGGGTTTGGAGATTTCACTTGAACTTAAACCTCTTGGTGTCAAAAGTTAGCTTGACAACATGCAGCTTCTAAACACTAAGTATCTAAGTCACTGAGTGGGGCTATAAAGCTCATATAAAAGGGCTCTCAAGATTCTATGGGCATTCCAGAAACCAGACAAAGACACCACAAAAAAAGGAAAATTACAGGCCAATATCTCTGATGAACATAGATGCAAAAATCCTTAAAAAATTACCAAACAAAATTTGACAATACATTGAAAGGATCATACACCCTTTCCAAGCGGGATTTATTCCAGGTATGCAAAGATGATTCAGCAACTGCAATTCAATCAGTGTGATACACCACATTAACAAAATGAAGAATAAAAATCATATTATCATCCAATAGATGCAGAAAAAGTACTTGACAAAATTCAACATCCTTTTATAATAAAAACTCTCAACAAAGTGGGTGTAGATGGAATATATGACAAGCCCACAGCTAACATCATACTCAGTGGCAAAAAGCTGAAAGCTTTTCCCTTAAGATTAGGAACAAAACAAGGATGCACACTCTTGCCACTTTTATTCAACACAGTATTGAAAGTCCTAGACAGAGCAATTAAGCAGGAAAAACAAATAAAAGGCATCCAGATTGGAATGGAAGAAGTTAAACTGTCACTATTTGCAGATGGCATGACTATATATATAGAAAATCCTAAATACTCCACCAAAAAACTGTTAGAACTAATAAACAAATTCAGTGAAGTTGCAGAATACAAAATCAATACACAAAAATCTTTTGTGTTTTTACACATTAACAATGAAGACAAATTAAGAAAACAATCTCATTTACAATTGCACCAAGAAGAATAAAATACCAAGGAATAAATTTAACCAAGGAGTCGAAAGACCTGTACACTTAAAAACTATAAGACATTGATGAAAGAAATTGAAGAAAACAGAAATAAATAGAAAGATATTCCATTCTCATGGATTGGAAGAATTATTATTGTTAAAATGTCCATATTACCCCAAATAATACAGATTCAATACAATCCTTATCAAAATTCCAAAGGCATTGTTCATAGAAATAAAACAAACAATCCTAAAACTTGTGCAGAACCACAAAACATTCCAAATAGCCAAAGCAATCTTGAGGAAAAAGATGCTGGGGGCATCATGCTCCCTGATTTCAAGTTATATTACACAGCTACAGTAATCAAAACAGTATTGTATTGTCATGAAAACAAATACATAGATCAATGGAACAGAATGGAGAGTCCAGAAATAAACTCATGCATATGTGGTCAATTAATTTACAACAAAGGATGCAAAAATATGCAGTGGGGAAAGGACAGTCTTTTCAATAAATGGTGTTAGGAAAACTCAACAGCCACATGCAAAATAATGAAACTGGACCACTATCTTACACCATACACAAAAATTAACTCAAAATGGATTAAAGACTTGAATGTAAGACCAGAAACCATAAAACTCCTAGAAGAAAACATAGGTCTTCAACATCACTCTTGGTGATATATTTTTGGATCTGATTCCAAAGGCAAAAGCAAAAATAAACAAACAGGACTATATCAAATTTAAAAATACCACACAGTGAAGAAAATCATCAGTGAGATACAAAGACAACCTACTGAATGGGAGAAGATATTTACAAGTTATATATCCAATAAGGGGTTAATATAAAATATATAAAGAACTCATACAATTTAATAATGAAAACAATCAATTAAAAAATAGGTAGAGGATATGAATAGACATTTTTTTCAAAGAAGACATACAGTTGGCCAACAAGCACATGAAAATATGCTCAACATCACTAATCACCCCTGTCAGACTGGCTATTATAAAAAGGACAAAAAATAACAAGTGTTGGAGAGGATGTGGAGAAAAGGGAACCCTTGTGCACTGTTGGTGGGGATGTAAATTGGTACAGCCACTATGGAAAACAGTATAGAGGTTCCTCAAAAAATTAAAACTAGAACTACCATATGATCCAAGAATTCCAATTCTGGGAATTTATCTGATGAAAAACAAACAAAATAATTTTTAAAAATGCATCCCTAAGTTCATTGTAAAATTATGATATAGAAGCAACCTAAGTGTTCATCAATTTATGAATGGATAAAGATGTGATGTTTTATATATATATATGATGGAATACTACTCAGTAATAAAAAATAATAAAATCTTGTCATTTGCAATAACATGGATGGTCCTTGAGGGTATTATTCTAAGTGAAATAAATCAGAGAAAGACAAATACCTTATGATTTCATCTATATGTGGAATTTAAAAAACAAAACAAAGGAGCAAACAAAACAAAACAAAATGAAACTCATAGATACAGAGAACAGACTGGTGGTTGCCAGAGTGGAGGTGGGTTTGGGAGCTGGGCAAAATGGGTAAAGGGGATGAAGAAGTGCAAACTTTCAGTTATAAAATAGGTCATGGGGATTTAATGTACAGGATGCTGACTGTAGTCAATAATATTGTACTTATTGTAAATTTGAAAGTTGCTAAGAAAATAAATTTAAAAATTTCTCGTCACAAGAAAAAAAAATTGACAGTTGGTAACTAGACTTATTGTTGTGATCATTTTGCAATGCACGAAAATGTCATATCATGTTGTAACACCTGAAATTAATAAAATGTTATGTCAATCATACTTCAATAATTAAAAAAAAGATACCATGGACCGCAAGTAGCTCACACAAAACAATGTTCTGCAAGAAAAGGAATCAGAACTATAGGGATTCAGTTTTCTATGTATAGTATTACCTCCCTGTTCCCTAACAAACCTTGTCCTGAAAGATCATTGAAGGAGAAAAAGATTGGAAGACTTTCTGGGCATTGCAGGCTCGGGTTTTCTTTGAGCCCCAGATGTTTATGAAAAAAATTAGGAATATTAGAGATAATATGAAAACATGTTCATGATGACTTCATTTTATACAAAAACACACATTTCTAAACTTAACCATGTGATTCCCAAAGTACATATTTGTTATCATTAACCCGAGTTGGCTAAGCCCAATGGAGTTGGCAACCAAATGATGAAGCTACACTGATGTTCTGAGCACCCAGTTGTTCAGTCTTCAGCTTTGTAACTTAACAGATATAGGTGTGAGCCTTAGAAGTGAATGAATCTAGGACAGAACTAGATCTTTTTAGTGCCTGCGATGTGAGAGCTCTGCAATAGAGGCGTTTCCAAGAAACAAGATACAATTTTGAAATCATCCCTTGAAGTAGCCTGGCTTGGTGGGCATGCTATGGGCTTTGGAATTATTCTGTCCTGTTTTGCTCTGAGAACGTCCACCCATGGCTCAGTGACCTGATTTAACCTCCTATGCCTCAGTTTCCTGATCTGTAAAGCGTGGATGATAATAAAACCTACTTCTTGGGTTATAATAAGGATTAAATGTGTTAGTACAAGTGAAAATGCTCAGGATAATTGTCTGACACAAAGTAAGGACTTAATACTTATAAGTAAGATCTTAATAGTCTTTTTACAGTTAAGGAAATTGAAGCTTAGAGTTGATAAATTGCTCAAGACTTTAGTTAAAGTGGCAAATCCATTTGTAGGGCTGGGTATTGTTGCGGGGGTGTGGTCTCTCTTTTTCAATTCACAGATTCATTTCCATTTAGATCTGCAAGAAATGATATAGCTAGTCACATTATAGAAAATATGAAAACACATAAAATGTTATGCTATTGTAACTTTGGCTAAAATTTGCATTGTTTCCTTTTCCCCCTTTCCCCATACATTGTTTTACAAAGCTGTAAACTCAGTATGCAAAGAATCTTGTGTTTGACATTTTATTTAGCACTATATCATGATGATTTTTGCATTATATCCATAACCATCATTTTTCAAGGCCCCAGAAATTCTTCTATCTGATGACTACACCACGATGGGCATAACCATTTTAGAGGTTAGAATACTACTACCCTATCCTACTCCCAGCACACCCAATTTACAGACAAGTTCATCGACAAGAAAAGTGAGATTTGCCTAGAATGACACTTGAATTATTGCCAGAAGCAAAATTGAAACCTTGATTCCTCTGCTAGTTCTCTTAGCTCTGAGACAGGCTGGGACCTGGGACCTGGGACCCTTAGCTGCAGTGCTTGCACCTGGACAAATGTCTCCTCCAGCCACAAAATACAAAGAAGCTATAAAGGACTAAAAATACTTCATGCATGTGCAGTTCGGGCAAATTATGGACAGCAAGATACAGAACGACCAAGAAAACCCACTGCCACTTCTGAAGAGTCTGGAGAAAAAGCAAGGTACTGCGCATGCACCCCTGCTCAAAACACCACCAAAGGGATAGGCAAACAACCTAAGCCACCCTTCTGGCCCAACCCCTGGACACACCCCTATCCTCACCCCATGTAAGGAACCAGCTCCCCCCACCTCAGGGAGTAGAGCAAGCAAGGGAATCTGCTGTTTGTTCTCGCTCCCCCCTGCTGAAGCAGGGTTCCCAATAAAGCCTTGCCTGAATTTCTTGTCTGGCCTCTGATCAATTTCCATTGATTAAGGAGGCCAAGAACCCTGGTTAGTAACAGCTCCACTCTTAAAAAGTGCAGTAGGAACACGCTGCCCACCTCGCCAGGTTGATCTAAATGTCTCATGAGATGATGCATGCACTAAAACTGGAAAAATGTCATTGCTATCTTTTTTTTTTTTTTTGGTGGTGGTGGTTTTCCTATGCTGGTGTTCTCAAGAGGCAAATAAAGATTTAACCAGTGGCTAGTGCTGATGTGCTATGTAGCAGACAATGTGGAAAGTGCCATTGCTCATTCAGAGTCCAGAATATCCCCTCATCAGCTATTTAAAAGAACATTAGCTGAAGCTCTGAGAAACTATGGGAACCATCAAAAAAAAAAAACCAAAAAACAAAACCCAATAGTTGTTCTTCTTGGTGGATGTCGGTTCAAATGCCTGTAGTTGTCTTGGGCCTGCAAATGAACAACTTTCTAGCAGAGTTTAGAAGCGGCCTTCCAAAGCCATCAGGGAGGGGAGGGGAAGATGCCCAACTCAAGGCAGTTGGATCTTGCTAACAAACAGTTCTGCATCTCTGTCAACCACTTAGCTCCATGCCTATGCCCTGTCCCCCATTTTCCCACAAAATCTCCCCTTCTGATTGGCACTCTAGCCATGTTGTGCCTCGCTAAGCTGGCCCTGGCTGCTGACTTCCCTGTGGGGATCATGAAGAGCTTGTACCCCTCCTCTGCCCCGTCATGGAGGAGCACCTTCAACCACACAGCCTGGTCTGGCACGAGCACCCATTTCCAGTCTAGACGGCAGCCTAAGAGGGGCTAATGCTAGGTTTCACCAGACTGAGCCTTGCATTTGAGCCCGTAGTCATGGCTCTGTCTACGGGGAGTCCTTTGATCTTGATCCTAGCAAACCACAGTCATCGACAAAGGTGGAATGGATTCCTGCTTCTGAAAATCTTGGATGGAAATTCCCTTGACTACCCATTCCCTCTAGCCTCTTTCTGCTCCTTCAGATTTACCTCCAACATCCAACCCTAAACCCAGCTGTAAATCTAGCATTAGAGAAGCTATCAAGCCAGCATGAATCACTTGCTGCCCTGTTGTGGATCCCCCGGGCCACAGCAGACCCGTCTGGGAAAGTACGTGATCATCTTTACTTAGCCAGGCATCCTAATCATAGATTCCATGCTCAGCATTCTTCATTTAATTTTCTCTGAGAACTGGCTAGGCTGTGATCTGATCCTCAGAGAGGGGCAATCATTTCTAAAGGGCAGATTGTTAGAAAAGTTTGCAATTAAAAACAACAACAAATCTATGCAAGCTCTTTGTGGTTCTGGTGAAGGAATGTGCCTGGCATGCAAGCCACTGTCATCTCCAGGCCCGTCTCTAAAAACAAGACCTATTCCCTGGGCTCTTTGCAACACTGTGTGCTTTTTGTTTCCTGTGTGAAGAAAGAAACGAACTTGAGATAGGTTTCCCTGGGTCCTAGGCTTCAGGTTAGAGCTGCTGGCTCCCCCATGTAAGTATGGCCAAATTCAGGGAAATCATAGCATTTTGGAGGTGATGTCTAGCCCTCTCATTTTACAAATGAGGGCACTGAAACTCAGCAAAGGAAAAATCATGCTGGAGGCCCAAATGAGTTAGCAACAGAGTCCATGTTGAACTTAGTTCTTTTGACTCCCAAGCCAGTGCCTATGTCTCCAGCCAAAGGGCCAATCCAACAGGCAGCGGTGCCGGAGGCAGGGAGGCCAGATTGCTGATAAAGCTTTTCATCCGGGTCCTGTGAAACGCCCATTTCAACTCATTCCCAGAGCTTCAGGGTCCATTTTCTAGTGCCTTCTCACTGGGGTTAGCCTGGACCCAGCACACCCAGAAATGAAAGAATCGACATAGTAACGTTTTAACTCAGGACTGAGGAGAGAAGAGGGCCAGCGCTTCTGCGTGCAGATTTCAAGTTTCTCAAGACCCAGATGACAGATAAATACACACATTCCAATCTCTTTCCTCACCACACCTCACACACACAGTCCACACCACGGGCCTGCCCTCTTTCCCAAAGCAAAAGAGTGGGCATGTGGTGATTAACAGCCTCACTTAAGAAGAAAATAAAGACATCATCACTTCTGCTTCTGGGCACTTTTTTTTTTTTTTTCTGCCAGAGAGAGAGAGAGAGAAATAAACTTGCTTAGGGATCAAAATATTTGCTGGAGAAGGAATTTAGGGGGATGCTGGCAGCTGGCTCTGTGGAGGGAGAACACAGTAGTGTGAACCATCGTTCTCTTAGCAGGAGTACTGGAAAGGGGGCACAGGAAAGCGGGCAGTGCAGCATTTGACAGATGCCTGGCTCTCACTCCCATCGCCAAGGCAATTGTCAGCTCTGCTCTGCTTGGCTCCCTTGGACAACAGGTTGGGAGCCAGCTGCTTTCTGTACTTGGCTCTGAAACCTGCAGGTCTCTGCCGTACTCAGCTGCGGCGTCCCCAGCAGGGAGCCGGTTGAGGTAGTAGCTAAAACCTTCATGCCTCAGAGTAAGAGCTTACTGAGGACGCAATTTCCTTCCTGGAAATAGGAAGGCCTTTGGTCAGAAAAGAAGATGATCTTGTCTCTTAATGCTTTAAAAAAATGATCTCCATGCCTGGCAAAGAGAAGGATCTTAATATTAGTGGTGCTCTGCACAACTTTCCCTTCTCTCTTGCTCCCATCATGCAGTTACAAGATCAACATGGGAAGGATTGTCCAACGGATTCCAGTGTCAATATTGCCCCCTGCCAGCCCACCAGTTTTGCCTTGGTCCCTATGCATGATTCTCTATCATGACATTATGCTTGTTAGTTGTTTCTCTTTTTTTGTCTATTCTTCCTTCTCAATGTTTATACTCTTGAGTTACTGATTACGGTTGCCTTTCCCCAACTCCTCCACTGTAATCAGATTCCTCTGGAGGTCATTGTAACTGCAGGGCAGGCGGGAGGGCAGTGGATCCTAGTGTTTGACTTTTGCCCTCACACAGTGAACACCTTTGGTCAAGAGACCATCACCCACACAACATTGTAAAACAACTATATTATAAAAAAAAAAAGATAAAGAACTTTATCTTTAAGGAAAAAAAAAGAGAGACCATGAGCCAAATTGAAGTGTCAATCCCTGGAAGAAAACTGGCCCCTCTTCCTTTGGAGAGGCCAGCTCGGAGATGTCTAGTGCCAAAAGTACCTGCCAGTCAGAATGGCCATGTTACAAATTTCAACTGTATTCCCTATGGGACAGTCACTTCAGAACTTCACCCACTGGAGGCCCTAGAATTTTACCTTTTAAAGAGTCATAGTATATAGACTCATAAAAGTACCACTAATTTTCTTGATTTCTTGCAAGCTCAGCAACTAGCAAGCTTTTTTTTAGCATCAGAAAAATCTTCTTTAAACAAAAAGTTACTCTCAAGAGATAAACCAGGGATCGCCCTGGTTGAGGAAGTCCATACATTTTGCCTTATGTCCCATGAAGCACAATTTGAGAAACTAATCTGTCCCAGTGTCTCCCTCTTTGGGGCACTTCTTCCTCATATGCACCCCTCTTTAGATTGTTTTGTTTATTTTGCAAAACTTTAATTTATTATGACTTTTAGAAGAAAAAATACATGCAACAATTTTACTTCCTTTCCAAGCTTTTTAAAAAGTAACTATCTGCCTGTTACCCAGTGCAAAATGAACACTCTTTATCAGGTTCTTTATATTTTCATTCAAAGTCTTCTCTTTATTCACCAGTCCTTCCTGGGTGGCATGCTTTCTCTTCCTTATGTGACACTCCTGCCATCCAGCTGGGTCCCGCTTCTAAATCATCCCTTTTTAGCTCTCTCATCCCACAGAAATGGTTAATTTAGTACTTTGTGGTTGAAATCATCCACAGAGGGTCAGATAAGTGAAATGACTTGCCCAAGATGATACCACTCGTTAGCGGCAGAGTGAAGCCAGAACTCAAGCCTTGGGAAATCTGCTTGTCTGACTCCATCTTTCCTCTGCCTCTTCTACTGGCTTTCTAGACTTCACTCTGGTCCACATCTGTATCGGTTCAGTCATTTGGCTCCTCTTGATATCCTGAATTCCTCTATAAAATAAGTGGATTGCCCTAGGAGTTTCTAAGGTCACCTTCCAGGTCCCTCTTTCTATAAGGGATGGAAGGGGTTATGATCATTGACCCTGGCCAAACTGTTCAGGTTCAATTTCATTAGAGGTAAACCTCTTTTGACAATTCTCAAGTATCCAGGTAACTTTCTATTAAACTGTTTCCTCTTGCACATATTTCTGTCTCCGGGCCTGGCCAAAACCCAGGCATACAGAAGTGGCAAACTTCTTGGAGGAAGGCCTTCCCAAGATCTTGGAAGTTTCAAGAAAGACTTGTGCAGTATTTCTGGCCCAGCCAGAATCAGGAAGTACTGGATCACTCCCAAGGAAACTCATTCTCGCACAATTTCCAACAACCCCCTTTCCCTTCCACCCAAAGCCTTCTGCACCACACATTCCCTCCCCTTCCTCAAACATGGGTTTTTGCAGAGTCAAAACTTTTGATAGTTCAGATAAGGTTCAAATAAGCTGCTGAACTCTTGAGGGCTGGAAGTGAACCTAGCATTTTATTTTTCACTCATCCTCAGTAATGAGTATAGCAGGCTGTCGCTGTCAAGGTGGTTTGGGTCACACAGTGAAAATGGACATAATTGAAAGCATTAATCAACGAACAATTACATATAATGGTACAGAATGACTAAGTGTGAGCCCTTACATGATTCTGAGCAAGTCTGTCTGTGGTAAGAACAGGAGGCAAGCAACTGTATCACAGGTTTATGAGAAATAAACAGTGTCTTTTTTCTTTCAGATACTTTTGAAGGTGGGGACGAGGAGAATAAGATTAACACTTAGGAAGCCAATGAACTTCAAATTATCTTCCAACTGAAAAGTGCATTCTAGTCATTTTTCTAGGTGGGGCAAATAACAGTTTTAATATATTTCATCTGAATGATGCTTCTTAGGTTTTTCTTTAAAATGCTTCCTTTAGAAGACAGACTTCATTAACCTTTAGTTGCTTTCAATCATCACAACTTTGGGGTTGATTTCAAAATACTTATTTTTCTCCTGAACTTCGGGAAATAGGGGAAGCAATTAGATCTTGTGATTTTTAAGGCTGTACTGAGGATAAGGTAAGAAAATATCATAAATTTTATTTCATGCTTTCTTGCCAATTGACAGAAATGTGCAGTCCATATGAATTCATATAACGAGGGTGGAATGTTGGAAAAACCAATAAAGATTTTTGTGGTCTGACCTATAATAAATGTAGTTTGATTTAGAGTCTGTTTTTCACAACATGGCAAAATGAATCATAAAATAATGAGCCCTGAAACTCCTGCATTTTTTAACAATAGCCTGGGGACAGTTTACGGTGTAATGAATTATAATTAACCCACCTTCAAAATCTTTTATGAGTATTTTGCCAATTAGCTCCGCATGCTTGCTAATGACTCATGGCAAGTACATGTCTTTACAGAACTGGATTTTACAGCACATGTCTCCCTGTTAACTCAGCACAAGTGTGCAGCATGATAAGGGTGACACAGGTAGATTGGAACACCCTTGACAACATCCCCACTTTGCCAAATCAGTGGACTCAGCCATCATTCCTCCAAGCCCAAGATAAGCCATCATGGCTTGTGGTATCAGAGGGCTTTGGTTTCTGATGGATTGCAAGGAATGCTTCAATCCCTGTAGACACATCTGTTGTTACTTAGCACTAACATATATAATGCTACTAATTGTGGAGCCATCTTTGTTTTCTTTACTTAGCACTCTGGTTAGCATTATTTTATCTTCGTGGTTCATGGCTTTCTGCCATTGACAACATAAGTCCACTCTAGAGAAAATAAAACAACTACCAAGCTGTCTCCTTTCATTGCTTTCCTTTAAAATTAGAGATCGTGTATAGCCAAACTTCCTTCCTAGGATCCTAGCTCTGACCTTGCTATGTCAAGAGTTGGTTTTTCTTTGCCAACACTGGTGCTTCCACTGGGCTGTGAGCCGGCTAAGGGTACTGTGGTGAGAAGCTGGGGTCTGGCTTTAAACTTCATGTCTTGAGAAAGTTCACTGTAGGCAAGGTCAAACTTTCTCAACTCCTTCATTCTTCAGGGGCCAAGCCAACAAATTCTAAAGCCAACTGAAAAAAGCTAACTGAAGGTGACAAAGGAGTGACTACAATATTTCCTCAATTGTGTATAAAGAATGTTGAGGCTCTATAAAGTTACCAGTATTTTTCTGCCAGCCAGGCCATATGCCAGAATGAAGACATAGAGATTGATTTTCAGGACCATAACACAATAATGCTATACTAGGAGGAATCTAAACTATATAGGAAGGGTTTCCTCATGATGCCAGCAAAAATGAATAATAGCTTTTAAGCTTGCATCTTTGAGGCAATGGTGTTTCTAGAATAATGGAGAACTCTTAGCAACTGACAAAGGTTTTGCTGAAGAAGAACAGAGACAAAAGAAGAAATGTGAACCCCCTTGAGGGGCCTCCATGAAGGGTATTGCCTTAGAATGAAGGTGAGTAGAGCTCCCTGAAAAGGGGCAGTAGATAGAATAAGAGGGGAAGAGATCTCATTGCAATACTTGAATCCTTTAGAATCCCCATGTATGAACCCAACAAGAAATTTCTTCTTTCACTGAGAGGTTTAAGAGCTATTCTTTCCATTTCCCACTCACCTTCTAGGGCCAGCTCTTTCACCCAAATATAAAGAAAGAATAATGGGAACATGACTTTTCTCTTGCCAAGACTAACTAAATAAAAGTGACTATAGTTCCAGGCAATATAACATTTAATGAGCCCCCATAATACACAAAGGCATGAAATGGGGACTTAGGTAGCTCCTTCCTTGGCTTTGGTCTTTATACAATTGATAAGGGCAACCTCCAAGCTGCAGAGAACCAAGGCATTAGGAGCTGACTGAGCATCTGAGAGGAAGAGGATGGCTGTATGTCTGCAGGATCGCTATCCTCTTCCTGATCCAAGGCTGCTCTAATCTAGTTTAAGTGTCTCTTTCCTTCTCTCATTTATTGATTGACATTGGACATTTTAACAAGTCATTGTCTATCTAGCAACTTAGGAGTGATGAGCTGAATCAACTTGGGTTATGGCTCTTGAGAATTTTAATTAAGGAACACATAGACTGTTGTGAGCTAATGCTGGACCATGTGGAAATTTGAAAGCAGAGAAAACTAATTGAAGGAAGTAAGAAAGAAGAAAGAGCTGGAGAGAGTTACTTGTTATAATGAAAGAGATTTTGGCTCCTAACAGCTTTCCAGCTCTCTATTTTAGTTTTCAGTTAACCCCAGCTGGGCTTTCTGTCCTTGTGTAAATTAGTGTACATTCCATTCTTTGGAAATAAGGTAGCCTTTCCTGAAACACCAGTATGTAAGGAAAAGGCTCTGGAGTCAGACAGCCTGGGTCTGAATCCCATCTCTGCCATGCACTAGTTCTGTAGATGTGCACAATCTACAACCCAGTTTCCTCCTCCACAAAGTGGGGCATCTACTGTTCCTCAGCCACAGGGGTGTAAGAATGAAGCCACATAAAGCACAGTATTTAAAGCAAGTAAATGCTGGATAAATGTTGTTTATTGTTAACAGACTTCCTTTCGTCCCTCAAAACTGCTTATTTTTCTCCCACTACAACTCATTAAATTGAGAAAGTGACCTCCCGAATTGATAATGAGCATTCTTTAGACAATAGTACCTAGTCTGTGTTTCCCACATACATCACCCCACTACCAGCCCAGGGAATCAGCCGACTGATAAAAAAATCACATAAAAAAATTACTTAAACTGTTAAATCTGAATGAACCCTATTGATCCATATCATAGACTTTAAGCTTCAAGAAAAAAACAATAGTGGTAGATTTGCACACTTTATTGTTTCAGATTAACATTTGCAAAGACTAAGTTTGGGGATTCATTTTGTGGTTTGTAAATAAAGTGCCATATTGTAAATGGACTATGACCCGTACATTGTCTAATTAATATCATTTCAGAGAGTATAAGGAATGAACTTGAGCTCAGTATTAGTTTAGTGACAGAAGAGCAGATCAGCCATAAATAGCCTTTCCTAGATCACTTCCTTCCTTCCTTGAGGCTAAGCATCAACTTTCTGTGTTCAGAGTGGTAACGCTGTTTGCAACTGGATAGCTTGTCAGTTTCATTTGAGAATGTGTGATATCTCTACCTATTCTACTAGGTAATCAGTCTAGATTAGCTTTCAGTGCAGTTTTTATAAAAATTAGTTAATTTTCAAAACACCTATATTGATAGAACCTGAAGGAAAAAATATATCATCAATTAATTCTCACCCAACATTCAGAGATAGAACAAGGTTTGAGAATTATCCGGCTTCTATTTAGTTTCCTCTGCTTTGCATAATTCAAAGACACATGCACCCCAATGTTCGTTGCAGCACTATTTACAATAGCCAGGACATGGAAGCAACCTAAATGTCCATCAGCAGAGGAATGTCTAAAGAAGATTTGGTACATATATACAATGGAATATTATTCAGCCATAAAAAGGAACAAAACTGGATCATTTGTAGAGATGTGGATGGAACTAGAGACTGTCATACAGAGTGAAGTAAGTCAGAAAGAGAAAAACAAATATCGTATATTGATGCATATATGTGTAATCTAAAGAAAAAAATGGTATAGATGATCTTATTTGCAAAGCAGACATAGAGACACAGATGTAGAGAATAAACGTGTGGACACCAAGGGGAGGGGATGAATTAGCAAATAGGGACTGACATATATACAATACTGATACTATGTATAAAATAGATAACTAATGAGAACCTACTGTATAGCACAGGGAACTTTACTCAGTGCTCTGTGGTGACCTAAACGGGAAGGAAATCCAAAAAAAGAGGGGATATTGTATACGTATAGCTGATTCACTTTGCTGTACAGCAGAAACTAACACAACATTGCAAAGCAAGTATACTCCAATAATTATTTTAAATAAATAAATAATTTCCTCTTGTTTGGGTTAACATTTAATTGTTAGCACTTCAGGATTTAAAAGACTTCAATTCTCTTAAATTCAAAACACTAGTATTTCCTCTGGACAGCTTAAATCATTGAAGTTTCTCATTCATTTCAATATTCCGACAAATATAAAACGTTTTTACATGGTTGTAGTTTAACTCCTTTATGTAATTTAATTATATTTTGTTTCACTGCATTTTGCCCTGAAGGTAAATGGAAGAGAAGACAGTCAGCACACTTCATATTATAGCTCGTTTTTCTAAAATACACCAGAATACTTTAGTTTGTTGGTCTGTTGGGAGAGGGGGGAATAACTGATGACTACTGCAAATCAACAGTCTTGTTGCTACGGGGGTAAAAGCTAAAAGATTAAATCAATCTCCAAAAATGCTATTTATTATTCCAAAGCATTTAAAACTTTAATAAAAACACACAGATCTTTCCAATTTGAAATGAGAAGACTAGTTTCAGGAATGAGATTTAAGAGGCAGCTTTTTCTAAGCATGCAAAAATATTCATGTTTGAATTAAAATTTTGTTTTTATTCAATAATGATCTGGATGTATACATATACAGTTTATAAAAAGGAAGAATCTGTTTTTCCTTTCAAAATATTGAAGTGCATGCTAAATGTATTTTAGTACTCTCTGTATTTCTGCTCTTTTACATAAGGTTCAAATTAATGCAGGTTTTTTAGGTGCATTCCTTGATATTATGTACTTCCACTTTATGTGACTTTATTCAGAGCCACACTATATAATCACACCATATAAATAATAAATAACCATATAATCATTAACCAATTTTTATGAACAAAATTGGGCTTAAAATCATTCTAAGGTATATTATAACTCAAAGGGTATAGACTTTGACACAGCCCTCCAAGAACTTAGAGAGAAAAAAACTCTCAATGCATTAGATTTGCAAACAGGAGAGAAATTTAAAACCAGTTCAGCAAAGGTCAGCGAGGTATTCCCATCATTTACAGGTCAAGAGGGGGTGTAATTAGAGGGAAGAGATAAGGCTGAGTATGTAATTTGGATGGAGATGAGAGAGTAGATAGGAGACTCTTATGTAGGTAGTGATTGTGTTGGAGCAAATTTTTCCATTTCAGGGAAATATTTTTATTTCTTTTATTTAATGGGTTTTTATTTAGCTTATGCTGTGTGCACAAAACAATAGGTGCTGAGGGACGAGAGCAAGAATCTATCAGATTCACTCCTTATGTACTACACGCTTTTAATTTAACAGGAAGGATGAGGATAACATACTGAGTAGTCACGTAAAGCTTTTGAAAACATTGTGTGAGATCATGTCTTGTTCTAATAACAGTACAAAGAGACATATAGTAAATATCCTAGAATTAAAACTAAGAAACATAGAAAATAAAAGCAATATGGTTTATTTCATCATAGATTTGGTGAGACC
The DNA here is from genome assembly GCF_964270905.1 of Leucopleurus acutus. NCBI lineage: Eukaryota > Metazoa > Chordata > Mammalia > Artiodactyla > Delphinidae > Leucopleurus > Leucopleurus acutus. The sequence goes on from NC_139158.1 coordinate 54,092,293, forward strand.
AAGAAAGAGTCCTCAACGTGGTGGGACTCCCCAGATAAGGAAGAACTGAGCACCCAAAGTCAAAGAAGGAAGAGTTTTCCAAGTCAAAGAACAATATATTCTCACCCCAGTAACATTTTCATAAAAGTTTTTAAGTGCAAACCACCTATTGGATATTTGTTTCAGAAGGAAGATATATGGTATATTTCCTACTTTGAGAGAATGTGGATAAATCTTTAACCGTGAACTTGTCTTCCTAGGGACAGTCTCCTCCCCTTGCCTTGTGTAGGTAGCAGCCAAGAGGTTTCGGAACGACTGACCACAGTTACAATCCCAGGGTAAACCTGGGTGATCCATCCCAGAAACAAAGAGTAATTCAGGAGTTGCAGAAGTAGAACACAGCTTAAGACATTTTTTCAAGGATTTGACAGAACAACCCTTTCTTTCTGCATGACTTAATATTCAGAATTTAATACACAAATTTTCCAATATTACAGAAGCAAGTCTGAAAACAAGAAATAAACATAAGTGAGGAGAAAGCAAGAGAATCACACAGAAATGAAACCATGGTGAAACTTCACCTGATGCCCATCCTAACTTTGACCTTTCAATAACGAACTAATAAACCCTTTTATTATTCATGAATTATATCTTCTACTACTTGCAATAAAAAAAACACAGTATTTATATGTGTTAAAAGTTCCTAGGGTCCCAGTTTATAAATAAAACAGTTATATAATTACAAATACTACAGAATAATTTTTTAAATTTCTCTTCAAAATATTTATAAAGACAGTTGAAGATATTACTCCTCTCAAAAACATTGATAATGAAAATTGATGGGCAATTTAGAATGTAGAATGTAAAAAGGAATTGTCACTAACTGAAATGTTGATGAAGTTGGTTAGATGAAAGGAATAAGTGATCTGCTTACCTGAACAAAAGGTAGAAATAAATCCTACCCTGCCTTACCACTTGCACCTAGTTTAGAGATACCCAAGATTTCTTTACTGATAAGAAAGTTGGGCCACTCAGTAGATAAAATGATCACCCATGTAAAGCATTTACCACAATGTCTAACACATAGCAAGTGCTCAGTGAATGTTGCTGTTGTTATTATTGTTGTTATTACATTGTTGCTGGTACTTAAGGAAGCTAGACTAAGTTTAGTACAACTCTTATATTTTTGCATTTATTTCTGGTTCCCAGCAAACAAAATAGAAGTTTGTATAAAGGAATGGATAAAAGGGGAAGGAAAGCAGAAAGATAATTCACAAAAGTAAGTTATTAGAGGCACTGGAACGACTACATGCTGGGGTTATAAATGTTTTTCTGTAGTCATAAAAGAGAACAGTACAGCAAAGCCTAGACCCTGGGAAGAGGAAACAGAATACCTTGGCCTAGACCATGTACGGATAAACTTCTACCTTTGTGTCTGAGAATGGACAGTACCCAAATAGACAATAGGTAAAATCAAAGGAAAGCCACATTCCTTGTCTTTGGTAGAAGCAAACATTAATTGTGCCTATCAAGAATGAATAAAAGGAATAAACATGGTCTATGAAAATGACTGTGATAATAAATATTCGTGTTGAATCTAATGGAAATGTGGATATTTGACTATTTTTTGGTCTTAAAAATGATCATTTTGTATGATTCATACTAATAGAAAAGAAACATCAGACTGGAATTTCAAAAGATACTCTCCCTGAGAATTACTTACTATAAAAACTAAAATAGCATTTAAACAAAACTGGTGGCATCTCTACTAGATCAAAGAAAAGACTGTTAAAAAATGAGCAGAAGGGCTTCCCTGGTGGCGCAGTGGTTGAGAGTCCGCCTGCCGATGCAGGGGACACAGGTTCATGCCCCGGTCCGGGAAGATCCCACATGCTGCAGAGCGGCTGGGCCCGTGAGCCATGGCCGCTGAGCCTGCGCGTCCGGAGCCTGTGCTCCGCAACGGGAGAGGCCACAACAGTGAGAGGCCCGCATACCACTCACACACACACAAAAACATAAATTAATTAAATTTAAAAAAAAAAAGTGAGAGAAGACGAAGAATTTGACAGACTGAATTCAAAGACTCTAGGATAGGATAAAAAGGGAGGGCATCGAGGTAAGGAACAATAGGAGGAAAATATTTCTAAAAAACTGAATAAGTAAAACTCACATTGGAAGGCTGGAAAGAGTAAAGTACTGACTTGATGCTGTGAGAGACTGTTAGTAATATTCAGTTAGGGTATCCAGATTGCCTCAGATTCCCCTGGATTTTTCCAGTTTCAGTACTGAAATTTCCATGTCTCAGGCACCTGTCAATCTAGGGCTAATTGGGACAACTGGTCACCCAAATGGAAGACAAATTTGCAGTTTACCTCAATGTGGAGGGCAAGAAGAAAAGGAAAGGAAAAATAAAGGAAAGATGATCCAACCAATGACTTAAGTGTATTCTCAAGAGAAAAATTGGTAAAATTGTAACATAAGCAATCACAAAAAGCATTTTAAAAATGTGTAGATTTGGGGGAAAACTAAGCAAGTAAATTGAAACAATTCACCAAGTTTAGTGAAAAGAGACTGATACACAGACATACCTGGCAAACAAGTCAAACAAATGCCTAGACAGGAAGAAAAATTCAGGGAATGAATTTTAGTGAGCTAGAAAGTAGAAAAACATTGCAGAATTGATTTCTTTTTAATTCTAAGGACTCTTAATAAATGTTAAACCTTGGAGAAATGAACACATAGCTATAACTGAGACAGAATATTTTTACATTTAAAAGAGAAATCACATGGCCATATGTAAAATTTGAAAATATTTATATGACAAATAATGTGGGGGAAGATAAAAATGTTGGCAAGTGAAGCACCAAAAATACGAGTAAAATTGAGGAGTTATTAAAGATTTGCTTCTAACATGGGGTTCTGATTAGTTATTTTACTGTGGAGTTCCACTAAACAATTATAGGAGTTAATTCCTACACTTATCCTCTAATCCAAAAATATGCAAAGCTAGCCAATTAATAGCATATTGTTAGCATAATGCTGATATCCAAATCAGACAAATATGGCCCCAAATAGGCCAATCTCACTTAAGAATAATACAGATTCAAAAACCCTAAAAAAAGTATTGGCCGATTAAAATCTATAGACAGGCAAAGTGTGGGATGTATGCCCAGCCTTGAGCCACCCCTTGCTTAGAAATTGAATCTCCTGGGGTGAAGTTCCAGGCTGACACATTTGTATGACTACGGGTGATTGAATCAGAATGAAGGCTTGAAACAAATGCGATTCTCTCTCTTGCGAATCAGACTGACTGATGAGGCTCAGTGACTTAGAGTTCGGGGCTGACATTTATTCAGAGCAGGGTCCTCAAAAGAAGTTCCCTCTCTCTAAGGTCCTTGAACTTTGGTTGTTCAACTAGTCCTGGTATACTAGTCCTGGGCTTGTCTTCAGATCCATTCCTTATACTTGTTATGTTCTTTCTTTGCTCTGCATCATGGTGAGGCTGACTGCCTTGGAATCTGTATCCTAGCATTCCATATCAGCACTTTCCCTTCTGGGTTCAGACAACAGGAGGCACTGGTGGAAAAATGGAGGAGAGTGTGATGGAGAAACCAGGGTATCTCTCCCTTCTCATGCCCACTCCTCCTGCCCCAGGTGACATCTCTGGCAGTGGCTATATCTCCACTCTGACCTCAGCCCCTATAAGGCAAGCGTACTATGGTTCTAGCTTCTACTGGGTGAACCTGGTCCCTGGGTTCTGATAATACTCTTTGTTCTTCCAGCCTTTGGGATGATAATGGCTTCCTGTTGTTGCTATTATCTGGGTTATTTCAATATCCAATGTTTAGCTTCTTGGCTTTTCCATGATCTGTGTGACTTGTTTTTTCACTGATATGTTAATCTGGATTATAAGCAATAGATAATGATGGGTGCAGGATTTTTTAAACTTCTAGAATAATGATGTCTTCCAAATGTCATAGGTTTTATGATATATGGACTCCTTAAGTATTAACTTATACACAATTCATTATCCTGTCTTTCTCTTGCTTGAAACTCCAGTGGTTTTGATTTGACATTCTTTGTCAATGTACTTCTCTGTCAGCACAGACTGCAGATAAACATTCAGAATCAGCAGCTCACCTTAACAATGTCAATAAAATGTGTGCAATGCAAAGGTAATGCTTTGAGTAAGGTATTTATAAAATCCAATAACTGGAGTGGATATAATAGGAGGCAGACAGGAGAAAAGTGAGTAGGAAAGAGAGAGATTCCTAATTTTCTGAGCCATTTATATAAAATATTTGGGCTAGATGTTATCAATTTTTTTTTTTAATATTTCCTGACAGTTTTTTTCCTTAGGGCCTATTATGTTGTAATTCATTTACCAGTTTCCATTCTTGACTTTCTGTTGTAAAATTTATGCATTAACTAAGTCATTATGTTGAAAGAAAGATTCCAACTTGAGGAAATATATTTGAAATATCTCAGACTTGCTCATGGAATCCAAGTGATTCAGTCACTTTGTATCGAGTTAGGAAAACAGAAACGACTTTAGCTATTTACAAAGGGGAGAATTTAATCTCTAGGATGCCACTCTTTTTATTTTGGCTGATATATTTTCATAATTTCTTTGCATTCATTCTAACTGAACTCAAATATTAGTTGCTCTCAGTAGCTGCCCTTGACCCTCCCTTTGCTCAGGAGAAATATTAATAATTCCTGCCACAATTAGGAGAGCACTTTGATACTACCTCTGTGCTAGAATGAGTACTACTACTTTGACTATTGCTACCACTACTACTAAAATGTTCTCGTTGGGAGCCGATTCTGATGAGGCAGTGTGCACAGTGCTTTTCCTTTAATCCTCAAGCCCTCTACATTAAGCATTAATATTCTCAAATTACAAATCAGGAAATTTTTTTACAAGAAGATCTAAACCTGTCTAACTCAAACATGTGATTTTTTCACTGTACCTTGCTGCTTCTCACACACATATGCATTCAGATATTTATCCCATGCATTTATATATTTATGATTCCTGCATTCATCACTTTGTATTTATAACTGTCTGCTTCTCCTGCCTCATTTCCTGTCATTCTCTCCTTGTTCTCCTCTAGCCACACGAGCCTGTAAGCTTATCTTCGAATATTTCAAGCGTGTTTCCATTTCAGAGCCTTTGCATGTACTCCTCTTAGCTTCTGGAATGCTCTCCTCCCAGATATCTGCAGAGCTCGCTCCTGTACTTCATCGTGGTCCAATGTTCTTCCTTAGAGATATTGTCTGAGACATTCCAATATCCCCACCTCTGTGTATTCACCATCTCCTGTCCCTGCTTTATTTTTTATCATAGCACCTTTAACCTTCTGATTCTGCCAGAGACAGTCCCTCCTCTATGAAATACTGAGCACTTTCTTTGTACCAGACACTTTGCTAGATACTAGGGACAGAGCTGGGAAGGAAATACATCAAGTCCCTTCCCTCACTGAGCTTACATTTCTCACAGAAGACAAGGCAGCGTTAGAAGTGTTTGGAGCAAGGCTGCAGGGCTGTGTAGGAAGACAGGAGGAAGGCTCGTGTATGCCATAAATGTAGAAAAGTGTCAGTAAAGGATTCAAGTGCCTGTAGTTTATATGGGAGATGATTCTAGGAAACATTAATATAGAAAGTGAGAGAAGAAAGAGAAGAAAGTCAAAAAAGTATTGTTATTGAGTAATCTATCGCCGTGACCAAATAGAGCTTTATCCTCTGAAAAACACTCAGAGGTAGTAAATCCACCTCTGAGTTATTTCTTCTCAGTGGGAAGAGGGAGCGTTGGTGAGGATTTCTTGAGGGCAGCTTCCAGGGGTAGGTGAGGAGAAGCTTAACTCTTGGGTATTTCTAGACTGATCCACTGGGGACCTAGGTGGGCTCTGGCAGGGAAAAAAAAAAAAGCCTTCAGGAAAACAGTTGCAGGTGTTTGCAATTGAAAACCCTGGTTTTGGCCATGCAAGAAAGCAGTGAGTGCCAGAGTATATGGGTGGGGCACCAAAACTGTCTGCTACAGAGTCTGACAATTGAAGACATACATTGACTGGTGTGAATGTAAATTGGTAGAACTGCTTTGGAAAACACTTGGGTATTATCTAGTCTACTTCAAGATGTGCATACACATGACCCCAAAATTCTACTCCTTTTTATGTAACCAAAATAAGGTAGCTTGTGTGAACCAGAATCAACACTAAAAGAACAGCCAAAACAGCCCCAAACTAGAAGAAACTTAAAGGTACACCAATAATAAAATGGAGAAATATATTATGATGCATTCATAGATCAGAAGAAGAATAAATAAATCAGACCTAGAAGGAAAATGTTGAACCTCAGAAAGCAGAATAAAGACCACTTTATAAAACGTAATGCAAGAAAGGGAGAAAATCTTAGAGGTCTTGAACTTGTAACCTAATTGTATCTCTAAGAGTAATATGCTCTTTAGACAAGAATCAGTAGTCATGAAAAGGTATCACTCTGAAGACAGTAGAGGGTTCTTCAGGATCAGAAAAAGTCACTGAAAACAGTGAAGAGCAGGTTGTATATCATAGAAAATCAACTGACCGAATTAGAAGATAGTCCTAAGACATTCTCCCATAACATTAAAGGAAGGATAAAGAAATGGAAACCATGAAAGAAAAATAGAAGGGAAAAAAGTAAGTCATTGTGAATGGCATAAGTAATGAGCAATGACTATTTCTAAGGTATCTAGATGATTTCTTCTCTGAACTCAAGTAGTCACATCAGATGGGTGATTTCCCTACTGGAAAAAATATTTCTATAAAATATTACACATCCGAAAGAAAAAAGAAAAAAAAAGAAGTAATCAAAAGTAGAAATATAAATACATACCAAACATTTGGGTGAAGAGTATTTAAATTTTTAGTGCCTATTCTTTGCATTTATTAGGTTATTAGTCCACCCAAATGTCCACAAATCTACTTAATCCCAACTGTAAACTCAAATTATGTTTAGACAAAGAAATTTACTGAATTGGACTTTAAAAAGGTGTTCTTTTTTGCATTTATTTCCTGCAAATTTCCCAGAAGAATCATGGTAGCATAGATTTAAAATTGGTTTATAATTGCTACAGATTCCATTCAGTAACAAGCCAAAGTCCAATGGTAGGACATTTCATTTCCTAAAATCAAGAGAAATATTTTAAACGTCTATGAGAAACGTCTCTTCCCAGTAGAAAGACTTCATGTCTTTTGGTGGCTTTGCACACTGTGTTCATAACAAATCCCTTAGTAGTTTATGTGATTTGCAGTCAAAAACAGATATTTGTATTTTCCTTCCCTGTCCTACATTGTGCTGAAATTCCACTATAAAAGTGGTATTAGACTAAATTATATAGAGATTATATATCAGTTAGCTTAATGAAGTTTATTTCACATATCCCTAAAATGATCTAGAAAAGATTTTTTTTAATTTATTAAGGTGTTATTGATAATGATAAACTACATATTTGCAGGCATAACTCTGAGTGAGTTCCATTCCAGACCACTAAAATAAAGTGTATATTGCAATAAAGCAAGTCACACATATTTTTTGTTTCCCAATGCATATAAAAGTTATGTTTATACTATACTGTAGTCTATTAATGTGCAATACCATTAGGTCTAAAAAAAGTCTAACACTATCTGATAGCCCTTTACCCACATTAGAACTTCTTTCAAGATTGGAGTCAATCCTCTCAAACCCTGCCACTGCTTTATTAACTACATTTATGTAATATTCTAAATCCTCTGGTGTCATTTCAACAATCTTTACAGCATCTTCATCAGGAGTAGATTCTATCTCAAGAAATCACTTTCTTTGCTCATCCACAGGAAGCAACTCCTCATTCATTCAAGCTTTGTCATGATATTGCAGCAATTCAGTCACATCTTCAGGCTCCACTTCTCATTCTAGTTCTCTTGCCATTTCTACCATATCTGCAGTGATTTTCTTCACTGAGGTCTTGAAGCCCACAAAGTCATCCATGAGCATTGGAATCAACTTCTTCCAAACTCCTATGACAGCTATAGCCTTACAAAAATATTTCTTTAATAAGGCTTGAAAGTTGAAATGACTCCTTTGTTCACTGGCTGTGGAATGGGTGTTGTGTTAGCAGACATGAAAACAACATGAATCTCATTATACAGCTCCATCAGAGCTCCTGGGTGACCAGGTGCATTGCCAATGAGAAGTACTATTTTGCAAGGAATCCTTTTTTCTGAGCAATAGGTCTCAACTCTGGGCTTGAAGTATTCAGTAAACCATGCTGTAAACAGATGTGCTGTCATCCAGGCTTTGCTGTTCCATTTGTAGAGCACAGGCAGAGTCAATTTATCCTAATTCTTAAAGGGCTTAGGGTTTTCAGAATGTTAAATGAGCACTGGCTTCAACTTAGAGTCACCACCTGCATTAACCCCTAACAAGAGAGTTGGCCTCTCTTTTGAAGCTTTAAAGTCAGGCATTGACTTCTCCTCTCTAGCTATGAAAGTCCTATGTGGCATCTTCTTCCAATAGAAGGCTGTTTCATTTAAATTGAAAATCTGTTGTTCAGTAGAGCCACCTTTATTAATTATCTTAGCTAGATGTTCTGGATAACTTGCTGCAGCTTCTACATCAGCCCTTGCTGCTTCACCTTGCACTTTTATGTTATGGAGATGGCTTCTTTCCTTAAACTTCATGAACCAAACCCTGCTAGCTTTGGACTTTTCTTCTGCAGCTTCCTCACCTCTCTTAGCCTTCAAAGAATTGAAGGGCCTTGCTCTGGATTAAGCTTTGGCTTAATTGTTGTAGCTGATTTGATCTTCCATCCAGACCTCTAAAACTTTCTGCGTATAAGCAATAAGGTTGTTTTGCTTTCTTATCATTTGTATGTTCACTGGAGTAGCACTGTTAATTTCCTTCAAGAACTTTTCCTTTGCTTTCACAACTTGGCTAATTTGTACAAGAGGCCTAGCTTTCAGTCTGTCTTGGCTTTCTACCTGTCTTCCTCACTAAGCTCAATTATTTGTAGCTTTTGATTTAAAGTGAGAGACGTGCAACTCTTCCTTTCACTTGAACACTTAGAGACTATTGTAGGGTTATTAATTGGTCTAATTTCAATATTGTTTTGTCTCAAGGGAGTAAGGAGGCATGAGGAGAGGGAGAGAGACAGGAAACAGCCAGCTGGTGGAGCAGTCAGAACACACACAACATTTATCGATTAAATTTGCTGTCTGTTATGGTATGGCTCCTGGTGCCCCCAAATAATTACAATAATAACATCAAAGATCACGGATCACAGATCACCATTACAAATACAATAATCATGAAAAAGTTTGAAATATTGCAAGAATTACCAAAATGTGACACAGAGACACAAAGTGAGCAAGTGCTCTTGGAAAAGAGCGCCAAGAGACTTGCTTGATGCAGGGTTGCCATAAACCTATATGTTGTAAAAAATGCAATATCTGTGAAATGTAATAAAGCACAATAAATCAAGGTATGCCCATAAAGTGTGCAATCTGATGATTTTTGACATATCTGTACATATGTGAAGCCATTAGCACAGTCAATCAAGATACCAAATATTTCTACTGCTTCCCAGAATTTCTTCAAACTCAGTTTAATCCATCTCTCTTTCCACCCTTGTTCCCAGGTAACCACTCTCAGTTTTTTCACACTTTCCAGAATTTTATATGAATGGAATCATACGTTTTTGTGTGGCTTATTTCACTCAGCACAATGATGTTGCGATTCATCCAGGTTGTTACATGTATCACTGGTTTGTCCTTTTTATTGCTGAATAGTACACCATTCTATATAGACACCTCAATAATCCCGACTTTTAAAAAAATCATCTCATGAAACCAGAGCTAATGAAAACCTGTCCCTGAAAATTTAAATCTGTTGATCTTCAATGAAGAATTATCTATTTAGATAAATAAAGTTAAAACTTTAACATCACAGAGAGTGGTATTTAATGGGTACTCAATAAATATTTGTTAAATGAATAAAAAACATATTTTATTTAGACAATATGCATACTAGAGTCACTAACATGTTATCCCACTAGACCTTTCAGAAGCCTGAGCGGCTCCCAGAATTTCAAGTCCAGACACATTTTATCAGTTTTATCAGCAAGATCTGATTTTAAAAGACAAAACCAATCTAGCTAACTTGGTTAATCTAATCACAGTAAAATAAGGGCAATATCAACCTCTGCTGAAGTTAGTTTCTCTCACTTTCATGAATAAATGTTGTTCCTCTGCATTGTCTATTGAGTTTGTGTCAGTTCAATTAAATTCCATTCATCATCACATTTAATTCTCACAAAATCCTGTAAGGGAAATATTATCTCACTGTAAACATAAAGGAGCTGTAGCCCAGAAGAGTTTATGTGACTTTCTCAGAGTTACACAGCTAGTAAGTATTGGACATGGAATCCACTCCCAGGTTTGAGTTCATTGCACCTTTTCCCAAAACTCTTGGAGTGAACTCTTTTGTACTGGTTGGTGGTCAGTGATGTGCTCACAATTTAAGAGTGAATAAATAATTGGCTTAGTTTATAAAATGCCCGTTTCTGAGAAATAATTTAGGAATATATGTCTTTGAAAGTATATTATTTGTATTACCTTGTATATTACTGTAACCTAGTCATCTATTGCTACATAACCATGTTATCACAAACACAACAACTTAGAACAACACATATTTATTATCTCAGTTTCTGGTGGTCAGAAATCCATGACCTGACTGGGTCCTCTGCAAGGCTGCAGTCCAAGTAGCAGCTAGGGCTGCATTCTCATCAAGGTTCAACTGGGGAAGGAACTGCTTCTAAATTCACATGGTTGTTGACAGAACAACCTTCTGTTTCTTGTGGGCTATCAAACTGAGGGCCTCAGTTTCTTGCTGCCTATTAGACAGTGGCTGTCCTCGGTTCCTTGCTATATGGCCTTTTCCAACATGGCATCTGACTTCATGATGCCAGAAAGGAAGAGAATCAATGGAGAAAGTCTGCAAACAAGATGGAAGTTACAATCTAATGTAACACAATCATTTAAGTGGCAAACAATCCTCTTTGCCATATTCTATTGGTTAGGAGCAAATCACAGTTCCTGCCTATACTCAAGGAGAGGAAATTACATATCACATAAAGACCAGGAGGTGGAGATAATTGCCGGCCATTTTAGAATCTGTTCGCCACACCCAGTGTATGACGGCTAGGAATCAACCATCATATTTATCCTTCTAAAGATAATGTCTCACAGAACATAAAGAGAAGAAATGTGTTCAACATGACCTGTCGTTATGAACATTTCCAGAGCCAAAGTGTGCCACTGAAGGACCTCCTTTAAAAAGATCAGGTCCTTACTGACTGCCAACTGGAAGGCAAAATCCACTCAAGGTTGTAAGAATGGCCATGTCTCCTCTCATATTTTATGTTTGGTGTTTTGAAGTGCTTTGAGATACAGTGGCATTTCATTGATCTCCCCAATAACCATGCATATTAAACAACGTTTATTACTAATCCCCATTTTAACATAAGAAAGCAGAGAACCAAAGAGGATAAAATAACTTGCTCAAGATCATACAGCTACCTGAGCCCTTGCCTGGGGATTGCTATTGGCTGTAAAAACCTCCAGCCAAAGGTCTCAACCCCTCCCCAGGGCGGCCTGTATCCAACGATTGGTCCATGCAAAGGGTACAAGGCCCAGCTATATTTCCATAAAATACATTATTGGAAGTGAAATTACTAAGTAAAAATGTAAGAACTCTTTTCAGCCAGTCAAATATATGACTGGGAAGCTACACATATTTTCCCACTTGGAGAAGTTATCCACAGCAGTGCTCCTGAGCTTTCTTACTTGTTGGAAATTGTTATCTTTATGATGTCATAAAAGTAAAATAGGTGCAGGAAGTGTAAATTAGCTAAGAATATTTTTCAAATTGTCAGAGTTCTGAAAACCCAGATGGTAATATACACAGGATTCTTTTCATCTCATGAATGAGATGTTCTGGGCCTTTTATCATTCTGTTTAATAATTCATTCATTCATTTGGTCAGTTCCTTTCATAATTTCTAACCTCTCTAAAGTCAGTACTACCCCCAACATATAATATGTTGTGGCCTTAGGCAAATGACTATATTTCCTGGATCCTCAGTTTTCTCATCCATAAAATGGAAATAATGACAACTATCTAAGACAGTTACTATGATGAGTTAATAGATACAAAGTATATAGTATAGTTTCTAAACATTATAGAAAGAAAATAGTTCTATGATTTTCCTCCTTTCTTTTGAGTGAGTTTTTAAATTTACTGTCCAGTTAATAATTCGACAAATTTGTATGAGATAATCTCAGTTTATGCTGTCCTGGATAATTATCAGTAGCATTTCCTTTCACTCTCAAAAATGCCCTGGTTTCAGTGATAAATTACAGAGTCACTCTACTAATGGCCCACCCAGTGTTGAGGCACAAAGCCAGAGGATTTTCTGTAAATGTGTTCCACACATAGATTATTTTGGATCCTTAGGTTGGGGCAGCTTTCAGGAAGTCAAGATTCAGGCAGTGGAAAGGCACATTGTCCCAAAAGTCAGCAGCCATTGGGAATTTCTCTCTGCCTTCTAAGAAAGAATGGCCTGCAGGGGAGAGTCAGATGGGAAAGATTTTGGAGAGGACATCAGTTGGGGGAAGACATTATAAACTCCTTTCATCTTACACTATATTTTTCTCTTTTCTTATGCATGTAAATGGTCTCTTCCTGAACTATCTTTACTATAACTGGTTATCTCGCGCCTAGTGATGTTTTGACACCTTCTTGATTACAAGTTTCTAGTTTTATGCTGTAGAAGGGAAAGCAAACCAGGAATAAAAGGCTCTTATTCTGAATTTTATTGTCGTATACCTCAAGTATTCCAATGAACTGATGAAACTGCCAAAGGCTATTGAAATAAGATAGAATCAATAATACTGGATTTACAGAGGACAAATTTCAAAATGGAGGCAACAAATGGAGCCATGATCCATAAAGAGAAAAAAACAATGTTTTAGATCAAAATTTAAAAGTTCACACATTAAAAAAGGGCTAGGAGAGCATTCATCCACTTTGTATTATGTAAAAATTTTAAAGTTCCATGACATGGAAATCTGTGAATTTATTCACCCTGTTGCCTGGCAGAGAGGCACCTTAATCAAAGTTCATCTGTTTTAGAGAGATAAAGTAGAGCCTGGGTAGATGTGTTTCTTTAAAATCTGAGGGTTTCGTTTTTTTCTTCTCTTTCCTTTCCTTTCTTTCCTTCCTTTCTTTTTTTTCTACCTTATTTAAGCTTTAAGTTAAGGAATGGCTCATATCCATCAGGATCATAAAGGGGACCAGAGAAAGCAGCACACTTGTTGATTTATGGCTCACTCTGAAACAAATCCCCACCCCAGGAAAACCTCATCATCCTGAGTACCATAAGCTTTCAAATGAGCTTCCAAAAGGATCTTTAAAAACTTTTCCTAATGAGAAGACGTCTAGAAAAATAGAAGTGTGCTATTTTTAAGGGGTTTTTTGAAGGGTGAGCAGATGTCGGAGAGGCAAGTCAGCTAAAGCCAGCCGACTTCCATTCATTCCGTAACTAAAACTATTCCACCAAGCACATCAGCCTTTCTTCTCCTTCGTGATGACAACAATAATAAAATGTATATAAGCCTGAGAAAAAGCAGGAAAAAAACTATTTTAGAATCTCCAAAGTGGAACTCTGGGTCTTTGCAATGTGTGCTCTAGAAGCAGGAGGGCTCTAAGCTACAAGCAAAATATCCTGATTTCAAGGGGAGGGTGGCATATGGGTACCAAATGACCTCAAATTGGAGGTCTTTAATTAGGTAAATCTTGCATAACCAAAAAACAATTTATTTCATGACTGCTTGAATTCACAAATAGGAGATTCCTAAGACGCGTAGGGTATTTTAAGAGAAACACGTGTATATTGTATACATAAGTGTAAAAGCACACAGGCACTACCTTAAGGGCTTTATGTAGACTGATTTGTTTCATCCACATCCCTTGAGATGGGTGGAATTATTATCCCACTTTGTAGATGAGACAACTGGGGCTCAAGCAGTTTAAATAACTGGCCCTAGGTCATATAGCTAATAAGTGGCAGAGCAGGAATCTGAACTCAGGCAGTCGAGTTTCAAAGTCCATACTTTCACCACATTATCTACAGCCTGTACATCTGCTCAGCGTACAGGCTGCAGATAATTTGTTGTTACACAAATTGAGGGGCAAATGATGAATTGAGGAAATGCTTCCTTTTTTCTCTTTTGCTCTTCGTTGTATAACATGGATTCTGAAAGGCTGACTCTGAAACTTAATGTCTAGGGTGCTTTGTAGGTGGGCGAATGAATAGTGTCGGTGTGTAGGAGGTAAGGAAGGCAACTGAGTATGAAATGGTACACTATCTTGTGAGGGGGATGATAGCCTTACATTTAATTTTGCTTCCCATAGAGATCATGGAATGTTCAATATATACATATACAAAGAGAGAGTAAACTTAAGAAAGTATCTCTTCATATAAATTCCTATTTTGAAATCAATCATACTCAATTTAAAAAAAAACAGAGTTTTTTTTTTTAATTGAAGTATAGTTGATTTACAATATTGTGTTAGTTTCAGGTGTACAGCAACGTGAAACCGTTATTTTTTTTAACATACTGGTAGAAGAACTGTAAAGATTATACCTACTTTAGGCATTTGAGTTAAACTAGATCAGAACAAGCATCACCAGAGTATATATCCATTTTATTGACTACTTAACTCTGCCTATTTAATTTGTTTTCCAACTGTTCATTCACTTGAGCTTTTACCCAAATCTCAGAATGAAACAGATGTTTAATCATCTTAGAAGTAAAATGCACCCCAAGCTGGAGACTTTCAAAATACCCATTTTTCATGGTTTCCATCCACAACATAACACAATTAGTGCACTTGAAAAGACTCACATACTCGGGGGTTTTAATCAGCTTGGGCTGAGTTTCAAGGTCTTGGTGAAGTTTAAAGCCAGGCTCCTCTTGCCCAGTCCCAGGTCAAATTACAAAAGTTTCACATACCCCCTCACCCCTACCCCCCATGTAAGAACTGGGGGAAAATATCAGCTCTTGAGTGGTAGAACTGGCATTCCCTCCCAGAAGCCGGGAAACAGTTCTCCTAAACCACCCTTGATTTACAAGGGGAATAGAGCAGGAATTCTGTGACAAGGGTGGATTTGTACAGCTGTCATTCTCCTAAATGAATGAATACTGTTCATTCTATTGACAGTACCATTGTGTTCAGATAGATAATGCAGCCAGGTCCTCCAATCCACAATTTGTAACTAAACCAAATCTTCATTTTATGAAGACAATAGCAAATTCAGTTAGAAACTCTAAGTTCTCTATGGATCAATCAGGTCATATACAATTAACTTTAATTGGTACCTCTCCAGAGAGGTACATTCTTTACCTGCAGTCAAGGGATACTCAGAGAGGTGTAAAATTCTTTCTTGACTTTGAAAAACATCAAAGCAATTCCTTCTAATCTAAGCCTTATAGCCAGCCCTGAGCAGTAGCTAAAGCTCCAACAACCAATAAAGACGAACCAAGGATTTGAAAGAAAGAAATTCCATCTAAATTTTCTAAAAGAGCAAATGTGATATTGATCAAGAAATAGACACTTAACTTGCAGAGTTTAATTTCCAACTGCTAAATGTCCCTCAAGAAATACTAAGCTTACACCCCAGATGGCAAAGATGATATTGTAGGCATTTCAAGGAAGAGACCATGAGGAATTACCAAATATAACCTTTCAATCATTGTCTTTCAGAGCATTATTTTGTAAAGATAATTAACTACAAACAAATTAATGATAACATCTAGTGCCTTGCAGCTGGAATGAAAATGTGGCTGTATGGTCCTTTTGGATAATCAGGTACATAATTTAGACTCTTTAAGAAACAGTAGGACTTAATAATAACTTATTATAATAATGATAATAATAAATAGACTTATTGTGCTGATCTTTGCACACACACAAAAAAAGGGAGATGAAGAGACAATTTTTAAAGAAACTATGTATATTCGAGAAAGACTGAAGTTGTAAATTGAAGTCCTTTCAGTAGCAGAATGTCGAGTGAAGCAGCTCGACTATGACCTGGGCATCAGATCTCGGTTCTAATCCCAGGTAGGTAGCTGAGCAGGACATGAACAATCATTAATTACACCAAGACTTGGTGTTTGCATCTGTAAATGAAGACATTGCAGTAAGAGCAATCTCCACAGCCCCTCCAGACTAATGTTAGGCTATTAGAAAGCACCATAGGAAGTTTGCACAGGGTCAAGCTTTGTACAGTACCCCTTCCTTGCAATGCCAGAAACAAAATATGAAATTGAATGTTTCTACTTTTATGGAAACAGAGGTAGGAAGGATAAAAGGAATCCATCATGCAAAAGAAACAGTTTTTGTTTTAAATTTCGAACCCAATAGAAATTCTAGCCCTCCAAGGATGTTATGAGGCTGTAATCTTAGCCCTCTACTTACCTGACCTTTAGCAGCAGGGAGTAGGCAGCAGCAAATAGGGCTTGGAAGTCTACTTCCTAAATCAGTCTCACTCCCTCCATCTCCTGCCCTTTTTGTGAGTTATTACACCAGCTGGCACCAGGAATATTATTGACTCTGGAGCAGGTAGCTTAATTTTGCAATAAATTTTACAGACTGCGAACTGAAAAACAAGAACAAAAATGAACTACTAGGTAGTTGAAACCGCTGACTCTCACTGCTCCTTCCTGCCCCTGGGTAATTTATGGCAGCAGAGCTGGGCTCCCACACTGCGGCTGCCACTTGGGCTTGGCTGCTCTGCTTGCCGCGCGTGGGGCAGTAGGCCAAGGAAGGAAGCCATGCTCCCTTGTCTGTGGATTTCAAACCACAGTGTGCCTGCTGGAATTCCCACAGCTGCCCCTACAGTCTTAGCTCCTGAGATCTCAGAGGAAAAAGTAAGTGAGAAAATTGGGGCAGTCATGATGTTTGGTAGAAAGAGAGGAAAGAAAAAGCACTTTGCAATAGATTGGAATTTTCCTTCCATTTCTTCTACGCTTTTCAGTTCAACATATATTTACAGACCACTCACTATATGTTAAGTACCTTGCTAATGTGCTAGAGTAAAAAGTTGCATAGGACGTAATTTTTAATATCAGGTATTGCTGTGTAACAAATCACCCCAAAACAGTGTTTGGGAAGTCAGCCATTGGGCCAGCTAGGGGCTGGATGGTAGAGGATGGCTTTAGTTAGGACAACTTGGTTCTGCTCCAAGCAATATTTTTTGCTCCAGCAGGTTGGCCTGGACTTGTCACCCTGTAGTAACAGGAATCTAAAAGAGAAAGTAAAAATGCACAAGAACTTTTCAGGCCTCTGCTTACATCAAGTTTGGTACTATCCCATTGGCCTGAATAAAATGCAATGGAGACACACAGTCAAGTCCAAGTGTGGGAG
Organism: Leucopleurus acutus; assembly: GCF_964270905.1. Classification (NCBI taxonomy): domain Eukaryota; kingdom Metazoa; phylum Chordata; class Mammalia; order Artiodactyla; family Delphinidae; genus Leucopleurus; species Leucopleurus acutus. Next base: position 54,109,782 of record NC_139158.1, read on the forward strand.
GCCACTACCAAAGGGAATGAATACAGAGAAGCGTGAAAAAGCGGGGTACTTAGAGCAAATCAGTTTACCACAATAACGTTGAAGAACTTGCAGTCTAGAGAGGAAGTAAGCATGTAGGTATTGTGTGTTCAATGAGAGAGGTCAAATAGAGAAGCACCTCCTGTAGCTTAGATGGGTAGAAAGTTTGCCTGCCTACAGGGGCAATGCCTCTAAATTGAGTTTTGAAGAATGCATGGGAGAATATACAGTGGTACAGCATGGTGAGGAGTCAGAGAGAGGAACACTAAACAGAGGGGTTAGATGCTCATCATGTGTATATATCTACAGGACAGCCTCAGTCTCTACTACCTTCTATGTTTACTGTGTTGACCTTCTAAAAACTACCTCTTTCTTTTCCATGATATGATACTCTTGTTGCTCCTCCTTCCCCCCGACCCTATTCTTTCTCTATATCCTTCACAGGCTCCTTTTTATTTGATTTATTTTATAAGTTGATGATTCTAGCCCATTACTGCCCATACATGGGTAACTTGCCAGAACTTTGATTATTCTTAAATCTCTCTTTCTTACAAGGACATCTTCTCTAACCTCGACTTGCATGTCTCACGGCCTTCTGGATAGTTTCCTGAGGATATATTTCAAAAGCACTTCAAGCCCATTATCTTTCCCTCAATCTGGTTTATGCCCCACAGTTCACAGATCAGTCATTAACACCAGTATCTGCCCAGTCACCCAAATTAGAACACAGAATCCCATTTTTATCTCTGCTTTTCCTCCCATTGCCCTCACATCCAGTCAGTCCACAAGTCCTGCTAACTTTGACTCATGAAAATCTCCCAGCTTCCCCTCTTGCTTCCCATCACAACCACAGCTTCTTCAACCCCAGTCTTCATCACTTCTCACACTTCTGCACTGATCACAGCAGCCCCCTTCCTCACATTCATCACCAACCCAGCTTTTAGTGTGATTTACCTGAAATCCAAATCAGACATTCAGCTCCTTTACTTAAAGTACTTCATGGCTTCCCATTAACTGTGAGCATCTTAGCAAGGCCCACAACACCCTCCAGAAATTACCTCCACTGATCTTGAAGTTCTGTTTCCCACCTCTCCCTGCAGTGCTCTCTACATTCTGGCAGTACTGAACTTATTCCTTGCAAAGTATTTCTTATCTTTGTTCTATGCTCTTGAGGTTTCCTCTGTCTTAAATGCCTTCCTCCCACCCCATTTCCCTTTGGTCAGTTCTTAACCATCCTGAGAAACTCAATAGAGACATTCCTTTCTCCGGGGTCTCTCTGATCTGTGTTCCCTGTTTTCACCTCCTCTTGTGCCACCTACCTTCCCACTCTCTTCCTCGCATTTCTGTGCATGTCTTTGTTGTCATATTTAACATTTTTGATCATACGTATGTTTATTCTTCTCATGGACTGTGTCTTCTATTAGAATACTTCATGTTTTTAGGGCCTAGAATGAATGATATATCAGGAAGGAAGGTGAGGGGCATAATTAGTAGTGTGACCTGAAACTAGTGGGTCCTGCACCCACCATCTGAATGACTCTGAGCAGGTTTCTTAACCCCTGAGCCTTGGTCTCCTTACCTGAAACATGCAGACACTTAGACTATGTATCTCACACGATAGTTCTCCAAAAGAAATGAGCCAATACAGGTAAAGTGCTTAGCACAGTGCCTTGGACCTGGTAAGTAATCAAAACCAACAGGCTCTCTTTAGAGTATGTAGCACATTGGGGTTACTAGCTGAATGGATGGATGGATTGAAACAGACTGATCAATGCCAGTGAGAGATGAAACAGCATAATATATGCAAGGAAACACAGCAAGGCTGTTATTATAATAGAGTAAAAAACTAAGAAGGAGGGAAAATAAAATATCTGATTTTATCATTTAGGGACCCACAACCATAAGTTGTACCCTCTTATGTATCTTTCCATTCTCTCTGTGGTTCACATTGATGTTCAGACTTTTAACTTATAGGCATCCCTGGTGGTCACGTCTGTCTCCAGCTTCAGAGAAGCTCAAATTCAGCAATTAGTGGAGTTAAGGATGCTGTAAGTCTTTCCCGCTGTGAAGGGGAGTCCTTCCAAACTAGAAAGCTAGCTCTATGGTTTGACAGGCTGTGCCAGGCTACAGTTCTGTTGAATATTGTCAAGTGAAAAATATAAGACAGTTTCTAGAACCTGAAGGCCAATGCTTATTGCCTTAAAAATCCAATGGGGGGCTTCCCTGGTGGCGCAGTGGTTGAGAATCTGCCTGCCAATGCAGGGGACATGGGTTCGTGCCCCGGTCTGGGAAGATCCCACGTGCCGCAGAGCGGCTGGACCCGTGAGCCATGGCCGCTGAGCCTGCGCATCCGGAGCCTGTACTCCACAACAGGAGAGGCCACAGCAGTGACAGGCCTGCTTACCGCCAAAAAAAAAAAAAAAAAAAAAAAAAAAATCCAATGGGTATAACCTCTGCATTTTGCTGAAGCAAAGAAAAAGAGGCAGCACAAATGGTGGCAGAAATTTTTCAGAGGGGAAGAGGTAAAGCTGTAACAAATGAAACATAGAATGGGGAAAATATTTCATATATTTGAGAGAGCTGCTAATTAGTATTCCCTGAAACCAAACAAATGCATTTTTGTTATTTTTGTCACTAGAGAAAAGGCTGGAGGAAGCTTTTCATGCCAGTAATGGGGCTGAAAAGCCATATCAAGTGTTTGCCTTGTAAAGGGGTACAAAGCAATAGGGCCACTGGTGTCGGGAAGATGCCACCCCTGGAACCAGGGGCCCCATTGCAAAGGCAAGTGGACTGAGTCTTCCTGAAGCTGCACAGAGGCACCGATCAGGCCTGACACCACTAAGGTTCCAAGTAAGAATAAAACTGGAGTCCTGATAAGTGCTTTCCTTAATACATAAACGAGTACCTGCACTGCTTCTGAATAGACACAAGAAGAGAGTTCTTCCTGTGAGGTTCTGTGATATCAGTTACATGGCAACAATGAGCAGGAACCTAGATCATGCCAAGAAAAAGGCAGGCGATTGAGAAGGACCAGTTTCTTCAAAACACTCAATTGCGGTCAAAGGTTTCTCCTTCTTGGGCTCTTCTTGATGACTCCTGGGGAGCTGGTCTCTAACAAGAGTTTGTTATGGTGACCTTCTAGTATGGTTACATTTATAGAACAGGGATCGACAAAATTTTTCTGTGAAGAATCACATAGTAATTATTTTAGGCTTTTCAGGCCATATGGTCTTAGTCACAATTACTCAACTTAGCCACAGACAACACATTAACAAATGAACATGTCTGTGTTTCAATTAAACTTTATTTATAAAAGCAAAGTGTGGGTTCAACATGGCCATAGTTTGCCATAGTTACCAAACCTTGCTTCAGAGCATCAAGTAATATCTAGAATTTGGTAGAATCTTTTCCTATTAAGTCATATACTATCTAGAAAAGTTTAACTTCCTAAGATTTTCATTGAGATTTCCAGATATCATAATCATTTTCCAAAGGGTAACTGACATAATTAACTAGTGATACTTATCACCTTATATTATAGATACCACCCTTTTTCATCTGTCTGTCTTACCAGACTATTGCATATTCACCCTATTGCTTCAAATCTAGGGACTCTGCTTATGAGGGGTTGTTGTTCAAAAAGATTTTTTTTGAAAGAATGAACAATATCGCAATGAATCAAATAAATGCATATGTAATAACAGCTGCTAGCTGAAAATGTTCACCCATAGTTTTACTAATCCCAGAAATTGAATTAAATTTTATGTCTACTCATAGAAGTGATTCTTATATTACTGAATTCATAATGTAGATTTATTTTTGCATCCTGCCATTTACCATTTTCAAACTCCACAGTTTTTGCCAACAAGTTGGGGAGAAAGTCAAGTTTCCAATGAAAAGTGCTGGTCCCAAGCTGCCATATCTTCTGCGTGTTCAGTTGCTCCCTTCATTGTCTGCTCTTATAATTGTGGAATCATCAAACTGAACAAAGTCCTGGGAGAGAACACACTCTCTTGTCTCCAGATGGATGAGCCAGCTGAGTGACAAGACAGTCTGCTCTATCTGGGGCTGCTGGGATGAAGGCTGTGAGTGGCAGACCACCTGCTTGGCTCCAGCAGTACAGCCAGTCCATCTAAGAATTCCCACCCCTGGCCTACTCCGAAGGAAAGGAGCAAGGGAAACAATACCTTAGCCCACTGCTCCTCAAAGTTCCCTGTGCGTATGAATCTCCTTGGGATCTCGCTAAAATGAAGATTCTAACTCATTGGTTCTGGACTGGGGTCTAAGATCCTGTATTTCTAACAAGCTCCCAGGTAATGCTGAGGTTGCTAGTCTGTGACCACACTTTAAACAGCAAGGTCCTAGAGGACAATGATAGTGATCAAATAGCATTAGCATAAAAAGAAACACCTTTATAGCTTTTTAAGTCAATCACTGAATCTTACAGAAGAGGAAACTGAGGCCCAGGAATATGAAGCTGTAAGTCCAAGGTCCCCCAGAAGTGAATGGCAGCACTGATCTCAAGTATGACCAGGGATCATTAACAGGAAACCCGACAAGACTCTTCTTTGGACTTTTGGACACTTCTCTTCCCATGTAGCAAATGATGCTGTTTCTCCACCTATATTCTTCAGCTTTATCAAGTCATTGTGCACCTTCTTATTTCTAACTGCAGTATTTGCATCTCTTTGTTTACAGGCATTTTCCAAAGCCATGGAAGACCACTCTGCTCATTATTTGCCTTTAATTGTGGTGCTTGGAAATTAACAGACTGGGAAGAAGTGCTCAGCATTGATGAGCAAGAGTTGGCTGATAAATATATTGGCTTCCTCACTCCTCAGATGGGACAACTTTGAGGCATATTCTACACAGTTTCCCAGATGGCCCAGCAGGAAGGAGCTCCAGTTGCCCGCAGTGGGTACCTGTTCATCACCTTGCCTGGTATTCACTTTCTTTCCCTCGTGGCTTCCCCACTTCCCTCCCACTGATTCCTGCACCTCCCAAATAAACGACTTTCACCCAAACCCCAGCCATTACCTAACATTTAAAATTATGTGGTCAATTATTTTTTTCATGTATTCCTGCTACATTATTATTCCTAAAAGAATACTAAAGAAGGCATTAAATTTGTTTAGTAAATTTAAAATATTAAAGATAGATAGATACTCACATTATTAAATACATGCCTGGAGAACTGAAGAGTGAAGAAACTTGTCACACAGCTAAGAAGTCACATACAAAGCCCAGTGTTTTTGATACATACATACACACCTTGGAAATGGTGTTTGAACAATGATTACCCCCAAAAGAAGAGCATGTCCATATGACAAAGTAGGTTCATGAATAAAATCAGTTCCCAAGAAGTTAAACTTAATTTATTGCATGCCAACTTTCTCAGAGTCATTTGATATCTCTTAATCTCTATGCCTCAGTATTACCTTTTATCATATTATGTCCCTTACAGAAAAATCATGACACAGATCATGCTCCTTGGTTACTGCTAGTTTATATGTTTAAAAATCCCTCATTTAGAAATAGAAGGTTACTTTTGGTGATCACACACAAACAAAAGCTTAGCTCTTCACAGAGCTGTGGAGCAAAGCCAACTGCAAAAATTTTTCTGAGAACAATTTCATGCACTTACCCCATCTCTCCGTGATTTAAAAGAAGACAGTGTAGGGGCTTCCCTGGTGGCGCAGTTGTTGAGAGTCCGCTTGCCGATTCAGGGGGCATGGGTTCGTGCCCCGGTCCGGGAAGATCCCACGTGCTGCGGAGCGGCTGGGCCTGTGAGCCATGGCCGCTGGGCCTGCGCGTCCGGACCCTGTGCTCCGCAACAGGAGAGGCCACAGCAGTGAGAGGCCCACGTACTGAAAAAAAAAAAAAAAAAAAAGAAGACAGTGTAAAGAACCAAAACATCAAAGAAAGATGCCTCCGCCATAAACCTTCTTACATAAGCTTTCTATTGAGGTAGTCTGGAAGAAATACAAGAGGCTTCCAAATTAACATCTGACCTGATATAAGGTCACATCAGAATAACTTAAATGTGTTTCAAAGAGGAAGAAAATCCTAAAGATCTAAGTGATAGATTTATTTATCAAATGGTGCATTTTTGTTTGAACATTTTAAAAAGTGGTATTAGAGCTTCTTTTTGTCTGTAATCAAGGACTTTCCTTAAAGCCACTAGGGTCCTATGAAATCTTACCTAAGTTAAATTCTGGAAAATGTAAACATTTACTTGAATTTTTTTTCACCTGTGATGTTATTTAGGAAGCTCTGGTTAGTGATGTTTTCCCCAAGTCAATCCTCACTGGGAAAATCATTTAAGCTCTAGCCTAGGGCTGCACTGGCCAAAGCAGCATCCACTAGCCACATGTACCTATCTAAATGTAAGTTAACATTTCATAAAATTTAAAAGGCAGTTTTCTAATCACATTAGGCACATTTCAAGTGCTCAATAGCCACACGTGGCCACTGGCTACCATATTAGGGCAGATATAGAACAATTCCATCATGGCAAATAGCTCTGCCCTAGGACAAATGTCTGAAAAAATGGAAACGGAAATGAAGGAAATGGATTATCTTCTTTACCTCTATCCCAAGTTTACAAGTACATGCTCTCTTTACCAAATACATCCTAGACAGCTAAGGTTGTCGCTGCTGGTCATACCCTGAAAACAAACTGGGTTTCAGCACCTCATTTCTATTCAACGTAAAAATCCCTTTCATTGCTCTGCATTTTTGTAAATACCTTATTAGGGAAATAATGGCCAAGATACATTGCTGCCTTCCTCTATGCTTTTCTTCCACCTGTAATTATTATTATCTGTAATTATTATTATCAGCACCACTGAATATTATGGTGCTAACTAATTCACCCTGAATACTTGCAAAGGAAGCAAACAGGTTTCAGAAATAAAATATTCAAGTCTGCTCAGTGACCAACAGAACCTGGATTTTCAAGATTTAAAAATGTTAGAATTTCATTGATTCATAACATTGTTTAGTCTTCGAAAGTGTACAAAATTTTAAAATCACTGGGTAGTATATCTTTGACCACAGTTATGCATGAGAGACATCAGTTTTGGTCAAATTCAGTCAGAAACAGAGCACAAATTGTAACCATTATTTCACTTGATTGCAAGCAAAGGAAGGAAAAGAAAAAAGATGTAAATAATGATAATATGCATCATGTTTAGAATATGTTTCTTGTAAAATCTATATATGGGAAAATTGTCCATGTATTTTTGTCCCCAAAATAATCCATTTCAGTTTAAATCATCTCTCTCTTTCCTTAAACTTCCCAGTTATTCATTTTTCCCCCACTGGGTATCCCTCTCTCTCTCTCTCTCATTTTGTTTTCAATTCTTAATGAAAAGTTAAATATGTTCTAGTTTCTGGGCCCATCAGCAATGACAACATCTTGAAATTTGAAAGGAAACAGCACCTTAGGTGTGCATATCAGAAGATTACCCTGGGATGCTTGTGACAAGTCTTCTACAGGGCATGCTGCGCTCTGGTGAAATTTTCTCCTCCCTACCCCAGGCAAGCACTCTTCTAGTTCTCATAGGATTCAGAAATCCAGCCATCAGAGAGGAGAGGCAAACCAGAGAACCTGCAGTTGTCACCAGGGATTCAATGACCCTTTGCTGCCAGGCACTTCTGGCCAAGGTCCCCAGCAAGCTCTGCAGCTCCCAAGCTTATGTCTCAGTCATAAGTGACAGAAACCACTCCAGGAGCAGAAGCCAGCTTGCATCCATACTTAACCCAGACTTCCTAATGGTATCACATCACAAAAACATACCATAGTGCATCTGGCACACATTTAAGGCCAAGTTGGCAGTATTTGATATGAAAAAGAAACCCAAGACTGAATTAGCATCCCACAAGGTTGTTTTTGCAAGTCATAGATGTAGTGCAGAGGCACATGGATTGAAGCCCACAAACGCCCACGAACCTTTCCTTAAATGAAAGCTGGGCTGCCTACATTCAATAAGCTCCTGGGGAAACACAGCCAGCAAGCAAACCAAATGCACAGAAACAACCCCCACCCCCACCCCCCGACTTTATCTCCTGAACTTTTGCTTGCCCCAAGGAAGGTCTTGTTACCTGGACACTTTTTTGGGGGCTTATATGGAACAAGTATCTGAGCCATCTTTCAGATGGGAACCTAAATTAGGAACGACTCAAACCCCTTCCTTAACCAGTAATTCCAAGTCACTCTTACCTCCAGTTTCCAGAGTAAGCTAGATCTCATCTCTTCAAGTCTGGAGTGCCAAGGGGAAGCCTGGCTTTCAGGAACCACTGCGCTGTATCAGAATACAAATTCATCATTTATAGGTCGGATTCAAGCTGTGTTCTTATTCCGGAGAGTCACCTTCCAAAACACTGAAATAGTGATTGGAAAGTTGATATGGAAGCATGAATCAGGAAGGAGTGGGAGGAAAAACAGTAGAAACAGTTTTGAGGGATGCTTAATTAATTCAGACCATGACACAGCTATGTTGTAGTAACTAGAATTATTGGCAATAGTTATGCTTTTTTCTAAATTGAATTCTGGTTGAATAGTCTGATACTAAGATGGAATATTTATAATCAGAACTTTCCTGGGAAAGAGACATATGTAAACGAGGAAATCCTAGAGCTCTTAGAAGAAAACAGGGATGAACTTTTAATAATTTTGGAGCAGGAAAGTCATTCTGACAAAGAATACAGAAGCCATAAGGGAAAAAAATTGTTAAATCTTAAACAAGTAAAAATTGTTTACAGAATTAATAAAATTTTTATTAAATTAAAAAATTAAAATCAAATGGCAAAAATCTTATATGTAAGTTGTGACATAGTCTCAAAATTACTGTCACCATGTTAACATTTTATTCACACTCCTCAGTTTCATTCAATATTGCAAAACATGTGACAAATAGCTAATTTCTTGAACTTCATTCTCCCACAAATCAATAGGAATGAGTCAAACAATGATCTTTAAAAGATACAAAGAAAGAGCTTCCCTGGTGGCGTAGTGGTTGGGAGTCCGCCTGCCGATGCAGGGGACACAGGTTCATGCCCTGGTCCGGGATGATCCCACGTGCCGCGGAGCGGCTGGGCCCGTGGACCATAGCAGCTGGGCCTGCGTGTCCGGAATAAAAAGATACAAAGAAGTCAACTTTTGTAGAAAAAGAAATACAAAGAGCAAATAAAGCTGTAAGAAGATGCTCAAAATCACTTATTTTTTAAAAAGTCAATGAAGACAATAAACTAAAAGCTAAGATTTTTACTATAAGTTTAGCAAAAATTAAAATTCCTGTCCTACACTGCTGAGGTCCACGTAAGGGGTACAACATTTTTTGGGGAAATTTAACAAATTCCCTCTAAATGTGCGTTTTTTTTCAACCTAGAAATTCTCTTACTAAGAACTTATCAAACAGATAAAGTCACAAAAGTATCCATATATACATACCTATCAATATGTATGTTCGTTTTAACATTGTATATAATAGCAAAAAAATGTAGCCAAATCGAATGTGCAGTAACTGGGACTGACTAGATAACATTTCTGTGTATCTGTTGCATTAAGGCCATGGCAGCACTGGTCTGAAAAATGAGCTACATTTACATCCTGAGATATTAGGTGAAACCTAATTTCATATAGTTCAATCTAATAGAAAAGATGTCCCAGATGTATTATTGGATGGGGGAATAGATATATTAGATATATTAGATATAGATATATATTAATAATAATAGATATATATTAATAATAATAATATATATATTATTATAGAGAAAAATGTAAAGTACTATATGTAAAGAATCATTTGTATTCTTTTAAAGAGCATGCATAGGTGTGTGCGTGTATATTCTCTTCCCCCAGAAGTATACAAGAAATGGTTCGTGATGACTATGGGGTGAGGGGCAAAAGGAGTGGGTATGATTGTTATTTTTCATCTTGTTCCTTTCTGTACAGCTTGATGTTTTTAACGTTTGTATGTAGTATTTGTACTGAAAAAATAACAAAAATAAAATTCCCCTGGCAACCTTGCTGAAATGTTATTCAGTAAGAAAGAATTAAATCAGGCTTCAGCTTGAAAGAGCTGTCTTCTGGTGAATGGCAGGGCCACAAAAGAAGCTCATTACCAGCTCCTTCAAACCCAATAAAAGGGGTAAATTTGGTTCTTGAGCATAAACAGTAATTATCCATGCATTTCCCTTGCAACTTCTTTATAAAATTTCAAGAGAATGAATTACAGTGGATCGAGTTTCATGTAGCAGTGTTTGCCCAATGCAGGTGAAATTCTGAGTCATCTTTGATCCAAGTGGCATAGAACACAAAAACCACAACAGCTAGGCTACATATCTCATTAGTTCCTAAACCTGCCAAAATAAGGAATTTACCAAGGGAGGTAAAATTTCCAGGTGGTAAAATTCCCTTTCTTTTCCATGTGTGGCTTAGGAGAATAATTCCTTGACTTTAAAAAGAGATGTTATGAAACCAAATGCATATTCAGGTCTTCTGATTTTTAAACTTAGTCTCATGGTCGTGCCTTTTTAAAAAATATATTTTAGGATATTTTAAAACTTTTATTTAAAAATAAGTGTAAGCTCATGGAAAAGTTGCAGGAAGAGTTTTTAAAAACCCATATAATCTTTATCCAGTTTATGCATTGTTACTATTTTGTCTCACTTGCTTTATCATTTGCTTTTTTATAGACATGGTTTTTAGTCCCCCTCTTTTCTTTCTTGCATCAGTAAGTTGCATACATCCTGGCCCTTTACTCCTAAATACTACTTCAATGTGTATTTCCTAAGAATAAAAATATTCTCTGACATAAGCACAGTCAATTACCATCTTCAGTGAATTTAATATCGATACCGTACTCTTCCTCTTCCACTGTCTCTATTCCAGTTTTTGTCAACTGACCTAGTCATGGCCTTTGTAGCATATTTTTCCCTCCAGTTCAGGATTCAGTCTCAGATCCCATATTGTGCTTAATTGTCAAGCCTTCAGTGTTGTACTGGTAAATGTTTAACAACCAGTGCTCTGGTGGATAAATTCCTCCATTTGTAACAACTGTCACTGCTGTGATGTGAACACTCTCACTGTAACCAATTTCAAGTTATCAAAATGGTATCACTGAACGTACAGGTGGAAAGAGCTGTGCAAGCTTGACTCTTTCAGACGAGCACCAGCTGACTGAAAGCCCTGTTAATTTGCTTTAATCTGAAACGGTTCCTCAGTCTTTATCTTTTAGGACTGACATTTTTAAAGAATATAGTCCTGAAAAAAAATTTACTGTTCCTCCTTTGGGGCTTCTCTGTTTTCCTTCACATTTAGATTCAGTTTATGCAGCCCCAGCTGGAATATTGCAGACGATGTATGTCTTTTTCAGGATATCACACCTGGAAGACATACAATGCCCATCTGCCTACATTTACGATATTATTTTTGATCCCTTCACCAAGGTGGTAACTGAGTTCTCCACTCTGTACTTAATATTTTTCTCTTTACCTAAAGAAAAGACAATTTAAGACTACATTACTATCCTTCTCCTCCTCATTAACTTTCCCCAATATCTTTTAGGCTTAAATATTTAAACAGAAAGATCTTGGAATCCAAAAGAAATTTTTTATCAGAATTGTTTAAAGTATAAAAACTGGTAAGGTTCTACTCCGAAAAGAAATGTGTGGATATAGATTAATATCCTAATGGGAATCAGAGTTTAAAAGTGGCAAAACCCAAAGCAGTAGATTTTCAGTATGTTTGTGTTTTCCTTTAAATACTAAGCTACAATATTGTTTTTAAAAGTGGTGTCAACAATACCTAACTTTTGGGGGCAGAGTCAGGATGCCTTACCAGTAGGACATGGATTCGCGTCTCCTCACAACTAGGGCACCTACCAGGCACAAGTGGGGGACCATGGACACGTAAGGGGCTGGGAGGAAACCTCAGTGACCCGGTAGGACGTGGGGTGTGGGGGGAGTGAAGGGGGAGGAGAAGTGGAGGTAGGATGTGACTGGCCCCCTGAGGGGCGGCTGGGGGAGGGGAAGGGATTCCCATGCCCAAAGGGGGAAATTAGGGAAACACTGGTAGAGCAGAGGATCAAAAGGGATAGTGGCAAGGTTTCTCCTGCCCACTTGGACCCCCAGGAACCTGTTGAGATCTCGGGTCTGATCCTCTGCACACCGCAGCCCCCTCCAGCCACATGGGTCCTGAGGGAGCAGGAGGGAGGGAAGGGGGAGCAAAAGTAAAGGCTGGACATCCAGGACCAGCACCCCTGAGGGGTGGCTGGGGGAGGGAAGGAGTTCCTACACCCAGTGGGACCCACCCATGGTTAGGGCGTTAGGGGTCCAGAGTGGATGGGGGAGATCCTGGAGGAGATGGTGGGGGACGGGCATTAAGGAATGGAAGGGAACAGGGCCAGTGCTTTCCCTGTCCACTTAGGCACCAGAGAGCCTGCTGAGCTCCCAGGACTAATCCTCTGCCCTCAGAGCCTTCCTCCTGCCCCGCCGAATCCAAGCCCCTCCCCTACACCTCCACCCAGGGCCCTACCTGTACACTCGGAGACCCCCTCCAATGCGCTGGGCCTAAACCCCACCTACACACCCTCACTCAGGGCCCTACCTCCAAACTCCCGAACTCCACACTCCAGAGGCCCTCCCTTCCATGTGCTGCATCTCCCCTTCCACAAGCAGAGGCTCCATCCCACGCTTGAACGTCGCCCCACCTAGGCACTGCCGCATTCTCCAATGTCATTCCGCACCTGCCTAGGTCCCAACCCACCCTAAACCCCACACTTGTCTAAGTTCCAACGCCTGTCTAAACTCCGTCCCCATAGCCGAGGTCTTTTTCCTTTTTTAAAAAAAAATTTTCCTCTTTTAGATTGATGTTCTATTTTACCTCGATTCATTATTGTTGATTATTTTTATTTTTCTTAATAAATCTTTTATTTTGCTAATTTTATTTTATTCCTTATACTTTGTTAGTGATTTCTTCTTTTGGCTTGTTGCCCACCCTCCCTCTTTTTTTTCTTTTCTCTGCTGTAGTTTTATTTTACCTCATTGCTGTTGTTTCAATTACACTTTTATTTTTCCTAATGTATTTTTTATCTTTCTAATTTTATTTTGTTTTTTATTCTTTGATATTGTACTGCTCCATTTTTTATTTCTTTCTTCCTTCTTTTTTTTTACTGTGCCATGAAGCCTGTGGGATCTTTCTTCCCAGGTCAGAGGTTGGGCCCAAGTTCCTGTGGTGGGAGCTCCAAATCCAAACCACTGGACTAAAAGAGAACCTCAGACCCCAGGGAATATCAATCGGAGTGAGGCCTCCCAGAGGTCCTCTTCTCAGCACCAAGACCCAGCTCTATCTAACTGCCTGCAAAATCCAGTGCACAGACCAAACAACCAGTAGGACAGGAATACAGCACCAACTACCAAACAAAAAAGGAAACAACCAAAAAATATGTTAAAGATGAAGGAGCAAGGTAAAAACCTACAAGACCAAATAAATGAAGATGAAATAGGCAACCTCCCTGAAAAAGAATTGAGTAATGGTAGTAAAGATGATCCAAAATCTCAGAAACAAAATAGAGAAAATACAAGAAACATTAAACAAGGATCTAGAAGAACTAAAGAGCAAACAAACAGCAATGAACAACACAATTACTGAAATTAAAAATACTCTAGAAGGAATCAGTAACAGAATAACTGAGGCAGAAGAACAGATAAGTGACCTAGAAGATAAAATAGTAGAAATAACTACTGCAGAGCAGAACTAAGAAAAAAGAATGAAAAGAATTGTGGACAGTCTCAGAGACCTCGGGGACAACATTAAATGCACCAACATTCAAATTTTAGGGGTCCCAGAAGAAGAAGAGAAAAAGAAAGGGTCTGAGAAAATATTTGAATAGATTATAGTCAAAAACTTCCCTAACATGGGAAAGGAAATAGTCAGTCAACTCCAGGAAGCACAGAGAGTACAATACAGGATAAACCCAAAGAGAAACATGCCGAGACACATATTAATCAAACTATCAAAAATTAAATACAAAGAAAAATATTAAAAGCAGCAAGGGAAAAGAAACAAATAACATATAAGGGAATCCCCATGAGGTTAACAGCTGATATTTCAGCAGGAACTCTGCAAGCCAGAAGGGAGTGGCAGGGCATATTTAAAGTGAAGAAAGGGAAAAACCTACAACCAAGATTATTCTACCCAGCAAGGATCTCATTCAGATTGTATGGACAAATTAAAACCTTTACAGATAAGCAAAAGTTAAGAGAATTCAGCACCAACAAACCAGCTTTACAACAAATGCTAAAGGAACTTCTCTAGGCAGGAAACACAAGAGAAGGAAAAGACCTAAAATAACAAACCCAAAACAATTAAGAAAATGGTAATAGGAACATACATATCGATAATTACCTTAAATGTAAATGGATTAAATGCTCCAACCAAAAGACATAGACTGGCTGAATGGATACAAAAAACAAGACCTGTACCTATGCTGTCTGCAAGAGACCCACTTCAGACCTAGGGACACATACAGACTGAAAGTGAGGGGATGGAAAAACATATTCCATGCAAATCAAAAGAAAGCTGGAGTAGCAATTCTCATGTCAGACAAAATAGACTTTAAAATAAAGACTGTTACAAGAGACAAAGAAGTACACTACATAATGATCAAGGGATCAATCCAAGAAGAAGATATAACAATTTTAAATATTTATGCACCCAACATAAGAGCACCTCAATAAATAAGGTAAATGCTAACAGCCATAAAAGGGGAAATGGACAGTAACACAATAACAGTAAGGGACTTTAACACCCCACTTTCACCAATGGACAGATCATCCAAAATGAAAATAAATCAGGAAACACAAGCTTTAAATGACACATTAAGCAAGATGGATTTATTGGATATTTATAGGACATTCCATCCAAAAACAACAGAATACACTTTCTTCTCAAGTGCTCATGGAACATTCTGAAGGATAGATCATATCTTGCATCACAGATCAATCCTTGGTAAATTTAAGAAAATTGAAATCGTATCAGGTACCTTTTCTGACCACAATGTTATGAGACTAGATATCAATTACAGAAAAAATTTGTAAAAAATACAAACACATGGAGGCTAAACAATATAGTACTTAATAACCAAGAGATCACTGAAGAAATCAAAGAGCAAATCAAAATATACCTAGAAAAAACGACAATGAAAAGACAAAGCCCCGGGGCTTCCCTGGTGGTGCAGTGGTTGAGAGTCCGCCTGCTGACGCAGGGGACACAGGTTCATGCCCCGGTCCAGGAGGATCCCACATGCTGCGGAGTGGCTGGGCGTGTAAGCCATGGTTGCAGAACCTGCGTGTCCAGAGCCTGTGCTTCGCAACGGTAGAGGCCACAATAGTGAGAGGCCTGCATACTGCAAAAAAAAAAAAAAAAAAAAAAAAAAAGATGAAGCCTCCAAATCTATGGGATGCAGCAAAAGCAGTTCTAAGAGGGAAGTTTATAGCAATACAATCCTACCTCAAGAAACAAGACACATCTGAAATAAAAACCTAACCTTACACCTAAAGCAATTAGAGAAAGAACAACAACAACAACAACAAAAAATCCC
Source organism: Leucopleurus acutus (assembly GCF_964270905.1). Lineage (NCBI taxonomy): Eukaryota > Metazoa > Chordata > Mammalia > Artiodactyla > Delphinidae > Leucopleurus > Leucopleurus acutus. The sequence goes on from NC_139158.1 coordinate 54,125,411, forward strand.
CAAAGTTAGCAGAGGAAAGACACCATAAAAATCAGATCAGAAATAAATGAAAAAGAAATGAAGGAAATAATAGCAAAGATCAATAAAACTAAAAGCTGGTTCTTTGAGAAGGTAAACAAAATTGGAAAACCATTAGCCAGATTCATCAAGAAAAGAAGGAAGAAAACTCAAATCAACAGAATTAGAAATGAAAATGGACAAGTAACAACTGACACTGCAGAAATACAAAGGATCATGTGAGGTTACTACAAGCAACTGTATGCCAATAAAATGGACAACCTGGAAGAAATGGACAAATTCTTAGAAAAGCACAACCTTATGAGACTGAACCAAGAAGAAATAGAAAATATAAACAGACCAATCACAAGCACTGAAATCGAAATTGTGATTAAATGTCTTCCAACAAACAAAAGCCCAGGACCAAATGGCTTCACAGGCGAATTCTATCAAACATTTAGAGAAGAGCTAACACCTATCCTTCTCAAACTCTTCCAAAATATAGCAGAGGGAGGAACACTCCCAAACTCATTCTATGAGGCCACTATCACCCTGATACCAAAACCAGACAAAGATGTCACAAAAAAAGAAAACTACAGGCCACTATCACTGATGAACATAGATGCAAAAATCCACAACAAATATTAGCAAACAGAATCCAACAGCACATTAAAAGTATCATACACCATGATTGAGTGGGGTTTATCCCAGTAATGCAAGGATTCTTCAATATATGCAAATCAATCAATGTGATACACCATATTAACAAAGTGAAGGAGAAAAACCATATGATAATCTCAATAGATGCAGAAAAAACTTTTGACAAAATTCAACACAGATTTATGATAAAAACTCTCCAGAAAGTAGGCACAGAGGGAACCTACCTCAACATATTAAAAGCCACATATGCAAACCCACAGCCAACATCATTCTCAATGGTGAAAAACTGAAACCATTTCCTCTAAGATCAGGAGCAAGACAAGCTTGCCACTCTCACTGTTATTATTCAACATAGTTCTGGAAGTTTTTGTTGTTGTTGTTTTTGCGGTACGCGGGCCTCTCACTGTTGTGGCCTCTCCCATTGCGGAGCACAGGCTCTGGACACACAGGCTCAGCGGCCATGTCTCGTGGGCCCAGCTGCTCCGCGGCATGTGGGATCTTCCCAGACCGGGGCACGAACCCGTGTCCCCTGCATTGGCAGGCGGACTCTCAACAACTGTGCCACCAGGGAAGCCCCTAGTTTTGGAAGTTTTAGCCACAGCAATCAGAGAAGAAAAAGAAATAAAAGGAATCCAAATCAGAAAAGAAATAAAACTGTCACTGTTTGCAGATGACATGACACTACACATAGAGAATCCTAAAGATGCTACCAGAAAACTACTAGAGCTAATCAATGAATTTGGTAGAGTAGCAGGATACAAAATTAATGCACAGAAATATCTTGCATTCTTATACACTAATGATGAACAATCTGAAAGAGAAATTAAGGAAACACTCCCATTTACCATTACAACAAAAAGAATAAAATACCTAGGAACACCTGTATTCAGAAACTATAAGACACTGATGAAGAAAATTAAAGATGATACAAACAGATGGAGAGATATACCATGTTCTTGGATTGGAAGAATCAACATTGTGAAAATGACTATATTACCCAAAGCAATCTACAGATTCAATGCAATCCCTATCAAACTACCACTGGCATTTTTCACAGAAGTAGAAAAAAAATTTCACAATTTTTATGGAAACACAAAAGACCCTGAATAGCCAAACACCACTGAGAAAGAAAAATGGTGCTGGAGGAATCAGGCTCCCAGACTTCAGACTACACTACAAAGCTACAGTAACTAAGACAGTATGGACTGGCACCAAAACAGAAATATAGATCAATGGAACAGGATAGAAAGCCCAGAGATAAACCCACGCACCTATGGTCACCTTATCTTTGATAAAGGAGACAAGAGTATACAATGGAGAAAAGACAGCCTCTTCAATAATGGTGCTGGGAAAACTGGACAGCTACATGTAAAAGAATGAATTTAGAACACTTCCTAACATCATACACAAAAATAAACTCAAAATGGATTAAAGACCTAAATGTAAGACTAGACACTATAAAACTCTTGGAGGAAAACATAGGCAGAAAACTCTGTGACATAAATCACACCAAGATCCTTTTTGACCCATCTCCTAGAGAAATTGAAATAAACAGTAAAATAAACAAATGGGACCTAATGAAACTTAAAAGCTTTTGCACAGCAAAGGAAACCATAAACAAGACAAAAAGACAACCCTCAGAATGGGAGAAAATATTTGCAAACATAGCAACTGACAAAGAATTAATCTCCAAAATATACAAGCAGCTCATGAAGCTCAATATCAAAAAAATGAACAACCCAGTTCAAAAATGGGCAGAAGACCTAAATAGACATTTCTCCAAAGAAGATATACAGATTGCCAACAAACACATGAAAAGATGCTCAACATCACTAATCATTAGAGAAATGCAAATCAAAACTACAATGAGGTATCACCTCACACGTGTCAGAGTGGCTATCATCAAAAAATCTACAGATAATATATGCTGGAGAGGGTGTGGAGAAAAGAGAACCCTCTCGCACTGTTGTTGGGAATGTAAATTGATACAGACACTATGGACAACAGTATGGAGGTCCCCTAAAAAACTAAAAATATAACTACCATATGACCCAGCAATGCCACTATTGGGCATATACCCTGAGAAAAGCATAATTCAAAAAGAGTCATGTACCACAGTGTTCATTGCAGCACTATTTACAATAGCCAGGACATGGAAGCAACCTAAGTGTCCACTGACAGATGAATGGATAAAGAAGATGTGGCATGTATATATAATGGAATATTACTCAGTCATAAAAAGAAACGAAATTGAGTGAGTTATTTGTAGTGAGGTGGATGGACCTAGAGACTGTCATACAGAGTGAAGTAAGTCAGAAAGAGAAAAACAGTTACCGTATGCTAACACATATATATGGAATCTAAAAAAAAAGAGGTTCTGATGGAACTAGGGGCAGGACAGGAATAATGATGCAGATGTAGAGAATGGACTTGAGGACATGGAGAGGGGAAGGGTAAGCTTGGACGAAGTCAGGGAGTGGCATGGGCATATATATACTACCAAATGTAAAATAGATAGCTAGCAGGAAGCAGCCACATAGCAAAGGAAGAGAAGCTCGGTGATTTCCAACCACCTAGAGGGTTGGGATAAGGAGGGTGGGAGGGAGATGCAAGAGGGAGGGGATATGGGGATATTCATACGCATATAGCTGATTCACTTTGTTATACAGCAGAAACTAACACAACACTCACTGTAAAGCAATTATACTCCAGTAAAGATGTTAAAAAAAATACCTAACTTTGTGAAAATTCGAGCTATATTATGTTCCCCGGAGAGTACATTACAAGGCTCAGTAAATTGGAGCTAACGAAAATATGTATTGAAGATACTTTACTTTCCATTAGAATTAAACATCCCATTATAAAACTATACAGGAAGGTAATTTTTAAGGGAAAAGGGATCAAAATCAGTTTAATAAAATAAGGATGAATGGTTCTGTGTATAGGGAAGCCTTGGACCATAAATGTGGGTAAGATATTTAGGATCCCTGGTTAAACAGTGAGTTGATACATTTTAATTGTTCTTGGGAAATACTGGGAGCTGAAGGACAAATCTTAACAATTTTGGAAAAGTCCAAAATCCCCTGGAAGAGGGAATCTAATGTATCAATAAGAGATAAGTTCCCAAGAACAAAATAAGGAGCACTAAAGATGAAATTTAAAAATGATAAATTGGACTTCATCTGAATTTAAAACTGCTGCTCATCAAAAGACACCATTAAGAAAGTAAAAAGCCAAACCAAAGATTGCAAGAACGTATTCATAGTGGATTTATTTGACAAAGGACTTGAGACTTGCATTAGTTTTCTATTGACGCTTTAACAAATTACCACAAACTTAGCTTGTTAAAACAACATGAACGTATCATCTCACAGCTCTGTGAGTTGGATGTCCAGGTGGGCTGGACTAGTTCCTCCCCTCTGGCTCTCACAAGCCCCAGATCAAGGTGACAGCCATCCAGGGCTCTTACTGGCAGCTCTCAGGGAGAATCCACTTCCAAACTCATTCAGGTCACTGGCAACTCTCAGTTCCTTGAGACTATTAAGCTTAAGTCCTCATTTCCTGGCTGGCTGTCAGCCGGGAGCCTCTTTCAGCTCTGTCAGACTGCCTCTATTCTCTGTCACATCGTCCCCTTTATCTGTAAGCCAGCAAGGAGGTGTCAAATCCTTCTCATGCTTCAAATCTCTCTGATTTTTCCTTCTGCTTCATCTCTTCTGCCTCCAGCCAGAGAAAGTTCTCTGCTTTTAAGGGCTCCTGTGATGAGATTGGCCCACCCAAATAATCTAAAGTAATCTCCCTATTTTCAGGTCCCTAACCTTAATTCTATCCGCAAAATCCCTTTTGCCATATCATGTAACATATGCATAGAATCCAGGGATTTAGAGCATGGACATCCTGGGGGTGGGGCATTCTGCCTACCATAGACTTATATCCAGAATATATAAAAATCACATACTACTTAATAAAACAACAACCCAGGCTATTTAAAAGGGCAAAAGGCTCAAGTCCTTTGAAATAAACACATGGAAGCATCATCAGAATCATGACGATTAGAGAAATGTAAAGTGTAGCTACACTGAGATACTACTCTACATGCCACTTCACATCCACTATAATGATTAATACAAGACTGGTGAGAAGGTAGAATAATACAACCCTCATATATTGCTGGTCAAAATGTAAAATAATGAAATCACTTTGAAACACAGTTTGGCAGTTCCTTACAATGTTAAACTTACACTTGTCTTATGATCTAGCAGCTCCAGAAGAAATAAAAGCCTCTGTCTACAAAAAAAACTTGTATGTACGTGTTCATAGAGACTTTATTCATAATAACCAAGATCTAGAAACAATCCAAATGTTGATCAGCAAGTGAGAGAACAAAAGAACTATGGTAAATCCATACTAGTCCACTTAGCCATGAAAAAGAATGAACTACTGATACATTCAGCATCAGTGAATCTCAGAAACACTATACTTAGTGAAAGAAGCCAAACCGATAAAAAATATATACTATGAGTTCATTTATTGAAGTTCAAGAACAGAAAAAACTAATTTCTAGTGCTAGAAATCTGATTGGGGTTGCCTTGGAGGGTGGGGTTCGGGAGATGACTGGAAGAAGTCACAAGAGAAACTTCTGGTAATGGAAATGCTCTAATCTGTTACATGGGATGGGTGCCTACATTTGTCAAAGTGCATCAAACAGTACCGTTAAGATATATGCATTTTACTCTGAGTATCCTTCAATAAAGTCTATTTAAAGGAAAAGAATAACAGAGGAGAAACAGCAGCCAAGTCAGAGGGTAAAGATAATATCAAGCTTCTTAATTGTTGAAAATTTTGTATCTATAATCATCTTTTGTTGGCTTGATTTGTCAGTTTCTGAAAGAAGTGTGTAAAAATATCCTTTTATGATTATGGGTTTGTCCATTTTCTCCTTGTAGTCTCCAGGGGATGTTTTCTCATCTCTTAGTTTTTCTACCTGTTTCATCATTTCACTTTGTTTGTCTATCTTATAGAGACAAGATGTATTACTAACTTGGCTGGTTTTTATTGTTGTTATATACTCATTTTGAATAGTCAAGCTAATAATTTTATATAGGATAGTTTAACCTACTTGCATTTATTCTGGACCTTTAGTTCCTTCATTTGTCAAAAAGGAGAGCATAATATAACCTACCTCAAAATTATGGGAGGATATTAGATAATCCTTAAACAGTGTTTTCCTGGAACATTGCACACAATAAACTTGATTTTGTTTATTTATTCGACATATATTATGTTTCTTTAAGTGTCAGGCCTTGGTATATAAAAATAACAAAACGGCTAAGGTTCTATCTTCATGGAAATTCTTTTCTAATGCGGAAAACTGAAAAATGAATGAACACACCTAAATAAAATAAATGCAAGCATTATAAAGGAAAAAGTCACGATTGGGACAGAGAAAAATAGGTGGGGAAATCCTCAGAAATGTTCTGGGAAGAATAAAAATTGAGTAGGAGTTCCAGTAATTTATATATAAAAAATTGTCAGAAATATATATAGATATATAGATCTATATAGAGAGATATAGATATAGATATATTGGCTGAGGTTAACATTAAAGAAAAGCTCTGAAAATCTAAAAGCATTTGTAAAATTTCAATCAAATAGCTAAAGTGGTGAATCTTGGGCTGAGAGTGAAGGTTGTCTGAGGAAGAGGGATCCAAAGTTAGTTGGGTTTTCTGCCCTTTTTGTTATCCGCTCACAGGGATACCCAGGAACTATCATTCACTTGGAGAAGGTTCCAAAAAGACCTATTGGTACCATATTAATGTGGTACTAATGAGTAACTTCTACTTTCCTGATTCACCCTGTGAGATTAAAATTTGAAATAGAAGAACATTTTAAAGAATATGTGCTTCGACCCTCTCGTTTTTACAGATGAAGTGACTGAGATTCAGGGAGGCAAAGAATTTGCCCACAGTCACACAGCAAAAAACTCAGGACCTTTCAGTAGTCTCTCTGCTCAACTCACTGGCAAATGGAAGAAACAACATAAGATTTCCACAAACTTGCCATTTATGTAGTTTATGTGAACCTCCAAGAGACAAAACTTCTCAGTATTTATAAACTGATCAACACACATTTGATAGCAGAAGATGTGAATGAGTAACTACAAAGCACATTACATTCCTTAAAATGGTACTGGACAGGGCAAGCTTGTAAAGCACAATTTATTTTCCCATGAAACACTAATGTAGTAAGGCGTCTGAGGTCAAAGGCCAAATGCCAATAATCATAAATATGGTACTTACGTGCTCTAAGTGTAAGTATTCTAAGATGCATCTAAACTGATGAAGGCATACCTCATTCTAAAATTTATTCTTTGCAAAGAACTTATCATCCTTTGATAACACATTTTATTACTTCCTAGTATCAAAACCCCCCCGAAGTTTCATTTAATCGGTGATCAAATTCCAAGAAAAGTAAATGCACTTGATTATGTAAATCTAATTACAAATAATTTGTCATCTCAACTATAACCTAGAAGGGGATTATGGGTACATGTATGTATATATCCTTAAGATTTAGTAGGAGTGATTCTTACATGAAGATGCCAGCAAAAGGATGTCCAAGCATACAGTGATTGCTTGATGAAACAAGTCTGTTAGTTGATAGATGTCAATGCTTAACGGTGACAGGTAATGGCATTTAATAAGAATTGTATGCATTTCTAAACATGGATTTACTCAATCTTTAAAGGTAAGTTAGAGAGTAGCATCGACATATATATACAACCAAATGTAAAAAAGATGGCTAGTGGGAAGCTGCTGCATAGCACAGGGAGATCAGCTCAATGCTTTGTGATGACCTAGAAGGGTGGGATAGGGAGGGTGGGAGGGAGGTTCAAGAGGGAGGGGATATGGGGATAAATGTATACATATAGCTGATTCACTTTGTTGTACAGCAGAAACTAATACAGCATTGTAAAGCAATTATACTCTAATAAAGATGGAAAAAATAAGTAAGTTAGAATTTCTAATGTTGTCTAATAGCAAACTTGTGTCTCTCATTTGAAATTTTATGTAGCACATAAAATGTTTTTAAGAATCCTATGAGTTTCTAATCATTTATTTACTTGATCAAATAATTATATGTGTTTCTGAGACTTTAGCAAAGTTTTAAATGTTTTAGTATGTATTAAAATGGTTAAAAGTTGGAAAAGAACCCAGAGAAGTAATGGAAGACATGCTTCGGAAAGATGAGAAGGAAAAATCATATGGATCATAAAAACTGAAATTAACCAGTGATTAGGACACAAACTTTTGAAGGAAGACAACACTTGAAGGTAAAAACAAGACTGCCATAGGGATTAAATAATAAAAGTACCAGGGATGAATAATCAAGACAATTCAAAACATAAATACATACACTAAATATCGCCATGATGTACAGCTTTCATCTGACCTACTGCCTATAAAGACCCCTGAGTTTATAAAAGTAGCTTATGAGAACAAAATTGCTGAAGACAAGCCATTGAGCATGTAATTGAAAGTACAGCCCAGTAAGGCTTGGCCATCAGTGGACCTCACCCCCTGAATCCAGTCATGGCCATCTCTACCTTGTTTTCTGAAAATTACAGCATGGTAAACAAATGAATACATATAGAGTTAACCTTTTAGTAACAACTACTACAAATTAGTGAATCAAAACCATCACTGTAGCACTGTTTATTTATTGGCCTTTCACAATGACTATGCTATGGAGCCATATAGTAATAAGACAAATCTTACAAGCTACCATTATTACATATAAATATGCAAGGGAGTGCTGTCTTTCCAATTAGCACCTTGGAATTATATAAAATATAAAATTAGTATTAATTATATGTTATTTAATATTAAATAAAATATATTATTATTCTAATATTAATTATCTCCCCACTTCAAATCCTTTAAAGACACTATCTTTTAAAATTATCAGAACAACTCTAAAATATAGTAACTACCATGGTGGGAGTGCATAAAATGAACTAAATATAGTAGCAGTAAATTATTGTTATCATTTTGACCACATTAATTCTAACATATATTTTGTGCCTATTTTACACAAAATCCCATAGTAAGGACTTTAGAAACACTATTTTAGTTAATTATTAACACAATCCTGCACAATAGTAATTATTACCATATCTTACAGTTGAAAAAACTGAGACTCAGAAAAATAAACCTACCCACCAAAACCTCATAATTTATAAGTGATGGGACTAAAACTTTTCTTATTATTTGATATAACCACTCTAATGTATTTCAGTGATACTGCCTCTGATTCAGATAGTTTTGGTATTGCCTGAACCTGTTGCAGAATAAAATTAACCTTGTTATTGTCAAACTCTCCTTTGGGCCTCTCTTTCTTCTTTCTCTTACACGTTCACTCTTCACAAGTGTGCCATGGTAACCCCTCTACCACCTATTTCATGCCTCCCTTCATGTGAATGTGGTTCCAGAGGCACAGACTGAGGGTAGAGAAGATACACCCTCTCTATTGTGCTGACAACACGATTGATCTGGGGGAGTGGGGGTGTCAATCAAATCATAGTGACTTCTGGGAATTCTCTGAGAATTCTGGGATAGTTCCTCTTATGCTCTGGGTGATGATGCAGGATGTGAATGTGGTGCCATGGTAGCTCTCTTGGTACCATGAATACAAAAACAACACACAGAAGAAGACTGAGAATCACTGAGAAGAAGAGCTTGAGCAGTGAACAAACCAGGCTTGAAGCTTATAAACTTTCCAGATGTGAAAACCAATACCATATTGTTAAGGCCAGTTTGGGGTGGGTCTTCTCTCTTAATTGTAATGAAAAGCATCCTGATAAACTCTCTTGCTCTTTTGTTCAGCATATCGTCATCCTCCCCTTCCTTCTTTTTTATAAAGATGAGCTTAAATCACATTCCAAGCACCACCTAGAAAAAAGTTACACTAAAGTTGTGGTCCCAGGAAAGCGGGGCTGTGCTGTGTGATAGCCAGGCATGCACCATTAAAGGTGCAGGATGTTGTATGCTCTATAAGCAACACTGATTGAAACTCAAATAGAATTTTCAGCTGCCAGGAGTCCAATGACCTTCAAGTAAGAGATCACTAGCACTAGTTCATTTCTCTATCTTTCAAAAAATTCTTACTGAAAGCAACACTTCCTCCACCTCACCCTACCCCCAAATTCTCACTATTGGAAAGCAATACTAAAGATTAAAATCCAAGTCTTGGTCTTTATAATTTCTCTGAAACCTTTTGACCAAAGATCAAAAAGTAAAATGAGGTCAAAATCTAGGTCAGGGTAGAATACTGCTCCCAGTCCCATATTCTAAAACATGGGGCTTTCCACGGGTCAGCAGTCAAGAATTAAAAAAATAAAATCAAGAATATTTCCTTCAAAATTTTAATATGTTGGAAAGAAAGCATTGCTAGAAACCCTATTGTTCCATTCCAGAAGTATCTATGGCAACCTTTTTTGAGCTGCTAACTTTACAGATAGTTATTTGTGTCACCAACTGACGGCATTGTCCAGCCACTCCTTAATATTGTCTAGACACCTTTCCCTTGGATTTCCTTCAGAATGTTCCCTGGCATACTTGCCTCATAAATTTCCACTCTTCCAACTTCGATTGTGGTACTTTCATTAGTTAAAGTACAGCTTTCCCAGCAAACAGATCAGCGTTGCATTTGATTCCGCGTTCCCTGATCATTCCAAACAGCCCAAGTGCTATTAGTATTTCATATTGCCACCTAACTTTATTGCAGCCTAGTTATTTATGGCCTCAGTTGGCTCTTCATTTTGTGAAAATGTGCTCTAATGCCAACACAGTGAATCTTGTGAGGCTCAAATGAGTATTCAGACCCTACTAGAACCAGACTGGAAGCGTCTCAAGGGAACAGATGGCTTTGCCAATGGATTGCCTGAGTAGGAGATTGGAAAGGAGGAGAGAGCTGCCAAAGTAATTATCCCTACAGCCTCCTGGTGAGTTACTGTGGGCTAGCTATGTTTTCTTCAAACTTTCAACTCCTGTCCACTGACCCTTTCTGCACAGCTATCTCTGTCCTCCATTCTGATAGCTGCATCTTCCCGTTGCCCCTTCAGGCCAAGGATTAATAACATAGACCCAAGAGTATTACACAAATCCTACTTTCTTTATACCCTGTCTACTCCTTTGTAAATAGCTCTTTCACTATACTCACCTCAAATTATCCCAATGTGAGTGTGTCACCTGTTTCCCTCTGGGGAAATAACAACTGCTTTTTATGCAACATGATTACACAAAGGCAGTCCCAAATAGTGACTTACATTCTGAATATAGGTATTTGGGTAAAATATGCATTTTTAATGCTTAAAATAAATAAAGCAATATGCATTACAGTGTGTTAGGGCAGCGGTCCCCAACCTTTTTGGCACCAGGGACTGGTTTCATGGGAGACAATTTTTCCACTGACCCCGGGGTGGGGGGATGGTTTCAGGATGATTCAAGTACATTACATTATTATTATTATTTTTTTGCATATTCTTTTTGTCTATAGCTAACTTTTTTTTTTTTTTGCGGTACGCGGGCCTCTCACTGCTGTGGCCTCTCCCGTTGCGGAGCACAGGCTGCGGACGCGCAGGCTCAGCAGCCATGTCTCACGGGCCCAGCCACTCCGCCGCGGCATGTGGGATCTTCCCGGACCGGGGCACGAACCCATGTCCCCTGCATCGGCAGGCAGACTCTCAACCACTGCGCCACCAGGGAAGCCCGTACATTACATTTATAGTGCACTTTATTTCTGTTATTATTACAGAATATATTATATATAATATATAATGAAATAATTATACAACTCACCATAATGCAGAATCAGTGGGAGCCCTGAGCTTATTTTCACCACCACTCACTGATAGGGTTTTGATATGAGTCTGCAAGCAATTGATTTATTATGGTTTCTGTGCAGTCAAACCTCTCTGCTAGTGATAATCTGTATTTGCAGCCACTCCCCAGCGTTAGCATCACTGCCTCAGCTCCACCTCAGGCCATCAGGCATTAGATCCTCATAAGGAGCACACAACCTAAATCACTTGCATGCGCAGTTCACAGTAGTGTTCATGCTCCTATGAGAATCTAATGCCGCCACTGATCTAACAGGAGGCAGAGCTCAGGCAGTAATGTGAGCGATGGGGGGGCAGCTGTAAATATAGATGAAGCTTCACTCACTCACCTGCCTGCTGTGCAGCCTGGTTCCTAACAGGCCACAGGCAAGTACTGGGGGTTGGGGACCCTGGTGTTAGGACATCTAACAGAAAACAAAACATTAATAGTATCCACACTCTTAATTGATATTTCTTGATGGTGGTCAGTTATGTGAATTGTATTGATCTGGTCTCTGGCAGGAATGTGCTGGAGCCAGCTTGCCTCCAGAGAGCTTATGGTGCCCATCTCATGCCACTCTAAGTTTACTTGTATCATGCTGGTAGGTTGAAATTGGCCACAGTGGAAATATTTACACCACAGAAATTGGCAAGTGCTACAAATCAGGAGTTTTCCTTGGAAGAGCTGATAACCAACACACTACTGCCTGTGTGGTTCATATAAAAGTTGCAATACTATCCGTGCCCTCACATGTGATGGTTTGCTTTGTTTGGGTTCTTCCAAAAGTATAACCTGAGATAGGATTTGGGTGCAGTTATTTATTTGAGAAAATAGGAAAATAAGAATGATCCCAGGAAAATGAAATAAGGAATGAGGGAAGCCACTTACCAGGTGAATTAATCTGTTTACACTGTGGACAATGGGGCTTCATCTTGTGGGGACCCGCTAATGAATGTCATAGAACAGGCTGTGGCTGAAATCCAAGATCTTCTGAGGGACTGTGTGACACAAAACTAATCCCTACACATTAGAATCTTCCTGGACCTGGTATAAGATGTACTTGAAAAGTGGATGCTCTTATTCCTGGAATATGGAACCACAAAGCCAGGGCCATTTCATTCAAGAAGATGATCTATGAATATTACATGTGAAAGAACCCGAAGCGTGGAATGTTCTTCTTCATTTTAATACCTTGCTCTCTGTCCTGAAATTGTGTCCTTGGAATTTCATTATATATCTGCTAGACAAAAGAGGAAACCCACCTCCCAGGGCCTCAAATGAGAAAGGAAAAGTGGTAAGTAGAAGTCACCAAGGTCAACCATCTGCTTATTAAAGAGAGAGTCCAGTTTCCTCTGTCCCCAGGAAGTTGTAACTTGGCCGTGTCCACGGATCTCCCCAGTGAATTAACTTCTGTTTTTCTTTATTTAAGGGGGTGAGGGGTGGGGCAGGTCTCTAGTCTGGACATTTGAAACAAGAGGAAGAAGCCTCTCCAGCAGAGGCTAAGGATCCCACCAAACTAATAGCACCTGATTATAACCAGTATTACTTTGAGCAGGAAGTAAAAGGGGCTTTATGGGAGAGTCAGGGGACTGGGAACATTTTGTTTGATTTTTATGCCTTAGAATGTATAGTTTTGAGCCCACTGCTCAAATTATCAATTGATTAATCAATTGATAATTAATCAGTTAGAGGCTGGCCAAAAGAATTTATTCCTCCCTGATAGTCACAAGAATTTCTGATGAAGAGGACTCATGCTCTTCTATCATCACTAATAATTTTAAAGAAAGAAGTAAAAGAGACTTTAGAAGATGGTTGCAGGGACTGAAAACAGAGATGTACTGGGGGCGCTGTAGGGTTTTATGTGTTCCTTTCTTCCAGTAAATAATTTTGAATATTTACTACCTGCCAGGCATTGCCCTAATTTCTGGAGATGCAACAGTAAAGAAAATAGACAGATATGTGAACTTTTTCTTCACTTTTCATTTTCTTCTACAGGATACCAAACTGTGCCAAATTGCTCGTAGGGCTGTTTCAGCATTAACCTGGGGTTCTCAGGCCCCCCTTCTGTGCCTCTTCCTGCCTAGAATCACCAGGTAATCCTCTTCACAGCTCACCTGCATCTAGCCTGCTTCCTCCCCTCCACCACCTCGGCAAACTGGCAGAAGGACCCATTTACCCAAGAGATGGCCCCTCTCAAGTTTTTGTGGCTCTGTAATTAAGGTGGGCCCATGCAATTTTCAAGGACAAATAGATGAGTGATTGAGAACTTATGTTGTCATCAGAAGAACATTAAGAAAAAAATGACGGTCAATGCAAACACCTTGGGAAGTAGCTAACAGTGCTTGGACAAATGTATTTTCTGTTTTGCTTTTTAGAACCTGAGAAATATCCTGAAGAATATTATGCAACAAATAGACCTACAGTAATAACACAAATTACCCCCCTTGGGGGGAGGGAGTTCTAGCTGGCTTCCTCACTGGCTGGCGACCCACTTCAGATGGACAGTGCTGTTCTGAACCACAGCTCAGACAGGCTCCTGATCCTGACTTATCTCTGCCCAAAAAAGTCTGGATTGCAGCCACTGGGAGGGCTTTACCTCTACATGGATGGACTTTGCTTATGGTTGCCTGCCATTGAGCACTGCCTCTGCCCAGAGGTCCCTAAAACAACACCCTCTCCTAGCACATTGGATCCCAGGGCTACTGAGGACTGTCAAGATGGTTAATATACCACCCTTCTCTCGACTTAATTGCTCTCTAAGTTCTTTGTGGGCCAGCCCTGGAGAGCAGCTCAGTCCTGCTAGTCTCAATCTTACCCCTTGCTGAAGACTCATTCCCTTTTTACATCATGTCTTATTTAAAGAACTTCCTCCCTCTTGACAAAATTAAAGCTTCCCAGGTGATGGTTGTGATTGAGCTTGAAATTCACACTTGCTACTTTCATTCCTGATGTGAAGCCTCTCAGTGGTCATCCATCATTGCTTCTAGGAGGCTGAAACAGGCCTGAGCACAGTAGTGCATCATTTCCCAATGTGATGAGTTGTTAGAAAATTAAACTAATCCTGGGCAGAGTTCCAGAGATTTTTGCATTCAATTTATGGCCCTGGGAAAAAGTAAATGCTTCAGAAAAGGTGAAAAAAAAATGACTATCCTTTGTGGGGTCCCAGTTTTAAAATAAGTGGGTTGCACTATTTGATCAAGTGTTTTTTGAACTCTTTAGCTAAATCCAAAGAAGGTGAATTTCTAATATATATCATATATCATATATATCTATATCTATATTACTCATTCCTGATAAGTCACCCTAAAATTTAGCAGCTTAAGACAATAACAATTATTTATTTTGTTCATGAAGACACAACTTGAGACGGGGTTTGTTGGGGACTGCTTATCTCTGCTCAGTGAGACTCAGCTGGGGTATGGAAGAGGCATTTTGGGGTTGCTGACTCCCATGGCCAGCTCAGTTTGGGCTGGATATTGACTGTGAGCCTAGCTGGGGCTGGGACCTGGGGGCCATGGTTCATCTCAACGTGGCCTCCCAATGACTGCTTGGGCTTCCTTACAGTGTGAACATCCCAGATGCTCTGAAGTACACATTTTTATGACCTAGCCTCAGAAGTCACATAGTACATGCTATTATTTTATTTATTCCCTGAGAGAATTACAAAGCCCTATCCAGGTTCAGGGAGTGGGGATGTAGACTTCACTTCTTGATGACAGATTTTCAAGATTCCAGAACATGTGGGAAGGGAAATATCAGTGCTGTCATCTATGAAAAATACAATCTGTACAAATATCAAATGATTTTTATGAAACCTGATTGCAAATGGCTTGGCCCATGATAGCAGTCAGGTATTTCCAGGCGAACTAAATGAGTAGCATTGCTCAAATGAGGTTGAAGATTCAGAGAAGAGATGTGGGTCTTCCTCTTTTGAGATCCATTAAATTGCTACAGAAAACTTCTTGCTCTTTGAGTGCTAGGGAATATATGTAAAGAAATATGAGCAGTAACTCAATTTATCATTAACATGAGAAAAAGAATATGAAGACATTTGAATATAGTCAGCAATTCACGATATGCTTCAGTTCTCAGAGGAAACTTAGGAAGGTGTGAAGGAAAACAGAGAAGAAAAAGGAAAAGAAGAAAGAAAGAAAGAAAGAAAGGAAGGAAGGAAGAAAGGAAAAAGAAAGAGAAAGAAAGAAAGGGAGAGAGAGAGGGAGGGAGCGAGGAAGGAATGAAGGAACGAAGGAAGCAAGGAAGGGAAGAAGGAAAATGTCAAATGTCCATATGTGTAAAACTGAGTCACTTTGCTGTACAGCAGAGATTGGCACAACATTGTAAATTAACTATACTTCAATTTAAAAAAAGAAAAAGAGAAGGAAGGAAAATGAGAAGGAAGAAAAATTATATAGCAAGAGGGAAGGAGACAAAGGCAGCAAGAGGGAAGGGCAAGAAGTGCAATTTTATCAGCATCACACAGGTTTCCCCAGCTAGTTTTTTTGTTTGTTTTTTTAAAAAAACAGACATTTATTTTTCACAGTTCTGGAGGCTGGAAGTCCAAGATTAGGGTGCCAGCATGATCTGGTTCTTTATTTTTTACATCTTTATTGGAGTATCATTGCTTTACAATGGCGTGTTAGTTTCTGCTTTATAACAAAGTGAAGCAGCTATATGTATACATAGATCCCCATATCCCCTCCCTCTTGCTTCTCCCTCCCACCCTTCCTATCCCACCCCTCTAGGTGGTCACAAAGCACCGAGCTGATCTCCCTGTGCTATGCACCCCAGCTAGTTTTTTGAACAACTACCGAAATCCAGGCTCCACACAGCCAACACATACTCTTTAAGCATGCCACCTTCTGTCCCACAAGGCTGATTTCCTAGAATTTTGAGCAAGGAGAACTGGGCAGCCAGTAGCAATCCCTTCCCTTGTTCAGTGAAGGAAACTTAGTGACACAAACCCTAGTGGTTTCAAAGATTTGAGGAGTAAAAAGTACCTCTGTATTAAAATATGACTTGGGATGTGGACACCATGTGATGCCCAATATCCACTCATTCCAGGAGGAATTCACATGATTCGCAGAGTGCTCATTAGTGTGAAATGTTTGAGCATATCCTCTCAGAGTGGCATGAGGAGCCATGAGAAGTTGTTAGGCAGAGAGGACTAGATCTAATTCAGGTTTTAAAAGAATTATTCTGCAGAGTGGAGAATCGATTGTGATCAAGTGGTGGTTAGAGGGAGCAGCAGGAATAAGGCAGAAAAAGGAAGAGTACTTAAAATGTTCTTGCAATAATCTAGGCAAGAGGTGATAGGGGCTTGGGAAAAGATGGTAGGATGGTCCTGGTGAGATGTGGTCGGATTCAGGATTTTTTTGATGTTGCTGGAGATCCACATTATATTGGCTTTTGTTAGAATTGTTTGATTTGATCTCTTTAGAAATTTTGCCCCAAAATATCAACAATGGGAGTGGAATTTAATATCAGTTTAAGGAGAATGAACTAAGTAGTGTTTCTCAAATTTCACTGTATCTACAGATCATCTGAGGGTCTTGTTAAAATGTAGGTTCAAATTGAGTAGACTTGGGGTGGGGCCTGAGACTCTACATTTCTACGTTCCCAGGTGATGTGATGGTCCAGAGACCACAAAATAAAAGAGGAACTTACTAAATGGCAATTAGCCACATAAAATCTTGAAACTCTGGTGTAGATGCTAAAAATCTCATGTTCACTTGTGACTTCATCTAAAGTTTCTGAGGATAAATCATGAGGACATTGTGTTGCTGCTCTTTACATTTTGGTGAGTAGGTTGATGTGTAGATAGATTGCTGTGGGTTTCTATTTTGCTCCTTTAAAAGTCAAGGCTGATTTTTAATTTACAGATGCTTATCTATACAAAGGCTTCTTGCACAAATTAGTAGCAATAAGTTACATGAGTTGAGTGTGCAGATAATTGTACAACATGGCAAATTCAAAACTATGCATACGTATTTAACTCTTAAAGATCACAACACAAATGGGAAGTCAGAGCTCATTAAATTAGAGACTGATTTAACCAAATGATCTGTGCAGCCATTACACAGGTGTTCCATTTCAGAAAGTGTTGGAGCATAGTGCCGGGGGCCTCAAAGCTAATTTCTAACCTAGACTAATCATGCCAGAAATAATGACCTGCAGTTACTGCCTTGTGAATCAGACCCTATGATATTTAAAATAATTAAGATCAAAGCCTAAGTAGAAGGTCACTGAATTCACCAGTCATAAAATGTTAGTACAAAACTGTAGGCTGTACTTGTTTGCTTAACAATCTTTAACGCTGAAGTTATAAAATGGCATTAAGAGGGAAACAAATATCATCTTCAAAAATGTTGCTCTCCCCAAAGGAACTGCCAGCGAGCTCAGGAAGCCTCTCCATGAAATGGTTACTCAAAAGCCACTATAAGCATGAAAAGACCTGGTAACTGAAGAGATGGGCTGATGGGATCTGTCAGCTTGCTGGCTGCAATCCCAATAGATGAAGTGTAATGAAGATTTGCTTCCCAGTTGTAGTAAGTTGGAAAAAAAGTGTGAAATGAATTGGTTTGTCTGGGCTGAGTTCCCAGGAAAAGGGTGCCTTTCATACCAAAAGCTCCCACCCAAACTGGCAGGGTGCTTCAAGCCAAAGATTTAGATAGTCAAATAAGTGCTAATTGAGTTAGAGGTTTGGTTAGGAAGTGGGTTGACAATTAACTTCAACTCAGGCTCTTTAATGGCCCTACCACTAGTCTTGGGAGGCTTTGGTATAGTGCACCAATGCAGAAGGCGGCTTCCTAATCCACTATTAATGCTTTGATTGAAATCCCTAATCTTTGGCTGGAACAAGTGTGAGACAGCAAAGAGATAGTGGCCCATGGTGGCCGAGGTAGAGGAAGTTATGAAGCTGATACGGAGGGATGGATCTATTCACAAGATTCTACTGGAGATATACCAGTCTGCAGAACCACAATGGGGAGCTCTGAGAAAAAGAATTGCATCTTTGAAAGAGGACAACACTAGTCAATAGCTTTATGCTTTATGCTGCTGTTCCCAGCAAGTTTTACTACTAAAAAATTACTCCCAGAAAGCACCCCATCCCCACACAGTATTTTTATTTAACAAACACGTTTCATCAGGCTTATTATTGCCAAACACTATTCTTACTGCTTTGCAAACGTCACCTCACTTATACCCCATAACAACCCTCTGAAGTAGATAACACTATCATGAATTTACAAATGAGGAAACAGGCTCAGAGAAGCTCAAGAACTAATCGGTGGCACACCTGGTGCTCAGAAATGGTGGTGGGGGCATCTGGGTTAAAATGGATGAAGAGCATGTTACAGGAGAAGAAAGGAAGCACATTTTTATTCTATTTGGAAGGAAGGAAGATATATAAAAACCAAGAGAAAATTTAATAGGTCTCTTCACTGCCCTTTTCCCACAAGGGCCAAAATGAAAGCCAATTAATAAAGCTTAAAACTGAAATTTAGTACAGATAAAAGCAAACTTCATTACCCAACATGTAATTACTGGAGAATTCACAGCTGGGGGACATTACTGGGGAAGGACGAGGCTTGCCGATTCAGGCTGCTGATTTTCAAAGAAGGTGTTAAAACCAAGCCACTGAATCTCTTCCTTTGCAGGTTGAAGCATCAGCCACTCCACCATACATGATGGCAAGAAAATTTAATGTGGAAAACAGATCCTAAGAGTCTTAAGAATTAAGGAAATGAGATCAAGCATGTGTCCCCCTGCTAAGCAAAAGCTGCCATTTTACAAGTTCACTCCTTTCAAACCCTTTGTCACTTTCCTAAGGCAAGACTGTTCGATCTCCAGCCACTCATGGGTGAGTTCAACATCAGCTGCCTCTGTGCTTCTCACCACCTACCAACCTCCTACAAAACTCCCCCTCCATCAAGCCTATGACACCTAACTCCATCACTTCCTGTCCCTCCTCATGGTTGATACCTACTGGCTCCTAGAATACTCCCTCCATACACTGAAGACTTTGGTACCTGGATCACAGTCTTCTTAAATCAATTAGCAACATGCAAGTAAATGACATTGCCGCTATCAGATACCCATGATGCTCTGTCTGCTTGAACCCCATGACTTAAATTTCTACTGCCTTTGCTAATCTACTTCCATGACGATACTCTGAATTTCAGGATTGTTCCACTTCTGAAATTTTAGCTCCACACACCCTTCCTTCGGAACACATTCTTCCATCTTCTCCATCTTTCCTCCTGTCCTAGCTGCTCCCCTTTCCCTCCATTCCAAGAGCCTCCTCCTTCTGGCTTCCTTTTCCAAGCAGCCTAGCCATCCTGGGTTGTCCTTTCAGCTTCCACTTTACCTATTAACTCCTTTTTGTCTCTGCTTTTCCTGCACCTCCAACCCTAGATCAACCATAAATTTCTCTCCTTTTATACCCAGGCAGTCAAATACTGGGGGGAAAATACCATGTAACTTTGCAGATGGGTGACACTGTTGAGAGTTACAGGACTTTGAAAACAGATCTATAGAATTATACAGTTTTCAGGAAACATGATTTAATCCCTGGCCTCTGGCAAGAAGTGACTAATTAGCTCAAGCCCCCCTACCTCAGTGCCAAAGCTCATGGGAAGTTAGGCTCAGTCCAGGTAGATAACAATATTACACTTCAGATCACTTGGGCACAGTCCAAGTTCTCTTATACAATAAAATCTCAGGTTTAACCAAGTTACTTTATAGTTCTAAAATTTTATTGTATGCAATTCCATGTAAAATTAGTGACATTTGGGAATATTTTTGCATTTTAGTGGCATTTGTTTGAAAAGAATTTGACCTATAGTGGTAAATAATGTGCTTAATGATGGTCCAGAGATGGTAATGAAATGGAGGTAAAAGACATGCATCACATAGACACAAGCCGAAATCACAGCTTCAAAGGGTTGGGGACCATTCTCAAGGCTTACGTGCAAACATCCTCTTACTTAACAATATTACTTTAAAAAAAAAAACCCTCCTGAGCCTGTATTAATCTCTTTCCAAAATTGTTTTCAATTTCAAATCCAACTTTTTTTGTGCTAAACAACTCATAGTAATAGCTCATGTATCCAAAATCATTCTACATTAGTCATTTTCCCACATAACTGAAGACTTCCATCTTTTAGTATTATTAAAAGGTATATCGGTTAGCCACCTTTCTAAGTTGATTAAATTATTCTCTGCCATCTTAAGGATAACATATAAACATTTAACTCTTTCTAGATTTTGCAAAATCCTCTTGTTAAAACTCAATTATAGAACTTGTAGCATGTTTGGCTGCTCAAAGAATTTTTATGATTCTCTCTAGGTTTTTGTCTTTTTTCCCAAAGCTGAGGTGGCTAGAAAAATGTCCTACAGATAAATTTGTTGCTAAATTATAATAAATATGTACTATTATCTCCGAGGTATCAGGAAGTTTAATAATGGCCTCAAAACATTTCCCTGAGAGGTTTCTCTCTCTAGTTAACACCAGAAATAGTCTCTCAGATGTACCGAGAGTAACATATTTCACTCAAAAATATGAATAATAACTCATTTGTCACTTTTAAACCTTCTCACATCACTTTTGGCTTCAGTCACCAAGTTGTTAGCAGAGCCTGGTGAACAGGGTGGGATAAGGTCAAATGATTTTACCTGGGTTTAAGGTACCTCAGCTATCAACTGAAAGTGAGACTCGCATCATCTCTGCTCCTCCAGATTCCAGAGTCCGAGGTTCAAATGCCATAGTGCACGTGGAAGCCCTCTGAATGGAATAATGAGCTGTATCAATGGCAGAGCAAAGGCAACTGAGACCCAGAGGGCTTTTGGTGACTGACAGGAACATGATTCATCTTTCACCACTTCTCACCCAGTATATATCAGGCACTCAGGGAATGTTTAATGAACACTTGAATGAAGGAGCTTGCTTTTTTTTTTTTTTTTTTTTTTTTTTTTCTGTACGTGGGCCTCTCACTGTTGTAGCCTCTCCCGTTGCGGAGCACAGGCTCCGGACGCGCAGGCTCAGCGGCCATGGCTCACGGGCCCAGCCACTCCGCAGCATGTGGGATCTTCCCGGACCGGGACACGAACCCGCATCCCCTGCGTCGGCAGGTGGACTCTCAACCACTGCTCCACTAGGGAAGCCCAAGGAGCTTGCTTTGATGTTAATACAAAACAATTTTGCCCCCAAAGCTAGAAACTCCTTTTTATAAAATTTGATGTATGTTTAAATCTGACTTGGTCACCAGAAACCTCTTTGGAAAACAGAGTGGCAAACTCCCAAAATTATGCCAAAGCGTTTTCCTTAGGAAATTGGTCCAATAAATTGAAATTATCAGTTCCACAAGTCAACATGTTAACTTTCAGAAGGAAACTAATTTTAAAAATTAGTTGCTCATCTATGTGAAACCCTAGCATACTTAACAAGATAAGTTATTCTGAAGATATAATACTATACTGTTAATTACTGATAGCACAGACTTCAAGTACTAGAAAGAGGAACTATATAAAAGTCTTGACCATGTCACATGAGAATTTATTGAAGAGACTGGGGTAGGTTTAGCTTGTAAAAGGGGGGAAAAAAGGAAAGATAGAGAAACATGATAGCCTCCAAATTAATCTCTCTTCACAACCAATAATGCTGGAGAGGGTGTGGAGAAAAGTGAACCCTCCTCCACTGTTGGTGGAATGTAAATTGGTGCAGCCACTATGGAAAACAGTCTGGAGGTTCCTTAAAATACTAAAAATAGGGCTTCCCTGGTGGCGCAGTGGTTGAGAGTCTGCCTGCCGATGCAGGGGACATGGGTTCATGCCCCGGTCCGGGAGGATCCCACATGCTGCGGAGCGGCTGGACCTGTGAGCCATGGCCACTGAGCCTGCGCATCCGGAGCCTGTGCTTCGCAACGGGAGAGGCCACAACAGTGAGAGGCCCGCGTACTGCAAAAAACAAACACGCAAGAAACAAACAAACAAAGAAAAACAAACAAAAAAATACTAAAAATAGAGTTGCCATATGATCCAGCAATCCCACTCCTGAGCATATATCTGGACAAAACCATCATTCAAAAAGATACATGCACCCCTATGTTCCTAGCATCACTATTTACAATAGCCAAGACATGAAAACATCCTAAGTGTCCATCAACAGATGAATGGATAAAGGAGTAGTAATCTATTATGTATAATGGAATACTACTCAACCATAAAAAATAATGAAAAATGCCATTTGTAGCAACATGGATGGGCCTAGGGATTATCATACTAAGTGAAGTTAAGACAGAAAGAGAAAGACAAATACCATATGATATCACTTATATGTAGAATCTAAAATATGACACTAAAGAACTTATCTATGAAACAGAAATAGACTCACAGACATAGAGAACAGACTTGTGGTTGCCAAGGGGGAGGTGGGGGTAGGGGAGGGATGGATTGGGGGTTTGGGATTAGCAGATGTGAACTAGGATATATAGAATGGATAAACAACAAGGTCCTACTGTATAATCCAGGGAACTATAGTCAATATCCTGTAATAAACCATAATGGAAAAGAATATGAAAAGAATATATATACATACACATAACTGAATCACTTTGCTGTACAGCAGAAATTAACACAACATTGTAAATCAACTATACTTCAGTAAAATAAATTTTTAAAATATGTCTCTTAACACAGAAAAGGGAAGAGATTTATTCTAATTAGCTCCAGGAGGAACAAGTAAATGTTAGCTAGATGCAGATTTTAAGAAACAGCATGTTAACAACTGAAACTGCCTAGGAATGAATCCTTCCCTTTGGAGCAGTGACCTCCCTTTCATGGAATCAAATTACAAGGGATAAGAAGCAGTCAGGTGGGGATTCATAATATACTCAACCTAAGGACTTTTCTTGAAAGCATTTGAAAAACCAAATACTTTTCCCCAGTTATGACCCAGAAAATGAAGAGGACCAGTGTGAGATACCAGATGAACAATGTTCTCAGAGTCCATAGCATAGACGTTTCTTCATTTTTTGAAAACTGACCAGGTGAGAACCAGTTGGCAGACACAACAGGAACTAAATCTCCAGAAGGCTCCAGATTTGCGATTCCCTAGCACACAAAACTAAAGCCCTTCTTTGCTCTAAGCACAATAAATACTTACTGAATTAAAACATAATCAGAAATCAAAGGCAGGCAAAGTGAAATGGTAGGAACTGCCCTCCCTGACATTTCTAAATAATGCCAGAGAAACTTTCAACTGCATGTTATAACTTTATAAATTGTGTGTAAACATGACCTCTGAAAAAATGTCGAGGTCGATGATGCTGAGAGTGACTTCTTCAGTGAATCATAGCTGCAAAAGTCACGTTCGAACTCTGCATTCAATTTTCCACATCTTTTCCAAAATAAGCAGTGTAACGAGTACACGCACGGTCCAGGTGTCCTCCTGCTGGCTTCCCATCCCCCATCACACATCATTTTCCTGGTAATAATTCTCTGCCTTGGCTCAGAATGTCCCACCTAGCATTCCTGGCCTTTCTTTTTACTCTCTTTCATTCACCACCGGAACTTCTATAAACCATCCACGGCATTCTATAGGTAATTTACAAATGGGAAAGCAAGGCAAAATCCTACCCACTCTTTCATTAATTTTGATTTCTGCCACCGATATATTGACTCCAGCAAATGGAAGAGACTTGGGGAGTTTAGTGAGACTATCTAGGCTTTTTTGCCTGAGATATTTTCCTAATAATGCAAAATTTGGGGAGCACAGATTTGTTTTGACAATTCTATAATATGGGTTCTATTAGGATTTCTATTTGAAAAATAAGGAAACTTTCCCAAAGTTTCAATCCTAGGAAGTGAGGAAAATGAGATTCAAACTATATGTATTCATTCTACAGATCAGCATCTAATCATTATATTACCTTTCAATCAACCCACAACAGTTTAAAACCTCAATTCCTCCCTTTTTTCTTCCTTTTCATTGTCTCTTCCATATAAATGATTGGAAAGTCTTGTTTTTCCTCTGAATTTCTTGGGGACTGTCTCATCTTTGACTTCCACCACCATGCCCACTCAAAACATTTTAATAATTCCCTGTGGACTCCAGAATGGAAATCCTTTTTTTTTTTTTTTTCAACTGTTACTCAAGATGCTCAACGCTACAGTTGCACCACAATTTGAGAGTTACTGCCCATCATTTTTCTTGGATTGGGTGAACAAACTTTGTTGGTCCAGGGTGGAGACACATGGCGTAACAAGGGGTTTTTCTTTTTACTGATTCACAAATTTATTTGGATAAAAAGACAACAAAACGGAATATGCGAAATTAGATTGGCCCCACATGTCTGGGGTCCAAACCACTCTATTCACTCTCTCTAGAACATTTCTCACACTCAGCCTTCACACTCATCACTGCTTCTTAAGAAGGCTTCCTCTCACTGAAGATGTTGGAAACATACCCATCGTTCACAGCCCGGCCCCCTTCTCTGCCCACGTGAGTTTGTTGCAGATCTTCCAAGCAAAAGTTAATCCTTCTTCTTCTCACACTCACTTAGGGTTAGTTGCACTTGCTCAGAGCTTTCTATCTATTGAAATTATTATCAAATATTGTATTTCCGATTCTGGATGGTAAACTTAGAGGGGAGTTAGATCAGTTAGATCTTAGACATTTGTAGCCCATTTTTCACATACCATGAAGGTATTACAGAATTAATAATTCTGTAGGTATTACAGAATTAATAATTTAAAATATAATAAATTGCTTTCTGGTATGGTATTATATATGAAATAGCTAGAATTTTTAAAAAAACACAACTAGACTGCCTATTTCCTCTTCATTTGTTAGGTCTGGTGCATTTTTATCTTGCTCCTTCATCTGCTGCGTGTTTTTCTGTTTTCTCATTTTGCTTATCTTACTGTGTTTGGGGTCTCCTTTTTGCAGGCTGCAGGTTCGTAGTTCCCGTTGTTTTTGATGTCTGTCCTCAGTGGCTAAGGTTGGTTCAGTGGGTTGTGTAGGCTTCCTGGTGGAGGGGACTAGTGCCTGTGTTCTGGTGGATGAGGCTGGATCTTGTCTCTCTAGTGGGCAGGTCCACGTCTGGTGGTGTGTTTTGGGGTGTCTGTGGACTTATTATGATTTTAGGCAGCCTCTCTGCTAATGGGTGGGGTTGTGTTCCTGTTTTGCTAGTTGTTTGGCATAGGTTGTTCAGCACTGTAGCTTGCTGGTTGTTGAGTGAAGCTGGGTGCTGGTGTTGAGATGGAGATCTCTGGGAGATTTTCGCCATTTGATATTATGTGGAGCTGGGAAGTCTCTTGTTGACCAGTGTCCTGAAGTTGGCTCTCCCACCTCAGAGGGAGAGCCCTGACTCCTGGTTGGAGCACCAAGAGCCTTTCATCCACACGGCTCAGAATAAAAGGGAGAAAAAGTAGAGAGAAAGAATTAGTAGAAGTAGGAAGAAAGAAAGAAAGAAAGAAAGAAAGAAAGAAAGAAAGAAAGAAAGAAAGGAGGGAAGGAAGGAAGGAAGGAAGGAAGAAGAAAAGAAGGAAAGAAGGAAAGAAAGGAGGGAGGGAGGGAGGAATGAAGGAAGGAAGGAGGGAAGGAAGGAAAAAAGAAAGAAAGAAAGAAGATACAGTAAAATAAAATAAAGTATAATAAAGTTATTAAATTAAAAAATAATTATTTAGAAAAAAAAAAGGGACGGATAGAACCTTAGGACAAATGGTGGAAGCAAAGCTATACAGACAAAATCTTACACAGAAGCATACACATACACCCTCACAAAAAGAGGTAAAGGGGAAAAAAATCATAAATCTTGCTCTCAAAGTCCACCTCCTCAATTTGGGATGATTCATTGTCTGAAGGAGGGAAGGAAGGAAGGAAGGAAGGAAGGAAGGAAGGAAGGAAGGAAGGAATGAAGGAAAGAAAGAAAGAAAGAAAGAAAGAAAGAAAGAAAGAAAGAAAGAAAGAAAGAAAGAAAGAAAAGTATAATAAAGTTATTAAAATTAATTAATAAGAAAAAAAAAGACGGATGGATAGAACCCTAGGACAAATGGTGGAAGCAAAGCTATACAGACAAAATCTCACACAGAAGCATACACACTCACAAAAAGAGGAAAAGGGTAAAGAACACTCTTGCACTGCTGGTGAGAATGTGAATTGATTCAGCCACTATGGAGAACAGTATGGAGGTTCCTTAAAAAACTACAAATAGAACTGCCATATGACCCAGCAATCCCACTACTGGGCATATACCCTGAGAAAACCAAAATTCAAAAAGAGTCATGTACCAAAATGTTCACTGCAGCTCTATTTACAATAGCCCGGAGATGGAAACAACCTAAGTGCCCATCATTGGATGAATGGATAAAGAAGATGTGGCACATATATACAATGGAATATTTCTCAGCCATAAAAAGAAACAAAATTGACCTATTTGTAATAAGGTGGATAGACCTAGAGTCTGTCATACAGAGTGAAGTAAGCCAGAAAGAGAAAGACAAATACTGTATGCTAACACATATATATGGAATTTAAGAAAAATAAATGTCATGAAGAACCTAGGGGTAAGACAGGAATAAAGACACAGACCTACTGGAGAACGGACTTGAGGATATGGGGAGGGGGAAGGGTGAGCTGTGACAGGGCGAGAGAGAGGCATGGACATATATACACTAACAAACGTAAGGTAGATAGCTAGTGGGAAGCAGCCGCATGGCACAGGGATATCGACTCGGTGCTTTGTGACCGCCTGGATGGGTGGGATAGGGAGGGTGGGAGGAAGGGAGAGGCAAGAGGGAAGAGATATGGGAACATATGTATATGTATAACTGATTCACTTTGTTATAAAGCAGAAACTAACACACCATTGTAAAGCAATTATACCCCAATAAAAATGTTAAAATAATAATAATATCCAAAATAGCAAAAAAAAAAGACCACAACTAATTTTCAATTCTTTTTTTCAGAAAGTGCACTTTATTGATTTTTCAAGTCAATATCAACTTTCATTAAAATAGTCTCTTCCACAAATCCCATGAAATAGTGAAAAGATATTGGAAATTTCAATATTTGGCATTAGTCACAGCAGCTAATAAAAACTCCCTTGTCAGAATACATGCCCTGACTCTTGGTTCATGAATAAGTGTCGATGTAGCAGGGCATGTTTAACAGGTGGTCATCCAGCTTATAAACCATATGTCCTGCTTCAGAATAGAACAAAAGTCTCTACCCAAAAGAAAAAACTAGCATGTGTCCATACAGACTTGTGCAGGAATAGCAGCTTTATTTTTAACAGCCCAAAACTGGAAACAATCCAAATACCTATTAATAGATGAAAAAATAAACAAATTGTTGTACATCTATTCAATGGAATACTAATCAGCAATAAAAATAACAGTAATAAAAAGGAATAAACTGTTGATACATACAACAAGAATAAAAAAAAAAAAGAATAGAACAAAAGCCCCCAGACAAACAACCAAAAATCTTCATGATTTTCCAGGGCTTTATCCAATATAACCAGCATTCTACATAACTAGACATTGCCCAGCATGAGACCAGGAGCTGTACTATCAGGGCATTCGCAATTTATTAACCTATCATAAGAATTCTCATCTGAGTCCCATTTCAGCTGGGACTAGAGTAGAACAATTGAGCTGTCACCTGGCTGCCACTGGCCTAGGGAGTCCTGGAGGAGAATGCTGCCGTTTCAAAGATAGAGATCAAACACCCATTCCTCTGCCTACTACCTTCCCGTCCCCCTTACTCCCTCTCTCCCCAAAGATGCTCCCAGCTTCCCTTAAGGAATAATTTTTGGCAAATGAGTAGAAAAAATAGCATGGGATAGGATGAGAGTCAGAGAAACCATCATCAGAGGGAGCATATAATGTACTTGAGGTACAGTCTACAGACTGCCTAAACAAAGGATTTTAACTCAAATCTGAAGATAAATGTGCTACTTGAATATTTAATAGTAACAGCTTCTTTTTTATTTTTAAATATGGAAAAGGAGGAAATAACACTTGAATAAATTTAATATGCCAAGATGGTAGCTTCCACTCAAAAGGTTTGTGCTTGTAGAGAACAAGGTTCTATGATAACCTGCATTTTATTTCATTTCATTTTTTCTTGCACATTTACAGAGAGAGGGATCAGAAGGAACCTTCTGTTTGGGGGCACTACATTCTGTGGTTTGGCATTAAGGGAATGTTTGCACCTGCTTTATATCTCACCTAATTACCACCAAATTTTGTAGAATTCTACAATCCATCCAGGAATATACATAATGAATCAATATTCCTGGCTATTGCTCTGAAAGTCTGATAATTAATCTGTAACATTCTAATAATAAAAACTATCATTCATTGAATTCTTTGTCTAGGGCAGGCAGAAGTTAAGCCTATTATGTGCAGCATTTGTCTAATCACTCAATCAACCCTATAATGAAACAGAATCATTAGCATCCATATTTTACAGATGAGGAAACTGAGACCCTGGGAGGCAAAAGTGAACTGCCTGAGTCACTGAGCAGAAAGTGGTAGGGCTAGAACCCTCCCCCAATCAGGATTCAGAGCCGACGTAAGTAACTAGTATGTTATGTGTCCTTCTCAAACAAAAATTATCAAGTGTTTAAAAATACCAACTGTTGGGCTTCCCTGGTGGTGCAGTGGTTGAGAGTCCACCTGCCGATGCAGGGGACACGGGTTTGTGCCCCGGTCCGGGAAGATCCCACATGCCGCGGAGCGGCTGGGCCCGTGAGCCATGGCCGCTGAGCCTGCGCGTCCGGAGCCTGTGCTCCGCAACGGGAGAGGCCACAACAGTGAGAGGCCCACGTACCGCAAAAAACAAACAAACAAACAAACAAAAAAACACAAAAAAACAACTGTTAAAAAAAAAAAAAAACTTGGTCCTGGTGAGGATCAGGACCAAAAATGTACTCACACATGGCTCATGGCCATGTCACTTGATGTAGCTATCTTTAAAAGCCATATGACAATACTTATTAAAATTAATAGTGCACATAGCCTTTGATCTTGCAGCCCTACTCTTAGGACTTAATCCTGTAAATGTAAAAGCATATTATGCACAAGGGTATAATGTGAATTCTACTCCACAAGGGGAAATGTTGAATAAACTGTGGCATAGTCATACTGTGGAAAACAACATAGCTATTGAAAGGAATGAAGAGGCTCCACCCAGCCAGTTGACCTGAAGCTACTGAGAGAAAAGCAAGATGCAACATATACCCAATTTTTGTAAAAACATGATTAGAAATTTTAGGTCAGTGAGACTCTTCTGTTTGACGCCATTATGGTGGATACATGTCATTTCATATTTGTCAAACCCCATAGGATGTACAACACAAGAGAGAACCCTAACTATGGATTTTAGTTAATAATAATCTATAATAATATATCAACATTGGCCCATCAATTGTAACAAATGTACTACACTAATACAAGATATTACCAATAGGGGAAAGGAGTTGAAGGGTATATGGAATCTCTCTGTACTTTCCACTCAATATTTACTCAAAAAAATCTATTAATTAAAAGATGATTAGAGACCACTATTTATTTAAATATAAATTTAAATATAATAATGAGCATAGAGAAAACCATAGGTTGTCAGCCTCAGTTGCAGGGGCAGAAGAGAAATGGATAAGGGAGTCAAGCCAAAGAAGTGTTTTGTTTTAAATTTTTAAACTTACAAGAGGAAAACAATAGGTACTCTATTCTATGATCTAATTCTTGTAAAATTGTGGGTGTGGGGGGGTGTGTGTGTAGAAGGGAAAATATATGGTTGGACAAACCCAGGTGAAATTTTTTTCCAAATGCCTTTAGAATCCTTACTTCTATCACTTCATAAATGTTCCTTTCTTCAACTCACCTTCAATCTATGAAATAGAAATAATAATTGGTAAGAAACTATCATTAAATGAGGAGGTGAATCTTTAGGCTGTGCTTTGCATCAAACAAAATCAAACGTGAATTTGAAGTTGGTAGTGGTAGAAATTTTAGTCATTTTTTTTTTCTTTTTCTTTTTCTTCCTCATTCCAAAGTCAACACAAAATAACAGTGAGTACAAGACAGCCTCAGAACTTCTACTGGTGTTTAAGTCAGCATAGAGTTCTTTGCTTTTGATTTATGTTAAATAAGATTTTAAGATCTTGTTGGGGGAGTCTACGTCACACACACACAAGCACGTGTGCGTGGACCACCAATGCACTAAAAAAAATCCCCACCAAAATAAAAACCTCAGATGTATAGATATGTAGTAATTTAATTCACATGTTTGGAGAGTGAAATCCTGAACTCTTTTAGCTGAATCTACTTGAATAATCATGGCCCCTAAGTGTAGCGTTCTCACCTAGAGCTGTGGCAGGAGGTTTCACATACCTCAAGGGAACATTTTCCTCTAATTAAACTTAATCCCTATTACCTCCTGGTGGTCTCTAAGGGCTCAGTTTTCAAGAGCCACTGTGTTGTCTGGTTTGCCTTCTGAGATAGTTACAAATGCTGCAGGTCCCACCCATGCTCGACCTGCTGAACCCTGCAAAAAACGTGAGCAGGAAACAGCCAGGGCCTCCTCTGCAGGGTTTATGTGATGAAATGCAGCTCACAATTAGTTGCCCCTGCAATTTTCACACCTGGGGCTCTCAGGCTTTGAGGGTGCAGGTGGCCTAATGCAGGAGTAATTAGTTCCATGTCATTAATTATTTATATGGAGCTTATCACCCTGGGCTGGTGATTTTTGTTGACTCAGAACTGCAGGTGCACAAAGGAAAAGTGCATTTTGAATGCTTGGCCTCTTAAAAGGCAGAAAGAAAGTTCGGTGTCTTAAAAGGTAGACAGAAAACGATGCCCTTTGGGGCTATCTTTGGGGCACGCTCCAGGAAGGGCAGTTTCATTCATAGTGACCACAGGGTTCTAAGAGTTGACAAGTAATTTAAAACAGTGACTCATCATTGCTGCAGGTGATTCTACTTGACTCACACAAAATTCTGTTTTTAGTATGTATTTTCCCATTTTGTTGTTGAAGAAAAGTAGGGAATGAGAATCCACTGTCTTATTTGGATCTAATTATTCCTGGAAAACTCAAAGTAATTGAAAGAACACTACCAGAAGTTCTTATTAACTCCACCTTCAGAAGGTCCTGGTGAATCTAATTTCAATGACGCTTATCAATACATAACTTAATTCTTACCAACTAGATACCTCTAACCTTGGCTTAAGCAATTGTTGAGACAAACTTTCCTGACTGACATGATGTATTCCTTATGATTTTAATCTCATTAACCTTCCTCTATTTTCTCACCCTGTTGTTGGTTTCCCATCTATTTCCAGTTATGTATTTCTCAAAGTGAAAGAGAGTGTACAGGTCATCCCTCCCACCCCGCCGAAGATTTCTGGTTCAGGATTTTATCGTGTGCTTAGAACACAGAACTGAAGACAGTTCAGATCAATTTATGGTACACTTTAATCTTCCTTCATAATGGCTTGAAAGCAGAGACTCTCTGAAGCTAATATCTCAATAGGAAAGACTTTTTTGATGCCTCCTCCATATCAAAGTAAACTTTAGTGCTGCCTCCACTTCAGTGACTCAGTTTCTTCTGCAATCACTCACTGTAGCAAGTTGACCAGGATCGAGTTAGGAGGCTCTCACAGGAGCCCTTGCATCTCCTAACTCTGCATTTCCAACAATCTCCAGACTACACTCAAGGTTCATGGGCACACTTTGAGCAGCAAGGTTCTCAGCATAAATGGAGAGGCAATTTCTCCCTTCCAACTGGATAACCTTCCAGTTTTGCTGTCAGAGTGATCTCCTGCCCCCTGATGGGAAAAATGACCAACCCAACCCCACATCACACTACCTTCTTCTGTGAATTTTGTATTTCAAACAAATTTTCTACTCCACCCCTCTTTTACTATGAGAAACTCTGGCATAAATAAAATAAATTATATATTAAGAAGATAAAGTGAATGGTTGCAGCTGGGGAGGTGCACTCTCCCATCTCTGTCTTCCAGTATGAAAACGTCATTTTAAAAATTTGAGTGTCAGAGGTTCTTAAAGTGAGAGCATCACTAACATCACGAAGCATGCACTGCTTAGTCAAAAATCTAGCGGTTTTTGTGTTTGTTTCACTCCTCTGAAATCATGAATAGCTTCAGTATAATAAATTTAACCCTGGCTTGGAAGTTAGAAGTGTTCATCTCTAAACTCTGCCATAAACTTAGTTTGATCTACTTAAAGCCCCCTGTGCAGCTCTTTCAAAACTTGAGGTTCTGTTGCCTCATTAGTAAGGTAGCTCTATAATTTATCCTTTAAACCAGAAACTCTTGAGAGTGAGAGGAGTTGCTGTTATAATTACACAGAGACAACAGGCATACATTGGGACTGACTTAGGCAAACTGAAACAAGGTCCTAAGCAAACTGAGACTTTACTCTTTGGAAAATAAAGATTGGTTTGGACAAGACAGAATTGGCTCAAGTGTCTTCCAGGTCGAATGTTTACATCAGGAACCGTACAATTTCCAAGCAGGAACTCATGACCTGTGTCTTTTTTCATAACTCTGAGTAAGAGGAATTAATGCACCTCTCAATGTGTCAATACCTCTTCAATTGTCTCAAAGTGAATTTGAGGCTTTAGGATATCAACCTAGGGGACAGAGTGGTCGGGGTAAAATGTGCAAATCCAAGTCTCAAATTCTTGGACGCAAAAAATTGCTACCTCAGCAGCTAAAACACTTTACTAACCATGTGTTACTTTGACTTATTCAGAAATAGCAAAGATAAATATTCCGTCTAAGATTGTTGTGCTGTGTTTCATTAGAGGGTTTTATATTTTTGTTTTGTTTTGTTTTCCCTATTAAAAAGCAAGGGTTATGTAATATCTTGAAAGGTGAGGGTACTGGTGTGCTCAAAGGTTTTCAGCCTAATTTAAAAGTTTCAACAGACTGGAAAATTGTACTAATAGTTCCCCCACCTGATCCCCACAAAGAAAATTAAATCAGAATGCAAATGATTATCATAGAGATAAACAGAGAAATTCAGAAAATAGCATCTTTCTTTTCTAAAAATTTCTAACTCATAAACTGCAATGTATGTGTGTGTTCCAGATATTGGGGATATTTTCTATTTCACTTAACATCATACTACAAAAAATAGTCCTTAGAAGTTTATCATTCTCAGCCTACCTTCAGGCCTAGCATTAATTTAGGAGAACCTAAAATACATAACTTTTCTCCAGGAGATCCATGAATTTCTGTGACTTCTTAGGGATTTTATTTTCCAGTAGCCCTCCTGGTCTGAAAAACAACTTTCAAAACTTTACTCCCAATATCTAAATGATAGTTTTAAAGAACTGTCCCAAGAGTGCTGGAGAATCAAGAAGCAAAGAGACATTTCATAAGCACTTAATATGTTCGTAGTAGTGATCAATAAAAATGAAGTTTACTTTTAGGTTTCATGTTTTTTTCATCATTAAAGTATGTTTTTCCTAAACAATATTTTTTTAAATATAAAAACGTTTGGTAATTTATGCTATTAATTATCCATTCTGACTGAATATTAACAGCAAGATATACTTAGGAAGAACTCATAATGTGCAAAACAAAATGTGAATCTCATGATATGCAAAGTAAAAATATGAAGTAAAAAATCAACCACAAAATGATATATAATATGTAAAATGTGGAAATAGAAGAAAAAAATATTAATAGTGTTTTTTTTTTTTTTTTTTTTTTTTTTTTTTCAGTATGCGGGCCTCTCACTGCCGTGGCCTCTCCCGTTGCGGAGCAACAGGCTCCGGGCGCGCAGGCTCAGCGGCCATGGCTCACGGGCCCAGCCGCTCCGTGGCATGTGGGATCCTCCCGGACCCGGGCACGAACCCGTGTTCCCTGCATCGGCATGCGGACTCCCAACCACTGCGCCACCAGAGAAGCCCAATAGTGTTAATTTCTGAGAAATAGGATCAGTGTTTCTCTTTTTTATACTTTTTATAAATTTACCTGTTTTCCATAATAGGGCATATATTATTTGAAAGTGGAAAAAAATCATAAATATTGTTTTCAAATTGTATGGTACAGGGAGATGAGGAACTGCCCAGCAAAGATGTCATATGTCTTTCATCTTCTATTTAACAAGTGCCTTTGATCAAATCATCAGAGGCCATTAAGAAATGGAAAACACACACAAAAAAGTTACAGTCTTTGTAATAATGTGGTACATTTCATGTTTACCAGTTCCTGGAACCTCAAATAGGCAAACACAGAAAAACTTGGTGAATATGCATAATTCTCTGTTTTGCATAATAGTATCGGCTGCTATATATTTCATATACAATTTGAATATAAATTCAGCTACTCTTCATCTACAATTAAGCCTTCAATTAAGACCTCACTAATTAAACATTTATCCAAGGGCACAAATTTTGTTTGCTCTGATTAAATATTCACAATAAATCACTTTTTTGTAACCATATTCTTCCACATTGATTTTCCCTCTAAAGTTCACAAACCATTTCATCAACTTTGAAACTGAACTCATTTATTCCCCAAATTCTGGAAATACGTTCATAAGTGGCAAGAGGCAAAAGTCTGAGCTCATCAAAGAAATCCAAATGTTCAGATACTTTTAATAGGAATTCAATGACAGTTGTGAATAACCATTTGTTTACGAGAACATTCCTTCTTGCCCCACCCCCATGAGTAATTCTATAGAATAGTTTGAATATTTCCAAAAGCCCAGGGGCCCTCTCTTCATTTGCTAGTAGACCAAACTACTACAGAGATAAAGCAGAATATGTGGTTTTGAAAATGATGATTGTAATGACCAAACAATTCTACACTCTGCAACAATCCTCTTTAATGTTAAATGTCACCATAATCAGTTTTAAGTCAGAGGTAATTTTCCTTCATAATTCTTTTTACCCTGTTTTATTCTATTTCATCTCCTTCAGATAATTCTGTTATCTGGGTCTGAGGAAAAAATATATATATATGATTTTGCTAATCATTGCTATGTGTTTCACTAGTCCTCAAAGCAATCCAGAATCTGGAGGTCAAATGAGGATCTAAGACATGACCAAGGTTAGCAAACTTCTTCTGTGTCCCTTGCTTCCGATCTATTTGAAAAAGTTAAGGCATCACAACCAAGAGTTCAAGTCATCATTATTTACAGTAGTGCAGTCCCCTGGTGTAGATACACACACTCAATTTGCCTTCCCTCGCAGCTGTTCATGTGTGTCCAAAGATTTGTGCTTGATTCTTGGCTAGATTTGCACACTATTTGGATGGCTTCTTGGTCAATCTATACTTCAGAATTGTCCTCCCTAGAATAGCAGAAGCTGTGATCAAGCTCAGGGATGTTTTGAGGTCTAGCAATTAGCACATAAAGAAGTAATAGCCATTAATTAGTTACTACTGTGTATTCTGTAGTGTCTCCTAGGCAGAATCGTTACCCTATTTAACAGATGACTGAATGGAAATGCAAAAATTTTGTGACTTACAAGAAGTTTAAATGTCAGTCACAGGCAAAGCCAAAGCCGTAGCTCGACCTCCTACAATGAGCTTTTTTAGGTGCAGAGGTAAAGACAGCTTCCACCCTCTTAAAAATATGACAAGTCGTTGGTCTTTGAGAGCAAGTGAAGTGGGAAGGGCCCTCCTGGGTGACTGGAATTGCATCTCAGGAAGATACTAACAGTTTGGATTCTAAGTTGGGATGGAGGCAAGAAGTTCTACAAAATTCTCACACTCCTGCTTTCAGACGAGTATGAAGGGATCATGGTTTAGAGGTGCCCTACTAAGGCTGTGCCTACAATCGTGACCTCACGTTTTTGTATTATATTTATCTCTCTTGGTGAAGTGTGATGGTTGATGTCTCACTAACTTATTAAGTCTATAACAGAATTTGGAGCTCAAAGTAGACCCAAGCACAGGGCAAACTCATCCTTACTCATTATGGCTTGTCGCATCCATAGCCTACAAAGGATGCCCTTCCAAGGGTCTGCATCTTTATGGAGTAGATGTTCCCTCAAAAACACATGCTCCCAGTTGACCTTTTCTCAAATAAACTTCCTCCCTGAACCTGAAAGAGAGCTTGAGAACCTCACTGTGTGTGTGACAAATGGACAAGCATGTCCATTCTGCCATATTGTCTGTCACAACTGTAGCTCTGAAATCACAGAAGCCACTGCAGGGTTACAATTCCCTCTCTTTGAGATAGTATCCATCAGGAAATGGGACTCCTTATCAACCAGCTGGGAGTCAGGGCCAGTGAACCCCTCTGACCACAGCTGCTGTCAGCTTTCAACACCATGGATTCTGTTGTTCTTGCATGTTGGCAAATAATCCAGTCACCCCTTCCCAGCTTTCCAGTTCTCTACTTATCAGGTCAAATTAGTTAGCACTTGCTAAGTCTTCTAAGTAATAAAGTATTCCTTGCCACTTGCTTTCAGAGTTGTTTAAAGAGTCTCACAGGCAAGTCAGAAAATAACTCTTTAACAAACGCTGGGAAACCACCCTTCCCTTGATGTAAAGGAAAAGATCTGCAGGCTGTTAAAAGAACTTCCTCTGATTAATAGAGCACTGAACTGTGGTGCAAATCAATGTTGATGGCAGAAAGAAAATGACTTTTGGAGAGGTGAAGTAGAGTGGTAAAATACATTTCTTTTTAAATAAGTGGAAGTCTTTTCTCTTTTGCATACAATGGCCTGCCACCCTCCTACTTATCTGCAGAGATCTTGACCTCACATTTTTTTGTTCTATTGCACTCGCTGTTGCCACCTGCTGGTGACATAGCATGATTGAAGTACAGGGTGTGGGTGTTCATATGGGAAGTACAAACTGTAAGCTTAAGGCCAAATCAAGAGTCCACGTACACTGGAGACTCAGTCTTCCTTGAGACGGGAAAAGAACAGTCCTGAAAGCAGAGGGAAAAAATCCAATTCACACTCAACTTTCAAGAAGTTCTGCTATGTTTCCGTCCTATTTTGTCACCAATGCAAGAGACTCAGTTGCTTGCCATTATCCTTCTCTCTATAGGGTAACGTGGGACATGCCTCCTTCTGATCACTGGAGATATCATTTGTATCTTGCTATATTAATTTTGTATTTTGAAGACTAAAAGTTTTCAACGTAATGGAACTTGATCTCAAATGAAAGATGGCTTTTAGTTTTCCCTAAGCAAACTCTCAAGGCAAAGGATAACTTCTGTTCCCAAGGAGCCTAAGCGTGATAAGGTTCTGGCACACTACATCATTTATAAAAGAGCCCTCAGAAGTATGTATATGCACCAACACACCCAGAGGACTCAGGATAAGCAAGTTGTTTGAAGTAAAGCAAGTCTAGTTTTTAAAGACCCATACTGAGCTATAATTTGCGAAGGAATATGAAATGGAAATACCTTTCCTTAGGTTTCTCCACACTCATAAATAGCCAATGCCATGGTACATATTTCCTTGGAAATTCAGACACATTGGAAGCTACTGTGCATAGCTATACATGTGTAACCTACAAATTTATGGTCATACAATAAGAAGGTTTCAAATGAAAGTATGCCAAGTATCAGGAAGTTCAAGAGTTAAGATCCTTTCGCAATCTTAACACACACCCACAGTGCACAAATGCCACATCATAAAGAGATTTAAAAGCTTTCTTCAGTAGGAATGCCTAATATTGAATAGGCCCAGCATGGACAACTTAACACTTATATGTATTTTGTGTTTTAATTTGTAATTTGAGTTGTGTTTTAATATAGATATTTATTTTTCATTCCCTGGTCAAGTTCACAGTAATAACAGCAATGATGAGGGGCCCAAGGCCATGCCGGCACCCTTCTCTTCTGTATACACTACAAGTTACCTTGTCTAATTCCACAGCCTTTAAATGCCACCTATATTCTAGAGATTCTTACATCTCTTTCCCCATTCCTGATTTCTCCCCAGATTCATAGCCAATTGCCCATCTGAGAAGTAACCAGCACCTCAAACCTAACATGCCCCAAGTAAAACTCTTAATTATGTTACTCCAAACCTGCTCTTTTCTCTAAATTTCCTCTTCTCAGTAAATGACATTAAAATCTCCCTAGATACTGACATAAAAGTTCTGGGAGCTAACTTTGATCAGACTCTTTACTCTCACTGCTTATATAGGAATTCTTGCTAAATCCCTAGGCATCAAATTCTCTAAAATTCTAATTCTCTCTGTCTCCACTGATCCCACCTATATTAGTCATCTATTTGACATAATGAATGATTTCAGCGCAGAGTACTATAAAACAACAAGCATTGATTATCTCACAGGGTTTCTGAGGGTCAGAAATCTGGGAAGGGCTTTGCTGGGTGGTTCTGGCTTCAGGTCTCTCATGAGGTTGCAAATTGTCAGCCAGGCTACAATCATGTCAGCTGGGGAAGGATCCATGTCTGAGGTCACTCAGGTGGTTGTTGTCCTGCCTCAGGTCTTTGCTGGCTACTGGCTGGAGGTTTAAGTCCATGGCTACATGGGTTTCTCCTTAGAAACACATGGGAGTTTATTTCTCTCAGAGAGAGAGATCCAAGGAAGAGAGACGAAGATGGAAGCCATAGTCTTTTATAACCTAATCTCAGAAGCAACAGAATATCACTTATGCTGTATTCTGTTGGTCACATTGACTAATCCTGGTAAAATGTAGGAGGTGACCACAAAAGGATGTAAGTACAGGCATACCGGGGAGATTTTGTGGGTTCCATTCCAGACCACTGTAATAAAGCAAATATCACAATAAAGCAAGTCACATGAAATTTTTGGTTTCCCAGTGTATGTAAAAGTTATGTTTACACTATCCTGTAGTCTATTAAGTGTGCAATAGCTTTAGGTCTAAAAATAAGATACAAATACTTTAATTTAAAAATACTCTATTGCTGAAAAATGCTAACCATCATCTGAGCCTTCAGTGAGTTGTAATTTTTTATTGGTGGAAGGTCTTGCCTCGATGTTGACTGCTAACTGATAGGGGGGTGGTTGCTGAAGGCTGGGGTAGCTGAGGCAATTTCTTAAAAGAAGACAATGAAATTTGCCACATGGATTGACTTTTCCTTTCACCAATGATTTCTCTGTAGCAAGCAGTGCTGTTTGATAGCCATTTACCCACAGTAGAACTTCTTTCAAAATTGCAGTCAATCTTCCCAAACCCTGTTGCTGCTTTATCAACTACATTATATCATATTCTAAATCCTTTGTTGTCATTTCAACAATCTTCCCAGCATCTTCACCAGGAGTAGATTCCATCTCAAGAAATCATTTTTTTTGTTCATCCATAAGAAGCAACTCCTTATATGTCCAAGCTTTATCATGATATTGCAGGAATTCAGTCACATCTTCAGGCTCCACTTCTAATTCTAGTTCTCTTGCCATTTCTACCACATCTGCAGTGACTTCTTTCACTGAAGTCTTGAAGCCCACAAAGTCATCCATGAGGGTTGGAATCAACTTCTTCCAAACTCTTGGTAATGTTGATAGTTTGACCTCTTCCCATGAAACACAAATGTTCTTCATGGTATCTAGAATGGTGAATCCTTTCCAGAAGGTTTTTCAATTGACTTTGCCCAGATCCATCAGAGAAATCACTATCTACAGCAGCTATAGCCTTACAAAATATAATTCTCAAATAATAAGATTTGAAAGTTGAACTAACTCCTTGATCCACTGTCTGTGGAATGGATATTGTGTTAGCAGACATGAAAACAACACAAATCTCATTGTACAGCTTCATCAGAGCTCACCTGGGTGACCAGGTGCATTGCCAATGAGAAGTACTATTTTGAAAGAAATCCTTTTTTTTGAGCAATAGGTTTCAACTGTGGGTTTGAAGTATTCAGTAAACCATGTTGTAAACAGATGTGCTGTCATCCAGGCTTCGTCGTTCCACTTGTAGAGCACAGGCAGAGTCAATTTATCCTAATTCTTAAAGGGCTTAGGGTTTTTGGAATGTTAAATAAGTGTTGACTTCAACTTAAAGTCACCAGCTGCATTAGCCCCAAACAAGAGAGTCACCCTGTCCCTTTGAAGCTTTGAAGCCAGGCATTGACTTCTCTTCTCTGAGTCCTACATGGCATCTTCTTCCAATAGAAGGCTGTTTTGTCTTCATTAATTATCTCAGCTAGATCTTCTGGATAACTTGCTGCAGCTTTAACATCAGCCCTTGCTGCTTCACCTTGCACTTTTATGTTATGGAGATGGCTTCTTTCCTGAAACCTCATGAACCAAGCCCTGCTAGCTTTGGACTTTTCTTCTGCAGCTTCCTCACCTCTCTCATCCTTCACAGAATTGAAGAGATTTAGGGCCTTGCTCTGGATTAGGCTTTGGTTTAAGGGAATGTTGTGGCTGATTTGATCTTCTATCCAGACCTCTAAAACTTTTTCCATATCAGCAATAAGGCTGTTTTGCTTTCTTATCATTTGTGTGTTCACTGGAGCAGCACTGTTACTTTTCTTCAAGAACTTTTCTTTTGCATTCACAGCTTGGCTAACTATTTGGGGCAAGAGGCCTAGCTTTTGGCCTATGTTGGCTTTCAACATGCCTTCCTCACTAAGCTTAATCATTGCTAGATTTTGATTTAAAGTGAGAAATGTACCACCCTTCCTTTCACTTGAACACTAGAGGCCATTGTAGAGTTATTAATTGGCCTAATCTCAATACTATTGTGTCTCAGGGAATAGGGACATCCGAGGAGAGGGATAGATTTGGGGAACAGTTGGCTGGTGGAGCAGTCAAACATATTCAGTTAAGTTCGCTGTCTTATACGGGTGCAGTTCATGTTGCCCCAAAACAATGACAATAGTAATATCAAAGACCACTGATCACAGATCACCATAACAAATATAATAATAATGAAAAGCTTGAAATATTGCAAGAATTACCAAAATGTAACACAGAGACACAGAATGAGCAAAAGCTGTTGGAAAAATGGTGCCGATAGACTTGCTTGACACAGAGTTGTCACAAACCTTGAGTCTGTAAAAACGCAATCTCTGCAAAGGGCAATAAAGTGAGTGCAGTAAAATGAGATATACCTGTATGAAGAAGAGAAAATCATTGGGGGCAAATGTGGAGGCTGGCTACCATATCATACTAGCCCATGCTTCTACCCTCGACTACCTAGTCGCCTGGAATAGCTTCCTAATCCATCTCCCTGCTTCTCTTCCTGCCATCTCCATTTATTAACCACTCAGAAGCTAGAACTATCTTTTTGAAAACATAAATCAGATCTTGTTATTCATGTACTTCAAACCCTCCAATGGCTTTCCATTTTATTTAGAGTGAGATTTAAACTCTTAACCTGGCCCTGCCTACATGTCAACCTCAATGACCATCACACCCAGCCACCATGGATATGTTCCTGTTCCTCCAACATACCAGGTTGGAAGGATTCAGGTCACAGTTTAAATGTCATTTCTAGAAAAGCCAGCCAACACTACCTTATCTGAAGTGCTCATTCAGATACTCTCCTGCCCAACTGTCATCCCTGCCCCAGCCCCACACACGAACACAAATGTACTTCTTACCTGCTAAAAGAATCCTGATTTTGTGTTTAAGAGCAAACAAAGAGATCTTGGTTTCAGGGAACGCGGACTCCTCTCATCTACATGGATGACACATGGCTGCTCTGTAGCAGGCATGGTAACCATTTCTTTCAAGGATGAAGCAATAGGGTCTAGAAATGTCACGTTGTCCTAAACTGAGTAATGAGAGGTGAGGGGATGTCTACTGGGGGCTTCCTTTCCCTTGGTGAAGACGGCATCGTTTTCTCCACTACTTTTCTGAATGTGATTACCATGAGGATGTAAGTCCAGAGCTATGAGATAAGCAATCATCTTGTGACTATGATATAAGCAGCAAAATAAGGAAAACCCAACAACACCCCAGAATCATAAAATAGGAAGATACAAATTTCCCAGGACTCTGATCTTTGAACTACTACACTATTCCTGGTCTACAAATCTTTAGACTCCCTGGCATGTAAAATAATTATGTATCCTTATCACTAAGACCCTGCTGGCTGGGTCTTTCTGTTACACACAGAGGAAAGCATTCCTAATTGATAAATTTATTCGCAAAGAACCTTCCTGCTAAGTGAGATGGCTCACACATTAAAAATCTTAGACTCTATAACATAGCGTACACTGATAACAAAGTACGGTATTTTGATGACAAAATACCTGATGACAAAGAATCAACAGAAAGACTGAGGCCTATAATTTTCTTGCTAAACTTTCTTGAAGATCTTAAGCAGTAACAAATGAAGGCTGAATTATAAAAATAACTTGTTTTATAAGCATTTCCATGGAAAAGCTTTCTTTAATAAATTTAAGAATTATGAAAATGAATTTTTAATGAGTCTGACTACTACTGAAAAATAGTGTGTGGTACGCGGGCCTCTCACTGTAGTGGCCTCTCCGATTGCGGAGCACAGGCTCCGGATGCGCAGGCTCAACGGCCATGGCTCACAGGCCTAGCCACTCCGTGGCATGTGGGATCTTCCTGGACCGGGGCACGAAGCCGTGTCCCCTGCATTGGCAGGCGGACTCTCAACCACTGCGCCACCAGGGAAGCCCCCTGTTGTCTATATCTTAAAAAGCACACATTGAAGAAAGTTTAGATACAGTTGCTGTTACTCACCCAGAGGAATATTTTAAACCTTCTAAAGCATATTAAATACCCATCATGACAAGGAGAAAGGCTTGTGCCCTGAAGTTGAGATTTAGTGCCATAGCTGTTTAGTTTGCGGTAGCTTTTCCTATTCCCTGCCATTTGTCTTGGTCAATATTCGATTTTAGCATAACCCTTGACCACTTAGCTGATCTCCCTACTTGCACACTTCCATCACATACTCTTAAAATTTTTTAAGAGCTTTCATACTCTTACTTCAAGTTCATGTGTTAATGCGTGTTAATAAAACCAGAGTTTCAGGGGTTTTCTTCTATTTGCAGGATCTTTTTTTGAAAATAAATTCCAAAGTTTCTCCTTCCTCCTCGCCTATGGTGAGTTACTTTTCTACTGTACTTTAAACTGACAAAAGTTTATTTCAAGCAGAAGACTAATTTTAATTTCCCTGTTGACAATGTTAACCCAGTGGCATTCTTATGTCTTGACATGTTTTCTTCCAAAGGAGGTTTGGAATAGGTCAAGTCTTCGTGTTAGAGAAGGGAGATAGAGTGACAGAGCAGTAGACAAGAAAGAGACTAGAAAAGAGTCAGAAATTCTAAGATCTTGTCTCAGCC
Organism: Leucopleurus acutus; assembly: GCF_964270905.1. NCBI lineage: Eukaryota > Metazoa > Chordata > Mammalia > Artiodactyla > Delphinidae > Leucopleurus > Leucopleurus acutus. The sequence continues at coordinate 54,169,206 of NC_139158.1, forward strand.
CTACCTCGGAGTAGTCACACACATATGGGTAGGAAGCTGCTACCCTTGTAAGTCTCTGTAAATGGTGGCAGCAGTTTGGAGTTAACATGAACTCGATAAGACCTAGGTTCTAGCTCCTACATTGGCCCATGTTACTCTGAGAGGATTTGTTTCTCTGTAACTTCAGCTTCTTCTGCTGTGCAAAGAGGGAATTGTATTAGTTGTTGTCTACTGGTGATTACAGCTCTAAATGTTGCTTCTATTAGAATCTATCTGGGGGTAATTAGAGAATCTAGATCAGCAAGACCAAGTTAGTTCTCAATGGGTGCCCACCCATAACAAACGCATGGGGAGCTTTAGTTTTGCCGACTTCTTTTATCAATTATTTGATGACAGTGTGGCAAGTAAAATTTGCACTATGTGTTCCAATGTTTTTCCAACAGTTACAGAAAATTAAAAACAAACAAACAAAACACTCTTGCATCTAGCTTAAACTGAGTTTTCATAAAGGTAGAGGTCAAAGATTATTCAGAATTTATGCTGATGCTTTATCTCTGGCAGACCACGCCAGAGGTCTGTTGTTTTTCTCTGCAGCCAAGTATAAATGCCTGGTAGCAGCACATCAAGAATGAAAAGTTACCACCTTGATGTAATTGTCTGACTTGGGTCCATTTTGTCTCAAAAAAAAAAGTATCTTTATTTATAATAAGATAAACTATAAGGTAAATTATAAGATAAACAGTAATAAAATGATGCTCATAGTTTTTCATGGTTTGCTTCAGTGCAAAAAAAAAAAAATTACTCAATTTCTGTTCAGTCCATCAGAGGGACTCTGATCTACATTCCCTTTAATAAAGATTAGTTTGATATCCACACAAACTAAATAAGTATTTTATTTCCACAAAACCCTCTCAAATTTCAAATGATCAAATTTGCTTGTAAATTATAACCCAAGTTCATAGTTTGGTAGGTTGAAGGCGATTTAACAGATATTAAAAAAAAAATAATAGTACTGGGCATAAATTTAAACTAAATGTAATTAAAACATATTATTTTGACAAGAAAACCTCTTATCAAAATAAAATAAGTCTGAACATTGTGACTTTTTGTTCCAATGTCATGAACATATATATTTTTTCTTTTTGATTTTCTGATAGCCAAAACCACATATTGCTACACTGTAACTGTAATGAAGGAAGATTTTCAACTAGTCTCTTTCTACAGCGTTTAATTTTATTTTCCTGTTACAGTATATTGGGCACAAGGGGGCACTGAAGGAGTGAACAATCCCATCTACCATACTGCAACTGAGACACCTAAGTGTTTGTTCACCTTTCACTCTGCCACATTGTAGTAGTTACTTTCTTTCTTCTTTTTCTTTCTTTTTAATAATAGCTGTAAGGAGTTTGTCCAGCTTCTCTGGTCATGTGAGGGAAAACGTAGACATGGACATTTTCCAGCCCATGGATAACACCATCTTGAATGGCCTTTTCTGAGAATATACATCTCGTTTCATCATGAAATAGCATCATGTTTCACTAAAATGCCAAACATTGTGTCAAGAGTCTACCAGTTACATCCTTCCTTCTTACTACTTCTTATTATTCTTGGAGGCAGCTACAAACTGCATTTCCCAACTTCCCTAAAAGATCATTGTGGATAATGAGATGGAAGAGGAAGTTGCTGTTGTCGCCATGTGTAAGACATCTGGGAGAGTTACCCAAAGGCGGCTGAACTGGTAGGAGTCTTTTTCCTCTTCCTTCTTCTTCCTGCCTAGAGAGTCAATTCCATTGCTGGTGGTGCAGCAGCCATGTTTCAGTTCTAAAAAATGACAAAACAGAAAGAAAGAATACGCTTATGACCTTGGTAGGGCTTTTCCACTTCACCCCTGCACTGCTTCCTTCCAAATTGCATGTTATATGAAAGATTAAAAAAAAAACAAACACAAAACTCTTACCTAGTTTAATTCCCTATGATTTGAGTCCCTGTGATTTGAGTCCCTACAGATTTTAAAATAAAAGTATATGAAAACTACAATTTCCAAATGATGCATCCTAAAAATATCATGGTTGGCAATGGAGATTCTTTAAGTGTATATAGCAAAGGAATTGAACCAAAGGAAATATTTCACTGAGCTTCCATATAGTCCCATGAGAGGTAATACATGATTATGAAAAAGCGTGAAAAAAAAGCATTTTTTAATTTAGCTGGACAAATATAAAATATCAACTCATAGTCCCTACAGAAAAGTTATACACTGATTACAATAAATTTGAATTCTCCTCTAAATTACTGCTGCTTCATCTATAAAAGCAACTGCCCTTTTCACTGGGGTCAGTGCAAAGCTTTGTTCATCTCCATTGTTCAGTAGAATGGGCAGGCAGTTGCACTTTAAAAAAATTTACCCTCTCAGCACCCTGGTCAGCGGTCTCACCCTGAACTGTCATCACTCCCAACACCCTTAGCTCTCACCCCACCCTCACCAACGACCCTGCCTCCAATCCTTCTGGTAAAAGAAGACTAGAGAAGCCAAATATTCAAAAGCAGCTCCTCCTAGAGAAACATCCTGAGTTTCTGAGTCTATTTTGTCCATGAAAGATAGAACTGTTTATTTTTATGACGTTGGTTAATTGAAATTTTAAACGTCCCTACCAGTTGTACTATTCTATGTTATCTCAGTAGGTGGAAAATTTAAAAAAATGAGTGTAAATATTTTAAAATGTGAATCTTTGAATTATCAAAGTTGATGCTGTGCTTTTGGACAGTCCAGTCAAAGGACATTGTTATTGCAAAGTATTAGACATTGTTTTACCGAATAAAGGAGGAGGATGAAGCTCTAATTATTAGATGAGGTCCAAGACAATGCCCAATTCTATAGGAAAATGACAGTGCTTAGGATTATAGGCCATAATATTTTTGATACAGAGTTTGCATCATTGAAAAAAATCCATCTTTAATCCAAGAATGCCTTGATATATTGAAAGGAAATGACATGGCTTATGGGAAATAAATCATATCCTACTGTGACTTCTTTAAATGGATAGTGGATTTATATATTATCAAACTCAGCTGAATCTAGGGAAAAAAATCTTTTAAATTGCAGAGTAGACACAAAGAATTGTTGTTTTTTTAAAATATTTTGGTTAGCTTTTAAAAAAAAAATATTTATTTATTTATTTATTGGCTGCATTGGGTCTTCGTTGCTGTGTGTGGGCTTTCTCTAGTTGCGGCGAGCAGGGGCTACTCTTCGTTGTGGTACGTGGGCTTCTCATTGTGGTGGTTTCTCTTTTTTCAGAGCACGGGCTCTAGGCATGTGGGCTCAGTAGTTGTGGCTCTCAGGCTCTAGAGCATAGGCTCAGTAGTTGTGGCACACAGGCTTAGCTGCTCCACGGCATGTGGGATCTTCCCAGACCAGGGATCAAACCGGTGTCCCCTGCATTGGCAGGCAGATTCTTAACTACTGCACCATCAGGGAAGTCCTAAAGAATTGGTTTTTAATCAAAAGAGCAATTAAATACTGAACAGGCTATGTTAAATAAAGTTATATAATTTCAGGTTGGGGGAGCTCTTTTAAAGTCAAAGCACCAGCCATCAGTCATAAAAAATGGCCAAGCAGGAAGTGATTTCCTCACTAGAGATGCTTTTACCTGTGTTTGTTTAGTATTCTAGATCTGCAACTCAGATCTCAAACCTTGATATGAACAGTTTCAGCGCTGTGGGGTTTTTATAATATCAAACCAGAAAATATACATGTATACATTATAAAAAGCAACATAAGTATTTTCACCATAGAAGTATTTTGTACATCTGTTCCAACTAGCTTAAGCCTATTTATTGAAGGAACTTATTAACATGAAGTTTCCCACCACCCTCTGACACTTTATTTTTGTGAAGAAACTGGAATAAAGGTATTTTCAGCTATTAGCACAAAAAGGCAGAGGGGAAATTCCATGTCATGACCACTCCTTCTTTGGTTCCCAATACTGATTGCATTACACTCTGGCTTCTCAATGTATAGTCTGCAGACCAACGGCAGCAGCATGACTTGGGAACTTGGAAATACAGAATCTCAGGACCCCCCTCAAACCTACTAAATCTACAGGATCCCCCAGGGGATTCATAGACTCAGTGAAGTTTGAGAAGTTCTCCTTCAGGCTGCACCAACACCTAATTGAATCATCACATTCTCCTAGAAGTTGGGTGATAATGCAGTGAGAATCTATCACCTCTCCAAGTATGGATGTTACAAAAATGCAAGTTAATGCCAGAAATATAAGTTTATACCTCATGCAAATTTAATTCAGGTGCTGACTTTAAAACCTCACTCTCTGTAAGATGAGACTACCATTTATTTCTCTGAATCCTCATGAGCAAGCAATCAATTAACATAAATTAACATTGAAGATGCTTAATATTAAAATAGAAAGAAGTAAACCAGCAGACAAGAAGAGCACATTAGCCTCATCCTCCATTCCACTTTCACCACTAGGAATGTGTTAAAACACAGATGGTTTGGCTGCAAGATTGTCTGTGTGAAGATTCTTCTTTAACCTGTTCTTTTGGTCTTAGTTGTCCTTTAAGTTTAGCTGTAGTAAAGATTATTGTATTTTAAACACACACATACACATATTCTTGAGGAATGATGTAAGAGATTTTCAATGGCCATTTTTACCATTCTCTATTTTTACTTTAAATACAAACTTGAGAACCTAATTCTATGTAAGCTGTTAACTACTTACATTTTTGGAAAATTATACAAATACCTATAGGTTTACCAGTGCTTTCTTACTACATGTCTTGTCCTAGGTTGATTGTGTCACTGACAATAGTTTGGAAACACGGAAGCAATAATTAAGCTCCATGAGAGATGACACTAATGCCTTATAAACTAAACAGATGACTCAACTATGGAAGGAAAATGAGTATGAATGTTTAAATAGGTCTTAACTGGGTTGGAGAGGAGGTGGGGATGTTGAGGAAGAAAGAATAAAAGAGAATGGGTGTGAGAAAGGAAATATCAATGGAATGTTGAGATTGCAAATGAAACCCACAGAAGTCAGGAAATTCAGGAGTTAAGGTTCCCACTGCTCCCTTAATTCTGCCCCTGGTGTTGGGCAAATGCATTGTGTATGTATCTTTCATTACCAGATCCCATAACACTTAGCAACAGAGCCCATTTAGGGCGGTGATGAAGCATATTGCTCCTTATGAAATGAGCTTTAAATACACCGAAAGGTTAACAACTAGTATAACAAGGTACTTTTTTCTATAAAATCTTAACGTTAATTATAAAATCAGATAACATTGTTATGGCGTGAAATATGAAATACACAAGGCAGCACTCCCCTGGGGCACAATTGATGTGCACTCTGTTCACAATGGAATTTTCCCACCTTCAGAGGATAAAAGTGTAAATATTCTTTCTCCCTGGAAAACTAATATGAAAATTAGCTAATGTAGCAACATTTCAGAATCTCTGTTTTACATAGGAAGGATACACGTCTGAGGCTACAAACTATAGTTAAGATAGCCATGTATTAATAAACTAATGCGAGGCAGGAGATGGGGAATAACAAATAATTCCTACCTCCCACCAAAAAAAATTAAAAAAACATTTTTGGCCAATTTTGGAAAGCTGTGTAAGGCATTTTCCTTTAGATTTATCTTCCTAATAATGTTTATTCTTGTTAAATGAATGCCTCTCCAAATGTACTCAAGGTTAAGAAGTATCCCAGGAGTGTGTCCACTTGGAGATTAAAAACAAAGCAGTATAGGATAAAAAGGTGCACAAATCATTTATAAAATGCCCCTGAAGTTGCAGTAAACAGTGAGTGAACAGTGAAGAGTGAACTGTGTAGACACAGCAGTTTAGTGGTTATTAAGGAATTACAGAAGCTTTTGAAGAGTAAATTAACCCTTCCAGGAGTGGCTGTATCATTTGTGGGGCCCAGTGCAAAATAAAAATATGAGACCCATGTTAAAAATATTATTAAGAACTTCAAACAGATAAGCAACAAAGACCTATGGCACAGGGAACTATATTCAATATCTTGTAATAACCTATAATGGAAAAGAATCTGGAAAACTATATATATATATATGTCTAACTGAATCACTTTGCTGTAATCTGAAACTAATACATTGTAAGTCAACTATACTTCAATAAAAAATAAATAGGGCTTCCCTGGTGGCACAGTGGTTGGGAGTCCGCCTGCCGATGCAGGGGACGCGGGTTCGTGCCCCGGTCCGGGAGGATCCAACGTGCTGCGGAGCGGCTGGGCCCGTGAGCCGTGGCCGCTGAGCCTGCGCGCCTGGAGCCTGTGTTCCGCGGTGGGAGAGGCCACGGCAGTGAGAGGCCCGCGTACCGCAAGAAAATAAATAAATAAATAAATAAATAAATAAATAAATAAAACATTTAAAATTTAAAGAAAAAAAATATTAAGAACTTCAAGATGGTGTCAGTAGAGCATTAAACCAAGTGCAAGCCCTTCTGAGCACAGGGTCCTGCATGACTGCATAAGTTGCACACCCAGACCCCTTCTTTGGTTAAATGAACACCTCTCCTCTGCCTTTCTTATAGCACCTATCACTTTCTATTATTCTTAGTCCTTTGAGTCTCATCCTTAATTCTCCCTCTGGTCTGGACATTTCTTGTGGGCAGGGACTCTGAAAAGAGCACGGACTCTGGAATCAGATAAATCTGCCTTTACATTTCCAGCCTCCACCACTTTTTAGTTGTATGAACTTAACCACATTACTTAATTTCCCTGAAACTCAGTTTTCTCATCTGCAAAATGAAAGAGGAAAGGATTGCTGTGAGGATAAATTAATTTCGCAGTGTTTGGCCCATAGTGAGTACTTAAGAATAGTGGTTGTTCATATTATTGCATTATAAGGTTGCTGTGAGGATTACTGTGAGATAATAGAAGGAACTTCACAATGTTTAATGCTATGGGGCTGGTTGAAAATCGTATGGGAAGTTCATACAGTGGTGTGTCCAGAGCACTCTATCAATGGTACACCAATTAGCAACAACAGCAGCACCTGAGAGCTAGTTAGAAATGCAAATTCATGGACCCCAGCCCAGACCTCCTAAATCAGGAACTCTGGGGGTGGTGCATTGGGTGTGCCAAGCCTCCAGGTGATTCCAATATGCTCTCAAATTTGAGAACCACTGCTCTACTACATGAGTTGGATCTGTGAGCTGAAGAAGAAAGTCTTCTATGCTATATTTTTATTAAATTACAAAGCAAGGTGCAGAAGGGTTCCCAAACTGATTTCAAGCCCAGAGATTTTCCAAAATTGAAGCCCATTTCTCCACCCTGGAGACATTAATGATGGTATTGCTCTGGCCAGGGATGGAGGAACTAGTCTCACTCCTCAAACTTGTACCCGTTTCGCCTCTGGGGAGAGGAGCCCTTAAAGATTTTCCTTTTTCCATTTTGACTTTCTATACTGTTAGAATTTTCTTAACCATTCATATACATACATATGTGCATATATACATATATATATACATATATAAATCTTGTCATGTGGTTTTTAAAAACTATTCCTCTTTATTTTTTTAACAATTATTTTAAAGTAAATAAGCACATGTATTCTAAATATGAAAAAAGCATGGTTCTGATTAACTAGAATGAGGCCAGAATAAAAGGTGTTTGAAAATCAGGCCAAGTAGTAAGGGCCATTCCTCTAGAAGCAGAGAAATAGCCATAATCTGTGGACCTCTAACCAATGGAGCTGAGCAAACCCTCCTTGCCTGGGAAATCCTGACAGCAGGGCCTCTAATTTCATGAAATAAGCCAAGTTGACCTCAAAAACCGTTGGCAAGGAAATTACACAGGAGCCAAGGTACTTCACACAATCTCTCTTTGGGTTTTCATTCTTTTAGGGTTGGTTTCCATGGAAATCTGTACCTGCCAGTTCCCTGGGGTCTCTAAGCCTGAGGACTGTGAGGAAACAGGGAGGAGAAAAGTGGAGACAGTGCAGATTTTATAGGCTTCTTTTACTTAGCATTTTCACTTACAGTGTTCTCAGAAGCCTAATTGTGAGGCTTAGAGAAATTCCATTTGTAATATCCCCTTTATTTACCACTTTCGTGCTTTCTGGAACCTTGAAAACATAAGATAGCAAGGCTTCAGTGCATAGTTATTTTGTGTACAGATATGAAATTGGGTCAAAAGCCAGGAACAGTATTGTTTTCAGAATGTTTTAGTAATGATAAGAATCCTTTATATTTACAAAGAGAAATCCTTACCCAAAGACCCCAGAGCCCTTTAAATCTTTGAAATCTGCCTTGAGCCAGAGAAGTAAGAGCACATATTTCTACAACTTTGAATCCAGAGTGTTAAAGTCACTAAGACAGGTGGTCACCAGCTGGGAAGCAGTGAGCACAGCCAGGTGACCTCTGAAAACCCCTTCTGAAGTAAGAATGTGTGACAATTGTAGTTACAGAACAGAAGTGTCTCTGCCGACCCATATGTGAAGCTCAGTCCTGATCGGCTACATGGCTCTGTGCCTTCCCTCTCCTCCCGTAAAAAATTAGGTTGAGAAAGGATTACATGAATTTCTGCTCCAACTGAGAGGGCACCAGTCAACTTTGACTGAGTTCTGTTTGTGGATTACTGAGGGGGCCATAGGAAGGTGATAGCAAATAAATAGAAGAAAGTACCTAAAGAAGCTTACAACTGTTTAGGAATACACAGTATATGATGCACCTAATATATTCAAAGGGCACTTGTGTTACTTTTACACAGCAAAATTAGCCTTGTTTCTGGGACACCATTTCAAAATTGACCAAGAGGCTCAAGGCCAGTTTGGTGTTAAAAAATTGGAGGTATGATATCTATTTTTTGTATCTGGTTTGCTTGCTTGATGGTTTTATGTAGAATATCTTAAATAAAGCAGTTTTATTGAAGTATAACTTACATACCATAAACACCCGTTTTTAAGTAATTAAATGAATTTTAGTAAATTTATAGAGTTGTGCTACCATCACCACAATCCAGTGTCAGCATAATTCCATCACCCCAAAAAGATCCCTCAGGTCCGTTTGCAGTCAGTGTGTACCCCAGACAACCAATGAACTGCTTTCTGTCACTATGGATTTTCCTTTACTGGGCATTTCATATAAAGGGAATCATACTATAAATATTGTCTTTTGGCTCTGGCTTCTTTCATTTAGCACCATATTTTTTAAATTGATCCATGCCGTAGCATGTATCAGTAGTTTTATTGCTGAAAAGTATTCCATTGTACGAATATACTGCATTTTGTTATCCATTCGATAGTTGATGGGCCCTTGGGTGGTTTCCACTTGGGGCTATTATGCATAAAGCTACTATAAACATTCACATAAAAGTCTTTGGGAGAACACAAGTTTTAATTTCTTTTGAGTAAATACTTAGGAGTAGAATTACTGGGTTGTATGATAAACTTATGTTTAACTTTTTAAGAAACTGTCAAAATGTTTTCCAAAGTGGCTGTACCAATTTACATTTTCATCAGCAATGTATGAGGGTTCCAGTTTTTCTACATCCTTAACAATATTTGCTACAGTCTGATTTTTTTTTTTATTATAGACTTTCCAGGACTGTCTTATTGTGGCTTTGATTTGAATTTGCTAAATGACTAATGATGGTGAACATCTTTTCATGTATTATCAGCTATTTGTATATCTTCTTGGCAAAATACCTAATCCAATAATTTGTTCAATTTTAAATTTGCTTGTTGTTCCTAGTATTGAATTGTAAGAATGCTTTCAATGTTATGGATACAAATCCTTTATCAGATATATGTTTTGCAAATATTTTTATCCAGTTGTGATTTGTCTTTTCATTTTCTTAACTGTGTCTTTGAAGTGCAAAAGCTTTTCATTGAGATTTATGAAATTTTTCTTTATGGATCTTGATTTTGGTGACATATCTAAGAACTCTTTGCCTATCCTAAGATCAAAAAGATTTCTTGAATGTTTTCTTCTGGAATTTTTATAGCTTTTTACATTTAGATGGTGTGGTACATTAATCTATTTCCAGGTATTAAACTAACTGTGCTTTCTTAGAAAAAATGCCAGTTGGTCATGGTGTATAATCCTTTATATATGTTGCTGGATTTGGTTTTCTAATATTTTAGAACTTTTCATCTGTAATCTCAAGGGATATTGGTCTATAGATTTCTTGTAATGCCTTGTCTGGCTTTATTATCAGGGTAATAATGGCCTCATAGAATGAGGTGAAAAGCGTTCCCTCCTCTATTTTCTTGAAGAGTTTGTGAAGGATTGGTAATGTGGCTCTTTAAACATTTGATAGAATTCACCATAGAAGACATGTGAGCCTGGGCTTTTCTACATAGGAGAGTTTTAATAACCAATTCAATTTCTCTACTTGTCAGAGTGCTAGTCTGATTTTCTATTGCTTCTTGAGTCAGTTTTGGTCATTTCTGTCTTTCTTGGATTTTTTCATTTCATCTAAGTTGTCCAATGTGTTATGTAAAATTCTTCCTAATATTTCCCCTTATAAGCCTTTTTTATTTCTTCAGGGTTAGTACTAATATCTTCTCTTTCATTCCTGATTTCGGTAAGTAGTGTGTCTTCTCTCTTTTTCTCTCAGTCAGCCTAGCTAAATAATTGTCAATTTTGTCGATTTTTCAACCTTTGGCTTCATTAATATTCTCTATTGCTCTTCTGTTTTATGTTTTACTGATTTCTACTTCATTCTTTATTGCTTCCATTATTCTGCTTGCCTTGTGTTTAGTTTGCTCTTCTTTTCATACTTTCTTAAGGTAGAAGCCTCAGTTATTGATCTGAGATCTTTCATCACTTCTAATATAGTTTTAAATTTCCCTCTAAGCACTTCTATGGTCACATCCCACAAAGTTTTGGTTTTCATTCTATTTAAAGTATTTTCTAATTTCCATGTGATTTCTTTCTTGACCCATATATTATTTGGAAATGTGTTCATTTCCAAATTGGGGGTTTTCTAAATTTGTTTCTGTTGTTGATTTCTAATTTAACTATGTTATGGTCACAGGAAATAATTTGTATGATTTCAATTCTTATAAATATAGTGAGTCTTGTTTTATGGCATAACATATGGTCTTTCCTGGAAAATATTCCATGTGCTCTGTTGTTGGGTAGAGTATTCTACAGATTGTTAGTTGAAGTTGGTTGATATACATTATATCTTCCTAATTAATTGGTCCTTTTACATTATAAAATGTGAAATTTTGTCTCTAGCAACATTTTTAAAGTCTATTTTTTTCTGATATTAATAGAGCCATTCAAACTCTCTTACGGTTATTGTTTGCATAGAATATAATTGTCATGCTTTTAATTTTAACCTATTTGGATCAAAAGTGTTTCTTTTATAGGCAGCTGGAGCTTGAAGTTTTATTCAGTCTAATAATCGTTGCATTTGATTAGTTTTTAAGCCATTCACATTTAATGTAATTATTGATATCATTTGATATATATCTTCCGTTTTACTTTTTATTTTCTGTTTCATGTCTCTTTTGTTCCTCTGTTCCTGCATTACTCCTTTTTTTGTGGTAAATAGATATTTCTAGTGCATCATTTTAATCCCTTTGTTATTTTTTTTCTTAAATAGTTTGGGGTTTTTAAAGTGGTTGGTTTAAGACTTGCACTACAGATCTTAGCTTATTGCAACCTATTTCAAATTAATACTAACTTAATTTTTATAAAATATATACACTTAGTCCAATATAGCTCCATTTCTTCCTCCCTCCTTTTTGCTATTATTTTCATATATATTACATCTTTATGTTATAAGATTAGTAATGCAGTTTTATGAGTATTGTTTTATGCAATATTACATATTTTCAACCAGTTAAGAGGAGAAAAGAGAAGACACTATATTTATACAATTTCATGTATTTTCCTGTATATTTAATTTTGCAGTGTTATTTATTTCTTCACATAGGTTCTAGCTACCATCTAGTATAATATATCTAGTATGATTTCCTTTCAGCCTGAAGGAATTCCTTTAGTATTTGTTGTAAGATAAGTCTGATAGCAACAAATTCATTCATTCTTTATTTATCTGGTAATGTCTTTAATTTTGGAATGTCAGTTTTGGAGTATAATTGTAATGGATTTAGAAATCTTAGTTAGCAGTCACACTCTTTCAGCATTTTGAAAACATCATCCCATTGTCTTCTTGTTTCTTTTGTTTTCAATGAGAAGTCTGCTGTTAATCATAGTATTGTTCCCCTGTATGTGATGTGTCATTTTTCTCTTATTCTTTTCAAGATTTTCTTTGTCATTGGTTTACAACCACCATTTGACTATGACACCTCCAGGTGTGACTCTCTTTGTGTTTATCTTCCTTGGAACTCATTGAGTTTGTTGGATCTGTGGACTAGTTTTTAATAAAATTTGGAAAATGTTTGGCCATTATTTCTTCAAAAAATTTTTCTGACCTTTTCTCTCTCCTCTTTTTCTGAGACTCCCAATATACATATGCTAGTATGATTGATAGCATCCCATAGGTCTCTGAGGTTATCCTCATTTTTCTTGATTTTTTTTTCTTTCTTCTCCAGCTTAAATAATTTCTACTCATTCACCTTCAAATTTGCTGACTCTTTCTCCTACAATCTCAAATCTGCTATAGAGCCCCTATGGTGATTCTTCACTTCAGTTATTTTACTTTTCAAATGAAGAATCTCCACTTAATTATTTTGTATTTATTGAGATTTTATTAATCTAGACTTTATTAAGAGTCTCAATTTGATTAATCATTGTTATCATAGTGTTCTTTAATTCCTTGAAAGTTACTTTTAGTTGCTTGAATGTATATATAATAGCTGTTTTTAAGTCTTTGTTTAGTCCAACAACTGAACTCCTCAGAGAGAATAGGTATTCACTTTTTTTCCTGAGCATGGGTCATAGTTTCCTATTTCTTTGTATGCCTTACAATTTTTTTTTTTGGTCAAAAACTGAACACTTTGTTTAAAACTGGACATTTTGTGTAACATGATACAACAACTCAAGGTTTCCTATTTTTCTTTCCTGGAAGCTATTATTGTTGCTGCTTTTTTGTTTGTTTCTTTATTTGTTTAGTAATTTGCCTGAACTAATTCTGTGGAGTCTGCCTCCCCCATAGCATTTGACCACTAGTGTCTTTGCTCAGATTTTTCTTCATTCTTGCTTTTATTTGTTGAGTTTGGCTTCCTTTGATTTGCTCTTGTGTAAGCGTGGCTTAATGGTCAGCTAATGCTTGGTCAGAGATTGTACTCAAACACCTTGAGCCATTCTACCACTTGACAATAGAGCTACGTGTAGACTGGGAAATGTATTTAAAGTTTAGGTGGTTTACAAAACTGCCCTGACTTACTGTCTGTGTGTTCAAAACCTCACAATCAGCCAAAATACATAGCTAGGGACCTTTCTAACCTCTCCTGAGTATGTGTATAGCCAAACCATGCAGACAGCTTTCCAGATGACCAGAAATATCTTGGAGCTTATCAAGGTCCATCAAGCCTATATTATTCTCTGGCTCTCCCTGTAAAAATTTTCCCCCAAGCAAGATCACAGCTTCAGGCTAGTTGAATTATTGGCCTTCTTTGTTTGCCACCAAGATCACACTATTTTCAATAACACTTAGGGATGTGATTTTTTTGCACTCTGTTCCAAATCAAGTCATTCCTTCCAGCAATGAAGCTGCTGGTCTTCTTAACATGCCACAACAGAACTTCTATACTAACTGAAATGGAAGCATCCCCAGGCTGAAATTCCATCAATTTTCACTGTTCTACCCCAAAGTTCTAAATTTGTTTTTATATCTTTGGTAGATTTATTTCAAGGGTTCTAAATAGTTGTTTTCACAATTTTGCCCAATTTTATCATTGCTTTCTGGGAAGGGGATTTGCCTTGCTCCTTACTTCTTCTGTCTGGAATCCCTGAACTCTAGAATAAAATTGTGTGTCTTTGGAATCCCAGCAAAGAGATTACTGATGGGAAGAAATCTAGAAAATATCACTTTATTACAAAATAAAATAAAAATAAACAACCTGGAGTTGATTGCCCCTCCCAAATTTGTACTAAGCCCAGAGATTTTCCAAAACTGTACTCATTTATCCACTTTGACAGGTGGCACTAAGGGTGCTCCCCAGGCTGGCCAAGTTTACCCACTCTAGTGTATACTGTTTGTTGATATGTGTGCCTTTCTACCAAGGCTCTAGGAAATAGCCTCTCCAAGTGAATCAGGATGTTAAGGGATATATTGGCTCTTATAACTGACAAAGTCAGGGTGAGGATCAGGTGTGGTTCAATCAGGCTTCCTATGAGGTTCTTGCCTCTGCCCATCCTTACCTTCATCATCAGGCTGCAGCAGTTTCAAGAATCATACCTGCACAGCATCTCAGAGAGAGGGAGGAAAAGACTATTACTTCCTCTGGCTCTCTCACTAAAGAAAAAACTCCCATTACCACATTTCCTTGAAAACATACCCATTTCTGAGCCAATTCCTTTGGTCAGAGGAATGCCATATGCTGATTGGCTATAACCTGGGTTTTTAAACTGACCCTTGGCAAACTTCTTAAAGTTCCATATACACATGAACCCTGTGGGGATCTTGGTAAAATGCAGATTCTGAATCAAGAGATTTGGAGTAGAATCTGAGATTCTGCATTTCTAGCATCCCAGAAACACTGAAGGCCTACATTCTGAGTACAGAGGAATCGTGGTTATGTGGACTAGATATAGAAGGGCTGTAAGCTTCCTGAAGATGGCAATTTTGTTTTTATTCACCATTGAATTCCCAGGGCCTATAATACTACCAAGTACATAATAGGTATCCTATAAATATTTGTTGAGTTTTGAAGAATTATCTTCCAAAAAACTGGGAAATTGATGGCTAGGCAGGTAACAGATCTTCCTAATCCATTAACCCTCTCCAAGCACAACTGTCAACTTTTGAGCTTTTCCAATATTACTTAAAACACCCAATACATTCTGAAAGCCCAGAATGAATAAGTGATACAACACTTGCACTTTGAAATTGGAAAGTTACAGAAATCTCCTTTCCTTGAGAACTTTGATAAGAACAGCTCAATAACCCCATTGAGACATCAATATTTAGACAGAGGGATCTATTTTCCAGGTGCACAAAATTTTGCAATTAGAAGTATTATATACAAAGATTATTGAATGTTTGAGCCTCCAAGAAAACTGCATTATTTTCTGCAAACTTTTTAAAAATTGAAGTATAGTTGTTGTACAATATTATATGAGTTACAGGTATACACTATAGTGATCCACAGGTTTTAAAGGTTATACTCCATTTATAGTTATTATAAAATATTGGCTATATTGTACAATATATCCTTATGGCTTACTTTATACCTAATAGTTTGTACCTCTTAATCCCCTACCCCTATATTGCCCCTCCCCCTTTCCTTTTCCCCACTGGTAACCACTAGTTTGTTCTCCATATCTGTGAATCTGCTTCTTTTTTGTTATATTCACTAGTTTGTTGTATTTTTTAGATTCCACATACAACTGATATCACACAATATTTGTCTTTCTCTGTCTGACTTATTTTACTTAGCATAATACCCTCCAAGTCCATTCAGGTTGTTGCAAATGGTAAAATTTCATTCCTTTTTATGGCTGAGTAGTATTCCATTGTATATACATACTAACTCTTCTTTACTCATTCAACCGTTGGTAGACACTTAGGTTTCTTCCATATCCTGGCAGTCGTAGATAATGCTACTATGAACATTGGAGTGCATGTATCTTTTCAAATTAGTGTTTTTGGGTTTTTTGGCTATATATCCAGGAGTGGAATTGCTGGGTCATACGGTAGTTCTATTTTTAAGATTTGGAAAACCTCCATACTGTTCCACAGTGACTGCACCAATTTACCTTCCCACCAACAGTGTGCAAGGGTTCCCTTTTTTCCATGTCCTTGCCAATATTCGTTATTTGTGTTCTTTTTGATGAAAGCCATTCTGTCAGGTGTGAGGTGATATCTCATTGTGGTTTTGATTTGCATTTCCCTAATGATTAGTGATCTTGAGCATCTTTTCATGTATCTGTTGGCTATCTACATTTCCTCTTTGGAAAAATGTCTATTCAGTTATTTTGCCCATTTTAAAATCAGGTTGTTTGTCTTTTTGATGTCGAGTTGAATGAATTGTTTATATATGTTAGATATTAACCCCTTATTGATCATGTCATTTGCAAATCTTTTCTCCCATTCAGTAGGTGGATGGTTTCCTTTGCTGTGCAAAAACATTTAAGTTTAATTAGGCCCCATTTGTTTATTTTTGTTTTTATTTCCTCTAGGACGTGGGTCAAAAAGGATCTTGCTGTGATTTATGTCATGGAGTGTTCTGCTTATGTTTTCCTCTAAGAGTTTTATAGTATCCAGTCTTACCTTTTGGTCTTTAATCCATTTTGAGTTTTTTTTTTTGTGTATGGTGTTAAAGAGTGTTCTAATTTCATTCTTTTACATGTAGCTGCCCAGTTTTCCCAGCACCACTTATTGAAGAGGCTGTCTTTTCTCCACTTTACATTCTTGCCTCATTTGTCATAGATTAATTGATCATAAGTGTGTGGGTTTATTTCTAGGCTTTCTATTCTGTTCCATTGATCTATGTGTCTGTTTTCATGGCAGTACCATTGTCTTGATTACTGTAGCTTTGTAGCATAGTCTGAAGTTAGGGAGCATGATTCGTTCAGCTCTGTTCTTCTTTCTCAAGATTGTTTTGGCTATTTGGTGTCTTTTGTGTTTCCATACAAATTTTAAAATTATTTGTTCTAGTTCTGTGAAAAATTCCATTGGTATTTTGATAGGGATTGCTTTGAGTAGTATGATGAGTTTAACAATATTAATTCTTCCATTCTAAGAACATGGTATATCTTTCCATCTGTTTGTGTCATCTTCAATTTCTTTCATCAGGATCTTGTAGTTTTCTGAGTACAGGTCTTTTACCTCCTTAGGTAGGTTTATTCCTAGGTATATTATTCTTTTTGATGTGATGACAAATGGGGTTGTTTCCTCAATTTCTCCTTCTAATAGTTTGTTGTTAGTGTATAGAAATACAACACATTTCTGTATATTAATGTTATATCCTGTAACTTTACAGAATTTATTGATGAGCTCTAGTAGTTTTCTGCTGGTGTCTTTAGGATTTTCTATGTATAGTATCATGTCATCTGCAAACAGTGACAGTTTCACTTCATTCCAATTTGGATTCCTTTTATTTCTTTTTCTTCTCTAATTGCTATGGCTAGGACTTCCAAAACTATGTTGAATAAATGTGGTGAGAGTGGGTATTCTTATCTTGTTCCTGATCTTAGAGGACATGATTTCAGCTTTTCACCATTGAGTATGATGTTAGCTGTGGGTTTGTCATACATTGCCTTTATTATGTTGAGGTATTTTCCTTCTATGCCCACTTTTCTGGAGAGTTTTTATCATAAATGGATGTTGAATTTTGTCAAAATCTTCTTCATCTATTGAGATGATCATATGGTTTTTATTCTTCAGTTTGTTAATGTGGTGTATCTCATTGATTGATTTGCAGATATTGAAGCATCCTTATATCCCTGGGATAAATCCCACTTGATCATGGTGTATGATCCTTTTACTGTATTGTTGGATTTGGTTTGATAACATTTTGTTGAGAACTTTTTGCATGTATATTGTTCACTGATATTGGCCTTTAATTTTTTTTTATGATATCTTTGTCTGCTTTTGGTATCAGGGTGATTCTGGCCTCGTTTAATGAGTGTAGAAGTATTCCTCTGTAATTTTTTTGTAATAGTTTGAGAAGGATAGTAGAAGTGGCCTGCTATAGGTGATGTCCTATGTGTCCTAGCAGTGCACTCCCCTCTTGTTACCCAAGCTATATGCTCTAGGGGTTCCCCTAAGAGGGCTGTATGGGTCCTTCTATTGTAGTGGGATGACTATGGGCATGATCTGTTAGGCTTGTTTGGACCCTAGCCTGGTTGGTTGCCAGGCCCTGCCTTGTGCTGATGCTGCTGGCTGTTGGTTAACAGGGCCTGGTCATGAATGGCTGATTGCAGAACCCCACGGGGCTCCAGGGCTAGTGCTGGCTCACTGGTGAGTGGAGACAGGGTCCAAACGACTCCAGGGCTGTTGCCCTCCCACTGGTGGGTGGAGGCAGATCCTGGGGTTAGTGGCAGACTAATAGCAGGTAGAACTGGGTCCTGGAGTCTGGCTGCAGGGCCCAGGGTTCTTAGAGCTGGTGTCAGATCAATGGGAGTGGGGGGGTGGGGAGGGCAGAGTCCAGTTCCTGACATAGTTGGGTATGGGGTCTTAGGTGTCCCAAAGCTTGTGTTGGCTGGCTACTGGGCAGGGCTGGGGCCCAGTTGGTCCCAGGGTAAGCTCTGGCCTGCTGTGGGTGGGCTGGATCAGTAGGCTGTGGGATTGTGGTTTTCTTGCATCTGGTGTCTGCCCCCTGGTGGGTGAGGTTGGTCTAGAGGCTAGTGCAGGCTTCCTGGAGGGCAGGGCCAGTGCCTGCCCCCTGGTGGATGGGGCTGGGTCTTGGCCCTCTGGTGGGTAGGACCATGTCTAGACGTGGTTGTGCGTTTAGGAAGTCTTTAGCCAACCTGTCTGCTGTTGAGTTGGGCTGTGTCCCTACCCAATTAGTTGTATGGCCTGAGGCATCCCAACACTGGTACCTATAGGCTGTTGAGTAGGGCCAGGTCTTGGTGCTAATGAACTAGAGGGTGGATCTCATGATGGCGCCTAATTGCACCAGTGTTCACACAGTAGAAACCTCCCAAATATGGTTGACACCAATGTCTATGTCACCAGGATGAGCCTCAGCCGCCTCCCCCCACCCTGTCCCTCTGGGAGACTATCCAAGACCAGCAGGTAGGTCAGGCCCAGGCTCCTATCAAATTACTGTTTTTGTACTGGGTCCCAGTGGGCATGAGATTCTGTGTGCACACTTTAAGAGTGAAGTCTTTATTTCCCCCAGTCCTTTGGGACTCTCAAAATTAAACCCCACAGGTCTTCAAAGCCAAGTGCTCTGGGGGCTTGTCTTCCCAGTGCAGGACCCCTGGGCTGGGGAGCCCAACGTGGGGCTCCAAACTCTCTCTCTCCTGTGGGAGAACCTCTGCAATTAGTCTCCAGTTTGTATGTTGCCCACCTGTGGGTATGGGATTTGATTCTATCATGAGTCTGCCCCTCCTACCCATCTCGTTGTGGTTCCATCTTTATGTCTTTAGTTGTAGGTTCTGGTATGTTCTGGTCTTTTTCATCGATGGTCATCTGCAGATAGTTGTGATTTTGGTGGGCTCATGAGAGGAGGTGAGCTCAGGGTCTTTCCATTCTGCCCTCTTGACTATCCCTTTGCAAATTTTTAACATGCCTTCTTGTACGGGACAAGGGTAAGTGGCATGTAAAAATGACACAAACTATCCAAATTCATATTGAAATATAGAAATGAAATGAGATATTCTTTTGTTAACACAATATACTCTGATTCATTAGAAAATATAAGAGCAAGTGATTTAGATTTGAAAGGACTTCTAATACTTTCTAAGAAGTTATTCTGAAATATTTTTACATCTTTCTGTTTCTTTCTGATTGCAGCCCTCAGCAGTAGCTCTGCATTCTGTAGAAGGAGTGAAGCCACTTGGATCGATGACTTCCTGAATTCCATGCATTCACCCAGACTGATGGCTTTTGAGAGAAAACATTATCTCCAAACGAAAAACTTCAAATGGAAGACTGTAAAACATAAAAACAGCCAACCAACCAAACAAACAAAACCCACTCAGACTTGTGACCCTTGGTACTTCCCAACTCTAATACCCTAATGAAGCAACTTTTCTGAAGTTAGAGGGAATAACAGCCATCCTCACAGCAGTCAATGCCAATGTAAAGTCTTCGTGGACCCCACCTGCTTGGTAGTAGATCTCAGATGACTGTCATAGGCCCAGTCAGTTCCTGTGAAAGGGCTAATACCCAACCCCCATTTTCTTATCCCCCTTCTCTTATCAGGGGGAAATGCATTTATTCCTTCTGGGGACTGATTTGTGGAGGTGACAATTAGCCTCATGGAAACAAATGCAAACTTGTAACTGAGACTTCTCAGTTGCCCCTAAACTCCAAGCCTGCCTCCTGACAAGCTCATAGGATAGAAGGTTATTCTCTGGCCAGGAAGTTTATGAATGACTGGTTTTTTTTTTCATGAGAGAAGGATATATAGGAATAAGAAAAGAGAAAGCAGGGGACAAATGTTATCATCCATTTTTCCCTTCCTCAAGCAGAAAATGGTCTGTGCTTCACACAAAGGAAGCATAGGGAACAAGACCTATTGCTTTCCCTGGCAATGAAAGGGAAAAAAAGAGCATCATGCACCAACTGAAACAACTTTGAAAGCATCAGTGAAGCCAGTTCTATAGCTGAGGGGCCGGAACACACCATGAACAACTTAGGAAAAAAAATCTCGGTAGCTAAAATGTCTACAAAAGCCTAGAAATTGCTGCCTTCAGAGAGATATTTTTCCTGTCAAATTCTGTGGGAAGACCAGGGGACAGAATTGAAGAGAGACACAAACAGTAAGTACCCCAGGTAGAACCCCAAATCTCTGGGTTAAACCAGAACTGTTATAACTCTTGGGTATTCTTGGAAGAAAAGAGAATTTTCCATAGGAATGACTATACATATTCTTCCCTGCCAACCACCCTCTGCTGTGCCCCATATTCTTTTTAAGCACTTATGCATTTTCGGACTTCCCTGGCGGTCCAGTGGTGAAGAGTCCGTGCTTCCAGTGCAGGAGGCAAGGGTTCAATCCCTGGTCAGGGAACTAAGATCTTGCATGCTGCATAGCACTGTCAAATAAAATAAAATAAAATAAAATGACTTATGCATTTTTGCTCTTCCTGCAATGTATGCCAATCTGAACCCATAAGAACTGGATGAACCAAAATGGCCACAAAATGATCAAGGAGATAGTCCACTTCACTTTTCCTAAAAGGTTCTTCCCATCTCTTATCCCCTCTTGATTTTAGACTCAGGAAGTTTTGAAGAATGGTGGTAGCAATCAAAACTAAACTAGGGAATGAGGGGTTCTGAAAGCTCTAATAGGAAATATATTAGAATTAGGGAATTTTGCTTAGGAAAGGTAATTCTCTGAGCTCATCATTGCCTTTGCTGTGTTGGAAATCTTTCAAGAACTCTAGATAATGGGTTTTAAGAGAGTAATCCAAAATAGTTTTTGAAATACTAAGCAATCTAGAGAGTTTACAGGACCAAAAGTGGTCAGACAAAAGTATTACAGACTTTCATCATTGCAAAGTGGTGATTTTCCCCATCCTTCCCATTTCTATGCAAATCCTTAATCAAGGAAGTAGTAGTGATTACTAAGTGTCTCTTAAACTTCAGGATATAATGTGAATAATCAAAGTCACTCATTTAAAAGATGAGACATAAATGAGTAACTATGAAGATCATATAATCAATCTGTGGAAATTAACAACATTTCAAAGTTCAGTTGAATCCCCCTGAAAAGTCCTAGCTTTGTAATTCTAAACAGTTGCTGCTTCCAAGCCAAAAAGTAATCCTTTAGTCTTCTCTTTGGTAACTATTCCTTCCTACCTCACCCCCACCACACCTATTCCCAGTGTTTTTCTTTCTAACAAACAGAGAAAGAAAAAGGAAAAGAAAAATAATAACTGTTTAAAATTCCAAGGTTTTACTTCAAGCCAAGGTCACCTTTCTAACTAACTTTGATCAGGTAAATTACCTCTAAGTGTCTCAATTTTTCCCTCTAGAAAATTGAAATAATGTATCACCTTTGATCTGCAAATTTGTAAGGGCATTTAGAGATTGAATGAAACCTACCTGCTGGGATTTCTGTTTCCAGGAAGATGGAGTAGCCATCCTTCTACTTAATCCTCCTGCTAAGTTCAACTAAAAACAACTAAACTAAAAACAAATATAAGAAGATCCTAAAGTTGATAAGAGGAAGACAGGCCAGCTAGAGGCCTTGGGACCTGAAGACCATAGGTGGTAAGTTCCCTGAGGTTTCTCGGCACTTCATGTATTCCAGACTGAATACTGGAGAAGTGGCACCCTACCAACACCATAGATGGAAAAAAAAAAAAAAAAACCAAAGGGAAGCCTGCTCTCTCTGGCCAAAGGATAAGGAACAGGGTAGTCTAGAAAGGTAAAAAACTTTTAGATAACAACCAGTCTACATCAGCCAAGCAACACAGAAATAAACTGCAGCCCAACCCCTACCTCCACCAGCAAAGGCCAAGTGGAGAGCTTAGACATCCACCCTTGGCAGGTTGAAATCAGGGGCTCCAATCCTCTCTCCCCTAGCGTTTGTCAGAAGAGGCCTAATGGAGAGTCAGGATATTCACCAACATTAAGTGGTAACAATAACGCCCCAACCCACAGCATTAGTGGAAGCCATTCAGGGACCCTGAAATCCCACCCCAACCAACAGCAACAAAGATCCCCTCACCCCCTGGGTGTCAGTGGAGGCAGAGGGGACAACCTGGACTCCAACTTCACCCAGCAGTAAGGTGGTGGCACCCGCCACCTTCACCCACCAGAGCACTGTCAGAGGAGGGCTGCTACAACACAAGATCTGAATAAGATCTAGAATCTTATAACACACCCAAACTGTCTGGGTTTCAATTTTTAAAAACTCACTTTTTATACCAAGAACAAGGAGGAGCTCAAACTGAATGACAAAAGACAATCATCAGATGCTGCCCCAAGATGATACAGATGTTAGAATTCTCTGACAAGGATTTTAAAACAGCCTTCATAAAGCTGCCCCAATGAACATTTATAAACATACCTAAAATAAATGATTAATAGAAAGTTTCAGCAAATAAATAGAAGACATGAGAGAAAACCAAATGGAAAATTTAGAACTAAAGAATGAAAATAACTGATATAAAAAGCTCAGTGGATGGGCTCAACATAAGAAGAAACAAGGCAGAGGAAAGAATCAATGAACTTGAATAGAACAATAGAAATTATCCAATCCAAACAACAGAGAGGAAATAGACTGGAAGAAATGAACAGTCTCAGGGGTATGTGGAACTATAACAAAAGACCCTGTCATCAAAGTCCTAGAAGAAAAGGAGAAAGAAGATGAGAACATACCCAAACAAATAATGGCAAAAATTTTCCTAAATCTGGCAAAAAAAAAGGGAGGTTGGTGGGGTCCAGTAGATTCAAGAAGCTGAGTGAAACTCAAACAGAAAAAAAGAAAAAGAAATCCATTCCAAGACACATCATAGTCAAACTTCTGAAACTAAAGACAAAATCTTGAAAGTAGCTGGAGATAAATGAGGTATCCCTTAGAGGAGAGAAACAATTCAAATGGCAGTGTATTTCTCACCAGAAGCTATGGAAGCCAGAAGGAAGGGGCAGAAGATTTTTTTAAGTGCTGAAGAAAAAAGAACTGCCAACTCTGAATCTTATACCCAGTGAAAATATCCTTTAAGAATGAAGGGGAAACTTTAGACATTCTCAGATGAAGAAAAACTAAGAATTTATTGCCAGCAGATCTACTTTGAATGAATAGCTAAAGAAGAGTGCTGGCTGCTCATGCGGTGTGGGACAAGTGCTGGCCTGGCTGCCTTGCTCTGTGGTGGACTTGCAGCCATTGCAAAGGCCAACAGGGAGCTCCCCTCCTCCTTCCCCATGGGTAGCAGCAGCCCCAGGGTGAGGGTGCATCCAGACCCCTCCCCAGCCAGCACTGTAAACAGAAGGGAAATGATAAAAGGACTCTTGAACATCAGTAAGGAAGAAAGTCCACAGAAAGAGGAAGTATATGGGTTAAGCACAAGACTTTCCTCCTCCTTGATTTTTCTGAATTATGTTTGATAATTAAAGTAAAAATTATAACATTGTCTAATGTGATTGTCAATGACTGTAGAGGAAATATTTAAAACATCTGTATTACAAATGGGGATGAGTAAAGTGACATTCAGGGAGGTAAGATTTCTTCACTTTAGTTAGGGATGGAAAAAGATATATGATGCAGTATATTTTATGCCTGTGATATACATGAAAGCAAAAATTGGTAGGCCTGCAAGGAAAAGTCAACAAATCCACAACTATAGTTGAATATCTCAACTCCTGTCTCTCAACACTTGATAGAATAACTAGACAGAAAGTCAAAGACAGAGAAGAATTCAACACCACCATCAACCAACAAGGTTTAAGATCTAAAGACATTCACAGAACACTCCACACAATGACAGCAGAATTCACATTTTCAAGTACTCACATAGCATATACCAAGATAGACCAAATCTTGGCAATAGAACAAATGCTAACAAATTTAAAATATTTGAAATCAAATACAGTATGTTCTATGACCATAATGCAATCAAACTAGAAATCAATGGCAGAAAGACAAAGTGAAAATATTCAAACACTTGGAAACTAAAAAACATACTTCTAAATAATCCACGGGTCAACAAGGAAGTCTCATTGAAAACAATAGAATGAAAGTTAAAATAAAACATATCAAAATTTGTGAGACACAGATAAAGAAATGTTGAGAGGGAAATTTGTAGCACTAGATGCTTACATGAAGAATGAAGAAAAGTCTCAAATCAATAAACTAAGCTCTCACTTCAAGAGCATAGACAACAAAGAGCAAAAATAAACCAAATAGGAAGAAGGAAGGAAATAAAAAAGCACAGAAATTAATAAAAATTGAAAACAGGAAAGAAATAGAGAATCAATGAACAAAAAATTTGGTTCTTTGAAAAGATCAATAAACTCTATAAAGTAAGTCTGACAGAAAATAAAAGAGAAGACACAATTAAAAATATCTGGGATGAAACAGAAGATATCACTGCAGACCCTGCAGACTTCAAAAGGATAATAAAGGAATATTACAAGAAACTCTACACATAAAGTTGACAATTTAAATGGACCAATTCCTTGAGAAGTATAAACTAGCATAAATCACTCAATATGCAGTAGAAAATTTGAGTAGCCCTATAATTATTTTAAAAATTGAAATTGAATTCATAATTTAAAACTTCTCCAAAAAAGAAATCTTCAACCCAGATGGTTTCACTGAAGAATTCTACCAAATGGTCAAAGAAGAATTAATGCCGATTTTGTACAATCTCGTCCAGAAAATTCAAGAAGAGAGAACACTTCCTAATTCATTCTATGAAGCCAGTATTACCCTTATAACAAAACCAGACAAAAATAGTACCAAAAAGAGAAAAAGGCAGACCAATATTCCTCATGAATATGGATGCACACATCCTTAATAATATATTAGCAGACAGAATTCAGCAATGTATAAAAAGTATTATACAATGACCAAGTAGGGATTATTCCAGTGAGGCGAGGCTGTTTGAAATTTTGAAAATCAATGTAATCTACCACATTAACAGAGGAAAGGAGAAAAATCATGTGATCTCAGCAATTGAAGCATAAAACACATCTCTTCTGCATGTTAAAAACTCTCAAAACACAGGAATATAGAAGGGTTTCTTCAACTTGATAAAGAAACATCTTTTAAAAAATACCTACAGTAACATTCCATATAGTGGTGAAAGGAATTCAAGATAAGAGAAACATGAAGATGAGACAGGCTGCCTGACAGTTGGTCAATGTTAGAGAGAAGATGTGCTGGGGAAGAGGAGCCAGCAGGACCCAGGAGGAGAAGGGTCTGAAAAATGCCCCCTTGCCTTTGTTTTTTTAATTGAAGCATTAGTCCATCTTCCATTTCAGAGGGGGAAAAGTGTATTCCACCTGGTGAATGTTTTAAGTTCCTAAAAAGTAAATAACTGTTTCAGCCTTTGAAATTTCACATGAAATTATCAATGAGTCAGGAGAAAAATGCTAACGTCAAAATTAAAATCAAATGAATCATGGCTTCTCCCTGCAAAGCAGAAGCACTTTGGTCTGTGCTTATACTCTGCTGATGGACAATTGGCTGCCAGCTCCCTCCCACCTCACCCCACCCCCACCTGCCTGACTGGCCCTTCCCCCCAGCATCCCATAGGCTGGGTTATGGAGAGGAGCAGAGCAATTCCTCTCCCACCATGAGCATTTTCCACGTGGAAAGGCTGTGGCATTACTCCTTTCCCCAAACTTAGTCCTACAACCCTGGAAAAAAGGGAAATCACGATAGGATTGTGTTCCCTGTCCAAGCTGGTGTCTCAGAAGAGACCTTCAGCAGAGTTACACTTCGGTTCAGCAAACTCTCAGATTGGTGACAACATAGGACCAATTCCCTCTCCTTTTGTGTCAGATCAGGTTAGCTTTTCTAGCTCCTTTTTCCCAAATGCATTTCCTCATCTCCCAGACTGTCCTGGTACCCGGAAGAAGGGAGAAAGAGAGAGAGAGAGAAAGAGAGACAGAGGGAGAGCTGAATGTAAAATAGAAGTATAGGAAAATTCTAATTGGTTTTTTGAAGATTATGTAAGTGATGGGGACAAAATATATCAATTTCCACTCCTGCTAAACAAGGACCACCACTTGACTTACCTCATCACTGGACAGCCTGTGATGTCCTTTGGGACCCAGAAGTCAAACCCCCACAGATCCACTTGGCAGGAGCTTTGAGAGAATTGTGTTTTGGCAACAGCTGCTATGGAGGGAGGCTCCTATTTTTACACCACTGGGGCTGAAACACAACCATCTCCCTGAACTTCCTAGAAATGGTACATAATATGTGGTTCTAGGAAGGGGGGATCCTTGAGACACTGCCCCCCTCCCCATGTTATGAGAATGCACCTGTATTTTGGGAGTATCTGGCAACCCCCTCTCTGCTCCTTCATGCCACACCCTTAAAAGTATCTTAGCAAACTCATGAGTACACCAAAGTACAAAGGAACATCCAGGCCTCAACCTGACCCAGTCAGTGAAAGTGATATTCAGGTATAAAAGGTACTCACAAAAGAGAAAGGATCTAGAGTTCACTTAGATGTTATTCCCCAGCAAGGCAGAAACACATTTTCCTCTGGGTTGCTATTGTTGGTAAGAGGATTCTAGAATTCTTAGTCTCAGCTCTTTTTCAGGTAACAAAACTGAAATTCTTTTTCAGTTTCTCCACAGTTCAATAAAAAGGGAGGTATCAAAAGTCACTTCTGTGCCTTCTCTGCACAGGTAAAATACTCTGTAGCATCACCAAGGAAGGAGTTACTGTGCAATGGTGGTATTTGAAAATCACCCTTCTGCTCATAAAAGCTGCATTGATCTCACTCACATATGTATTTCTTTTCACCACAAAACAATGCTTAACTTCTCCAGTTCTTCCCATTTTCTTTTATTCAACCAAGCGATCTTCAGGTAAACACACAGCAAATCCTTTGAGATTAGAAAATATTGGAATTTTCTCCTGGGCCTATTTTCTTATTTTTGTTTAGCTCACCCTTTGATTGTCATGAGGTTTGCAGTCTGATTCATTTCAGGGCCTTGATGTTGAAACATCATTATTGTCATGCCTCCTAATATTGACAAGACAAATGTGCTAGTGAGGACAGTAGGTTTACTGGTGAAGCCAAGTGACTGAGCAATGTTTAAGTAAGTCAGTAGTAAGATTTCTTTAGAGGAGAACATTTTATCAAATTGGTATGTACAGGCCAGATGGGCTTCAGAAGATCCTAATTTCCAAGGCAGTCTATGACGAACAAACTTCAGGGCTCCCTGTTTGATTCCCATGCCAGGAAATCCTGCCTGTAAATGATTCAGAAAAGCTGATAAAGTTTTCCATGGATTTGACTGAATTACAGCACAGGGAACCCTGCGAAGAGGAGAGGCAGAAAGACAGCATCTCAGAGGATGGAGGAGGGAAAAGGGTAGACCTGAAGTGAGCAAAGCACAAGCACGTCAGCTACAAATTGTGTACACATGCAAGATGAACTTGTGAACACACGTCCAACTTGGCAGATGTTTAAAGATTGGGTATTTATAATGTGCTCCTGAAACATCTTACTGAAATGATGATGATTTAAGTGACTTTGATTTAGAATTAGACTTTTAAGAATTTTTAAAAGCATTTCCAATATTATCTACCAAAAACCAAATGCAGCTTCATGGAGATAGGATTCTCCATAAACTGACGTCTTGTGTTTCTGAATGTTGCCTCCAATCTTTTCTCTACCTCTTTGCCTTGCAACAATTGAAGCAGCTGGGGGCTGGAGCTCACTTTATTAGTGATTCAAAACACACCCTTGGAAACTAAGCTGGCTTTTTTTTTGTCCATCCAGGTGGGAAGCGTGTTCCAGCAAATGGGAACAACACTTAAGAAAGTTCTCAAACAGCTAATGCTTTAAGAGCTCAACTTCAACAAATCTTCTACCAGCCATCTCGGCAACAAAAGACCAGGGTAACCTGGTAAGAGAACTAAGCCTTCCATATAAAGACAAAGATAAAACAGCTCAGCAGCCGAGATTCGACATCTTTAAAAATGCCTTTTCAATCTTTAACTTTTGTCTGGTTGGTTGTCTAGCAACCAAGTGCCGAAAAGAAACTCCACCCAAAACAAAGTGAAACAATGCAGACACTTATTTAGGAGTGTGTGTGTATTAAGGTTCTCAGGGTGCAAAGATAGAAACTTGCTTTCAGACAATTAAAACAGAACAAGTCCTGATTGTAGATGGCAGGAAAGGAAGTTTGGAGTGAGGAAAAAGCAACTCGAAAATGTGTAATGTGGGATGAGGGTATAGTTTCCACACACCGGGCTAAAGCAAGGTTTACACTCTTAAGTAATAAAAACAAACCATTAAGCTCGGCCCAGCACTGTCAGGAAGTATAAAACAGTTCTTGAAACTTTGCAGTGACTATACAAAGCTTTTCATAAACTCTGTTTCCTGATCTTCATTAAATGTTCACATCAAGTTGCCATGGTGCAATTAGCTTGCCTCCTGAAATCAATAAAGAATCAACAATTTGGAAATAGTTGTACAGTAAAATAGTTCAATAATTATTCTCTCATCGTGTTGTGGCCAAGCAGTTCCAGTGTAAATGCAGACCAGATGAGAGCCTGTTCCTCACGAGGGGAGCTTTCAGCAATGGGCGGTTTGCAGAGAGAGCTGCTCATCGGCACGCACTGCAGCGAGAATGCAGTCCTGGCACTGCTTGGAGTGTGGCCCAGAAGGCAGGGCAAACATGGGCTGGAAGTGGCGTTCAAGTCAATATCTGGCACACTGCTCACGCACCTCAGAAGGACTCAGTCCAAAGTGTGGAGACCTAAACGAAATGATAGACCCAATGGATACAAAATTAGGCACCCTACACTCAGCATTTGGACCCCAGACAGGAACAAACCAAGATTTTTTTTCCCCTGGGGTATATATATCTGCAAGAGAAAACATAGGTATATCTATCTATCTATCTATCTATCTATCTATATATCTGTGTAAGTATATCTATATCGATATATGTCTATGTTATATATGTATATAAAGAGTGTATTTGAGGTTAGGATTCATTCATTTCAGCATTTCTTCAACAAATATTCAAATCTGAGTTGCTTGTAAGAAACCTTCAAAGTGCTCCCTTAGAAAGTAAAATGAGGCTACTAAACAGATGACCTTCCTAAGATGTTTTGCTACAAAAGAGGGGCCAAGACAAAGTTCTTTCTTTGCTGACCCCCTTTGCAGATGGAAGTCAATTCCTTTAACTTTTTCTAGTCAGAGCCCATTCACTTCAGCACCTTCTTCGAAGCCAACCGTGGCATCACAAATTCCAATATCCATTAAATCAAATGTCAAATACTAGCTTGGGAAGCTTTATATCACCCTCTAGGCTCAATGGTGCTGTAGAGTGAACTGTCTTAGAACTTGAAAAAAAAATAAAGCATCATTTTTAGTATAAACAAATGCTTCAAATGTATGACATCTATTTGCTGCCTTCAAAGGGAAAACTTTTAACTCAGAAGCTTGGCACTAAGATCACACGGGATCAACTCAGTGGACTGACTTAAGTGTTAAAACTTTTTAAAAGTACGTTAAGGGCTTGCACCTGCTCCCCCATCCACATAGATGTACTGACACGTATTTGACTAAACTGACTACATACATGCCCAAGCAAGCAAGCTGAGCAGATTTTACAAGATAAGCAACCAAGTGTTTTCATGTCTGAGGGTGGCTAGAACACAAAATTGCCAGTCATCTTGTGGGGGAAAAGAATGCCTTTGAAAAAAATATGTAGGGCATCATTTCAGATAAAATGTATCCAAATGCCATCTTGTATACAGGTTTTGTTGTTTTGTTTTGTTTTTCCTTTTAGTGCTATTTCTTAGCAAGGGGCCTAAACTTAGTCCCGCTTTCTGCTGTTGTGATTGAGAATTCTTACAGCCTTGCTACCCAATGTGTAAGACCTTAAGCCGGTGGGTAAAGGCAGCTACACCTGGGAATGTGTTGGAAATGCAGAATCTCAGGCCCCACCCCAGACTCATGGCAACAGAACCTATGTTATAACATGATCCCAAGGGGTCTGTATACACATCAAGGCTGCATTCTCCTGGAGCTAGTATTGGTGATTCGCATGCACATTAAAATCTAAAAGTTTTATTTAGAGCATTGGTCCCCCAAGTTAGGTAGAAGTTCACTCTGAAGTTTGCAGGGCAGGGAAACAGTGAGAAAACTCTGCCATGGAGAAAACCATAAGGCTATAATTTATGTCAGTGGGGTGCAGGCAAGAGGAAAAGCAATTTACCTGAGTGAAGCAGACCTGCATTAATCCCATCTCACCCTACCTGCCCCCTGCAAAAAATAAAGCAGAAAAGGAATAGAATAGTGCCAGGGCAGTCCTACTTCTTTGTGATTGCCTATCCATGTCACACTTATTTCTACACTTAAATTGTTCTTTACTGCAACGCTAGGTTCCTTTTGCCTTATAACAGACTGGGGGGCTGTGGCATCTAACACTCCATGAATCAATATTTTAACATTAATATGACTCTAGAATAGAAATACACTATTTTAAAAAGTGCTGTGAAATGCACAAATGATTTTTCCACCTCCAATAAAAAGCTGAGGAAAAAGATATGGAACACTTAGATTATCCAGTAATGATGTAGCCTGCTACCTAGACCAGACTGATAGATCATCTCTCCACTCTTGGCCTCCTGAGGTACAATTTAAAGCAGCAAACGGAGTAGAAATTACGCAAATTGGAAGCACAGAGAAATTTGTAAACGACTCATCTTCTTCCCCAATTTTGAAGGCGAAAAATGAACAGAGCAATCTGGACCTGCCATACAGGTTAAAACCATGCCAGGGAGGTGCACACAGCCCAGACAAGCACAAAACGAGATGACACAACTTAATTTTGAAAGGTGATCTCCCCAAATTCAGAAACTTACTACATTTTTTGAAAAGCCAACTCTAAAAAGATTCAAAGTTTCCTATAGAATAGTGACTGAAAACTGAAGACATTCAGTGCCATGGGGTTAGTTATGACACTTTTTTTCTCAGAATGAAGAATGTGAGACAAAACATCTATAGGAATGTAGAATATATGTAAGAATATTATGTTTCTCAAATGAGCTGCCAAGAGGGTCAGAGTCCTCAACTATTAAAAAATCTCTGAAATTAAACTGAAAATGCCGTCATCTATATATATGTAATACTAATCACATATATCTTCATATGTATATTTATACATATTACATATATGTCTATATATATTTACACATATATTTATATGTATTCACACATATATTTGTATATTTACCCATATATTTGTGTATATATTTATATATATTCACATATATATGTCTATATATATTTACACATATATTTATATGTATTCACACATATATTTGTATGTATATTTACACATATATTTGTGTATTTATATATATTCACATATATATGTCTATATATATTTACACATATATATTATGCACGAACCATTTGAGAACCGTTTGAGAAAAGAACATTTGAGAATCATTTTAACCGAGAAAATCAGACCCAATGAAGCAGAGAAATAAAAAGGGACGGAACTGCCAAATGTATGGAAATTCTTGTGCTGTACTTTTACAACTCTTATCTAGAGTATTTGGAGATGAGAAAACGTGGGTTATTATTTTTTAAGATGTTACGACTGTGCAGCCTGCCCCTCACACCCATGGCAAGAGAGGGTGAAGAATGCCAAGGGACAAAGACGATCCCGCCCTCCACAGGGGTGTCTAACACCAATGATACATAAAGAGCAATAGAATAGGGATAAAAAGAAACTAAAAGATTTTAACAGTGGAAGGAATAAAAGATAACTTGTACTAATTTTTTAGAAAAGTATGATCTACGTAATCTCAAAACGAGGGTTAAATCTATCACACCCAAAATATAACCCAAAATGTAACAGGGTCATTGCAAGTTAATTCCTGGGAAGAATCTGACGATAACACTCTGTTCCTTTACTAACACACTTTTTTTCAGCCACATCAAGGAAGGGCTAGGAAAGGAAATTAGAACTAGGCCTCACCAATCACAGCAGGATCAGAGGTGACACAAAGTCCTAGAAATTGACCTTAGAATACTTCCAGTAAAATTGTGGGGTTGTGGGTCCCCTGGCCATACAAGCATACCCACCGAACCCTTCCTTGGGTCTGATTTCAACCCAGAGCACAGAAGCCCTGCCACTGGTATGTGTTCATTCTGAGCGGCCTAATTCGACTTCATTCTGCTTGGGCTTCAGTCCAACTGGCAGATGTCCTTGTAGAAGCTTGATCTCAGACACTTTCCCTTTCTAATTTTTTGGCACCATTGCCTCTACTGCATGGGATATCATCTCTGAAACTTTATCTTGGGTTCCCCAGGTTTGGCTTGATTTTTGTTGCTTCGGTTTTCTCTTAAATCTTCCTGCCCCAAAGAGGTTCATGTGAAATACTAAATCATTGATTAATTCCTAGGAATTAGCCAATGACTTGCCTGCAAATTTCCAACTATTCCTTGCCTTCTCCCTACCTCCCTCCAAAATGAGTAGCCTCAGAAGCAAAAATGCAAACACAAGGTAATCTTTGTGAACGCTGTACAAATGCACCATTTTCTCTTACAGGTTGGCCTTTATAGAATGAAATGCCAGAGCTTTGATATTTATTATCTGAAATAGGTTTAACATTTGGAGAAATGTGTTCAAACACATAACCTTGGAAAGAAAAGCAAGCTGATGGAACAGAGAACAGGGGTAGGCAGAAAACAATTTTGCTGTGGAGAGGCAGTTAGAAAATTGAGTCCTTTTGAGCATAAAGAGCTCTTAGGTGAGGTAAAAGTAAAATACAAATCAATTTTCAACTCTTCATGAGGGCCACTAGATATCAATTTTAAATATACATGACCACAATATCAATAATGACGAAATCTTATGTTTTATTTAATACTTTGGCCAGACCAGCCCCTTTGAAGGGGTCACTAGTTTAGGAAAGAAGAACAGCAAACCATCATTCACTTTCCTGCAGGTTCATCTTTTCTTAATTATTTCTATTGGTCCTGCTTTACTCTTTCTGCAAACTAAGGGGTGGGGGGTTTCTATATTCGATCAGCAATGTCTGGTTCTTATCCAAATATTCCACCTAATAAGGATGTAAGTTCTCATGGACTGGACAACCACTCTGCAACATTCCTGAGAATTGAATAATATAATAATCTTGAAAGTCAGCAGAGTGGATTATCCACTTTTTTTTTTTTTTCTGGACATGAACTTGTGACCTTAACAGTAGCACTGCAAAAAAAAAAGCAAATGTGCTAAGCACTTTGCCAGAGTAACCTTCCATGTAGACTTTTCATCTTAAATACACACGACTGAAAACAACTACAATTTTTGGAAAATTATGTACAAACCCAATACTTCTTTTGATTACATATAAATACAAATTAGCTATTTTTCCTAAAAAGTGGTTATAATAGTAAATAAATACAAAATAAATCTGACCATTATACTTCATGTGCTGGGGTTGAACCCATATAAAATGTACAACTAAATACATTTTAAAATCTTTAAGGAATAATTCTCTGATTAAAATATTTGTTTTCCCAACTTCTTTTTGTAGATATAAATATATTTTCAAAATAGCTGTTTTTTTTTTCTCCATTCCATTCCATAAATAAAGTCTTCATTGGGAAATATTAAAGTGTCAACTTGATTTTTTTTTTTTGCTTTTTTCTAAAATATATATATATATATTTATTTATTTTATTTTATTTTGCTGTGCTAACGACACCCACAACCCTCGACAACCATGTCCTGATAGTTCTTTAATACCACCTTTTCATTCTCGTCAAGGTACAGCATGGAGATGGCACTGAGTTCTGTTGGGACACAGCACGCCTTGGGAATCTTAGAGTTAACTGAGTTGACCAGCGTCTGGACGATGGCGTGGTTTGTGGAGTTCAGGTGATCAGCCAGGGGGAAAGGGCACTCCCCGTGGCAGTAAAAGGCATGATACCCCGGGGGGGCGACGATCCAGTCATTCCACCCCACGTCACTGAAGTCCACGTACAAAGGGTGTCTCTTACAACTGGACTTGAGGCGTTTCCGCTGTTTGTGTTTTGCCTGACGCTTTTCTCTTTGGTGGAGAGGGTGTCCTTTCCCATCGTGGCCAAAAGTGACCAGCAAAGGCCTTCTCTGTGACCAGCTGTGCTTGTCTTGGTGCAAAGACCTGCTAATCCGCACGTGCCTCTTGGAGACCCCGTGGCTGTTCTCTGGGTGGGCCACCTCCACCACAAACCCGTAGTTGGCGAGCCCCTGCGCTGTCCACCTCATCACGGCAGGGGTGACATCAAAGCTCTCCCACCTGCTGGCATTCTGAGTCACCAACCTGGTGTCCAGAAGTCTGGTCACGGGGAACTTGGAGTTGGCTGTGGCAGGTTTTATAATTTCATAAATATTAATTCGGTGATGGAAACTGCTATTGTTTTCCAAAGTTTCCTGCATCTGTTCCCGAAAGACCTGAAGTTCTGCTGAGGTGATAAACTCCTCAGTGGGGATAGAAGTTAAATTAAAGAAGAATCTACGGGTTGTTTTTCCACTTATTTCTGGCAATTCTTCCAAAGATTCTAATTTAATGGAAAAAAGTAGAAAAAAAGAAAAATCATTCAGTAAGGCAAGTATGACAATTTGATTGTATATAAGGATTTATATACATCACTTCAGGGTTTGATTTAACACATGTAAAAATCTGCAGCCAGAAAGTTAAAATTTGCCCTTTAGATAAAGAAATGATCCTCCCTTTTCTACACATTTATGTCAATATACACACCATGAAACAAAATTTCACAATTCACTGTTACGTGTTTAATCTAATACGTGAATACTGCTTCCAGGTGGCTATAATGATGGGGGAAATGGTGAAGCATTTCTTTGGAATTCACAGACTTTAGGGCAAAAAAAAAAAAAAGTCAGCACTATAGTTAATAGAGGTCTAATGAGTGAGGATTTGAGGAAATTATTGCATTTCTTAAAAAGAAAAAGGCTTTAATGTCAATCCCTTAAGCAGTATTCTAAAACATTACTCTGCAATTTAGATGATTTACAAATCTCGATATACAGATTTCAGTTTCCTAATTAAAGACTCTGAAACTCAACATCAACGATGACATTTTGCAAAGTACACCCTACTATTTTACTCAAAAGTCCAGAGACAAAGGCATTTACAGGGATCTACTTCTTTGGAAACGTAAGGGTGGTACTAGGACACTGTAGTAATTAAGGCTGGATGATTTCAAGAGAAATCACTTCCCAACTTTGTCTCTTCTCTCACCTCTTTATGACCTCAAAAGCAAAATCTCATTGCAGATGCTTTTGGGAAAAAAAAAATAATTCTCTTCTGTTTGTAATTCCTTTATCTTTAAAAAAAAATAAACCATATTAAAATTATACACCTACCCAATAATAGGCTACAGGATACAGATAAATCTCCCCCAAATTTATAAAAATCTACAGAAATGTCATTATTGACATTCATGATGTAAGGGATAATCTAATTACAGAATAATCATTTTATATCTATTATCATTATTTTAAAATAGTCATTCAAGTGGGCTATTCATAAAAGTTCTTCCTGATTTAAAATTCCAGAATTTCAATTTTAAGGAGTACTGCTTGTCAAGCAAACAATAAAATATAACATAGCACCTTGAATGTATAGTCTGCAAATCATCAAAGGTGCACATTATTATTAAATTGATAGTAAACAGCACTAGAATTTGGGATATTTGGGTTTACTTTCTTCTAGCTTTACCACATCCTGTTATTTCACTGTCAACAAATTTTACCTGCTTCATTCAGGATCCAACCTGAGTGCTAACAAAATCTATTTGGCCCTGTCATCACCATAAGAGGAAACCATATTTTCATTAATTTTCTGGTTGTATTTCTCCTGAACCAAACGGCTATTCATTGTTCACAAAATTTAGACATTTTAGCAAAGGATAATCACTTCAGATCGCTCACTCAAAGATTCTACCTGTGTAAACCTTCATCATCAAAGCAACAGTCATCACTGCAAGCTAAGGTCAACAGGGGTGGTTTATACCAAATTATGGAGGAATGCTTTAATGGGACGTTTCTCAAACTTCAACCTCTGTGCAAAACACCTATAGGACACCTTAACTGTTCAAATGCAGATTCTGATTCAGTGGGTAAGTCTGGGGTAGGGCCTGAGATACAGCATTTCTAGCAGCTCCGAGGTGAGGTAATGCTGGAAGCTGGTGAACTGCCCTTCGAGGCTAAAGGTTTTAAAGAACGTTTTTCACATGCAAGTATAAATTGCCAGGAACTTTTTTTTTTTTTTTTTTTTGCAGTACGCGTGCCTCTCACTGTTGCGGCCTCTCCCGTTGCCGAGCACAGGCTCCGGACGCGCAGGCTCAGCGGCCGTGGCTCACAGGCCCAGCCGCTCCGCGGCATGTGGGATCTTCCCGGACCGGGGCACGAAACCGTGTCCCCTGCATCGGCAGGCAGACTCTCAACCACTGCGCCACCAGGGAAGCCCCAGGAACATATTTTAAAGTGCCTTTTTGTTAAATAATATAGAAATGAATAGAAGAACCATTAGCGTTGGCCAAGGAGTAAGACTTGAGGCCAGGGGTGAGCAGCCAGACTCATAACAGAAATATCTAAATCTCCTCTCCTTGGACAGGGAGACCATCAGGCCAAGAAGGGAGTCCCCCACGGTCCCCTCAAGCCTGCTAACCGGTACCCGTACGGATACCTTTGGGGAGCCGCTCTAAACCCCGCTGCTGGCTAATGGTACTTCTGGCCAGGCACTATTTTTAAAATAATCCTCCCACCAATCAACCAGAGCTCTCCTCTGTGGCTCCAACAAGTATCAAGGGTTGTGTTTAGCCCCTTCTTTCCTTTCCTCCCTGCAATTCAGGAGCCCTCTGATGTTTCCCCTGAAGGCATTCTTTCAGCAGAGAAGCCACCAGCTACCAGAGAAAAGAAGAGTGACCTAAAAATCTGCACACCCATCAGACACAATGACACAAAGCCAAGGCCTGGACCCGGGCAACTGACTTCGCTGCTCCCGGCACACCTAAAAGCGCTCTTTCTTCTTTTAAGGAGAGGAAGAAACGGCACATTATCCAGGGCCTTTGGGGAACAGCTGTATTAACAAAGGTGCCCAGAGAAATCATACACACACACACACACACACACACACACACACACACAGAGACACACACAGCCAGGAGGAGGATGAAGGAACAATCTCCCAGGTAAGCACGAGAGACAAGTAAATGAAGTAAAGAGGATGGGTATAAAAGGGGCATTAAATAGAACAATAACCCTCCAAAAGACTAATATGAGACTGAATTATACAAAACTACCACCATTCAACTGGATT
Organism: Leucopleurus acutus; assembly: GCF_964270905.1. Lineage (NCBI taxonomy): Eukaryota > Metazoa > Chordata > Mammalia > Artiodactyla > Delphinidae > Leucopleurus > Leucopleurus acutus. The sequence goes on from NC_139158.1 coordinate 54,206,982, forward strand.
TAACCTATAAAAAAGCAGTTTCATGTGCTTCAAAATCTCATTGGAGGTAAGTGGCCAAAAGGATAATCACTTAGCAAAGGAAAAAATTACACTATTAAACATTAACAAGTAATGTGAAGATTCCTCTCCAACTGTGCAGTTTCATCTCAGTCAGCCTAATCCCTGAAGGACCACTATCCCTCCTTAATACAAAGGCCTCCATGACAAGATCCCTGACTGCAGACTCTGGTCACAGAGATAAGTCAGAAAGTCATAGGAACCCCCAAACCCAGGAAAACAACTGACCAAGGTTAGGGTACCTACTACCCTCTCCTTTGATCTTCAAGGGAACATGAAATTTTTCTAGAAGGCAGAAAAAAATCTGAACGTTTTGAAATGAAGTAAAGAATCTGCAAATCACCACAAGCCTAGGGATTCTGAAAATATGGAGTATTTACCTAAGTAGGTAATGTATGCTTTTCTGGAGGTATATACAATTATTAATTCTCTGTAAATAACCCTTATTGAATAAGCTGCACTTGCCAAGGGATCTGAGGATTCCAGCCTATCTTAGACATGGGTTCTTGAACCTCTAAGTTCTTATCCAAATAGATGGAGCTATGGCTACAAAAATGTGGGAAAGTAAAGAAAAATAAGGCAACAATGACATTTGACCTCTCCTCCAAAAAGTGAAGTTCTAACTTAATCATCTACGCTGTCAATTATTCATCTACATTCAAAAAGACAAGATTGAATTCCCTCAGCTAGCCTAGGTCCACTTTGGCCTCCTCTTCCCTAGACCAGGGGAGAATAGGACATAAAGAAACAAGTCATCACGATAATGACAGCAAGTGTGCTGAATGGTTGTTTGTGCCAGGTCTGGCACTAAGAGCTTTATATGAATTACCTTATGACAAATCAGTTAGAGAGGAACTGTTACTAGCTCCATTTTGTAAATGAAATAGTTGGAGCTCAGAGAGGTTATGTGATTTTCCTAAGGTCACAGAGCTAGTAAACTAAGAACATAGCTATGAACTTGAGTCTACTGCAGCTCCCAAGTTTCTGGCCACTAGACGGCACCATCTAACATAGGGGAGGAGTCAAAAACTCAAGCAAAAGTCAAAACCATTAGAGGCAGATTTATATTTAACACAGTGATAACGGTAGGGCAAGTTCTGTCCCAGTTAAAGGGATAGAAATGGTGGAAGAAGCAGACAGAACAGAAAAGTAAAGCAGAAAGGTAAAGTGGCAGGGGCCACTGGGACATACAGATCTTGTGTGGAACCACTGATATTTTGTGACTGCCTGTTTGTCCTACAGTATGATGAGGACAAGTTTTGATGGGTTTTAGCAAAAAGTGAGTTGTCATTACATTTTGAGAATTTTGCAACACTCTTTAGACAAAAAATGTCCATTAAGAAAACAACAATAAAAACCTGGGAATGTTCTAGTAAATCAGTAAGGTTGGAAATCACTGCCCTGAAATAAAATGAAAGTAGTGGAGAATAATAAATAAAATTTTCCAAAATATAAAATAATGGTTAGAGAATTGATGTATCAAGGAGAAAAACAACGATAAAATACAAAAGGTTAAAATGAATCAGTTAAAAAAACAAAGACAACAAAGGAGATGGCAGCTAAAAGAAAGAGCATGGTCGTTGTCACCAACCCTGATTTGGCCTCTACCCACTCTCTTAGCTCCAACACCTTTGGAATGATCCAGGGCCCTCTTATTGTTGCTTATTTGGTGAAACACACAAAGGGAAAGTCTTAAAAAGACAAAATAGCTCAATGAGGAGGGATCAAGGGGGAACAGAGGAACCACTAAAAACGAGGCAAAATGGAAAACATAAGTGCAAGAACTATCTCTGGGCACCAAAGCCTCAATCTCTATGAGCATTTCCAAATAGAATACCTGTTCTACCTAAAGGGGGCCTTTCACAATCACAATGAAATACCTGGGGACACTAGGGAAGCACCCCAAGTGAGCACTGGTTTGGGGGGGTGTATGTGTCCAAATCCTTTGGTTGCACTGGGAATTTGTGATACCAGTGCTCCATCACAGAGCAGTGGTTGTTTCTTGAACTTTACTTTTAAATGAATATTTTCAAGAAAATTACATTTGTGGGAACGGGGTTAATCTCTATTTCAAAGCTTCAGTCATAGAGGCAAATAATTCAGTTATTTTGGGCAAAAAGAGAACTGTGTCCTTCAGAGTCTGGAGAGCGAGCGCGTGGTCCTTCCATATTCCAATCTGACAGGAAAGAATGAAGATTTTTTGCAAGGCCAATCAAGTCAACCAATTTCAATGTGTTTTTAACTACAAGCAAAATACAAAACACTGTTTCCAGTTGAAGAAGTGATTTTTCTATCCTCAGTGGCAGTTCCGAAGCACTTTTTAACAACTTTGAAAAAAGAAAAATTTTCCAGCGCTTGGGCTCTCCCAAATAAAAGCCACTGGAGAAAGGACTAGACAAAGCTTAATAGGAGAAATCACAACTGATAATTTCTGTGTCAGATCACCTATGATGTAGACCCATTGTCTTCACACATTGGTTGAAAGAATGCCATCATGATACTTCTTGTCTTGTATTTCGCCAAATCACCCAGATCCCACCCGCAAATAAAACCAACAGGTAATTCTTATAATCAGGTCCTTTACCAAAAAAACATCCACAAAGGCTCTAGGAACCAAATTCTGCTCTTAAACCTGCAGCCTTAATCACATGGTTTATTAAAAGATTTTTTAGTGCCATGCATGGATGTTTTATAAACAAGGATATTTACAAAAACCAAATTCTGGTTTACGTAAAAATGAAACGGTCTTCAAAAAAGGGCAATTTGTAGCTTAATGATTATATGCTAGTCTTAAGAAGAAAAGGAATGGGTTTGTTGAAATTTGGGGCAAACATTACATAGCTTTTTTTTTATTATCTAATTTCATAAAGATCTGAAGTTATTATTGCAACTTGATTTTAAGCAAGTTGGTAACTTCTGCACTATTTGGTGCATAACATTTACACGTTTAAAGACATAAATTCTGACTTATAAACTCAAGCATGCTCTTTAAGTTAAAATTATACACTCCAATAAGTTCTAGACTGTTTAGTTTTGGTCGAGCCACTTCCAGAGGAAGGAGAAATATGCAGACTTCACTGATGGAATCCTCATGCAACTGAACGTTTTTAGGTGTCAAATGCCTTAAATGATCTATCTTCCTTTAAAGTTCTAAGAGACACACACAGTGCCTTCTTGGCCTTAAAAATAAAGTTCAGAATGGTTTCCATGCTATATCTCCAGGAGAGGTGGCTGAAATAGCAATTCTTATTACTTTTCTATCCAGAGAAACAATTCTAATCAGCAGCAGCTGGGAATGATGAGCTGGATCTATAATCTCCCCAAGGTGGTGATGACCGAATGTACAGGAACAAGAACATTTCTGCATGACAACAGACAACTTCTGCTTTCAGTGGATGAATCCTGAAGGAGTAAAATGAGATCTTATTTCCTTTCAAATATGATTTCTGCTAGCAGACAGCACCTCACTTAGAAATATGCTGAAAAATGAATTGATTTTTCAATTCATGTCCCCTTCACTATGTATAGCTGCCTTGATGAAGTCCCTTTTGTTATGTGACCGGCCTTTAGGACCCCTTCCCACTATTGACTGCTGTTCTCACAAGTATAAGTTCTCCTTCACACTGGCAGAAAAGGCCTGGCTGTGACACTACTGATTTGTTTATATCAGAGGGTAGATTTCCACTTGAAATTGACCACCTCAGCAAGGCAAGGCAAGAAAACCAGAACAATATCCCAGTTCCCTGATATCCTACAAGTGGCTGCTCTGTGATATACATCTTTGGACCATTCTCTAGAACTTGAACGAACCTGAGCTCGTTTAGAATGTGTTAAGCCAAAGGAGCATTTAAAAGTGTAGAAAAAGAATTGAAGTGGAAAATATTTTTGACCAATTGCCCTAAGAACTTGGGTACAACAGATCTCACTAGCTGCTCTAAGACATTTCAAATCCACTAAATGCCTTTCTGATGAAACAAGTATAAACATCCTACCTTAAAAGAACCACATCCAGTATCATAAAAGAAAAAAAAAAACCCACATTTCAGTGCACATGAAGGAAAACAGGCAGTTGCTGCAAAAGCTTTTATCTGAAGGCTAGCCTTGTCTCTACTCCGGAGTTCATCTCAGATTTAAGCACAAGACAAGAAAGTCATTGTGGAAACAATAAGATTGATTGTGGAATTGATCTCCCACGAGGATTAGATAGGGATTTGAAATCTTCCAAACCAGATCCAGATCTACTGTAAATTAGAAAGACATTGGAGCCCTGGGCTTTGATTTTTCAATACTATCTCTGAAAATTCTGCCCTTGGCTCTGTCATGCTTGAAACCCCGGCTTAAGCAAGAGAAGCAGATTTATAGAGCAAAGGCTTCCAAACAGACCTAAAGAGATCCCAATCTGCCCCCCTCCTCATTCTTCTACTATGGAATTCTTGCACGTTTAGCTGACTAGGGGCAAGCCTTTTGCCCTCATCTTCCCCATCACTTGATTTCTCTCCAGTTCCTGGAGGAGGAGTCGCTCTTCTGGCTGCAAGCCAGGAAAAGGGTGCAGCTTTACCAAAGGGGAATCCCTGGCTCTCCCGCCACACAGGCAGTGAGTGAATGTCAGGTTCGTAAAGGTTCTTACAGAGGCAAACATGGAAACGTCTGCAGCGCCCCGGCCAAGCTGCCCTTCCAGGGACGCCTGCTGTCTGCCCACTGTGGGGCGCTTGGATGGACGACTCCCCGCCCCCGTCTCCGCCCCCGCGCCCCGGCTCCAAGCCTCACCTTCGTGGTGGAAGCTGCGCACGGTGTTGGCGAGGCTGGCTGCCCTCTCCAGCCGGTGGTCCGGGGCGGGCGCGCCAGGCTGGCCCGAGTGCCGGCGGTACAAGTCCAGCATGTAGGGGGGCACCACGGCACCCCTGCTGGGGGTGGGTCTCTGCTTCAGGCCGAACATGCTAAGCAACCGCAACTCGAACTCACTCAGGACGTCGTCCGAGGGCTGGGACGAAGACCGGCCAGCAGACACCGCGAACTTCCTCCGGCCCAGCTCGGGAATGAGGCCGGCCGCAACGCCCAGGAGGACCTGGGGAAGCAGCAACGCTAGAAGACAGCGGGTCCCGGCCACCATGGTCGACCTGAGGACAGGGCCGACGTGAGTCACGGAGTTCTCCGCCCAGCCCTACCCCCTTCCGCCCCCGCGGTCCCGGCTCCCGCTCGGTCCCCTTGCTTCCTCCTCCAGGGTGCCCACCCGGCTGACAACACTCGCGGAGACACTTCAGAGGAGCTGAAGCTCAAACGTTTAGGAGAATGGAAGACCCTTAGTTCCTGAGCCAGATGGATTTCACCCTCCCATTCCATTCTCAATCCGTCTGACAAAATTTGACCCCCACCCCCCACCCCGCGTCAGTGACTGTCACCTTTTCTTTCTGTGACACGCTGACAGCCTGTGCAGGGAACCTGGGGAAACCACCGTTTGGTCTCACACCCCTCCGTCCCCTAAACTAACCCAATCACACAGCGCTCGCTGGCATATAAACACAAATGGTGCATGTGACTTCCTTAGAGGCACTGTATAGAACTTCCTGATACACACACACGGTCTATAACTTCCAGAGCCAGTAAACTCAGGGGCACAACTTCCGAAGTCACTTGCAACCTGTGGCCCACGTCTCTAACCTCAGAGGTGTCAGGGCAGGCCACTCCATCTCCGAACCCCCTCCCCCCAATGCAGTCAAGATACGCAGGTATCTTCATAGGATTACGTAGATGGCTAATATCTATTAATTCCCGTGTCAGCACAAGGTGGCACGAGAGAACTGCCCCCTCGCATTCCTGGAAACAAACAGGGAGAATCCCAACTTCTAATATTTTCCCAAATGGGACGCAGCTCTGAGTACAGAGAGCAGGTCTCCCGGAGAAACTTGAAAAAGTCAGAAGGGATCGCCACGGCAAGGCGTACAGGTTGGCAGCTAACGGGTGAAATCCAGGGGCCACCCTCTCCAAGGGATTTCTTTGCCTTAAAAATAAAATCATCTAAGTGTTAACAGCCCTAATAAAATGCCGAAAAGAAGGGAGGGAGGAGGGGCGGAAAAGTGCGAGCCGGGAGTGCAAAGCCGACGGTCGCCTGGCGGCGGTAGGATGGGGGCATCCCCGCAGGAGCTCGGCTGCACGTGGACCTGCTCTGTTTACGTCCGGCCCAACCTGGCCCCGGGAGGGGCTCATCCGCCGGGGCCCCGCGCCCACCCACAGCCCCGGCCTCGGCCCACGTTGTCTACCTTTAGGAGACCGCAGACCGTCTAAGAAGCACGCGGGGACACGTCCATTGAAAGAGCCTCCACATGGAAAAAGCTCTGGCTGAAGGACCTGGCGCAGGGACCGGGTTCCCTTCCTTCGCCTCCTCCTTCTCCTCCCGGGTGCCGGCCGGGCAGTCTCTCTCCGCACGCAGGGAAAGGCGTCTCGGGTCGGGCCCAGCGGTGGAGTGGAGGGGCGGCGGGGTTCGCAGGCGGCGAGGCTGGGTCCGCTGGGGCAGAGGCACCGGCGCGAAGTGGGGAGCGCAAGTTACTCTCCCTGCAAGTTCAAGAAGTCTCCAGCCAAGTGCTGACACACAACAACAGCGAGCAGGGGGAGGAGTGCGGAGCAGGGAAGGGAAGGGAGAAAGGAAAAGCTGGTGCTGTCGTCGTCCTTAGGAACCAGAGCCCGCGGGACGCGTGGCCCCGCGGGGGGCTGGCTCCGGGACTGTGGGGGCGAGGGTCGGGCGCTCGGCGCTAGCTCCGCCGGGGCCCATGGCTCGGGCCAGCCATCCTGGGAGACGCCGGGTCCGGGGAAGGGCGCAGCGGCGATCTTGGTGCCGGGCGAGTTGCCCCCCCGCATCACTCTGCCTTCCTCCAGTGCACCCCCATTAGCGCTAGCCAGTTGAAACCACCGCGGCTCCGGCGCTCCGGCGTCCTCGGGCGCATTCTCCAGAGAGTCGAGCCGAGTTTCGGGCTGCCGAAGCGGGTGGCTGCGCTCTCCCCTCGCTCTCCTCGCCCCCGGGCCAAGCCGCTGTGCCCTTTGTGGCCAGCCTGGGGTACGATCACACCTCGGCCGGCACGTCCCAGGCCCCCGAGCAACGGCGGGAGGTGATCGGCATCGCGGGGCTCGGGCTCGGCTCCCGGCTCCCCGGCGCTCTGCACGCCGGTCTTAGGCTCCGGCTTGGCCCGGGCAGCCGAGGCCACGGCGCAGCGGCGCGCACGGCCGGGTGCTCCAACCCGCGCAGGGTCTGCGGGCGCGGGTGCCTCGGAGCCCGCAGTAATCCGCAAGGCGCTAGCGCCTAGGTCGTCAGTGTGGGCGGCGGAGCCTGTGGCGGCCGATGTCCGGCGGCGGCTGCCAATCCCCGGCCGGGTGTGGGAAGCAGAGCGGCGGGCGCAGCGCGAGCCGGGCGCAGCGCGGCGCGGCGGGGTGAGGACTCCGGCGGCGACGGCGGCGGCGGCGCCGTGGCGCGGCGCTCGCGGCTTTTAAAGGGGACGCCGCCTGCCGTCTCCCTCCCGGCCGAGGCCGAACACCTCCCCCTCGGTGGCGCGGCTCGCCGGGGATCCCCGAGCGGGCGGGAGCAGCGAGCAGGGGTGTGGACGGCGCGCCGGGACAGCCGCGGCGGGGTGGGGCCGAGGGCGGGGACTCGCGGCCGCAGAGGGGGCGCTCGCGGCTCCAGCCCCTGCCCTCAGAGGGGAGATCCGTCGGAGCGGCGGCCGCTGGCTGGGGCTCCGGGAGCGAAATCCCGGACGAATGCTGGGTCGGGCCTTATTTCCCCTCCCGGCCCGTTATTCAACTTTCAGTTTGAAGATGTTCAATAATAGTCGATTAAAAGAAGAACTCAACCAAGTTACAAGGCACCTTGGCATAGGCTTGGGGTACACACTTCTGTGTTTCCCCGGGGTGGGAGGAGAATTAAAACAAAACTAGAGATTGGACATTGGGTGTTACTTAAACTTTAACACAGAGAGATGTATTCATTTACATATGTAAATGTATTTATATAAATGTGCACTATTACTCCAATAAGTATATATGTAATACACAAATATTCATATATGTAAATATGTACTAACGAAACCACACATTTCTGTAAACTTATGTCTATGTGAAATGGATGTCCTGCTATACGTGACATGTGCATTGTGGACTCTGTTTACGTCCACGTGTGTGTGTGTGTGTGTGTGTGTGTGTGTGTGAGAGAGAGAGAGAGAGAGAGAGAGAGAGAGGATGAGAGGGATTTTATTTCTTCTTACGGTAGCAATCACTTCATACCTTGTGATATTTATCTTGCCCAGCTCAGAGGCAACTCAGAGGAAGGTAAAATAACGCACAGTGTGAGCCAAGCAGACAGGACAATTCTGGTCTGAGACCTTAGAACCTTCTGCCCCACCCACTTACACCAGGCCCCAGCAGCTGATCTGTGACATGTGGTCAAGTGACTTGTCTTCCTCAGCTGAGAGAGTCCCCAAATCTGCTGCACCACAAATTTCAAGGCTAAGGCTTTCAATCCTTTCCAGGATTCCAGGACCCCCCATGCACAGCTCAACAAGTTTACCCAAAGGGAGAAAAGTTTTGGAAAAGGCCAGATGGGCAAAATCAAGTTCTCTTGCACAGACCCTTCAGCCTGCAGAGCAGAAAGAGAAAAGCCTGAAGCAGGAACTCATAACAATCTATTATCCATGTGTATTATTTTTTCAGTCGGAAAGCTAAAATAATTCTAGGTTCCGCTCACGTAAATCGGATTAGTAACTCACAGAGGGGAATTAGGCACTCGCTGTTTCTGCAAGTATAAAGGTCAAATAAGGTATTTATGAGGAAGACTGCCTACTAGGAAAATAAATGGGGGGGGGGAAATGAGGGACAAAATATTCAGGAACATGGTACTATTTTTCCCTGAAAATGCACTATGGAAGCTGTTTGCCACTCTGAATCATTGGACACCAAACAAGTTGGCAAGAGAACATGTTCTCTTCACAGACACTTTAAGTCAGAAAGTGTTTATTGTGCTTCTGAAACAATTTCCTTCCCTATCAAGTTTAATTGAGGAGTTAACAATAGTTTCTGTCATCAGTGAGATTTAAAAAACAAAACAAAACTTATATGAAACCTAAATCAGTGTGTAGCTTTTAAAGAGGAGGAGAAAGCTGACAGCTATTGAATGTGCCTCAAGTAAGGATGAAAAATAAATCTTTGGTGTTGACATCAAGGATGTCTCACAGCTGCAGGCTTTCATAACTTGGGAGCCTAGTCAGTCTGTGAAATAATCTTTGATCATCAAGAATCGGAGGGAAAGTTGGCACTTCTGGACACTCTATCCCATTTCAGTGTTGCCCATCACAGAACCTCTTGTGTGTGATATGTGATTACCCAGGGGCTGCTGAATGCCCTGCCCAAGCATAACTTCCTAAATGTTGGCCCTATTTCTCTTAAGATCCAGGCTCTCTGGCTGTTTTTTAGAGATGGCTGCCCTCTTGTGGTGGAAATGAGTTTGAACGCTTGGGAGAAAGAAGTCAATAAATAAAGAAGTAAATATGTAAGTAAATAAATAATCTGAAAAGACTGATTTGGGGTGCGAAGTACAGGATGATCGAACCTACCCATTTTCTAGGCATTAGGAGTAGTTTGAAACAATAAATTTAAATGGAGATGACCTCTTTTTATTCTCTTTCTGCACAGCTACCTTCCCACCTGCAACTCAGAATGCAGGGTTATTACTTTGAGGTGACAGTGTCTATTTCCCTTGAAAATATCACTTGCTGCTAGCCATGGTCCATGCTACCTTCTTCAAAGGTTTATTGCAAGTTTTTCAGCCCATAAGGTGAGAGTCATTCTTTCTGGGTGTATCAAATTTAGTGTATGTGCCAGATGTGGGGAGTGGTGAAAGTTGGGGTCAAGGGTCATTTGGGGAAGGTGATGGTAGCTGAAAATTCAACTCCCTCAAAGGGGACACACAAGTTATGTAAAAAAGCAAAGCCGGGCTTCCCTGGTGGTGCAGTGGTTGAGAGTCCGCCTGCCGATGCAGGGGACACGGGTTCGTGCCCCGGTCCGGGAGAGATCCCACATGCCGCGGAGCGGCTGGGCCCGTGAGCCATGGCCGCTGAGCCTGCGCGTCCGGAGCCTGTGCTCCGCAACGGGAGAGGCCACAACAGTGAGAGGCCTGTGTACCGCAAAAAAAAAAAAAAAAAAAAAAAAAAAAAAAGCAAAGCCTACCAGGTTAGGATTCTATATAAAGGAGGTTGCTGCTATTCCCTTCCAGTCACTTATTGCCAGTTTTTCAAGAGATACCAGAAATCGCATTTGATTGAATGTGGACATGACCTGGGATGAAATTAAGTGCTTGAACAGTCATACTTTGGCAACTTTTCCTTTAGCAGTTCAGCCCAGATGATGTTTAATTTTATTGCATCCTGCAGCTATTAGCATTCACCATTGTTCTTTCAGACCTACCATTATGCAAATTAACATTAAAATAATGACTCTCATATATTGTAAAGGTCACAGCAGGCATGAAATGATCCATCTACCTTGTAATTGTTATTCCACTGAAACCTACAACAACTCCTCAGGGAAACCTCTAGGCTTGTTAGCATACCTGTCACCTTGTAACTAGTGTGACACTTAACAGCAATTCCACTTACTTCACCTGGATGAAGTTCTTTCACAGGAACCAGGAGCCACAGCAAAGAGCAGCATGTGGTCAATCAAACTTTTAACTTTTACCTATGTGATGTATAATTAGATGTGGTGGAAGGATGGGTGGGGTAAAGTGACTTATTTGCCAACTAGTAGGCCTAGTGTTCTGAGTCTGGGTTATTCCTTTCAGGCAAATACTGACTACTCCTTAAAAATTTAGAGACAATAAATTTTATGCATTTAACTAGATTGTATTGTATTGTAGGATACGCATAGTAGGTGCTCTATACACATGTTGCTTATGGCCCAAGACATAGTTGGGTGACTTACATTTTAATTCTGGTTTGGATGGCTGAATTTAAAATGGCCACCTCTTGGCCTCATCTATTAATCGGGGTAAATAGATATGTTCTACCTGCCTCAGATGGCATGATAAAGGTCAAATGCTTAGCATGTGTGGACTTGGAGAAGTAAAAACTGCCATACAAACACAAGGTTTCGATTGCTACTTACTCTATGTATCTTTAAATGTATTTCTTGGCCTTCTGCCTGAAATTTTATGGCCTGATTTTGAGATAGACTTCGTATGCTTTTCTTCTTCTTTTTCTTTTCTAACAGCTTTTATCATCAGAAAGTTTACCACTGAGGTTGATTAAGCCAATAACAAATTCTGATAGTCTCAGCTCCCTCATGAATAATATGTAGAGATTAACTGCTTATCTCCTCACAGAGCTGTAGTGAAAAATAAGTGAGAATACATGTGTCAAGACAACAAAATTTGCCCAATTTGAATTACTACACACATGCAATTTAATGTCGGTGGTTCTTGGAAGATTCGTTTTGTTTCATGTTATTTTCTTTTGTACTTGGCAGACAGCAAAAATCAATGTTAAATGAGCACACGCTTCTGAAAAATAATTATAAGCTTCCTAATATGTTGTTTTAGATATCCATTAAATATTATTTTATTATATTCATATCAATATATTTGCATATCTTGTCAATGATATTAAAATCTGTGTTAATTATATTGTGAAGAGTCAATGATAATATTTCTCTTTACATATCCAGTCTGCAAATATGCTTGAGCAGCTATTATGGCCATGGAACTGTCCACTTTGGGCCCAGAAAATACAAAGATACAAAATCTCTGCCCATAATGCATTTAGAATTCAGCAGAAGAGATGGTGTTGCAGGAAGTAGGACCCCATCCAGGGCCCGGGAGTGGGATCTTGTCTAACACTCGGAAATGAATTGTCTGAGGAGACACTTGTGCTGACAAACCAAGAGATTTTATTGGAAAGGGGCGCCCAGGGGCGGAGAGCAGCAGGGGAAGTGAAACCAGGAGGACTGCTCTGCCATGTGGTTTGCCGTCTCAGGTTTTATGGTGATGAGATTAGTTTTTGGTTTGTCTCTTGTCTGTTGTTCTGACTCAGGGTCCTTCCTGGTGGCACATGCATGGCTCAACCAACATGGATTCCAGCGAGGATGATAATGAGAAATGTTATCTTTGACTCTTCATAACGTAATTAACACAGGAGGTTGGCAGGACATACGGACTTGCGTCTCCTTTTGACTTTCCTGAATTCTTCCAGTTTGTGGTGGCTTATTAGTTCCCTGTTCCTTACCAGGACCTCCTATTGTAAAATAACTCGTGAAAATGGTTACTGTGGTGCCTGGCCAGGGTGGGCAGTTTCAGTCAGTGTTTCCCTAACAATGGGACATGTTTGCAGGTAAATGAATATAAGACATATGAAGTAAGAACTTTAATAAGAGAAGTGAGAAACAATTTCTATAGGTTTAATGGAGAGCAATCTCATTTCTGAAAAGTGGACTCACTAAATTCATAGATGTGAGAGAACTTGAGAGAAAAATTCAGGGTGTGTAAAATTTCAGTAGGATCAGTAGGTGTCTTTATGAATGAAAGCATTAGCAGCAGCAGAATTTCCACCAACACCTTTAGTTACTGAGTTTCATGTACTAGATGCTTTCTACTTATTTTTTCATTTAATCATCACAAGACCCTTGCTCAGTGGGTATTATTACGCCCATCTTACAGATAAAGAAACTGCCTAGAGAGGTTAAGACAGTTTCCCAAGGTCACACAGGTAGCAAGGAGCACAGTCAGTAGTTTGTTCTAGAACTCATGTTTTTGTTTGTTTGGATTTTCTTCCCCCATCATGCCAACAGTCTCTAGATTCTAGACAGTAGAAGCAACCCAAAGGCAAGACATCAGGTGGGAAAATGTCAGATTGTGTTCTGTGGAGCATGGCTGGTAGTTTAGATTTGGAGGTGGATTTGGATAAGATACTAGGAGGTAAGTTTATTCTTTAGGTAGGATCCCAGCATGAAAGTAATAGTAATAACATTCTTTAAAAAAGAATTTAACAAAGGGACGTTTACTCAAGGTGTGGGGAGAGTTGAGGAAAAATAACCAGGGATAGTGAAGTGCTCTGGCCCTACATTAGGAATCCAAACCAGAGGCTTTACCAACCTTAAGTCTATAGGGGCACAGGAGGGACAGTTACTAGCTCCCTGAGATGGCTGTAGCTAAAGAGAAGCCATTGGCAGAAGTTGGGGGCAGTGGGGAGCTCTGGTAGGGTGTCAGCTGGCAAGAAGCTGGTAGGGAGAATAAGTATCTCAAGATCTCTTTCCTCCTACTCTCTGAACAATCTTGATATATTCTATTGACCTAATTTGCCCAGAAGGACAAGGGTATTAGTTAGCTATTGCTGTGTAACAGATGTTAAATGAGCACAGATAGCCACAAACTTAGTGGCTTCATGCCCATTTCTTATCTCATGTGGGTCAGCAATCCAGAGCAATTTAGCTGGTTCTCTACCAAGGATCTCACAAGGCTACAGTCAAGTTGGTGGCCAGGACTGCAGCCTCATTTAAGGCTCAGGGTACTCATTTAAGCTTATGGGGTTGTTGGCAGAATCCATGACCTTGCAGCAGCAGAACTCACTCATGATCATCAATGCCAGCAGGAGAAATCTCTGACTACTAGACTGTCTTCTAAAAGAGATCAACGTGTACACACTGCTATATTTAAAATGGATAACCAACGAGGACCTACTGTATAGCACAGGGAACTCTGCTCAATGTTATGTGGCAGGCTGGATGGAAGGGGAGTTTGGGGGAGAATGGATACATGTATATGTATGGCTGAGTTCCTTTGCTGTGCACCTGAAACTATCACAAACTATCACAACACATCGGCTGTACTCCAATATAAAATAAAAAGTAAAAAAAAAAAAAGAAAAGACTTACCTGATTATACTAGGCCTACCCAGCATAATCTCCCCATTGATTAGCTCAAATTAAATTGATTAGGGACCTTAATTACATCTGCAAAAATCCCATCACTCATTGCCATACAACATAACCTAATAAGGGGAGTAATATCCCTCCGTTATATCCGTACATCCAGATCATACTCAAGGGGAGGGGATCCTGTAGAGGCTGGAAATGTCAGTCCATGCAGCCATAGAGATCAGCCTCTCAGGCACAGAACAAGGTGAAGAGTGGATCTGGGTACCGATATTTAGTATATTTTGAAACATAAGCACACTTCAGGACCTCAAGACTCTTGAGTGCTAGTCTAAGGAGTTTGAACTCTATCCCATGTAAATGGATCACTGTGAAATGATTTTACCAGAGGAGTGCTCTGGTTGGAGGTGCATGTTAGGAAAACCAATGTCATATTTGGTGGAGTATAGTGGTAGGAGTAGAGAGTACAGACAGAGACTGGAGATGAAGGAACTGGATAGTAGCTTCTGTAATTATACACTCAGGTGGTAATGGGGGCCTGAAGTCCGCATGAAGAACAAAACAATGTCGTTGGGTAGGGGAAGAATCAACAATATCTATAGGGTTAGGAGCCCAGGTGACAAAAACCTAGTGGTGCCCTTAACAGATAGGAGTGTGTGCAGAAGCCAGATGGGAGATGCAGGGGTGGTTCTTTTTGGAATTACCTATGAGGCTCTGGTCAAATATCCTCGTGGAAGTCTAGAGCAGGTGGTCCTGGAATTCAGGAAAAGGATTAGGTGCATTGCAGATTTCTGAGCTAAGGCTTAACCATTTGGAGAGGAAAAGATTGCCAAGGAAGGGCATAGATGTAGAAGGAAAAGTTTCAGAGAAGTGAAAAACAGACAATAGTAATTTGTCTTAGAATTCATCAGAGAAGAACTTTCAGAAGAGGAATCATGTCCACAGTCCTAATGCTTGTGAGGTCTGGGGGACAACTGAGAGACTGAGAATTAGCAAGAGCTCCTTGGCGATGTTTCTAGATGACAGGTATAGAAGAAGAGTGAAGTGGGGAGGGGGCTGCATGGAACTGAGGTAGGAGTACTGAGGAGGTTGAGTAAATGAGTGAAAGAGAAGGATTTAGCAGTATGTGAAAAGTATCTCCAAATAGTTCATGAAATAGTAGAAGTTCTCTGGGAGGCTTATCAAAATCAATAACAAGTTTGTATAATTGGCTTTGTTGGAGTTTTGTGTGGTCATTTGCTTTTTACAAGAAGGAATCTCCTAGCGGAATAGTGTATTTTAACATTGTAATTAATACCTAGAGCTTCTTCGTCTACTTAAAACTTTATTTGCATATTTCTGCACCTTTCACAGTTTCTGGGAGTACAGGAAGCCTGAGAAACCTGGCACAGTTATCACTGAACTGTCAGTCATGTTCATCTCTCCACCGCAAATCCTTTTCATCTTGGTTACCTAGGAGTTCAGTAAGAGAATTTTGCAAAGGCAAAAGGGGTTTGAGGGCTGTGACTTTAGAATTATGATAAAATTCATTTTGCTATGAATAGTAGCAATCCAAGAGAATCACTCTGACTGGTGACTCTTAAGGGATATTCTCATGCTGGGCATATTTCACAATTGTCTTAATTAGACACGAAAGATTTTGCTTCCTGCCCTAACTACTGCAGAACTTGTTTGCTGAGCAAATAATGTGGGGTATATGTGGCTAAGAGATTTTGAAAAATCATATCATATTATTTCATCCTCTCATATTTACAATGACCACTCAGTGTCACCAAAGACCAAATGCAGCCCACATGTCAATGCCCTGACCACACCAGTACACACCTGATTGCCAATTTCCCCCATTTGGTGGAGTTTGCTTTGCCCACGTGTGCTGCTGGTCAGATGTGCTAGGGAGTTAATACCTCCCAGGAACAGGCCTCAATCAATGACCAATGGGACTTAGTGAGTGAGTACCTCACCTCCCTCACATCTCTGGGAGGGATAACTCTGGGATGCATGGTGATCTGAACTCCCACAGCCCCTGTCACCCCCAGTGTAACTGGCTTGATAATGCATCCTTTACTGGCCTTCCCTTTCCCTCCTCACTTCCCCATTTCCCTAATTGTGTTTTCTCCACCTTCATGTAAACTACCTGTACTAAAACCCTTGTCTTAGTGTCAGCTTCTAGAGGAACTTCAAATAAACCCTGGGTATTCTACTGACCTAAGATAGCACCTCAGATTCAGATTGCACTATGCCAAGAATGAAATAAAATGGTTAGCTTTAGCAACCTACCTCCTGCATTTTGTTCAATGACTTTTACTTTTATTCATTCAATGACTTTTACTTTTCTAGACTGCTAAGTTTCTGGGGCTACAAAGATGAATACAGTGAATTATGCAAATTGATCAAATAGAAGCTTACACAAGGTCCAGAATGTTAACTAATAATAGAGTTACCACCTTCCCTTGTAGGTCAGAGGTTTGCTGGGAGGACATAATACTTGAGTTAAATCATGAAAACTGAGCAGGTGTTGAGCAGATAGGAAAGGGGGAAGGGAATTCCAGACAGGAGGAACAGTAGGGGTAAAGGCAGGAAAGCATAAAACATCAAGATGCATTAGAGAAATGGTTGACAATTTACTGTGGCTGGACAGAAGAGGAGAGAGAGGTGCCAGCACTTTGCTGGGCAAAGGAATTTGGACTTTTCCCCATAGAATCTACTTTGAGAAAAAGCTTTTTGGTAGAAGGGAGCATGATGCCTTGGAGAAGCGCCAGACTGATGATGCTAATTTTTCTTCTGAGCAAATTAAAAGGTTGTTATAATTATTTAAGCAAGAAATGGGGCGTCCTTGAACTCAGCAGATGCATGGGGTGAAGGAGAAAGCTATAGGAGATTGAAAAGATAAGATCTGATGGCACTTAACTGCCCACAAGGAATGAAAAAGGAGATGTAGAAAGTGTAGGAAGGGCTCAACTTACATGAGAAAATTCTTGATAAAACTCATGTGGCTTCCAGGATCCAAAATTTCAATTTTAAACTAACAATGATTATGTCCTTAAGATTCAACTATCAGTGATTGTGTTCTTAAGCTTATTCCCTCAAGGTCATTCATGCCAGTAAGTATATATCCAGCAGTAAACTAAGTCTACTTACAGTGTGAAACTAGTAATTTTAAGTTATTAGTGTGCCATTTTGTGTGTGAACAATTAATAAAAGACCAATTGGCATGCATGAAGTAGCTAAAAGATGGGCAATATTTGGTCTAATCCAGGGTAGAAAAAGTTGTAAGATAATTAAGGAAAACAGCCATCATTACATTCCATGCTTTGAAAATTAATGTTAACAGTAGTCCTCCTCCTTTTCTAACAATTAATTTTTGCTAACTCAGCAAATTACTGTTTAAGCATCTTATTAGGCAAATAAACAGAAAATACATACAGAAAAGATGGGGACTTAGGTGACTTAGTTATTTTAATATGCAGATGAATGGACCTATCATATGTATTGTTTCAAAAGTGAACTCAAAATGCAATTTTACATTTTACTTATTTATACATTACATATAATTATAAGAAAATGTCTCTGAGCATAATTTAATCTATTTTTGAAAATTTTAAGTTTGCTTAGTTTTTTATAATGAAAACCTCAGTACCATAATACTTGATAATGACCAAGTATTATCCTTGTACCAGCTGTTAATCTAAAAATAATATATAGAAATTGCATCATATTTGTCTTAACCATTTGAGACACTATGGAGTGGGTGTTGCAAAGAGAGAAGAATAAAAGGGAGGTAGGAAGAAAAGAAGGAAAGGAGGGAAGGAAGGAGGGAGGGAGGGGGTAAGAAATTAGTTCTACCTGCTATTCATTCATTTGTCATGAAAGTAGTATAAAGGAGTAAAGATCTCTGGTTGTTTGAGTGTTCTTGTTATTTGAATTCAGGGTAAATTTAAGTTTGCTTGATTTTAGCTAAAGAGTTAATACAGTGTCCCAAAGTGCCAAACATAGAATCAGACAGAACCAGAACTATTTGGCTATTTTCAGTGTAAGTGTATTTTCTATAGTTTATTTCATTTATGTATACTGAATGATTTTCATTATGGCACTACCAAGAGATGTCTGAATTGCAACCCCATATGTCCTCCTTCATTTTCAACAATCAACAAATGAAGCACTTTTAGATAGGAAGAAACTTTCAGATCAGCTGACTCTTGCTTCATGTCCTATGTCAGTAATTAAAAATCAAAACTGGATGCTTTTCCCATTTTGTCAATTTGGCTTCTACCTTTCAGTTAAGCCACAATGGAAGTTGAATGGTACCAGCTCTTCAGTTGTCTTTCTGGTTTTGAAATAACTTGAGTAATGTGAATGGATCTTAAAAATGAATGACTAATTAATTCTTTCATGAAATCCTGCTTTAATGAACACTTTCAGAAGTGTATTCTAAGTTGCTTTTCCTTTTCTGCTTCATACTATTTTCAGAGCTCTGTGGTCTCTCCTCCAAGTCCACATACTAGGAAAGCCTCCAGGGATATCTGTTTTTAATGGAGTTTAAAGATTTCACTTCGGAGAAGGAGAACTAGGGGAAGAAGCCATTGTCTTGCCATATGGACCAGGTTACCATCAGGGGAGAAAGAGAATACCAAGAGCCAATGATAGCCTTGTTTAACCCCCAGATCACTCCTTACGCTATAAACTGAAAGCATTGCTCCCAGTTTACAAAATATCTGAATACTTTACGGAATTCACTTTCTTTTTAACATAAGAGAAGTTTATTACCTATTAAAAATTGAATAATGATGATGCCACATTTTATTTTAAATAATATTTTAAAGCATTTTTAATAGAGAAAAGCAGAGAAAGAAATTTATGATGACTCATGATTCTGTTACCCAGATAACTCCTGTTAACTTAAAAAATGATCCACATGTATATAAAAAAATTAAACATTACCAAAATGCATAAAATGAAAAGAAAGGTCTCCCTCCTCCTTTTCTACCCCAAAATGACTTTTTCTAAAGGTAACCAGTGTTAATGGATGCATATGTAATCTTATGGCAATCAAGACATTACACATATACATACACATTTGCACGTATGCATGTATGTGTATTTGTGTGAAAACATTTTGCACAAAGGACTGATATCCTACACACTGATATCCACATCTTTTGATTTTTAAAATACATATATCATGGAGATATATGTATATATATAAGACAGAACACACAGATCTGTCTTACTATAAAGGTAGTATTATTGCCATGATTTCTTTAATCTGCCCCTCCTGATATTTTAGGTATTTTCAGGTTTTGTTTTGTTTTGTTTGCTCTTATAAGAATGTTTTAATAAGAAATTCATGTAAAAGTTGGCAAGTATATTCAGAGGGTACATTTCCAACAATAAATTTTCTCGGTCAGAATATGTTTATTAAAAAAAATTGGAAGAGTATAGCTGAACTGTCCTTCAAAAAAGTATATACTGATTTATTCTACCATCAACAGAATCGTTGTGAATCTTGTGTGTCATCAAATGTTGGTAAAATGATTAGGTACAAACACTATATTACAATTTGTATTTCTTATTATGCATGGTTGAAAGTCTTACCTTATGCTACTGGCTATTATATTTCAATTTTTGGTCACACTCTTTACCTATTTTTCTAGATTGTTTGTCTCTTTCTCATTAACTTAAGCAAGCAAACAGAAAAATATTATAATACTATTGTCACACTTAAATTTTTAAATTAATTTTCACATGTTCTTTACATATTAAAGAAATTAGTCTTTTGTCAGAAATGTGTTTAAATATTTATTCCTTCTGTTGATGGCTTATGATTTTATGATGCATTTTTTCTGTATAGAAATTTCAAATAGTTTTGTAATTAAATGAATTAAAATTTAATTTAGTGACTTTTGTGTTGTATGTCTTACTTCAAAAGGACTTTTCATACTGCAAGATCATAGATTCACCAATGCTTTCTAATAATATTTTAATGGATTTCAATATTTATCTTTAAATCTTTGACTCATCTGGAATTTTTTTTGACTTGTCAGTTTCCCATAACATTTATTGAGTTATCCATCTATTGTTACTGGTTTGAAATGACATCTTTATCATGTAATTTCTCATTTATATTTGAGAATCTTTCATTGATCTGTTCATCCACTTCTTTTTTTCTTATCTAATTGCATGGCCTAGTCTTTTCCTACTAAATTTTGAAGGAGCAGGGATCTTATATGCTTTGTTTGTAGTTAAATCCACACCACTTAGAACAGTTTCTGACACATGGTAGGTTTTCAAAAATACTAGTTGAACACATGAATAATAAAAAGCTCTATTTCTTCATTCATCACTTTTAGATATAATCTTTTGATTGTCCATATAAAAATGGGGAGATTAGTACACAGACACATCTCCTTAGCTCTGCCTTTCATCTCCGGATTTCCTGTTGCTCTATTATTATTTTTTTAAATTTCAATATTTAGAATATTGACTTTCTGAAATCATATTTCTCACATTGACTTAATTTTTGTTCTATGTGTAAATAGGTTCAGTGCATCCACCTGTAGTCTGATTAGGGCTTCTCCTAAGGTAGATTTTATTAAAAAGAGCTCATGGGTTTCATGAGATTTATTTTATTCTTGTTTAATGAATTAACTAACACTTACATAGTGCTTTCTATCTGCCTGGCACTGTTCTATGTGCTTTGTAGATACTAAGTAACTTAATCACAAAAAGGTATTGTTCTTGAACTTTTGCATATAATTTAATTGACCTTAAATTTATATACCCTCTTGGCTTGGTTTAGGATTTTTGTATCAACCCCTCCAACCCAAATAACTTGAAGACAACAGATATTGCTGTAAAGAAGTCTGAAGCCAGCTTGACTTTTACCCTTATACTTTACTTGCTTTTTCTATCTGTATTCCTGAAGAAAATCATCTTGATCCTTAACGTTCAAATTTTAGCTGACATGCCTGTGTTTGTCATTATTTATTAGTTTATCTTAGAACACATTACATAACCCCTTTAATAGATTTGTTAATTTAAATCATTTTCATTTAGGTGACATTTTCTCCTGTGTATGTCTTAATCCCCTTCTCTCTTCCATCTGTTAGGATTACTTGTCAGGTTCTTTTTTAAAAAAAAAATTAAACTTTTAAAATTAAAGTATAATTGAGGTATAATTGAGGCTAGTTTCAGGTATACCACATAATGATTCAATATTTGTATATATCACAAAATGATCGCCACAATAAGTCTAGTTAACCTCTATCACTTACACAGTTACAAAATTTTTTTTCCTTATGATGAGAACTTTTAAGAGCTACTGTCTTGGTAACTTTCAAATTTGTAATACTATACTATGGTCACCATGCTGTACATTACATCCCATGACTTCTTTTTTTTTTTTAAATAAATAAGGTGAATTTATTAAAAAAAAAATAAAAGAACCCCTGCTCTTCACAGGGAATAAAGACAATATTTTATAATAACTATAATAACTATAAGTGGAATATAACCTTGTGAATCACTATGTTGTACACCTGAAATATATAATATTGTAATCAACTATACTTCAAAAAAAAAAAAAAAAAACCAAACAACCCCTGATCTGGAACGTTACAGGTCATCTTGGGCAAGAGAAGCAAGTGTAGCCAACCAGACACTGGCTCTTTTATGTTGTTGTTTGTTTTTGGCCACACCGAGTGGCTTGCAGTATCTTAGTTCCTGTACCAGGGATCGAACAGGAGTCCTAACCATTGGACCACCGGGGAATTCCCAAGGCACTGGTTCTTAAAAGCATTTGCCTAACAGTGACTCATCAGTTTTGCTCCTCTTCCATTGGGCAGAGCCAGTCACATGTCCAAGCCTGCAGTGATGGGACCATGCAGCATAATTCTCCTGGGAAGGACAGTGAATATTTGAACAATAAACAATTTACCTTGGGGTACATCTCTGACATAGAAGTTTTTCTAAATTGTTATTGCTCCATTTTCTTTCTTGATTCAGACTGTAATTTTATATCTTCCTGGATGATCACCATTTTATTGAGTCTTCTAAATTGATTGTGGTAAAGTCCTACTTAATAATCATGATTGAGTTTGTCTATTTGTTGCCCCCTTTCTCTTTTCCAATGTCTATTAAAATGGTTCTCAACCAGGTACAATTTTATCCTCCTCCCCCCAGGACATTTGGTAATATCTGAAGACATTTTTGACTCTCAGAACTGGGGAGGAAGGTGCTACTGGCATCTAGTGCAAAGGGTCAGGGATGCTGCTAAACATCTTACGTGCACGGGACAGGGCACAGCAAAGAATCACCTGGCCCCAAATGATTGTAGTGGTGAGATTCAAAACCCTGGCCTATTGGTATCTTTTCTTTGAGCAAACCTCCCTTTTTAATTTTTTTTTTTTTTTTTTCCCAGTACGCCGGCCTCTCACTGTTGTGGCCTCTCCCATTGCAGAGCACAGGCTCCAGACGCGCAGGCTCAGTGGCCATGGCTCACGGGCCCAGCCACTCCGCGGCATGTGGGATCTTCCCGAACAGGGGCACGAACCCGTGTGCCCTGCATCGGCAGGCGGACTCTCAACCACTGCGCCACCAGGGAAGCCCCAAACCTCCCTTTTTAACAGACATTTTTTGTTTTTATTGATCAAGTGCTGTTCATCTTCATTTCTTCTAGTTTCTTGAGTTGCATATGGTTCGCTTGCTTTCAGCCATTTGTTTAAAATGAACTGAAGTTCACAGACATTCTTCTGATAAGTGACTAGGCTATGGGCTTTGATACATGGAGCTCCCCCTGTTTATATCTTGGGAGTTTGTAATTGGATTTTTTTTTTTTTTGAGAGTAAAGTTACCAAGGTTCTTTATTAATACTCCTGAGATATGTTGTGAGGAATCTCCCCAGGAATCTTCTTCACTGGGCATCTGAAAAGACAGGATCCAGGTTGGGTTCAGCTTCTGTGATGAGTCTATCAGAAGTCTAGTCACAGCTTGACTCCTCCTGGATCTTTGGGTTCCCCAGAAGGTGATGCTCAAGACCCTCAACCCATGACTTCTTTATGAGAAGTTTTCTTCACATTTTCCATGGATGGCCTTCACACCCTCTGAGTGCACATCGCTACAAATTTGAGATAGATGTCCACTCATAGTCTTTCTTCCATCTGTTTGAGCTTGGGTAGAAGTGAAGGGTCCATTTGGGAGGTGGGGGGATGGCAGAGTTTCTAGTTTCTTTCTGATTCTGACTGTTACATTTCAAAGGTGTTCCTTTAGGTAGTGTGCCTTTTCCTTTTATTGATCCCTATCGGTATATTTCTTTCCTTCTTTTCTAATTATTTTCCTTTTTTTTTTAACTTATTATTGTTCTGTTTCACTCTGCCATTTTACTTTAGATTCTGCATATCAACTATTTATTTACCATGTGCTATGTCATGTGTTTTAATTTGCTTGATTTAAAAGCAGATGCCACTGCGTAAGAATAGCCTTAAAATCCCACGAAGTTCATTGACAATAAAAACTTCCCCATGGCCACCAGATGATTATGTTGAAGGTAGGACTTATCCTACTTTTTCAGTTGTGGTGGCTAGAGAAAACATGTCGATAAATTGGTAAGAATATCAGAAGCAGACAATAGCATAAATGATAGCTATATTTATTGAGCATGTACAATGTGCCAGATACCCTACTGGGTGCTGAGCATGAATGAACTCATTTGCTCCTCACAGTAGCACCATAAAATATGCACTTTAATTATCCTTTTTTTTATAGAGGGAAAATAAAAGGCACAGGATGGTAAAGTAATTTTTCCAAAGCTACCCAGCTCCAAGTAGTAGAAATAGTACTCAAATCTTGGGGGTCCAGTCCCAGAAGTGGTGATTTTAACCCTTACTTTATACTGCCAAGTCACATGAGGCTTTCTGTATTGCACATGTGACCTTAAAAAAAATTTGGTTGTCCTAAGAAAACTGTGCTAGCTTTCTAATTAAGTCAACTCCATCCGTTCATTTAGATACTCCATGTACAGCACTCCTGGTGGCTGGGTTTACAAAGTTCTTATTGAATTGTTTGGATGATTCGATTTCATATTGGCTCATCCTTAATCAATAAAAGCAATTTTATTGATAGCTCCTTTTTGTCTGCACATTTAGAGGTTGACAAAGAAAATGTAACAGTGAACTGTTAGGTTGCAGTGAGCCATCTTTTGTCTACTTCTGCCTTGGTGAAGGAGAAAAGGACAGATTTGGCAGCCAGCCATGTAATTAGAATTAACATTGTCCGTGAAGGCACGACAGATGACCCAGCCAGATCACTCCAACGTTTGCCTCTTT